>NC_086053.1:6035910-6669992 GCF_947568885.1 Cydia strobilella
TTATATATTTTCTTGCTCTCGCTAAAATATTTGATATCTTAATTATAGGTTTCATTAGCTATGCTATGGGTTTGTTTGTTGTAAAATTAAGAGTTTTGAATGATTCACGGTTAGTTTCACTACTTATATTGACCGGGATATGGACCGTGATTACCTTTTGTATTGTTTTGAGCTCCCAATATTACGACGCAGTACAATACAAAACAAAAGGTAATCACGGTCCATATCCCGGTCAATATAAGTCTATTGTTGTAGATTTATAAGAATAAATGATTCCACAGAAATAAATATATCATAGAAGACGCAAATGCATCTACTAAGCGTGACCGAACCCCGACCAAGCGTCGAGGTTGACCGTCGCCCTTTACAGTCCACGCGCGTCAGTTGTTGCAGCCGGACGTCCGCGAAAACTTAAAAAAATGTTTCGTTGCATGATAATGAACTGCAACAGCCCAAAAATTGCGAGCACCCAAAGGCAAGAACATATTTCCTATCACACATAAGTAATTTTAAAATTATATTATGCGTAAATTTTGTATGAAAAAGTCGGTACGCTTGGTTTCAATACAAATCGTGGTATATGCGTCATTTCAAATGTAAATTCAACTCAAAACATTATTTATTCAAGTATGCCTAGCAACAGGCACTTTCGAATCGTCTGTAACAAATTTCAAAGCAATTTATTGATGCATTTACATATTATTTGAAAAAAAATTGAATCGTGGTAAAGATGTCAAGTTCAATAATATGAATTTCCCAATAACATCGACAAACATGCAAATATGCATAAAATATCAAATATGTAACAATGAAAATAATTTTAATAACAAAACTTACATGAGACACTGACATATAACGCGTGCGCTCTATGAAAATGCTCCTCGTTATGGAGCGAAAAATGTCGACTTTATAAACGTGAGTGACCCGGTTTAATATACAGTAGAACCTCGATAACTCGAACCTCGTTACGGCGAAATAGGTAGATAGATAGATAGATAGATAAACCATTTATTCGTTTGCCACAATACACACATATTAAAACAAAAGAAACAGAAGAGATACAAAAAAGTAACATTAAGATAAAAAACAAAACTTAAAAAAAAAATCGTTTACACGAAATAAAATGCCATTCCCCTCCCTTCAAAGCCCAAAACCTCCATCCCTCAAAATGTTTAACCTCATTAACACGAAGTAATAAACGATTCCCTTCACGGTTATCCAGTACAATTTTTACCTCTATAACTCGAAAAATTGAATTTTTTCATTTCATTTCATTTATTTATTTGCGTCAAACACATAAAAATGCATCCAAATACAATTAAAAAAGAACAGAGATCACAACAATACATATTAGAAATAATAATACACACACACATCTTAAAATTAGACAGGTAAGTTTAAAAATAATACATTAATACAAGGATCACAAATAATAAAAACTATGTAAAAAAAACAATAACAATAATATGATTTTACTGTTTTCCACATTTCCAACCCATTTTTAAGCGTAAACTTATTTTGAAACTTATTAGAATTACAGAAGACTAAGGATTACACTTGGAATTTGACCTCTATAACTCGAAAAATAAACGAATTGTTTTATCACCTCTATATCTCGAAGTTATTTACTAAAAAAAAACCTCAATAACTCGAAAAAAGCAATAAGAGAGCACTTTAATCTAATTATTAATCTTATTTAATCTTATTATTTGTACCATGTAATTTTTAATATGTATATTTGTACAATAAAGAGTTTACTACTACTACTACTACTTTATATGTTTTACCACTTTAACTCGAAGCCTCTTTAAAACGAACCAAAACCTATACGAACTTCCCTAAGTCTATGCCCTCTTTAAGACGAAACCTCTTTATCACGAACTTTTTGGCTTTTCCCTTGAGATTCGTGCCATCGAGATTCCTCTGTATTTAATACGAAAATAATTCATTATTTTCAGTAATTAACCTTAATCCCACCAAAAACATTTTCATGTAAAATGTTGCCATTCACCATATGGCTCGCAGCACTGTCAAAATATTTTCAGATCTCATGTAGAGCCAAGCTTCCTAATCTACAAGCCCTAACTTCACAAACTCTACACCTTAGTCCAAATATGTGGCTCGGCCATTTCGGTGATTTACTAAAAATCCTGAAATATGTATTTTATTTTAACTAACATAGCGGTTTCATTCACGTGTTTTTAGTCACTCCGCTCCGCTATGTTAGTTAAGTTAATATGTCTCACGATAGTTTAAATTCGATTATGTATTTTATTATTTATAACAAAGGAAGGAGTAGAAAATGTAAGTAGGTAGTGAGTGCCCTTGCGCTTCGCTTGGCTTGGCGCGGACACTTAGTGTCCCCAGATACCACTGTGTTATCATTAATTTTTACAGGTTAGTCTTCTGTAATTGTAATAAGTTTCAAAATAAGTTTAAGCTTAAAAATGGGTTGTAAATGTGGAAAACAGTAAAATCATTTTACAGTAAAATTAGTTTACACTGTACACAATTCTTGAATTTATCTGCCCGCGTATTCGTCTGCGTGGATGTCTGTCCTTCCTAGGGCCTCACACTCTGTACCAAATTCCAACTAAATCAGTTTAGCGTATTAAGAGTGAAGAGGCAACTGTCGTTACTTTCGCATTTATAATATTAGTAAGGATAATTCATTTTTAAAAGTTTATTTTATTATACAATCTTATACACTTCCATCTGGTCTGGTACTGGGTGGAAACGAGAGATGGCTAAACATAAAAACTAAACAGCCTGGTTGAGTGAGAGATGACTACGTAATATAACCTTGTATCCAAAATGATTTTTATCAGAAACTTGTTGTGTCTCTAAAACTAACTTGGCCGCAACGTCAAAAGATAGGTATGATCGAATTACGCATGAAGCGTGAATCAACTAGCGAGCATGAAGTGTTGGAATTTTATTCACAACACTCTTCGACTACTTTGAAACTGCTGGTCTAGTATAAATTAAACTCCAGACACACACAGTTATTATGAAACTTGGTCAAGTGATATGTTGGTCGAGGTAATATTCGGATACATGATGTTAGGGAATGAAAAGGCTGAAGTATGGCAGGTTTGGCGCTTTGAGTGAGCTTGTGGGAAGCTAAACAAGGTCGTCAAGTGCGATCCGTGCCCGTTCATGTGCACGTTTCTGGCTAAACTGCAGTTTGAGTAAATATGCGTGCGCTCGTGTCGGATACTGGAAGGAGAGAGGAAGGATAGGAGGGGGAGGGGGATCTGTGTCCAGTTGATATATGCTTCAAAAAGATTAATTAAAAATATATTGAGCATTAAAATAAATTACACATTTTTATTATTTTTAGACGTCATATAGAAAAAAAAAACAATTTATATCATGCATAAATAAAAAATAAAAAAGCCTTTATTCATTCTAGTCGTCTAAGATAGGTACATCAACTATATAATCTAAATATCTGATTATTTAATATTATATTACATTGTTTATGTCAGAATTATAATTATTTATGTCAAAAAAATATCGCCTACATTTTATTTAGGTATTTACAATTATATAATTAGTCTATTTTTATGACGGACCAGGCGGCCTAGCCAAGGTGACGATCGCTTACGCTACGCACTCGAATCGCTTTGTGTCTCTCTATCACTCTTCCATATTAGTGTGACAGTGACAGTTGCGTTTCGTTCGCTACGTAATAGTGTTAGCGATTGGCATGTTGTCTACGGGGCCAAAACCCCTCATCGGGTGGCCTTTTTTTTTGACCGAGTGGTAAAATGCGTTACGCATTCCTCCGGCCTGGGGAGCCATTGGGGGATATGTGGGACTCCCTCCTGCAGCCATCCTCTCCTAAAGAGAGGAGGAGAGAAGGTATACCCACTAAAAGCCACTCCGGCGTCACCCGTCTTACCGTGTTGAAGGAGCCATGGGATGCCTGAGATTCTACCGTGACTCCTTCCGGCGGCCCTGGCTTATCTTGCGCCAGAGTACCCACACCGATGGACAGGAAAGTCAGGGACGCTGGACCCTCCGCCAATCGTGTAACGCCGTGTTGTGCGGGCCCCCACAGCCCGCTGGCGCTGCTAGGGATTTAGACGGCCAGCAAATTGTACCCGCCTTCTTCCCCGCCGTCTACGTCGGTTCGGGTGCGCGTCAGCGCTACTTTCACGCTCCCTTTCCGCAGCCTCCTTCTGTGAAATGACGGTTTCACAGAAGGAGGCAACTGCCGTCCATTTCCTTTCGCTGCCCAACATAGCCGCTACTACGTTGCGCAGCGAAAGGTTTCCCACTCCAAGAGCCGTAGTCATGGTGCGGCGCTCTACGGCCCAACGACTGCATTCTTCAAGCGTGAGTTGTGCCGTATCATCCGGCGCGCCACACTCATGGCAAGCCGGGTTGGCCTCCCTCTTTATTCTGCACAGGTAATGACCCAAGCATCCGTGTCCGGTCATCACCTGTGCCAGCCTAAATGTTACGGTCCCATAGGATCTCCCCAGCCACTCCATGAAGGACGGGAGGAGTGCCTCTATGGTATGAGCTCTATAGCGACAGTTCTCCAGGTCCTCCTTCCACCTTTGCTGCATCCGCACGTGCGCTTGTTGACGCTCCATCCGCAGTTCTTCGGGTGCAGGAAATTCATTTAGGGCCCTGCACCTGACCCTCTCCCTATGCGCGTCGGCGCATGCCGCTGTCCATGACACCGTCACATAGCCCCGGATCATCCGGATAGCCACCACCCTTTGTGGTCTCCGGAGAAGGGCCTTATTTTTTGAGTTCATCCGGTGTGCCCATACCGGAGCTCCATACAGCGCCATACTGCGGGCCACGCCGGCGTATAGGCGGCGACACGGGGCGCCTGGGCCTCCTACGTTAGGCAGCAGTCGACCCAGAGCCGAGGCGGCGCCTACTATTCGGGGAGCTAATTGTAGGAAATGCTCTTCGAAATTCCAGTTCTTGTCTAGGATGATACCCAGGTATTTGATGTGGGGCATTACCCGGACCATCTCGCCGCTAACAGGGATGGCTAGGAGTCTCCAGCCTCTCTTCCCAAAGACGATAGCCTCCGTTTTGGGCAGAGCCACCTTTAGGCCCAGTAACCTGATCCTACTGACCATCTGGTCAGTCGCAACGGCGGCCTTCCTGAGTGTCTCCTCCAACTGAGCTCCCCTGACAGCCACCATTGTGTCATCCGCGTAGCAAATAACGGTCGTCCGGGGAAGTAGAGTCGCTCTGATGGCCCAGTCAAATCCTATGTTCCACAACAGGGGTCCAAGAACAGACCCTCCCCTATTTAATGCAGTATATTTCCAGTTTATACCGGCTATTTTCTTAATGTCATCCTCCCAGCGGCTATGTGGTGTGCCTTTACGACGTTTTCCTGTGGGCTCCCTCCAGGTTGTAGCTCGTAAGGTCCAGCGAGAGTCGGACAGCCTGGCAACCTGTCCAGCCCATCTCCACTTTTGCGTTTTGGCATGCTTTAAAGCGTCTATTAGTTTTGTTACTGCTCTTATATTTATGTGAGGTATTGTTTGCACTCTTCTAATGTTTGTTAAGCTTCTTTCCATTGCTCTTTGACATGTGGTTATTTTTGATTTTATTTTTGTAGTAAGCACCCAGGTTGGACTAGCATATTTACGTCGATGAAGGCAAAATGCACATATCCATGGATATTGATATCATGCATATAATAACAATAATATTTATTTATACCTTAAAAAACTAAAACCCGTTCTGAGCCATACGGGGTCCCAAGGTCCCCATCACACTAGCAGCGTTATCCCGCTATGGCGTTGGAGACCTGTTGAACAAGCTGATGACTCAGAACGGGGGAAAATAACAATAATTGTTAGACAGAGAATAAAATATGTCGTGGTACTTTTTTTACTTTTTTCTTGAGAAGCTCTTAATATTTATATTTCTTTTTATTTATTACAAAATATATAAGCATTACAGTAACAGTAACAGTAGTTTGTGACAGTAACTTACTAACAGTAATTGACTAACCCGGGGTTAACCGGTTAATCCTGGAGTGACCATGGTTACCAGCATAATTTTAACACTGTGTTAACGGTTTAACCGCTTAACCCCGCGATAGTGGGATTGTGCACCATCCATGGTTAGCCACTAACTCAGGGTTAACCGTTAACTCAGGGTAAATTTGTACTGGTAACTCCGGGTTTAACCGGTTAACCCCGAGTTAGTGGCTAACCCTGGTTGGCGCAAGTGGTCCTAAGTAAAATTAGAAATGCAAAAAAAAATGTACCTACGTAGGTTAAGGACCTGCAATTGGTCTTAAGTTACTTAAATCTATTAACAATTAAGCTTTTTATATTTCTTAATTCACATTCATGAAAGCGTGTTAGCATATGCTATAAACTTAAGTACATATAATTAGGTACAATCAATGCAATTGCAATTTATATATTTAATTTTCGTAACAGAATGGGATCGATTAACTTAAGACACATAATATAACAGGTCCTTAACTAAGCTTATTATACATTGTTTTGCAGATCACCCCTTTAAATAATAACAGCATTGTTATGAGAAAAAACGTAAACAGAATAAATTTAGTTTATTTTATATTTATTATTTTTTATTTATTCAGGTAAATACACATAATATACAATTTAATTACAAAAGGACCGTTAAACATGTAAGGTTTGTCTCGGTACACCATCCGCAGTAGATCCAATCTCTAAATCGCGTTTTCAGTTTTGAACTAAGAAGGTAGAAAAATGTTTAAAGCTTTCCTGTCAACCACTAGGTATCTACATATAAAAGTGAACTTGAATCCGAACTAAATACACTGCAATAGACAACACGTTTCGGCAAAGTGAACCCCGTTGAACAGTTTGCACCATTCATTAGTTCGCCCGTCTCATTTGTAGTTCGTGATCGACAATCCGAATGTTATCCATATACATAACAATAGACATGTATGGAGCATTTGATGGCGGATTTAGGCTGGTTCAGCGGTTCATAATCTAGTTGAACGCTAAGATAACAGATAGTTATTAAGTGGAAATGCTGTGTACTAAAGTACTAAATAATTTTTAGAAGAAGAGTTGTAAATTTTGGATGCTTAAAAACATTAAAGATTAAATATAAATGGAAATGTTGGTATGAAAATTACTATATCGGTTATAGCACAATCGGATTAAGTCTAACCTCGAAATCCTTCCAAAGATATGAAATTTGTTATGTATAAATTTTATGTATAAATTTGTTATGTATAAAGGTCTATTTTTCATGTCCACATTATTTGACATTTGGGGACCTCGAGGAATCACAGCCATCTTGGAAAATGTGTACCATCCTGGGGAAATTTGCGTTTTACTCTAAATATACGTTCTCTATGAAAATATGGTGTAAGGCAACATTAAAGCTTATTAATTCTACACAAAAAAGTCCTAGATATCTTTGCGGAAAAAATACATCTTGTTATAGAAAATAATAGCTGAATCCCGATTTAGCGCTTATACCCTTTCAGGGGATATTCCCTTAATAGGAAACTTGTAGGAATATGAATTCCACTTTTGTCTATACATTTGTACACGTTATACTCCAATAATAACATTTTACTCGACTGCGACTTAAACAGAAAGAAGGGTTATGGGTTTAAATACTGATAATCAGTACACCCTGTAGCTCAGGATACGGGACGGATTTTTTAAAATAACGTATCGGTAGATTCCTCTTGCCCTTCACAACCTGTTTACACTTGTTTTATTAAATAAAAATCAATACAGCCGGTTTGAGAGGATGCCGAATATTAAATTCATATTTTTACTTCTAGCGCCTAAACTATTGAGTGGATTTCAATGAAATAGACATCAGTAGATCCATAATCGGTACACGAGTGCTATGCAATACAAATTTACTAAAATAAATAGAGGAAAAATATTTAGGACTTAAAAATGTGACTGCAAAAACAGATTTTAGGTCTTAAATGGGGTTTAAACAATAGCGACAGTAACGAAATTTTACACCTACGATTTCAGGGATCCTTGTTTGCGTGTCAAAAAATTGGAGCTTCGGGGACCACGGGGATCAAACGCCATCTTGAAAAGTATAAGTCTTTTTTGGTTTTTCTTTTTTTCTCGGAATATCTGGCTTTAATGTGAATACTGTGTATGGCGAAACGAAAGCTTATTAAATTCCACACTAAAATGGTATACACCACAATGTCTCAAAAACATTTTTTTTAATTCGTAGTTGGGTAGATAATGTTTTTGTGTTCCAAAAATTGTTAAAAAAATTATAAAAGTATTTTTTTCTGACACGTCTTAAAATATTTTTTTTGTAGGAGATGATTAAGTATAACCTTTTGACTTCTGAGCCATATTTCTAGAAGAAAGCTCCGTTTTAGGGACATGGTGTTTTATACCTTTTTTGTGTAGAACTTAATAAGCTTTTGTTTCGCCATACGCAGTATTCACATTAAAGCCAGATATTCCGAGAAAAACAGAAAAACCAAAAAAGACATACTTTTCAAGATGGCGTTTGATCCCCGTGGTCCCCGAAGCTCCAATTTTATAATACGCAAACAGGGATCCCGGAAATTGTAGGTGTCAAATTTCATTACTGTCACTATTGTTTGAACCCCATTTAAGACTTAAAATCTGTTTTGCAGTCACATTTTTAAGTCCTAAACATTTTTCCTTCATTTATTTTAGTAAATTTGTATTGCATAGCACTTGTGTGCCAATTATGGATCTACTGATGTCTATTTTATTGAAATTCACTCAATAGTTTAGGCGCTACAAGTAAAAATATGATTTACTATTCGACGTCCTCTTAAGGCGGCTGTATTGATTTTTCTTTAATAAAACAAATGTAAACAGGTTGTTAAGGGCAAGAGGAATCTACCGATATGTCATTTAAAAAAATCCGTCCAGTATCCTGAGCTACAGGTTGTACTGATTTTCAGTACTTAAACCCATAACCCTACTTTCTGTTTAAGTCGCAGGCGAGTAAAATGTTGATATTGGGGTACAACGTATACAAATGTATAGACAAAAGTGGAATTCATATTTCTCCAAGTTTCATATTAAGAGAATATCCCCTGAAAGGGTATAAGCGCTTAATTTGGATTCAGCTATTATTTTCTATAACAAGATGTATTTTTTCCGCAAAGATAGGTATCTAGGACTTTTTTGTGTATAATTTAATAAGCTTTAATGTTGCCTTACACAATATTTTCATAGAGAACGTATATTTAGAGTAACATGCAAATTTCTCCAGGATGGTACACATTTTCCAAGATGGCTGCGATTCCTCGAGGTCCCCAAATGTCAAATAGTGTGGACATGAAAAAGAGACCTTTAATTAACATACATACCAAATTTCATATCTTTGGAAGGATTTCGAGGTTAGACTTAATCCGATTGTGCTATTAATATTATCATCATCATTGGTCCTCTTGTTTAATTGCAGATGTTTTATGGTGTGATACCGGAGAGACACCGTCGATTAATATATATTGCTATATAATTACTTGCATTTGTTATATTATATGGTATTTTGAGTAGTTAGAAACAATTTTATACTAGTGCTTAATAGTGAATTTTGAGCTGTTTGGCTTTATCATGTTATTGACAGTATTTCTTGATTAATTCAGTAGGCACAGTCAAATTAATTTGCGTCAAATTATTACTCAGAACTCAGAAACCGAGAATCATATATCAATATTGTCTGAATTATAGCAAGCAAATTTCAGGATTTCTGTAGTGTTTGTTCCGACCTGCCTTTCTAGAAAAAAATAATACATACCAAATTACTAAACTTTCCTAAAATTCAAAAATTTAACTAGGTACATAACTAGAAACATATACAGACATCTCACTGCTTTAAATAGCTTCCTTCTTAATAAATAAAAGGTACTAACCAATAATGCTCGCAAGCCTGCAACTATCCAAGCATCCACGGAAAAGATTTACTACATATTACTTAGACTCAACAAAAAACGCTGCCGGCGAAACCGCAGCGCGAACTTCCGTGCTTTTAATCTGAGGCAATATTTTAGAGTTGTGCAAATGAAAAGTTAGTCGAAGACTTTGAGAACCGCCTTCTCGGCTCACAGCCAATGAAAGGCGCCTCCTGCGTCTTGCGCGGAAAGGCCCCGCCTGCGGTCTTGAAGCCATTTCATTTTTTCCTTTGAAGATTCTTTATTTGAATTTATATTGTGGTCGCTATCTCGAGCGCTTTGATATGATGGGATGCTAGTTTGTTTGATTCACTTTTAATGGCGTGGTTAAATAATAAGCAGGTAAAACGTTAAAAATTTGAAAGGATATTAAATTTTGAGCATACTAATACTTTTCTGCCGACCTTTTTCGTAATGTCACATAACTACGTATCCAACTAACTGCTAAAGTTTACTGTCCTCTAAACTAAATTACGTGTAAACTCTTTACCATATCCGTAAACTAAAATTAACATTAAAAACGTCACGTAACACATCAAAACCAATAGCACAAATCGTAAACCAAAACACGCAATCGACTTACCCGTAGACACGCAACCTCAACGCACGCGTCAGCCGTAACAGCTCTTGTCAACCATAACGCGGCCGCAGCGTGTATGGCGCACACAGACCCGGGCGACCCGGTTAACCAGACCGGTTAGCGGGCAGCCGCGGAAAACTACCGTTTCATTTAAGGTCGCCCCTTGGTTTCGGGGTAGTAAGTAAGCCGCAAGTTGCGTAACTATGCCAGTTCATGGTCGAGTTGACGCGATATGAGTATCGATTGCGAGATTGTTTCGGGTTAAGGAAATTAGGTGCGTCTATTGTTTAGTTTAAAAGATAGGCTACAACAGAGCTTTTCGTGTATATGTATATACATTTTAAATTACGAGTATCTGATTATACCTAATTAGTTACTGATTAGGTATAATTCTGTTTCCGTCTCTTTTTAGGGTTCCGTGCCTCAAAAGAAAAAAACGGAACCCTTATAGGATCACTTCGTCCGTCCGTTCGTCCGTCTGTCTGTCAAGACCCTTTATCTCGGGAATGCGTACAGCATCGGGTTGAAATTAGCACCATATATAATCAGGTCTACAGCCCCTTGAAGCTGTGAAAAAATCAATTTTCTAAGTGAACGCAAAAAAAAGTTACGGGCGTTTATGCCGCAAAAAACGTATATTTCGCAATCTCAAGGGGATCAAAATTTAATTTAAAGGGTAAGGGTAAATTACTTCCCGTTTCCCGTGGTCCTAGAACTAGTAGTAGTTAGGTTAGACGTAACTGAAAACTATTTAAAAAAAAAACATTTCCATACATTGTATGGGACAATTTCCTAAATTAACAACGCATACCCCCTCAATATAATGGTACTACTCACACACTGAAGAAAAAATCAAAAAAATTCACTGAAAAAAAAATCAATTTAAAATTCAGGCCATTCCTGTAACAGGAATCCGTGCCGACTTACAACTGAAATTCCCATACAAATTACTATCGAGAAATTTGTTCAGACACTAATTTGATAATTATTCTTTGGCTTTGTGTTCGCATCGGGATTTTTTTATTAAATAATGTTTATATGGCAGTATTATACAAGGTAGATAGGAAAAAAAATCCATTCATAAATATGTCAATGTAATCCATATACACTTGTATGGGAAAAATCGCATGAAAGTCGGCACGGGTTAGTTACAGGAATGACCTGAAATTTATTTACAGTGTTTTGGCATTTGGGATAAAAGAAACCGATGTAAGGGGTAGGTATGCGTTATTAATTTCCGAAAATCGTAAAATAAGGGAAACCCTACCTACTTGAATGATGAAAGTCTAAAAGCATCCAAATCCAAACTTTTGTGATGTCCACAAAAAAATTTAATTTAAGTGTAACATGTAAACCCATAAAATACACGATCGCAACAGAACTGTCACTTTACTTTTTTAATCATGGGTAAGATATCAGTAAAGCAAACTAGGTAGAAAGTGATAGGTAGGTAGCTACTACTGTTCTCTATATCAGGTACCGTCTATTATCGCGCGACACCTCGGCTTACATCAGCATATTAATTCGCGCAATTAGCGCGGCATTAGCACATCGTTACCGGCTGTAATCGGCCGTTGACACCTGTCAAATTGACTATCGCAACCTGTACAGGTTGATAAGAAGTGGGAGCCGGGGACATTTTCATAAAATATGTAACACAAGCAGAAGTATTTTTAGTGACAGGGAGTGGAAGGAGGCTTTGGTTTCACCAATTCTTTTAATATTTACAAGAACAGTTTACATCAATTGAACTTGTAACTTTTCTGACTAATAAATCTAAATACCTAGTAACAAAGCTAGCATTGATAATATTTTTTTACTAATTCAGACATTCGACTTGAGTTTCCATATTATAAGTTATCACAAACAGGAAATAATAATTTTAAAAATCGGTCCAGAAATAACGGTTATGGAGTACCACACATAAAAAAACACATACTACAACCGAATTGAGAACCTCCTCCTTTTGAAATCTTGAAGTCGGATAAAAAATGCCAGTGATGTAACATTGGCTGCGTTCAACGTATTTTACATGATAACAAGAGAACAAAGATTAAAAACCAGAACTAGATTTAAAACGAAGATATATAGTCAAGTCAAAATATTCTTTTTCATCACACTTGCTCCAAAAAGATCTTATTTCATGCAGGTGTACTGAAGAACAAAGGCCTATATTGTTCCCGCGTGAGTTATGGATTGTGGAAAAAATGCTATAACACACTCGTGAGTTATAGCTTTTTTTTAATTATGTTACTTATTCATATGAATTAACTAGGTATAAATGAGTTTTACTTATAAAATACTGACGTTTATAACTTCATATTTTTGTTTATGTTTCTTCTTCTTCTTCAAGTGCCTTCTCCGTCCCAGAGGTTGGCGACCTTATGCCTATATGTTTATGTTTAAAAATATTTAATTTAAATTAATTTAATAGCCGTTTAAAACGTTTTTACACAATTTTCAATTGTGGCTGAATGCCGATGGGTCTGTGCCTTCGATGCCTAAACTGCCTAAAAATTAAAATGGCGGACGAATGTTTGAAATGTCACCGTATTTAAGAATGATTTCGGTTAAAATTTAGTTTTTTCTTCGCAAGTGTGATGAAAAACATTGTGTGTAACTCCGGGGGTAAGAATATTGCAAATTCGAGTCTAATGCACTCCAGCCTGCATTTGCAAAATTATACTTACCCCCCCACGTTGCACAATGTACTATATTCAAATAGGCCTAGCAACAAGCACTTTTAAATTATCAAGTTTTACAAATAGTACCTTAATCTAAATATCAAAGCAATTTATTGATGCAGTATATATTATTATATATATTCCACTAGAAAACGACAGTACAACTACTTTACCAGTCGTACCAGTTCAGTTGCTGCTAGACCTATAGATTTGACATCAGTGACAAATGAGAGCAGTTTTACGTAGATAGTTTACTAGTTATTTGCAGTGGCAGCTATAGAAACAAAAGTGACACTAGAAAACATCACTTTCCCAGTAAAAAGTTTCATACAACCCCATAAAACGCGTTTACACGTTCACCGAACCGAACTCCGTCGATAGATGTCGTGTGAAGGGCGAGTTTGTCTTCACAGTTACAAGGAACGCTTCCAGAGCCGTCAGTCATTTGAACGTACACCTGAAGCGAGGAAATTGGGTGCTCATAAAAATTGGCCGGTTACAGAATAAAAGGTACAGAGGTTACAATGCTTTGAAAAAGTGTGTTCTTTGCCGTTTTAGGGGTTCCGTACCCAAAGGGTAAAAACGGGACCCTATTACTAAGACTCCGCTGTCCGTCTGTCCGTCTGTCACCAGGCTGTATCTCATAAACCGTGATAGCTAGACAGTTGAAATTTTCACAGTTGATGTACTTCTGTTGCCGCTATAACAACAAATACTAAAAAGTACGGAACCCTCGGTGCGCGAGTTCGACTCGCACTTGGCAGGTTTTTTTCTATCATCAGTACCTTCTTACATGATCTTCATATTTCATATGAGATGGCTGGAACGCACAACTGTAGTAGATTGTTTGCCGAAACGTATACCTACACGTAACCTTTGGAAAGTAAAATGCCCTAGGGCCGAAACGTATCTTTTAACCAGCTTTATAGATAAATAATGAGCCACTTTCACCTGTCAAAATTACATTGTCCAAACTACCCGCATACAAAAATAATGAATAAAATGTATTTTATTTATAGGATTATCGACACGTTTACATTCGTTAGTGAGGCTCATGGGTGTAAACACTGTAAACAGTGGTTGAACTATTGTGTGGTGACGAGTGCGGCGCAACAATGTATTGATGATACATCTTATACCTTTAAAGGAACAATTCTTGTATCTATCTATATTTATATATTTCAGGGATCTCGGAAACGGCTCTGACGATTTCGTCGGTTTTCGGGGGGCAAAATCGATCTGTTTTCCGAGCAAAGCTCGTTCTCCCAGATATTATGTCAAATATGATATCTACTGGTCTGACCTCTGACCACTTCCGACTAGTTGTAAAATGTAATTTTATTTCATGTATGTAAAAAATTAAATTACGTTTTTAAGCTAAAGGGCCTACCGCGAACCACGTTCGACGTGTTGCCTCTGTCGCACTTGTAAATTCGTACGTAAGTGTCGAACGTGGTTCGCGGTAGGCCCTCAGGCTTGGAGTGCTACGGTTCTATTCCAGAAAACATCTACGAAAAGTCGTAGAACAGAAATTATTTCCGCCACTTTCAAACCTTTTGCTACCGAAATCGGCTCTGCACAAACTATAAGGCCCACTTAAGCGGTTAAACCGTTAAAACAGTGTCAAATTGTACGGGTAACCATGGTAACTTCAGTTTAACGGCCAGGCCACGACATTGCGTGACTGGCTTCGGCTAAGGCGACAACCATAGGTTAGAGCGAGACACAGCGATCGAACCTTTCGTTCCCATCTATGGTTGTCGCCTTAGCCGATGCCAGTCGCGCAATGTTGTGGCCAAGGCGTAACCGGTTAACCCCAGGTTAGTGGGATGGTGCAAGTGGCGCTTAGCGTTTCATTTTGTCAACTTCCGGGAACTTTTAATCTGCATAGAGCCCTAATACCAAAAAAAAAAACAATTTTTACTATAGACGTCACGTTGCCCCTCTTCGGGCAGATAGTAAAGCGTGTTTGTGGGTACGGTTTGCTGAAATAATATCATGAACAAAATGAGCGCAAACATATCCACACAGCCGTAAGAACGTGTCATACATTTTCGCGCGTTTCTTTGTAGGTAGGTAGGTAGGTGTAGGTAGGTAGTGCAGTCAGTAGGTACCTACCTACTGACTGCACTCAACCTTAATCGAAAAAAAAAAACATACTTTTCAGGCCACCCACTTAATTATATAGCGCTCCACGGGACCTAAAGGCAACAAAATAAGGTCTCGTCTTTGGAGGTATTCTTTCAGAATTTTTTTTTTGTGTCTATTTATCGTAGGTACTTTATCTCTTTAACTTAACACACACGACACGAGTCTTGAATACACAGAAATACATTGTCAAAATCAAAAATTATACGACTAATAATAAATACCTAAAAACTAATAAAAAAAAATAGCAATTAATTCTAAAACATAAAAATAATTTATATACAATTTAATTACTGGCAACGTCGCATTAGGGAGAGGGGGTCTGACGCCCGCGCGCGTTCGTACCTGGTGCAAAGGTCATCGCAATTTAACGTGGTAACGCGGCTAGTGTGATGGGCACCTTTGCGCCAGGGACAACTCGGGGGGACTTTTTGACTAGGCTTAAGTTGAGTCTTAAGTTATTATTGAATTGTTTTTATTTTTGTATTGACATTTATTGAATAAAATGAATCTAATTAATTACTTATATATTAACGTTTATGCCATTCGCTTTCTCAGCTGCTACTTCGTAATCCAGGTTTCACTTTCTGACTTTTCTTCCTGCATTACGCAAAGAAGTACTGTCTCTTCCTCAACTTAAGGTATACCCGTTGAAAAGAGCTCGAGGCCCGCTTTGACAACCTAATCCCAAGCAGGACAAAAACAACAGCCAGAGCAGAAATTAGAACTTATTTGGATTAGTCCGATTACCTAATAATACTCAATATGAAAAAAAGTACAGTCTATATCTGCTTAATCTTGCTGGTGTCGTGATTCGCGGCATTAAGTAGGGGGTTATTTATTTAGGCGCGGACGGCGGCGGGCCGCGACTGGCACGGCATCACTGTACGTCGACGTCAAAGATATGTTTACATTTTTCACCTTATTACAAAGGAGTAAGGTGCAAAACTGCAAACATATTTTGGACGTCGACTATATGAGCGTTACCGGGAATTATATTCGCTAATGTGGATTACGCAAAGAGTTTACAGGTGGAAAGGTTGACAGTGATGTGATGAGGTTGATGGATGGAGATAGCGGCATAAGCGTAGAGAAAAATAAACAAATGAAAACCAGTAACATGTAAAAGTAAAGTGAGACACGAGTGGGTTTTTATGTAGTGGTTGCCGTGTATTAAAATTGATCTAGGGTTATACTTATATTATTTGTATACATTTACTTGTAGTTAATTACATGAAAAAAATGCGCGTAGTAAATAGATATATGTATAGATACTACGGTCAATATTTTCCGTATACACACTAAAAAAAGCCTGGTTTGAGTGATTTATTCAGTACACATATACAATATAGGTATACGACTAGACAAATTGATATACAGGGTGACCTTAGCCATTGGACAAACCCTGAAATCCCACGTAGGCTTACTTCTCAGGAATGCTCTAACGTTAATATTTTTTTAATTAAAACAAAAGACAAAAAAATTAATTTTCAAACAAAAGTTATTTCCAATAATCGAAACAAAAAGAAACATACTGTATTAATCATTGGCAGTGTTTTGACAATTTGTTCGAAAAGGTGCGGCAAAGATGACATTTGTCAAACGTCAGAATCTTATTAGTGACATAAATAAAAAAGATAATCAAAAAGGTCGAAGAAAGTTTCATACTATTTATGACTTCAGGAGCTACTAACACATGCTGCTCAAAGTAAAAAATCATAATTTGTTAATTTCTTCACACCGGTTGTTATGATACTTTGTATACTGATTTCTAAATACCCTAATGCATATGTACATTTCGGCTTTGTCCAATGGCTAAGGACATCCTGTATAAGGCGCGTCGCTAAACCCTTGTAGAGCCAACGCGCGCTTGGCCCCATGGCGTATCAACCACCTATCACCCATCTACCACCTCAAAAATGTAGGTAACCAAAGTTGTTTTTAAAGTCGCTGTATTGACTTGAAATACCTGAGTATTTAATTTTTTCTTTAATACAAGTTTTATCTGGGATTGCATTTTAACCTGGCAACTGCCTTAATGCGTTACAATTATGTCTTAGGTTATTTAGTTAACAATTTCAAAAATCAAATATTTCGAAGCAAACCGTTTAATGCATTTCATCGGCTTACATCAATTTCCATAGAAATGTAGGAAGTATGTGACATGCCACGCATGTCGTCCTTAAAGCATGCCCGTTTAATACATAATTCCCGCATATCATGAATCCATAATGATGATCAGTGAACAGACAGCGGTCCGCAAACAAGTGTGAATGGCTTCTCGCGTTAATAAACTCCGATAGCCGCAACAACCCTGCAGCTTCCATTTTTAACGAGCCCACCGCCGGGCCCGCAGAAAGTAGCCTACACATGAAATCACGTATGAATGAGGCTTTTTTCAGTTTTTTCGCGTGTAGCCCGCCACCGCCGGTTCAGGCCCCATTAAAGCTTACATGTCACTCTCCCACCACCCCACGGGGGGACGGGAAAAATCACAAAATCGGTATTGGCTGCATCCCGCAGCGAGCGGCCGGCAAAGCGCTACAATACAGCTTTGACGGACGGTCATTTAATATTAACTGTGGTTTTTCCGCAGATGGAAATGTTTTTTTTATTGCCGGCGTAACGTTGTGATGAAGTGGTTGGGCCGTTGTTTGTGACGCGTTCTGATGTGCTGTGGATGAGTTGCTCTTTTAACCACTCCGAATGAGATTGTTTCACTTGAGTCTTTTTTTGTATTCATCGACATGTTTTTATAAAAGGCACTTGGGCATTTTATCGGTATGTTGTTATGTGAACTAATTTCATTAGTCATCGGTTTGTAAATTAAGGACGGATTCGGTTTGAATTTCTTTTTGTAGCAAAACCAATTTCGCGATAAATTGAAAATGGAAATATTTTTGGCTGACAATTATTTTTGTAGCCGTCGTAGATAGAGCTGCAT
Source organism: Cydia strobilella (assembly GCF_947568885.1). Classification (NCBI taxonomy): domain Eukaryota; kingdom Metazoa; phylum Arthropoda; class Insecta; order Lepidoptera; family Tortricidae; genus Cydia; species Cydia strobilella. The sequence goes on from NC_086053.1 coordinate 6,054,192, forward strand.
GTATCCGGGTAAATTTTATCGGACACACAAATTGAAAACAAACCGGCAATAAATTTTTTACTTTTCGAACAAGTGATCAAAATCGAACTACAAAAAGTGGCGCCGGGAAAGAGTGCCGACCACAGATTGAATTTATGGACGCTCCGAATGAGTAAAAGTTTGCATTTAAATTTTAACTTGTTTGTAACTATTAATAACTTGTTTTAAAAACCAATTTATTAAGGACGAAGTGGTCATTTCGTAAGAAAAATATTAAAGTGGTAGCATATTTGTCATATTATAGGTATCAACTTTACAAATATTTTGAATTGAATTAAGCCATTTTAATAATGCTCAGCATAACTGTCAGCGTGCCTTCGTACATAAGTATAGTAGCATATATTCTAACTTCATACTAGCCCCATTCATTCTAACCTTTAACTTAACACTCATTATGTGATCGTGATCCAGTTTCAGTGCAGTTGACTAGTTTGAAACTGTTGACTGCAACTTTGTTGTAGTCCTTCACGTCATTTTGTTTATAGGCTCTAGTATATTTGTAAAAATAGTAAAAACCCCTGCCACTGCCCTGCTCCCTGCTAAAAATATGACGTAATTAAACCTTTCTACATAGTGTATCATATTATCTAAAAAGGTCTTCCAATCGTTTTAGAAGTGCTACTAAAAAGATTTCCCCACATCTTGATGTCAAAATACCTTTCGACGACCTGTTAGACTAGTTTGCCATGAAGACTCTTTCAAGAGAGATTATAGGTTTATGCTTATATTATGCTGATTGCGATAATGTTACTACACTGTCTGTATATGTAAGTATTGAAATATTTTCTCTCATTGTTACAGGCAAATCGTTCACATTGACGATAACGATATCGACGACGCCGCCGCAGGTCACCACGTACAACAAAGCCATCAAGGTGACGGTGGACGGACCCCGGGAACCTCGCTCCAAAACCAGTTAGTATAATAATATAATATTGTACTTAGGTACTGTTAGCGTTAGCGGAGTTCGGAACGCGCCCCTAACTGACAGGACGGTTGTCATGAGCGCGAGCTGTCAAGATGGCTTGGCGCCGGATCCACGGAAGCGTCGGTCAAGCATTGTTGTGTATCAAGTTAAAATAAATCATTTACTCAAGACCTAGTGCGTTTTGCTGTTAATAGTACCTATCTGAGAAAGTAGTTGACACTTCTGAAAAATACGCCCCCATACTCGTACCATAGTATAACTTAGCAGCAAGCGGGCGGTCCGCTTACGGCCCGGGGCCGTATGCTTAGTAAAAAAACCGAGATCGAGGTGAATCGGATCAGAGTAACAACTCTATTAATATTAAAAAAATTCTTAGGACTTGCGTCGCAGGATGAGAGAAATACGGTGCAATATTTCAAATAGGTATCAAAGGATTTTTCCATCTCGATCCGTTTCGCCTCGGTCTACTCTATAATTATAAAAGGTCTTTTGATATTGAACAATCCACTTTTTTACCTACTCATTTACTGATTAAGTATTTCTTATTTCATATTTCTACCTCAATATTTTTATCGTGTGTGTTTTTTACCTATTTTACATACGGTATTTATTAAGTGAAAATGTGATTATTGTTTTGGGTTAGTTTTAGTGTCTTTGTTTGTATTTATGTTTCTTTTGTGTACGTGTTTGTTTTAGATTTTAAGTTCTGAGATTGTATTTTTCGTTTAAAGACTTAAAAAACGTTTACAAAATATTACATTACTTATTTATTAAGCAACTTGCCACCTCGAATTAATACATCATACAGTGAAAGACCAGTGTCATTAATTTAAAGGCTTTCGCCCTAACTGTGAGAGTACATACATAAATAATATGAAACAATAGATAGGACGATTTATTTCAAACAATTGCAATACTCGTAATGTACCTATTTTGCTCATATTACAAAAGAAAATGAGTTATACATATAGAATCAGTTTCAGTTACAAGGATCAGTTCAAGATTCGGTTAACCCATTGAAGAATCTATTGAGGCCGTTCCATCGGTTTGCCGCTGTCACTGTTACATTTCGCAAGAAAGAACGGGAAAGATCATGCGCGCCAAGTGTCAATTTTGATCGAATTTTGTAGATTTTTATTTATTTTAATAACGTTACCTTACAATATCGAAATTCGAAAGCTATTAAATTACTATTTAAGTTAAGATTGTTTTTTCTTCTTTTTTTGTTTATAGTATAGCATAGTATCACATAATAAATAAGCGACTAAAGTTTGATTAAAAGTCCGAGTTAGAGGTTACTTTGGAAATTAATTGTATCGAGCGAACTGTCATAATTCGTGTATCGGAAGCTATGTTTTTAAAGATAATATATTCAAGAACTACATATATTTTTCCACGTCTACGAATATCCACGCCTCTTAGAAAAACATGACCATATAAGATTTTTCGCCTTCGGGCTCAGGGAACCGCCTAAATGTAATACGCAACATACCAAGGCTTCACACAATTGCTACGGAATCGGAACTATGCCTGTAACATGTATAGTTGTATGTGCAGTGACAGGAACAAATGTCGGGTCCAAATCACACCTCGGTCGATCAATCCCGTGGAAGAAATTAAAATAATTGCGCGCTACGGGATAGTGCGGCCCGAAAGGGTCGGTAGCGTCAGAGCGGGAGGGGTTAATGAGCTTTGAGTTTAATTTTATCTATTTTAAGAAAACAGGTTTTAAATTATGCAATTTTTGTATTTCTGGGATCTGGATATGTTGCATTTGCAAATTTTCTGCAAGTTGCTCAAGTTTTTTGAATATTGTTACTAAATAAAAATCTAAATATATATTATCGAATTCATAAGGCATTATTTCTTAGTTGTAACATTGTGAAAATGCCAGCAAGGGTTTGAGACAAAATTTTAAAACAAGGGACAACTTGTCTTGTTTTTGACACTCATGTAGCTACTAGTATAGGTATAATAGGTATAATATATCCCTTCATAGAAACTGACGCTTTCGTATAACAAGATTCTAATATGAGAAACATATTTATTTAGTAAAAACATTAAACATATTACAAAAATTAATGTTGCATAAAATAATTCTATACTATGTGTCTTATAGAATAAATTAAGCCAACATTCTTCCCAAAATAGGATAAAATTTCCCTAATACATTTTAAAAGACATATCTGCTATCCGTACCCGCTAGACGAATGTGAGGGCACAAAGGAGGCTGATGTAATGAATCGGTTGTTTAATTAATTAGTCAAGAAAGGGCTGGGGGGTTCCCCCTCTCCGTATGCATGTGCCCTGCATATTGATTTATTATGCTGCCTATGCGGAGGCGATAAATAATTAAATTCTAGAAAGTTCAGACTTATGTTTACATGGTCGGAGTAATAAATGTATCGGGATTAATTGTGAGTGTGTCGGGGCTGATAGATAACACGTAAGTAGGTTTATCTGTATGGATGTATGTGGGTAAGTAGAAACGATTTAGGTTCTATAAATTCACAAATTGATAGTTCTTGTTGAAATATAGTTTATGCACTTGTACTTACCTTGTAAATATAAAAATTTCGTCGTGGATAAATGTGGGTCCAGTTTATTTTTTTCAGGTAAGAGTAGATTCATGATGATTATCACTTATTCTTTAACTCTGTATTGGTGAGACTTGTGTTTGTTACACAAAACCTTAACAAATTATACACCGTGTAAACCTTTCTCAAGAATCATTCTATTGATAGGTGAAAACCGCATCAACCGCGTTCAGTAGTTTTTGAGTTTATCGCAAACATACATACACACAAACAGACAGACGCGGCGGGGGACTATGTTTTAAAAGGTGTAGTGATACTACGCGTTTTACAAGTAGCTCAATGTGTGCCAGGTCTTTGCATAGTTTGCAGATTGATTTCAAATTTTTTTTCGAGGGGAATCATAAAGTTACGAAAGTTACTTTTATAAACTTTTTACTCACTCCTCCAATTTTTGAGCTTCCTCCGAAACTATCTTTAACTATTGTCAGTCTTGAGCCCTATAACCCTTTTATTTTTACAGCCGGGTGGGCTCGTTTTACAGCTCCGCGCAGTAGCTGCCTACAATTTAATAATCGTGTGTATTAACGATGTTTTTCTTAAAGCGGCCATTGCTGCTATTTTCGATGCGCAAACGCAGACCACCCGCAGGCGGCGCTACTGGCTACGTTTTGTTTACGTTCGTAACTGTGTTTGTTTTTTGTTTCGTTTGTGTATTGTTTTTGTTAAACGGTCTGGAATATAGTTTGATGAGTTCGTTATTCTATTAGGGAGCGGATGGGATTGGGAAAAAAATGCACATGAGAAAACAGAGAACTTGCTTTTACTTCATATTTTCCGGATCTGTATAAGCTACATGAATGTCAAGTTTTATTATTTCTGTCGGATTTCGCTAGAATTTATGCTTAAAATAGGAAAAACTACTTTAAGTGATTTGTTTGTTTTTTTGGGTCTCTATTGTTTCCCATAAAGTTTTAAGTCATAATGTATTGTTTGTCCGCATTTTCGTTAGTCATAATTTGCGTTTTCTCAGAAACTCGTTATTTTTCAGGATTGCCATAAAACAAACCTAACCTAACCTATATATAGGATAACCTTACGATAATCCTGAAAAATTTACGGTTTCAGAATTATGACTATTCATAATGTGACAATCATTACATTAGGTATGACTTTCAATAATTATGTCAAACTAGCTGTTGCCCGCGACTTCGTACGCGTGGATTTGTATGTTGGTGGTTATATATTCTACATGACCATAATATAGAACATTATGCAGCAAAATATATCAGTAGGGACGGTTAATCATTTGTAAATAATTATACAACGCATGAAATTTGTCTTTCACAAACTACGAAGTTTCAAGACCCTAACTGAAAAAAATTGTTCCCGATATAATCCCTCCCCTCCCTCCTCTTAGAAGATTTACAAGTCCACTATTTAAAAAAAATATTCATTCCCGAAAGTATTAATACAAACTTTTCATAAACGGTGTAAGTAATCAATTTTCGTCTATTTTAATATAATGCCCTTTTTACCAAGTTTCAAATTCCTAGCTTAAAAGAAAATTTGTACCACATATAAACTTACATCCCCTTTTTAACCCCTTGAATTTTTAAGAACGTTGAAATAACTTTTTTGGAATCTTATACAATGCCTTTCTAAGAAGTTTCAAAGTATTTGTAATAGATTCACTTTGAACCCCTTTTTAACCCTTTTAGGGGATGAATATTTAAAAACGCCTAAATTACTTTTCTTGTATTCTAATAATATATGCCTTTATACAAAGATTCAATTCCCGCACTCAAAAAAATATTTGATCTCCGTACAAACTTTCAACCCCATTTTTACCACCTTGGGGGATGAATTTTCAATAATGCTGAAATAAGTTTTTTTTTTCTCTTTTAATTATATATATTTCTATTAAGTTTCAAGTACCTAGCTTAAAATAAAATTAGGACCACGACAAAATTTCGACCCCTTTTTAACCACTTTAGGGGATGAATTTTTGAACACGCTGAAATCACTTTTCTTGTATTCTAATAACATGCCTTTATGCAAAGATTCGAGTCGCGTACTTAAAAAAATGTTTGACCTCCATACAAACTTTCTACCCCTTTTTCACCATCTTAAGGGATGAATTTTCAAAAACGCTGAAATTACTTTTCTAGTATTTTAATAATATGCCTTTATACAAAGTTTCAAGTACCGCACTCAAAAAAATTTATGATCTCCATACAAACTTTCAACCCCTTTTTCACCACCTTAGGGGATGAATTTTGAAAAACCCCTTCTTAGTAGATACTAACGTCATAAAAGCTATCTATTGTGAAAAATTCAGCTCTCTAGGTTCAACGGTTTGGGCTGGGCATTGATTTAAGTGAGTCAGTCAGTCAGTTAGGACTTTTACGTTTATATACCTATATATAGATAAAGGGATCCAGTTTTTTTATCTCGATATTTTTTATGCTTTACAAATATTTTATATTATTTACTAAAGTTTATTTATGACATTCATGTCTCAATTTTAAAGCATTATTTTCAAAAACTATGTCTTCAATTACTCAAGTACATTTTACCTTCTATCTCAGAATCGATTTTTACAATCAGTGATTTTATTATTTCACCATTCCTTATTTACATATATGTATATCGCTCCTCTTGTTATATCAAAGACTCATAAACTACACTATTATGTATACCAAGAAAATAATTACCATCCCTTCCCAATGCATATTAGATCACAAAGCGGCGGACCGAGGCTAACTAGTGGAAATACTTGCTATTATAAATCTAACGAGACTGGACGGCGCCCCTCCGTGTAATCCTTTAATCAGGTTCGCAATAGCCCTTGCCTGCACCCTATTCCAACTGATCACTTCCACAAACTCTTATCTAACAATTCTTTACCACTGAAAAACCAACCGTGTCCATTAAGACATAAGATCTAAATTTTAAAAAGGCAAGAGCACATATGTGAGCTTCAGAGATTACGGCAGATTTTTCCCTCCCATTTGTATCCCCCCTTTTTGGTCCCTCGAACGGTGCAAATGACAGTTTCTAATTCCAACTTGCCATGAAAGTGTGTAATTGTTGGCCCGTTGATTTATACACTTGAAGCGCGGGAAAGCAGCATGTGTGCTGTATGTGTGTGTTTCCGACTAGGTAGTGTGCGTGTGTGCAAGCATTTGTCAAATTTAATGCGATGTTCAAAGTACACCTACCCATGTTACATTGAGGTGTTTTTCTGTATGATGCTAGTTAAAAAGGGCTTTTATGGAATAAGGATTCACATTATTTTCACATCTAGCATTTATAATTTAAAGATTTTTTTACAGAAAACCCTTAAGTGCGAATTAATCGTATACCTAAATCAGATTATAAGTTCGTTGGTGTTGTATTTTAATAAAATATTTCTTAACCCAAACCAACACAATCAATATGAAACTCAAGGGAAAGTCTTAATATTAAGGAAATAATGGCTCTTCAAAATGAATACATTACAAATTAAGCCTTTGTACCGCTTTTAATCATATTATAAAGCTTTCATAAACACGTGAATAATTTTTTAGTATGTTAGTCCTATTTGTAGATAGAAGTACTTACTAGATATTGTTTACTACAACAATACTCATAATTACGTTCACATAAAATAAAATTGTTTATTTGTACATATATGAAAGAACCTATTTCCCAACTGCTAAAATTTCAACCCTTCCGCTGCGATTGGATTACGTCGTGTAGACAATGCGGGCTTGTCACGTGAATTATTCGCGAATTTCGCGATCGGCACCTGGTAGAGGGGTGCTCGACTATTAGCTCCCTATTGATAGGTACAACGTCAATAGTACATATAAGGTACGTACCTACGTACCCACCTGTGTCACGTGTAAACTGTGACACGAGTTTATTTGTAGGTGTTAGTAAATGTGTTTAAGATGTGTGTGTTGTAGGGTATTATTTATTTGTATGTTAACTTAACATACAAACTAAAAAATGCCTTACAATAACTTGTTCTAGACACATGTTAATAATGTAAAAAAAATCGTGAACCATCCCCAAGCGGTAGGGTGTAGGGTTAACCGTAGGTACGCTACGTGATTAGCGTGTTTGCACTGAAGCCTTGACATGAAATATGTAGGCACAGCTTAGTAGCTCGTCATGCAATGCAAGGCTTGAAGTAGGTAAAAGCGTATTTTTTAGTCAAAATCTACAAAAAATTTTTTTTCCGACCGTCTTTATTATTTAACTTTTAATTTTCACAACAAATAACTTATATTCCGGACTCATGTGAAAAACGTGAAAAAATCCGCTTCATCATAAGCGGTTGTGGGTTTAGGGTTAACCGGTACGCTACGTGATTAGGGATGTCGACCGGACCGATGCGTGTTTACACGGAGCATTGACACGACATACCTACATTACCTACCCATGTAATATGTAGACACCCTGTTATTTGCAGGCTCTTCGTGCAAGGGCAAGAAAATCATATATTTTTTATTATCGATCGAGTATTTAGAACTTGGTAAGAAATTAAGTCTACTTAAATGTGTAGTTATGTGTACTATACACTACTTTTATTTCTTCACGTAACCTTAAATTAACATTTGATTGGCTTTGGCACGTGATACGTTTATAACCCACTCTTATGTAGCAAACTGATTCTTCGAAAACTGATAGATACTTCAAAAACATATATTAACGACCCCCCTCACCCCTACACTATGCTATGGAGTTGGAGCAAAAAATCTCCCCACTTGAATTGTTTAGTTATTTTCAAGATTTTATTTAACCACTTCGTAGACGTAATTTTTATGTATTTAAGTATATTTATGCCAATAATATACAGCTTTTTATATTACTAACTATAAATATACAGAGGAACGAATATCGTGAAACGATAATTGGCTACGGGAACCTACCGGATCTGAACGTTTTTCATTACTTCATAACATATGCAACATAATTTCCTTTATAGAAACTAACAAGAATGTAATTTAAACTCCAGACTTTTAAGACTGCAGCAAGTTTCACGTAGCCTCTTTGGGCTCCAGATATCGACATCAATACTATCGGTAGTTACGTGGAGTAGGAGGAGGTAGTAGGTGCGCGTCGATACGGAATGCGCCCGTGGTGCGTGCCGCCTGGCGCTGACTAATAGTCCCAGTTTGCTCCGAGAAATGTTAATTAATCTTGGAAATCGTTGTGGAACTCGATTTTCAGTGGATTTTTCATGCGTGTTTAACTAATGGTGTAGTTGAGCCGTTTTTTGGAATCGGTAACTTTCAACGTGATTTAAATAAAGAATATTTAACTGGAGGAATAGAGCCTGATAAGATTATATAATTATGGCTCTGAGATAGTCTTGCTACAAGCAGCTTACACATGACAATAATGTGCGTAAGCTATATATAGGTATGTATAGTCAAATAAAATGTTAGTTCATGTTATGTCAACAACTAATTTAATTTCAAAGCATTTTAGACAATTGGAATACTACGCAATCCTTCTTTTTTTGAGGATAATTTAATAGTATACTACAATTTAACAGCAAGTTGGTGTTGGTAAATTATGGTATTTGATTAAATTGAAATATCGATTTAATCATCGAATTTAAACTGCTGTGAGACATACTAACATTAAATAATTAAAGCTGCTCGCACTGTTAAAGTGCTTGAGAAAGGAGACCTAGGCTCTCCTTCACATGTCGCGCGAGTGATAAAACAAGTGTTTACACCGTAACATTATTTAATAATCGATTTAATCTTTAAAAAATACTTATCTATTTTCCAATGACACCTAAAGGAGACACAGTGAAACAAGTCACCTGTCTCCAGAATCCACCCCCTGATTTGTTCGGAGACAGTCGATAATTTATCGCCACCCCCGTAATGCAGCATGTGTTCGAATTAAAATAAGGACCCACGTTAGTTCACATCAGCCTTTATTGGATTCGACGGTTCCAATTTTGTTATTTCAATTTGTTTTAATCGTCGAGGTGAAGTGCTTGGTAAATAAGTTTCGTTAGAATATTTCTACATTATTTTGTTGTTATTATACTTTATTTAAAATTATACCCGTACGTTTTAATATGAATCTTCTATCTTTATCTATCAAATACGATTCATAACAAAACAAAACACTTAAAGAAATCGATTGTTGTTTGGGGTGTAGTCCATATTCTATTGTTTTGGATCCTATGAATAGGTATTTAATGCTTTAGTTTAGTTATAAAAATATATGTATATGAAATAGGTATGTATAGACATACATTTAATCAAATTACTAAATAATTTAATACAATATAAAAAATCCATAAAACTAATTTTGAAATACTAATTTTGAGTGTATAACATAATTAGGTTTTAGAGATATCTATTCAAAATCATATTTTATGTAGGTAACTGTAGTAGATCCATTATACATACAATGGAACCTCGATAGCACGAATCTTTACGCCAAAAACTTTGTGTTAACGAGGTTTCGTCTTATAGAGGGCATTGACTTAGGGAGGTTACTATAGGTTTTGGTTCGTCTTAAAGAGATTGATGACATGATGATGATGATGATGAATACAAACGCGTAAGGTAGTCTTATTGTCTTTTTAGAGTTACAGAGGTTTGTTATTAAATAACTTCGAGATATAGATGTGTCAAAAACAATACTCCTATTTTTTCGAGTTGTAGAGGTCAAATTACATTTTTCAAGTTATAGAGGTAGAAATTGAACTGTATAGACGTGAAGGGAATCGTGGATTACTTCGCCTTAATGAGGTTAAATATTTCGAGTTATGGAGGTTTTGGGCTTTGAAGGGAAGGGAATGGCATTTTATTCGTGTTAACAAGGATTTCGCCTTATAGAGGTTCGAGTTACCGAGGTTCCACTGCATATGAGTTATGAATGTTATGATGCTTTGTTTTGTGTTTTCTTTTGTTTAAAGATTAAAGAAATAAATATGTAAGATTAAAGAAATAAATACATAAGTACACTGAAAAATTGCACATGAGTTGCCTAGTTAAAACGGGGGCCAAGTGGGGTAACATAATATTGGTATGAATCAAATATATAGCCGTATCTTAGACCATATTTAACCCAGAATGCTTCTCATAAAGAACAGCTAGTATCGTACTGATAGTGCTTTCGCTTCTAGGGCAGCAACAGCAGTTCCACTTCGCGTTCGGGCAGCGGCCCTTCCCCTTCCCGCCCGACCCGCTAGGCGGGTTTCGCATGCCGCCCATCACTACCTGCCAAAGTAAGTATAATTGAACCCTAATTATCTTCCAGCCTGACCTGTCTGCGGCTTTTGCTTTATTGCGCTTGTTATCTAATTTGCTTAGGCTGGTAAAAGGTAAATAAGCGATTATATTAGCAGATATTATGGACTAAGGTGGACGTTATTGAATTTTCATGACCACATTTTGCCATGCCTAATTTTCAAAAGCTTAGGTTTTGATGGAAATCAAGCGTGGAAAACTGACATGAAGTTAATTTTTAACAAGCAGAAACGTCTGCGATCGATGCTATTAAGCTTAGAATAAATTTAAAAGTGGAAAAATTACTGCCTTGGGTGAGACTCGAACTCACGGCCTCTGGATCGATACTCCAGCGCTCTGCCAACTGAGCCACCAAGACCTCATCCATAGCGCTGGAGTATCGATCCAGAGGCCGTGAGTTCAAGTCTCACCCAAGGCAGTAATTTTTCCACTTTTAAATTTATTCTAAGCTTAATAGCATCGATCGCAGACGTTTCTGCTTGTTAAAAATTAATTTAGAATGGGTAGCACATCGTAACTGGTGAATTTCCAATATGACTTGGAACTCCGGTGGCCGTTTAAGAAGTGTAACACTCTTACGGTAGATGTCGCTAGGGTCCCCTAGATCCATATAGTGGGAATAGTCAGCAAACTATGGATGAGGTCTTGTGGTGGCTCAGTTGGCAGAGCGCTGGAGTATCGATCCAGAGGCCGTGAGTTCAAGTCTCACCCAAGGCAGTAATTTTTCCACTTTTAAATTGACATGAAGTTGATATCTTTTGCAGAGCAATAAACAATTAGGTAGTTGGAATGTGTTTAAAGTAATTAAACAAATATTAATTAGTAATAATTAATTAGGCTGATCACTCTTTAGCAACAAAACTGCCTGTTATCTACAATAGTTTAATTTATGACTTAATAATTACATTCCTTTTTGGTGCAGATTAAAGACTCTTTTGTATATTTGTGTGCATTGCAAACGTTAACTAAATAAAAAACTGGATAAGCTACTTAGATGGAAACAAAAAAAGCTTTGCAATTTTTGACAGCTGTACGTTACATGCAGGCAGCCGAAAAATCATAATGAAAATGCAATCTAACCTCAAACCTTATCACTCGCTCAAAACTGAATGAGCAGCCAAACCATATAAGCGCGATTCAATCAGCACCGAAAAAACTGACCGGAATCCGGACGCATGTACAAGCACCGCTAAAATCCCCGGCTGCCCCCAAAACAACTTAACTGGCGGCTCAAAACGGGTAAAAAACATTCACAAATCGACGCGGCGGGCGCGTATCGTATAAAAACCTACTCCGCCGATCGCCGGCCAAAAACGGAACCGTGATACCGAAAAATAAAAGCCGGTAATGCTCCCGGAAAAATAAACTGGACGAGACCGGGATATCTCTATGCGCGTGTTGTTTCTGGCTGGCAGTACGAGTATAACTAACTTGCGTTTTGTTGGCAGGAGATTGGATTTTCTATTGTTTATGAATATTATTGACAGTTTGCATGCGTAGTTATGTTTGCTACTTCTGATGCACAACGCATAGAAACTGTGCTTCGGTGGGTAGTAGCTGACATTGTATACTAATTGCTATTAGACAAGTCTATCCTATCCTACTTATACTAATTTCCTTATTTTCCCCACAGACATGAGCCAATTTGGTATCAGCTCAAGCAACTCGCACTGGGGCTATGGAGGCGCTAGCGCATACCCTGCGTACCTCTCGTCCTGTGCGGCCCCTACTGCACCACAGTTCAACCCACCAGCATTAGGATTTGGTGGGAGCGTGCCTGACCAGACGCCCGCGCCAGACTTTGGCACTAATAATACAGGTAACCAGGTCCCTTATTGCCAGCATTTTCTACAATATTGATATATACTCGTAGTAGTGATCTATAGAAACGAGCGCATACCTTGAGAACCTCTCTTCCCGTGTAGTTCAATTCACCAACGTTAGGATTTGGCGGGAGCGTGCCTGATCAGAAATCAGAAATCATCGCATTTATTCGTGATAAACTATAACATACAAAAGTATAAAAACAACAAAGAAACATAAACATAAAAATAAATAAATAGTTTACCACGAAATGGTCCCGCCTCAGCATAATGCTAACCCAAAAGTCAGCGCTGATCTTCCGGCGAGACCATTTGAGGGCCACGAACTGATCAAGAACCTTTGCAGCACTATATCTACATTTGCCTGCATTATCGATAAATCTTTTTTCCTCAAGTGCGGCTCCGAAAATGCTACAGTCCAATCGTCCAGCTTAAGGGTTTGGTGGGAGCGTGCTTGAACTTTGATACTAATATCACAGATAACTAGGTCCCTTTTTTCCTCAATTGTAACAATATTAATAGAGGCTACTCCTACGTTCTAATCATCAAGTGTACCTAGATTGAAATGGAAAAAAAGTTACTAAAGAGTAGGTACCCAACGAGATAAAAACTGTTATGACAATGATGCTGACGGTAATAATGATTCGTATCTTGCATCCAAACTATATGCTGCTTCAATCTTTCCCCTGAAATATTTCTAAAGTTAGCCAATAATGATCGATTTACGATGCAAGGTTAGGCGTAATTCATCCATAATAAACCAAAAGGGTGAAATAAAACGCACCAACATGTTTTACGAGCGACATCCTCCTTGATACACCCCTCCCCGCCCGCTGCGTCCTGGCCGCCGGCGCAGCGGACGTAAGGCTCAGGACATACTTACCGAATGCACTACCCAAAAAGGCTACTTTAAAGAAGGGGGTAAAATAACCCACAACATTTCACGAAGAGAATCGCTCTAAATCTATTCAGCACAGCAATCTATACTACGCTACTGCGCTACTTGACAATAGATGTCGCGACGAACGAAAAGTCTAATGCACAACAATTTTCAGTTAATATTATAACCGGATTAACCGGCACTCTATTTTCAACTCCTTCTGCTTGTAATATTAATTGTAAATTGTTGAGCAATACACTTTTCGTTAGTCGCGACAACCGTGTCATCTAGTGTCAAGTAGCAGTACTGATAAATCCGCTACTTGACGCTAGATGTCGACTATGAAAATAATAAGCGTTTTCGTTTTGGTAACAAAACTGATGTAGGTATGGAGTGAGCAGTCTAATATGCTTTATATAACATTAAAACAACTGGCTGAGACGTAAGAACTAGTAGCTCTGTGAGCTGTAGATCTCACGAGCATAATACTGAACAAATGTATGGCTCCGCCATTCTGATTTTTTTTTTAAACTGAATCGGAAAAAAAAAACAAATCATTGAACCTGCTTACAAAGTTTCACGAGAATGGGTTGAGAATTGCGACCTGTAGAGGATAACATCCGGACATACCTACGAAAGCATTTTTGCCCAGCCTGAAACGGGAATCTTCCCTAACGCTCGGTCAATAAATACAAGTATAACTGTTATATTCTTAAGCACGGAATAAAATTAACTAAATACTAAGATTTTTGCTATAAGCACCAGTTTTTTGCATGACAAGAATTTATACCGCCCCTCGCTAGCCGAACCAACTGCAATTTGTAACAGCCTAAGAATACAGTCGAAGCTGACGCAAGACAAGAATTATCTACATTAATTTTGTAACAAGCTTTTATACCCAGCCTGCAGTGGCTTATAAATATTATTTATATTAGAGTATTCAAAGCTGTTAGTTAAGTAAGTGGATTGTAATATTCTTTTGGAGAAATAAATTCTTAAACCATAAACCATAAATCGGCTCTCTTCAATCTTCGTCCTCAATAGTCCAAATGATTTATCAGCCATTGTATTATGAAAGCGTTAGCGGATTCATGGCCGCAAGCGAGTCAACAGTGTGCACCCACTCTAAATCGGCTCTCATTATAATTTACAGGCGCTCGGACGCGCCCGATCGTCCGATAAATTTATCGCCGATGCGTGCCCGCCGCGCGACGTGAAAAATATCACCATATTAAACGATGCTAACAAAACATTCCACTGTATTTTCGGAGATGTAGGAAGCCAAGAACAACAACAGATGTAGGTCTACATTTTGTGAAGTTTTCTAATACAAGAGGTAGTAAAAGTGACTAAATGTCTATTTTAAATATTAATGTCATTATACTGGGGTGATTTCTGGATTGATTTTAGACCAGATATTAACATATTTCGTGTCATCTTATCTTTTTATATAGATTAATGATAATAGGTAGATGCAACTTGCGCGTCAACGCGTTTCATAGATATTTTCTTACGACATGTCCAAGTCACGCGTTTCCATTAAAATATGTCGAATTTTGGTTTCATATATGTATCTCAAAAACTACTTACCGGGCTGTACATTATCTCTATTCTAATAGAGGTATTTAGATATTATTTACTCCAATCTCTGTTTTAACTATGGCCTAACACAATACTAACCGGTGTTTTCTTTTGTCAGTGCTCCCCGACACAACAGCTGTAGACCTGGACCAACAGTTGTCCGGGCTCGTGGGGTCATCGCCCTCGCACCACCCCAGCCTCCTGCCCCGCTACAACAACAACACCGACTACAGCCTCTCCACCGGCCCGCGCTCCCTAAGCGACAACAGCTCGCAACCAGAGAGCCCTGTCCAAGACGACTTACTAACATCAAACACAACCACGAACATCGCCAATCACTCTAATAGCTCAAACTTTCCTTCCTTAATGGGCAGTCAGAATACCTCTTACGGCAGCAGTAACTGTAACAACTCCTTATATCCTGTCTTACCAGCAAGTCTACTATATAGCCAACTCTATACAGCAGCGAACCAGACGCACAACTTCCATCCTTTACACTCGAACTCGATCCATTCAACACAAAACCACCACAACGAGTTACAGACTATGATGGATCAAATATCTTCAACGACGAATAATCATAGACAGCACGGGAATCACGGACAAGAGTTGTTGCTCGGTGGAGGTAATTCTTGTGCTGCCGCCGCGGCGAGAGGGGAGGATGGCAGAGTAAATAATCTTGGACAGCGGGGAAACCCACAACCAGACAGCAATACTGTTTGGCGACCTTACTAAAGTCAATTTGACGCTTCTTTCTTTGAAGCGACGTTTCCGTAAAGGACACTGTGCAGTGCTGTGTAGATACGTGAATTTCTTGGTTAATAAGAAATATTTAAGCAAAGACCCCAGTTCAGAGCAATGAATAAAATATTTTTTATTAAACATAGCAAACGGGCAGTTTATTTTCAAAAAGTCCATGTCGATGTACAGAAGAAAGAAGTTGTCAATAAAATTAAACAATACGATTGCAACGAAATATAATTCGAATTATAGAATGTAATTAAGTGTAAAATATAAAAACGTACGGGTAAATTTGTTTAGTAAAAATGTATGTTCTTTAAAATTCGCTCCCGTCCTAAAATTATACGACTTTGATTTCATTGATTCAAAAGTAGTCGTGAGTTTTTGAATTTTATTCAAAAGTGTAATTTGTAAATAAGAATGTGAATACTTTGTTGTAAATGCGTAATATTAAGTGCAATAGATGTGCAATTATAACGTTGAGTAGATGTATACTGATAGACTAAGAGACACTGTCTGTTGGAAATGTGACGTAAGTCCATAGTTGTATAGTACCCTCCTACTTATAAAGTTAAGCGCCTCAGCACTCTTCGTCAAGCACAGATTATACAACGGATTTATATTTAATAAACCTAGAACCCTATTTCTACAAAGGCGTGCTATTAAATAGTGAAATTAAATTACATTTCCATCTATTTCGCTATTACAACAATCGATTGAAAGAGCGATATAGTAATAGTGTCACTGTAGCTAATAGATAGCTATTGTATTATTGGATAATGTGTCGAAATGATACGGTAAAAACTTCACTACGGTTGCTTGAAGCATTTCAAAAGGGATACTAACAAGTCTGACGCAGCGCCCATGAAAAGGGTACAAGTTTGCATGAAACTTGTACCCTTTTTGCACTGGAGCCACACGTCCCTTTGAACATTTACGGAACAAAAAGATTGCCGAGGCACATAATTTTATTCGTAGTACTGTAGATACCATTTCAGTTTGAGTAGATATTTATATATTTTTCCTTCAGTGTCATATTGATATTGTTTCAAGTTATCGCTTTTCGATCTCGGCATTTCTTATAAAAGATTGGTAAAATTGAACATTGGCAAAGAGCACATAAGAAATTGTTACATTTTTAGGAGACATTAAATGCTTGTAGGCTTGACTGTCCTCTTTATTTATATTAAGTATGTCTTTAGTTATGAACCTAAACACAAATTATAATATTATAATTATTGATAATTTACATAAATAATTATTGTGCCAGCCTAGCCGGAACCAAATGTATGTTAATTTAATTTAGCTAATCATTGATTAGATTTATTTAGTGCAATAAAAAATAAAAAATATTTAGTTTAGATACATATTATATGTTTTATTAATATATACTTACTTTGCGAAGCGCACAATGACTTATCATTCAAAAATATATTTATATAATAATAATTTAATGATATACTTTTGAATGTGTTGTTGTTAATATATTCTGTTTACTGCAAGTAGCAGAATTAATTTGAAATTAATAAATTTACAAGTACCTCATTGAGTATTTTTTACTACCCTATAAAAATTTTGAGATTAGGAGGCCAATTTTGATAGTTTGTTAACCTTAGTTTCAGCCTTGTTATGATACGATGTTGCGCGAAATGCATTGGGACTTTGGAGCCATATAGGACATCAGACATCTCGCTCCCGCTTATTGGTATAGCGTCAGACGCACTGCGAGTCGTATCATAACAAAACGAAGTGATTGTTTAGTCAGAATCAGCCTCTATGCTTTAAATATCATCTCATGCAGGACGGCTTAAGAGAACTAATACTTGGCAATGTGAATCACATACAGGACGATTCGAATGTTCTACTGCGTATGAAACACTATTGAAATTAACGGAATTCTTGACCGTTCTACATAAAAAAATTCAGAATTGTCTTTGACATACATTACATTTACATATACAGTTTTTACTCGTAGTCAAAACTGCGAGCTAACCCTGGGCCGATCCTCGTCCCGAAGGGCCGTCTGTACCGGCCCTTAGCTAAAATTTTACTAGTTGAGTTGTATTATTCATTAGTTTTGGCTGAAATAGGCTCTCAAAATAAAATATGCTAATGATACTCTTCTATGTCAGAATCATAAAACGCTCTAAGTACCTACAGTAAGTGCCACAACTAAAGTACCCAAGTAGCCGCCCTGCTAGCTGTATAGAAAAGTTGTTATTAGGGAACCGACTATACATTTTATTGTAGTGCTACGCTGCCCATTGGAGCCTTCTTGGTAGACACTTTAATACGCTGAGTTAGCTACCTTCGCGTCGTTTGCTTACACTTGCTGAATACGTAGCATATTTCAAGGCTGTCCTATCAAGCTTACGCCTCTCCAGATAACCCAATGAATTCTTCTATAACAGATGATAGAAGGAAAAAACTAAAGTTCTACTGAAATTAAACGTTGAGTTCGATGCGTTTTGCAGCAATATCCGCGCAGCCGTCACCTAGCAACATATTACGTATCACATAATTACCTATATCGCTGAATTGATATTCTGATGGGTATCGCTGCTCTGAAATAAATATCCCTCCCTCATTAATTTGCGCCAATGCGAAACGATGGACATACGGTCGCACGCCCACTGAGCGTAGGGACTCCAGGAATATTGAATGAGGATGGGACTTTACGAGCATTTAAGGAATTTAAAAAAATAGATATTTACTGACATTTTCATCCTAATTGCAATGCTAACAACTTACTAGTAGAGTCCCTGAAATATGCCTGGCAGATATGATTGATGGACGGACTGTTAATTTGTTGGGTGAATTAATTAGGGTCGCTATAGATGGGCAGATTTTTCTGCCAGCCACGTCTGCCCGTATATCTGACGGGCACCTCTCTCTCTGTAACGTAGCTAATGTTTGTGTTCGCCTAAAAGGAAATGTATTCTTGTTTATGGCATTGACATTGCAGTCAGCGATAATAATGGTTCTAGTAGGCAGGTATTTCATAACCTATAAGCCCGTAGGTTAGGTAGATGCAATAAGAGGAAAGAGGACGGCCGCTTCGGTTCATACAAAACCGGTTAATAATCGGTTATTAACCGAAATTTGATACTAATTAAAACCGGTTTACATTCCCGAGTTAATATCCACATCCAGAGAAGAAAACGAGGACTACGTTTGTATGAAAAGGCCATTTCGCGCGGTTCCTACACCTTCATCTTAAGCTTAACGCATTCACTAACACAGGATCTATTGCTACGCGCTACGCTTGTAGCTGATAACGCGCTTTCTCGCGAAAAGCGCCTATTACGAATACGAACAGAGTCCTTCTAGCGAGTCGATGGCAGTAAAATGAGATAATCTTAGAACTTTGCCTACATGACTTCAACAGACTCGTACGGTCGCTTTACAAGCCAACGTTGCAAAAATATATTTACATGACGTCAATGTCAGTTTCTTAGAGGCGCTAAATATATTTTTGGGACATTGGATTGTTAATATGTTTGTGAACTCTACAGCTTTTGATTTATTATAATGAAAAAATAAAAATAAAAATGTCTAAATTCCTTATTTTTCACTAAATAATCGTCACCCTACCAGGTACCGGCGATAATGTATGCGAATCGACTCATGCCATCTGCACCGAAAGGAAAAATCGATGCCAGACCGATTTGCCGGCAATAATGAGATTTAAAATTGCGAAGTAATTAATGAGGATTAGTGCTCGTGACGGATGGATTGCCGGCCGGGTGACTCACTTCCCGGACAGGTATACTTTACTGGATTTCTGTTACTCGTTTACGGAGAAAAAAAATTGAGAATTTTGTAAATACTTAGGTACATACTTATATGTATTGCTCTCTTAGGAGATAGTTCTGATCTTTTCGGATTTTTTTTCATGTATGTTCAACGATGGAGCAATATTATAGGCTAAAAAAACATGTTTACTGATAATAGAAACATAGGTTTTTACGCATAAATATGACCCACGATAACTAACTATACAAGTTTATATCGCATACTTGAGCCAACCTACTTATCATCGGCTAAAGTCGCAAACCTCGTAAATCCTCCGAACGAGTTAAGACATTTTCAACTTTAGGAATTGTTGGCTAAAGTAGAAAATCCCTAATGTGCTCGAAAAGGAGTTACGACGTTTGCGACTTTACCCGACGCTGCTTTGATACGTAAAATATAACGTCTAGTAGTATTTCTTAGGGCCGATGCAGACGGACTGCAATCCGACTGCAATTTGTATGGAAACTGCACGCCGACTGCAAGCCAACTGCAACGCCGGCGTGCAGTTCCCATACAAGTTTTAGTCGGGTTGCAGTCCGTCTGTACCGGCCCTTAGTTATACCAGTTTTATAATTTTTGACACTTTTTCTAGAACTTACCACAATTGCTACCAGTAAAGTGTCTACTAGAACACTAGTTATAAAAGAATATTTGAAATTCGCTGAACTACTCTTACCTAGGTACAATAAGTTGTAAGTAACAAGGTTGTCAATTATCACGAAGCTATAGCTAGCCAAGCAATAACCAACCGTCAGTAAACATGTCTAATTAAAATCTTACAACTCAAAGGCCTACAAAATGGAGTTCACAATTAAGGCGAGCACACACCGGCATTTGCCCGTGTCACGTCCCTGCCGCCTCGCACTTAATTTCGCAGGGGTGTGGTGCGGTTTTAAATTACGCTGCGTCGCCGTTCGACAGTCTAGTTCGATAGTTTCAATTTTAAATTTGGAACGCTTCGTGTAAGACGGTAGACAATAGAGTTTTGCTGTTGGACTTGAATAGTAATTTATTTTGTAAAAAAGGGGGTACAGTTAACTCCTCGTATGCTTAGACACGGATCCGTGCGTGGGAATTTTAATCTATTGTTTTAAATGTCAAGGTCACTTTTTCAATGATCAAATTTGACAGGCAGCATACGAGGGGTAATTTAAAATTTCAAATTACAGTACAAACTATCGACACTAAGTCTGAAGCATGAAACAACAATTGTAGTTTGTTTAGAATTGTTCTTATTGATTATTAAAGCAGACGAGGTATTTTATAAACATTTTTTCCAAAATATAGTTTGTTTCATTATTAAAAAAATATGAAGATTCAAATTTAAAGAGAAGAATCTTGTACACTACGGTCATCTTTATCCCTTGATTTAGAAAATTAATTAGCTGGCTATTGAATACCGCAAAATCACAAATCAAATGAAATAATTTACAAAATCTAGTAACAATATGGTTAACTCATGTATAGTAGATACATAACATAACGTTATATTACCTATCAAAATCACGGACGCACTTCACGCTCCGGACGCAGCCGTAATGATTATTTTTACAAAACGAAGGACACCGCATAAATAAAACATTATTTTCCATATAACTATTCGCCGTTAAGCGATGCATAAATCTGGTAGCGAGCGGGCCAAAATCTACACGCCATTCCCCCATTATCTTATCTCTATCCAATCTTATATTCGAAACTGAATCTTCTATTTGTACGTTAAGGTATATTTTAAAATAAATCAGTGAAGTAAGATACGAGGTTCTGTGGGTGAGCAGAGGAAATGTTGCCGTATTTAATGCTAAAAATCAATAATTAAGCGCTGTATGTAATTAATACGCTGTGTCCGCGGCTGCATAATGCAGAGGCTAAAATGCACGCCTGCATTACTGAAAACTGAAATGACGCCGCGATAATCTGGAATATACAATTGGATATTATATGAAATTGTTGGAGTTTTTGAGAGCTAAGCCTTTGAAAGCTTAAGCCTGCTTTAAATATTCGGTCGTATCTATTGCGGTAGCTTAAAAAAGTACTGTATTTCAATATTATTTTTGTTTACATTATTTGGTTGGCTGTAATTATTATTTAAAACTAATTTATCCCTCGTGACTTGTTTAAGTGCTCTCGTTGTTTCTGAAATGATAATTACTAGGTACTTAATTAAAAACAAAATTTACATCTGTACGACTAACCACCAGTTTGAGACTGACATATTCGCTAGCGTGTGCATAATAGAAAGTTCTATTATGCATCTCGTTCGCACTCGCATATTAGTGCGAGCGAGATGTATAGAATTAAGTTATGCAGACATTAACGAATATGTCAGTTTGACACTGATAAGGCAGTCGTGGTAAGGCTACTTTACTTACCACTGGTGGCATTTTGTACAACAGTCTTGTGATTTTTTTTTAAGTTATGTCATTAAACTATTTTTTTTGAAGTAAAATTTCTTTAGGCGCGACTAGAGGGTCTCTTTCTCTGACGGAGGTCACGCTCAGTAGTGACACACGCACAATAGCACACACGTCAAAGTGCCAATATAGCGATAAACGTCACGTCATTGTCAAAGAAGTTTTCATTCAAATCGCTCTTAAAGACACGCACACACTTTTTTTTGTCTTCGATCAAAACGAAAATATTATTGCACAGTTAAAGGGTACACAGAAAGAACATGTCTAGTCACTTAAGTAACATTTTGAGTAATCGCGGTTTTAAAATTTAGAACCATGTCAAATTCCGTGACGAGGTCATTTTTAACTGAAAAAAAAGTTGTGTTACCTACATATATTATACAGTGGTAGCAAAATATATTATATAACTAATAGTTCATTAAGAGCTCTACATTTTGAAATGAAAATATGATTTTCCGAAAAAAGTGACTAGACATGTTCTTTCCGTGTACCCTTCAGTTGTAAATAATCCAAACTGAACACATTATTCAAATATTATCATTGATAGCTCTACGACATTAACATTTGGTGAAGCGCGTCGATGCTACATATTAAGCTGCAGTGGAGTGTCCATTAGACAAACCGCAGCAAATTTGGTCTGCCTTTTCTTTAATATCTATATTAATTTACATTTTTTAGGGTTCCGTACCCAAAGGGTAAAAAAGGGACCCTATTACTAAGACCTCCGCTGTTCGTCTTTTTGTCACCAGGCTGTATCTTATAAACCGTGACAGCTAAACAGTTGAAATTTTCAGAGATGATGTATATTCGTTGCCGATATAACAACAAATACTAAAAACATAATAAAATAAATATTTAAGTAGGTCTCCCATACAACAAACGTGATTTTTTTGCCGTTTTTTGCGTGATGGTACGGAACCCTTCGTGAGCGAGTCCAACTCGCACTCCGGTTTTTTAAGCACAGCTTTGCCACCTTTACCATATCCATGCCGCTGGCAAACAAGAATGCGGCCCGCCTGGTAAAGGCCAATGGGTGAATACAAATGTGTATGGAACTAATGCGTAACAATGTTTAATTAAAAATCAAACATTTGTTGTAGGTACAGTCGCCATCAGATATATCGGAGCGACCAAGGTGCTCACAAATATCTGAACACGCCTCTATTGACAAGGCGTTAAGTGCATGTTCAGATATTTTTGAGCACCTCCGCCGCTCCGATATATCTGATGGCGACTGTACAACAGAGAATCACCTTAAACAAAATAACAATAAACTCCATACCTATGATGTGATGTAAATTATAATGAGCTTTTTATTAAAATGCCCATTCCTACAAAATTAATATCACCCGTCCAGTCGAATGTTTGCAAAATCAATAATTTCGTGCTCCGCCGAGCGAAAACATCACAAACTGCTCGCCGCCTGATAACGAAATAATGTGCTCACTATTATTGCATACTTATGTTTTAATATTACATAGTATTATGTATTAAAAGCAGTTATTAGCTGTGGTGATCCTGTTTTATGTTGGAATTCTCTCAACAGCTCGTAAATAATAATAAATTGATCGGAATGGGATAAAGGCGACTTTTATTAGCATAGTCCAGTTTTCCGGGGCAACAACGTACCAGTGTTATAAGGACTATAGGTACCCAGTTTATTTTTTCAGATTAGAATTTTTATAACCTCAAAACTATTGGTTGCTTTTTTCCTCCAAAATTAAATCTGTTATTATTTCAGAAGTTATCTTGTGTAACTTGAAATTTACCAAATATCTAAATCGATAATTTTAAATTATTTTATAACAAGCCTATGGATACGAGTAAGTTTGGGCATCCAGCGAAGAGCGACTCGAATTGTCGACTGCCAGCGTATTCCGGAAAAGCTTGACTCCTTGGCGCTGCGTAGAGATGTGGCCTCGCTCTGCATTTTCTATCGCGTGTATAACGGGGGGGAATGCTCCGAGGAATTGTTCGGATTAATCCCTGCCGCTTCTTTTCGCCATCGCCCTACGCGACAACATTACCATCCTTACCACTTAGATGGTTGGCAGTCATCAACTGTGCGTTTCTCTAGAAACTTCCTGCCTCGCACAGCTAAACTGTGGAATGAACTGTCGCCTGCGGTATTTCCGGACCGATATGACCTTCAAACCTTCAAGAAAAGAGCGTATTCCCATCTTAAATGCCGGCAATGCACTTACAACCCCTCTGGTGTTGCGGGTGTCCATGGGCGGCGGTAATCGCTTACCATCAGGTGATCCGTCTGCTCGTTTGCCTCCTATTTCATAAAAAAAAAGACTATAATTAATGAATATTATGAAACAGACACAATGGTATGCTTTGTGTTGGTGTGGGCCGGTAATACATATTTTATACGTCGTTGCTTTACGCGAGCGGGCGAAAAGGGTTAGCCAGATAGTAAAGGGTTAAATTAAAGCGGTAATCAGTTGGAAATGTATTTCTTTTTATATTAGCAGTTTGATATGCTTTCTAAAGACAATCAAATTAACAATTATGAAATCGGACGATAAAAGGACTTAGGCATACGAGTGTCATACATCAGGGCGCCTTTAGCCAAAATGACAATCGTATATCGATAAACGCCAAACGTAAAGAAAAAATGTATCGGGAAGACATCTGTCGACTAAGAAAAGTCATGATTATTTCTATACATTATTAGTTTTGTATCAACGATTGTTATCTTGGCTAGGCCCCCAGGTCGCGTAGCCAACGTGCAATCGTTAACGCTCCGAAGCGATCGAAACGCAACTGCCGCTATCGCACTAGTGGGGAAGAGTGATAGAGAGAGAAGACTACGATACGCTACGATGCGTTAACGATTGGCATGTTGGCTACGCGCCCCGTTCAGACACTCGAAGCGTGTTAGGTTAAGTTAAAATTACAGTGTAAAAATAAAACATTGGGAATATAAATAATCTACCCAAATTAGACCTTAATGTAATAGATATATTTTTTAAGTAAAGAGTAAAGAATGTCAACAAACCGTAAAGCAGTTTGGCGAAACCATATTATTGTAATTGTGTTTTAATACTTTTGTTAAAAAAAGTTCCCAATCCGTATTTAGCATTGGGACTATACCACAAACCCTCTTGTACAGTCAACCAATTTGATTCCTAGGCCACTATAGAACCTTGTCGCTTTAACACTCAATAAACACTGTCGTAGAAGTCGTAGAAGATAAACAAATTGATTGGTTATTACATGGTTGTAAGTGGCCTAGGAATCAAATTGGCTGGCTGTACACGTATAAGAAACATTATGTGCTCAGCAATGGGAAGTAAATAGAGTGGCAATGATGAAGATGCTGTCAAGCTGCTCACAAATATCTGAAAAGCGCCCTATTGTCAAGCTATTTTAGTGCATGCTCATATATTTTAAGCACCTTTTCCGTTTCCGTAAATATATATGATTGCGATTGTTATGCCTCGTAGAAAGTTCAAGTGATGTTCGAAAACTCATTCAATTGCAAGTTTAAGAAGTGAAGTTTTCAATATTACTTTATGACTAAATTAATTTTTAACAAGCAGAAACGGTTGCGATGGATAGCTGGCGATTGGTGGCTCAGTTGGCAGAGCGCTGGAGTATCGATCCAGACGACGTGAGTTCAAGTCTCACCCAAGACAGTAATTTTTCCACTTTTAAATTTACTTATGACTGGAATAAGTAACTTTACTTATGGAACACTGCCTTTCCATAGAAAGACGACTGTAATATTTCGTTGTTCTTACGTACGTTATTTCATTCCTCATAGACTAGGCGGTATAAATATTCAGACACGGCGTAGCGAGTAAACCGGGTAGTGAAGGGTTGAATCAAGGCGGTAATAAGGCGGCGACCGCGGAGCGCGCCCGAGGGACCCGCGACTTGAGACGGTTGCTAGGGCTGCGCCAACTGGTAAAGTCAAGGAATGAGGGCTACCGCGTTTAATTTCTCCGCTAGGGGCGCTAGTGTAGATGGAGGTCTTTAAAAATGTCAAATGCATAGAAGTTTTGGGGGTTTCAAGCTTTTTTATCGGGAATTTTCACTCCTTATTCATAATTGTGGTAAATTTTTGAATAATCATGGTAAACAATAGATATAGCTCAATAAATGTACCTAAGTGATTTAAAAAAAGTGCTAACTAAAATATATGCAAAATTAAACATGTTGAAAAAATGGCACACTAAGACGATAAACTACCTTTGTGTATATTAGAACGTATTGATTTTATAAAAATAAGCATAGAAGAATTTTGAGATCTGTTTTTCTGGACCTACATCTACAGTGGCGCCAACTGGTGAGCACAAAAACGGTAGCCCTCATTTGATTTCTGTTTCATTTCGTACCTTGTTACAGTACCAATAAATACAAAAGCTGCTAGAGATTTCATATTGTTTTCATTGACAAGTTAAGGCCTCCACTAAAAGCGTGTTCAGTTACGCTTGCAACGTTTTCCTTTTTAGGGTTCCGTACCCAAGTAAAAACGGGACCCTATTACTGAGACTCCGCTGTCCGTCTGTCCGTCCGTCTGTCCGTCTGTCTGTCTGTCACCAGGCTGTATCGCATGAACCGTGATAGCTAGACAGTTGAAATTTTCACAGATGATGTATTTCTGTTGCCGCTATAACAACAAATACTAAAAACAGAATAATATAAATATTTAAATGGGAAATACAACAAACGTGATTTTTTTGCTGTTTTTTTCCGTAATGGTACGCAACCCTTCGTGCGCGAGTCCGACTCGCACTTGGCCGGTTTTTTGATTTTATTAAGCTAATTCGTTGTGTTCGTGCCGAAAAATATAATTTTAGTATCACTAGGTATGTATTAACTCCACGGTCTTGCAGTTACTTTATTTTATATGTGGGCAGTAATATGATAATTGTAGGAACTATCAAGTGACGAATTTGAAGGCTTCCAAAATCCGTAATTACCACAGTAACATTAAAGTATAGGTAAATTAGTACGGGTATCGCACGCAATCCCTAATAACTTTATCTTAAAGCACTTCACCTACTCTGTTCTGTCCTAAAGGGACAAAATTGTTATTTATTTCCTAGTGCTCAATACCTAGTCATAACATTAATATGCCATATTGTAATGATGTTCTAAAACTGAGTAGTCCTAAACGTTTCTTGGCATTAACTGTCTTTAATCCTAATTTCATAAAAATAATAAAATAGACATCTTTTAGGTAAGCATGATCCATCCTAGACTGCATCGGCACTTACCATCAGGTGAGATTGCGGTCAAATGCTTGCCTTTTTGTAATAAAAAAAAAAAAAAATACTGTCCTAAACGTGCCGGCTATGGCGACTAAAGGGGCCCACTGATTATCAGTCCGCCGGACGATATCGGCCTGTCGGGTAGAACAAAAATTTGACAGTTCCGTACAACTGACAGGCCGATATCGTCCGGCGGACTGGCAATCAGTGTGCCCCTTAAACAACGTAAATAAACTACTGTAAAAAATAAAAGAAGAAATATTTCAAAGCGAGTGTCAACCCTAGCCCCCGCAATTTTTAGCAGAGGCTCAAGACAGCCGTTTATTCTTTATCGCAGCCGTGGGAAATACGGGCGTAATTAAAATATCCCCATTCAAACAGTTCATGACACCGCTCTTGATTAAATACACTAATCTCTATTCATTACATTGGTTTTAATTATTGCTAAGGAGAGAAAGAGAGCAAGATATAAAAGAAATAGATAATATTATGTTGGTAGGTACCGACCGATATCTACATGCTTAGGGTATATCTTTTGGTTTTTGAATAATCTATTTAGGTACCAACCAGGGGGAAAATAAATACTATAATTAAATTTTACTCTCTTTTTCCTTTATTTATTTATGAAAACACAAAAAACTATATTATAAATGATGCATTTTAGTTATCATTCCGTACATGTATTAGCGCGAACAAGACGCACGGGCGAATGAGTACAAAATTACATCAATTTTACGTCAAATCTATTGCAGTTAGATTTACTTTTCTCACTTAACCTAATAAGTAAAAAAACGATATGAGTAATATACAAGAAAAATTTAGTAAAACGGTAAATCTTTTGTTCTTTACTCAGTCCCCTGGAACGTGGGAACGCTTCACAATCTTCAAGTATGCGAAAGGGGAGGAATACTTCCTTAGCTTTTCCCTTAACACACACGGAGTACCTTTACGGATAATGCACATTTCGTCTAGGGATTTGCCAACTCCTCAGTACTACATTACTTAATTGCCACAATACAAGCATATTTATTATACCGTATTTGCAAATCAATTCAACGGAGCTTTTTATTGTCCTAAAAATAGCGAAGAAGATATTTTTATATTAACTACAAATTACTTAATGGATGAAAGATCGAAAATCTGTGGCATAGTAAATACAGTTAGCTCGTTTTAACCAGCATTTTTTTAATAAACGAAAATCAAAAAATTTGTTGATTCGAAAGTGATTCAAACTCGCGACTCTGGCCCTTTGACCCATCTGACCATCTGGGACTTTGACCCATCTGACCATCTGGGACTTTGACCCATCTGACCATCTGGGACGTTGCACCCATCTGACCATCTGAGACTTTTGACCCATTGCTCTGACTGAGTGACCAAACTGACCAAAGCTTACCCCATAGTACAGATATTCATATTGTTAAACTTTTTCTGAAATATCAGGAAAATTTCACGGGAAACAAAGGCAACTTTCATTTTGGAAAATTTTAATTTCCACACAAAATATGAGATGTTTAAGAATTTTTTCGATGTGGAAGGTTTCAATTTCGTAAACTTTCTGACGGCACATCAGTACTCGGTAGCGTAGAATATTTGCATCAATTCTGTATTCATTTTTAGGGTTCCGTACCCAAAAGGGTAAAAACGGGACCCTATTACTAAGACTCCGCTGTCCGTCTGTCCGTCTGTCTGTCTGTCACCAGGCTGTATCTCATGAACCGTGATAGCTAGACAGTTGAAATTTTTACAGATGATGTATTTCTGTTGCCGCTATAACAACAAATACTAAAAAATACAGAACCCTCGGTGGGCGAGTACGACTCGGTTTTTTTTTCTTTATTTTAAAAATGGACATACATTTTTTTAATGAAATAGTAGGCAAATAAGCAAACTAAATCCAAAATGAACATACAATACTGTCTCCAACCACCGTGACAGATCCTTTATATTATACCTGTGCAAATAACTCCATTCTTCAACATCCTAATTATGTTCATTAGAACAAAGAACTGAACTGTCACCGGAGACGAGCGTCGCGTTATTGCAATAATTGCCGTTCACAAAGGCCGGTAATTAAAAGGGTACAGTGTGATTAGGCAGAAGACGTGTCGATACAATACATGTCTGGTAATTTGTTTACTAATGAGAAATTACCTTGTTCTATCTTGTATTTTGCAGTTCTTACACATTTTTAATGAAATAAGATACTGTTGAGTGTAAATATTCTTCGGTTTAAACGTATTTTTTATTGTTTGCACCAATAACAAAACATCTGAAGTTGCTTTTGTGAGAGATTGTGAAAATCGGCAAGTCGTGCGAAATCACTACATATAAAATTAGAAATCATTACATGTAAAATTAGTTTAATAGGTTAAGTGTATGAAAACTGAGCGCATCTCGCTATAAAACGTAACAGCTTGGCGAGAATATAAATGTTTAGTAAGTAAGTTGTAAATTTGAATATATAATAACAAAATAAAAAACTATCTTTTGGTCGCTATTTGACATGAATTCAATTGACATCCATCATTAAACGGTATTAAAAACTGTGATTAGGCAGAAGACGCGTCGATACAATTCATGTATGGTAATTTGTTGCTCTGCTAATGAGAACCTATGTTGTTGTATGTTAAGTATTAGTATGTACAAAGAAAAATATAAATGAAAATAAGCTATATATATTCACGAAAACATAAATAGTTACCCGATGGCTAAGGTGTCAGCTAGTTCGTCTCAGTTGTGGGGATGATAAAGCTATATTTAAATAAAAAGTTTTATTGTTCTACCTAATTTACACAATCGTACATACATACCTAATTAGATTTAGGTAAGACTATAGTTGCGCTGTTTCCTATCAGAACTTAATATACTACTTAAGTACTCTATGAAAGCAATCAAAGAGTTATGAAAAAAAAGAGTTAAGAATTTGAAAGTTTCCAAATTTGCGAAATTTCCACATGGAAAAATTTGTTTCCAATTTGTTAGAAACCTTTCACCGTCTGATATTAGAAATGACACTGGTAAGATGATAACGGCGGGAAATTATGATTTAAAAAGGATTGATTAAATTTAGTTTTTATTCTACATACATAATATAGTTGTTAGTTATTTGAAATGGTAGGTTTCAAGAAGTTTCATTATACCCGGCCATAAACATTACTTTTACAGTGAAATTAATCACGTCTTCAAAGGTTTATCCTTTAAACTCGTAGATTTGCGTAGATCTAAACAAAGAGGTTCAGACAAAGGCTTTAATGAGGGTTCGGCACTAAAACATGCGAGTCGCGATTTAATGCGACCAGAGCGGATAAATAGTCCAGAAAATTACTTGTTCGCCCGTCTGGCGCGCTCCGCTTGGCTCCCGTTTCTCTACTTGTGACAAGACTCTTAGCTTTAATTAATTTTAGTTTAGTTTGTAAGATATTCATTTTAAGTATATGTTCGGTTACTTTGTATGTAACTTTGGTAGGAAGAGCGGGATCTCCTGCCACAAGTATAATTTTACTTACTTGGAGATTCCAACCATAATTTGCTGTACACAATATTGTAACGAATAAACGCTTTTCATTTTCATTTTCATTTTCACTGCTCACTCCATGTATGGATTTCCTTGTACTTATGCGAGGTGTACCTACGTAACTTACCTACCTAAATAAGTTTTTAACTTGCTTAAAACTTTATACTTACTTCTTCTTAGCTTCTTGTAATAAAAAAGTTTTAGCAAAGCTCGCTTAAAACCTAATATAAATGTGTTTTTTATCTATGTATGAATGAGAAGCGAAGGGCGGCCGATGGATGACGAAAGCAGAACATGAATAAAACTTTTTATAATTTTCGGGTAATATTTATGTATTTTTTTATTAAAAATATATAATGCATGGTAATAAAGTTCCAGATAATGTTGAAATATCACTTTACGAATATAAAGATGTAATTTTCTCTCTTTGAGTGGATACCTATGATAGTCAATTATAAACGGAACGGACTGAAAACATGTAATATAGAAAAAATATGATTATTTACTTCCAACTTATAAAAATAAAATCGATACTTTGAACTTTTTAGTAACTAAAAGTATGTTTTCCCTTAATAAACCAATTGTAGTCATATCCATATCATTCAGTTAAACATAGAGTCAGGCCAAGCTAATTGCAAGTGCATGGCATTTGCAATGACAAAGTGTGCCAATGCCATAATTGGCCACTTGACAGATTTTTGTAAATTATGTCAATCGATCTTGATTTTCCTGAGGATCAATTGTCTATATAAAACTCATGGCATTAAAGCAACACAAAGGTCAGATATAAGAATTAGACTGACGCTTGCACTCGACTATTGAGACGCCTTGTTTATTTATTTATGTATTAAGTAAGTTAAAACCAGTCTTTATTTCATACGTTTATTTTTAAATCGCTTTCAGCCGTGCGAGTCCAGTGCTAAGGGGAACCAACCCCGAACGCGGCCGCCCTATGTTATACTAAGTGCCTTTTATACTCGGATCCCATATCCACGCCGTTATACTTTTACCTATACAGGGGCTGTAACTAAATATTATGGAACTAGTATGATTTAGAAGATTCAGTCTAAGCTAAATCTGATACAATTATTTTCAAATCGCTTTCAGCCGTGCGAGTCCAGCGCTAAGGGGAACCAACCCCGGCCGCGGCCGCCCGATGTTATACTTAGTGCCTTTTATACTCGGATCCCATATCCACGCCGTTATACTTCTACCTATACAGGGGCTCTAACTATTATGGAACTAGTATTATTTAGAAGATTCAGTCTAAGCTAAATCTGATACAATTATTTTCAAATCGCTTTCACCGTGCGAGTCCAGTGCTAAGGGGAACCAACCCCGGCCTCGGCCGCCCGATGTTATACTAAGTGCCTTTTATACTCGGATCCCATATCCACGCCGTTATACTTCTACCTATACCGGGCTGTAACTATCATGGAACTAGACATGATATACGGCCCAATTCGAACAATGCTTATAAGATTTGGCAGCGATACGATACCGATCTGGCAGTATAAAAAGAGACATCTCTTCAACTCGTATCGCTGTGGCATCTAATTAGTATTGTTCGAATTGGGACAATAGAGTCCTTAATAGAATTCGTCTAGGTACAGTAGGTACCTAAGCTAAATATTGCCCCGCCTTTAAGTAGAACAGAGTGAGTGACATTACTGACATTATAAACGACATATTTTCATAGTTTGACATTAATGATGACATCGCCTCACTTTGACATTGCAACTGCCATGCACAGTTATCTACCACACTATTAGGTATACATATATTTTAAGAGTATGGGGTTTTTGAATGAATGAATGAATGGAATAAATTAACTTGTGGAGCAACTGGGAGCAACTGTGGAGCAACACTGTGTAACAGTACTAACTACATAGGTATGGTCAAACAAACCTTGTGTAGAAAAAGGCGCGAAATTCAATTTTTCTATGGGACGATATCCCTTCGCACATATATTTTTTAAATTTGCCGCCTTTTTCTACTGACAAGATTTTCTTGACCAACTATAGGTAAGTTACCAAATGTTACCGTGTTGCACAGTTGCTCTTCAAAAGTTAAGTTAACTGCGGTGTGGATGCACCTAAACGCAGCGTAGATACCCAGCTATCCTTAAGAAAGGCCTTCGCCGTCGACGAAAAAACTAATAAAAATAACGTTTGGGTTGCAAAGCGCGCCAAAAAGTCATATATACGTACAGTACATTCAAACTCTCCCAAATCTCCTATCAATGCAAAAAAAAAACCTCTCGTAATAATTCTCAATACTCCAAGTACTCCACTTGGTTCAAAAAGCTACCCAATATCTGTAGACGGGCCGACCGCGGCGACCACAGAGGACCCGTGGCGCCATCTCCCGGTTTCACGCAGAACCGCCAACACACTAGCGCCACCGCACACCACTCTTTAAAACCCCCTATACGTACACTCACCCACACTAACGTAGTGGAAAAGAAGCCAAAAATGTTACTGGCCGCTTTTCATTGCAACTTCAGCTTTTACGCAATGAAATTTAAACTTAAAGTAATGCTGTTAAGGTTTTGTTTTTAATAACGCGACTACGGAGATAATGGTTTTGGAATGAGTTTCGGAGAAGGAAAAGTTGTAAAGGAAAGCGAAACGGCGTAAGTTGACGCTCTATATTCAAAAATGGAACGTTTGTGAATAAAACGCTTTTGATCAAACGTCTTAGAACTAATAAGACTTAAGAGTGTCTAAGTAAGTTGTAGAAAGATACTGTTTAGAATTGAACTGCGATTCCCCTTAGTGGAGATGTCTTTGTGTGCCATTTAGGGTGGCTAGCGAGCTTTCTTACAAGACGTTTGCGTTCTTAAGAACACGAAGAAAGCGGAAAGGTTCGCACTTGAGTTTTGTTAAAAATAGTAACTTGAGAGTTCGGCGCGATGCCCAGAGAGGGCGCACTTCCCGTTTTTTATATAAAAATATTTATTACAACAGTTCTGTGTGATAAAATGAGGGTGAAGACGAAATAATAGTTATTAAGATTTTTGGACCAATGAGAGAGAAGGGGTCTTGTAGTGTGTCGATTTGTTAGCAAAACCGCGAATCAACACCTCCCTTTTGGCAACAACGCGATTGCGGCACCTAAAACAACCCGTGACAATCCTCCCAATAAGCCCACACAACCCATTATTATCTTAACGAATCGCGTATCGCGGTTAACCGCAAAATTATCGGCCGACCAATCGCAGCCCGCCTAACCATATATTTTCCTCTATCTATTTTTCCAAGGGTGAAAATCTTAGAAACCGCAGGACTAACCACAAAGGTCAGCTGATCGACCAATCAGCGGTCGTAAATAAAACCACAGACCACGCCCTTCTAACCGCAAACCAACCACAACGCGAGACGTTCACTTCTCGTTATCGATTCAAGTCAACCCGCGTTCTTTTTTCAAATTGGTCACGGTTGGTTATTTACAGTCATTCTTTTTTTCTTTCAATTTCAATGGTATTTTCTTATCAGCCAGTATTAAACTACATGTTTCAAATTAAAAAGTTTGAATAGAAACTAATTTAAAACAACGCCCTAACTTTTAATAAGCAGATAATATCTGAACTGGCCACCGTCCTTCATCACAAAGATGGAATATTGATTCAGCTTTGAGAAAAGCTCCACGCACACATAGAAGCCACCACGTGTAGACGCACGGACACAACCGTGACCGCATTATATTCATAATGAATACAGCTATCCCACTCGGTCGTCTTTGACTTTGTATAAATATATTTTGTCTCTGTCGCGCGGGACTTGAGGGGTGGATTGCGGTGGGTGGGAGCGGGACGGGAGAGGGTTAGGAGCTTCTTCGAGTGATTTCTATTTCATTAAGTGTAGCTGTGACCGCAGTGGATCGATGGCTGAAAAATGCTTAGTGCTTAGGATAGTGCACCTGGGCGAGCCTAGATATCATGTTGTTTGACATCATAACATGTTCTTTCATAAACATTTTATTGTATGCCTGCATTAGTAGGTATTCTGTATTAGTACCGAAGAAAGAAACCTAAGTCCATATTAATATTATAAATACGAAGGTAACACTGGTCTGGTAACAGTCTGTCTGTTAGGTACCTATTCACGCTTTAACCGCTAAACCGATTTAGATAAAATTTCGTATAATAGGATCGTTTTTACCCTGAAATTTTGCCCTTAAGGGGGTGAAAAGGGGGATGGAAGTTACTATGGAAGTGGTAAATGAAAATAATAATTCTACGCACGCGACGTCGTGAGCAGAAGCTACTATTTTAAAAACTCAGAATGAACTCCCTGACGAAGTTTTCTCAAAAGTCTAACAGTATGGGGGTTATTCAAAACAGGAGTGTATATGTACAGATTAAATGCTAGAAAATGTGTCACACCTGTAATAATAACGGAGATCCCGTTATTTTTTTTTATACCACGACAGTGGCAAACAAGCATACGGCCCGCCTGATGGTAAGCAGTCACCGTAGCCTATGGACGCCTGCAACACCAGAGATATTACATGCGCGTTGCCGACCCTTTAAAAACCTGTACACTCCTTTTTTTAAGAACCCCATACTGTATTTGGCATAATTGTGCCATTTTCAACCAAACGTCACAATCATTGAAAGTCATAATTGTAATGATTGTCAGATTATGGTTAGTTATAATTCTTAAACCGTTAACTTTTCAGGATTTTCGTAAGGTTATCCTATAGATAATAGGTTAGGTTAGGTTAGGTTTGTTTTATGGCAGTCCTGAAAAGTTACGCGTTTCTCAGAAAACCCAAATTATGACTAACGAAAATGAGGACAAACAATACATTATGACTTAAAACTATATGGGAAACAATAAAAGAGACTCGTAATAACGAGCCTTCATAGGCTATACGGTAACCGACCGAAAACAGACCGTAGATCAAAATGGAATATGATGTAATGGCGTTATTGCGTCATTTGTGTTTATTTAATATTGTCTTCGGTTACCGCGATAGTTACTCATGAAACAAAACTACTCCCCCCCCTCCGGTCACCCGTTGACCACGAACGTTGTAAAGGGTTCGAAACGTCGGGATGTATTATAAATTCAATATACGCGATTTTTATTTTATTTGTGTTTATTATTATTAGGGATAAAATTTAACAAAGTTCTTTTTTATAAATAAGGGGACGAATATACCTAAACGGTACAGTATTGTCGACAACATGCCTAATTTCGGAACTAAATACTTCCCCTCGTTTGAAGTTATTACCTCATTGCCTCTACCCGGTTGCAGCCTGGGGTCCACTTGGGCAACCTATTCTCAAGAACTGGCTTTAAAAACGATAACGTAAGCGAACAACTCGCGAACGCGAAGCGAAGCGGCGCGGCGCGGCGGGCTCACGGCGTTCGCGTTCGCAACGAGATCGCCCACGTAGGACGTACACTTCTATATTAGGTAGGTATCAAAGGATTGATTCACCCCGCGCCGCATCGCTTCGCTTCGCGTTCGCGTGTTGTTCGCCTACCTACGTACTACGCTGCGTGTCACTGCGGAGTTGCGTAATAGGTAACGCGTACCTAGTTTTTAGTGTTCCGTGCAAAACTTTGTTTTGACAAACGGAACACTTATGGGATCACTTCGGTCTTGCAAATCAGTTAAATGCTGTTTTTAGTTTTAAAATATATTTCTTATAATATGTACCTTTGCTAGTTTCAAGGTATTTATGTATATGAGCAATTAGTTGCCTGAAAATAAAGTTTTTTCATTCATTTTTCATTTCATTTCATTAGAAACAGACGCGAAATTCAAAATTCCTCAAATTTTCCGATGTTTCTACTGACAAAATTGGTTTGACATACTATATCTCCTCTATTCTATTCCCCGGGCAAGCGAGCCCTTGAATAATGAATGGCCGGTCACCGGGGACTTGCTCAAACATATGTTAATCCACGCATTTGTTGCTTTGACCGGCGCTTGAGTGCTTATTGCCTACGGAAAGCACATTGAGCACCTTCTTCAGTCTACTGAGATGATTAGGGACTTTAGATATTAAACATTGAACTGAGTGGATCTTTGAACTTCTTAAAGGCCATCAACGCACTTACAAACCCTAGTAGTAGTGTTGCGGGTGTCCATGGGCGACGGTAATCGCTTACCATCAGGCGATTCGTCTGCTCGTTTGCCATCTATACCGGCCAAGTGCGAATCGGACTCGCGCACGAAGGGTTCCGTATACCATTACGCAAAAACGGCAAAAAAATAACAGTTGTTGTATGGGAGCCCCACTTACATACTTTTTATTTTATTCTGTTTTTAGTACCTACCTATTTGTTGTTATAGCGGCAACAGAAATACATCATCTATGAAAATTTCAAATGTCTAGCTATCACAGTTCATGAGATACAGCCTGGTGACAGACGGACGGACAGCGGAGTCTTAGAAATGGGGTAACGTTTTTACCCTTTGGGTACGGAACCCTAAAAAAACCAACACTGTTCAAATGAACCCAAGCCATAATGGTTATTTGACGTGACCAAGTAAAATAAAATCTTACTTTATTCGTATTACCTTTCAATCCCCTACTTTTTCAACGACATTAGGCCAGGATTACACTTGTAAGTTTTACTTACGTAAGTAGGGACAAAGCTATACTACAGAATGAGATATGAATATCGTTATCTCATTCTAGCAAATAGCTTTGTCCCTACTTACGTAAGTAAAACTTACGAGTGTAACCCTGGCCTTAGCCTACTTTCACTGATTAGCTCATATTTTACCAAAGTTAAATCTTCAAGATTCTGTTAAAACTTCACCGAAACTTATTACAACGGCATATCATTAAAATAAATCAACAATGCTCAGCCCGTAAACCTGGCAACACATCCCTTACCGAACCCTTATATTAATTAGCGAATATTTGGGGGTTATTTGCTTAATAAAGCCTTATTTAGAGCCCCCTAAATGAAATATGAGCCATTGAGGAGAATTAGTACTTAGCACTTCTGGTGTTCTTCTTTACGAAGTGGCTTGCACTAAACAACTACCTTTTAATCATTGCTCTTGTGTATAACCATCCATACACAAGACTGAGAACGAATTAGAGAGGTAGGTATGCCTTGGCCAATAAGGAGGAATTACGCAAAACTCTGCGTAGAGGGCGTCACTAGTATATTCACAGGGCCTACCGCGAAACACGAAACAAACCGCGTTGATGCATTATTGTCAGAGTGAAAACTTGTCAAAAAACTGTTTAAGGCCTAGTATGTATAAGTTACTCTATGGTTTAGTAAGTATGTGCACTAGTGCTGCACTCTGGCGGCAGAATATTGCAGTAATACTCCCTATTCGTGCAATTTTACGATTTTTCAATTTTCTATCAAGAGTAACTATAGTAGGTAACCACCCCTATAATGGGACTGGCACCAGTAATGACAAAACCTGTAAAATAAGTATTTATCATCAGTTTCTAAACACTGCTGGCAACATTGTGTCACAAACAAGAGCCATAGAGATTTATAAGTTTTATTTTTTATTGATTTTTCTTAATTTTAAATTAAATGGCGCCAAGGCGCCAATACATCCCATGACTGGAGCAAAAACACATAGTTTTAATTTGGTAATAATATACCAACTAATTGCAGTATCTATAATTAAATACATGAAAAGCATTAAGGATTACTCACGCTAGACCGGGCCGGGGCCGGGCCGGAGCTTCCGGCGGTTCGTTTTCTATGGATAAGATCACGTGATCAGCCCTCGTAGAAAATTACATGTCGGACGCCTCGGCCCAGGCACGGCCCGGTCTGTCTAGCGTGAGTCATCCTTTAAGGATAAATAGGACATTCAACTTTTAACGCATAAAGCGGTAGAAATCTTGACGGTGTCGGTGAAAAATAAAAAAATACTCCAAATTTTCTATTAAATGTTCCATGATTGGTGCCGTTATATAGTACTTACTTTATATTATCGTGTACCTACCACCTACCTTAATTTACGCAATTTCACTAAACATATACATATCGTATCTTAGGTACCTACATGAAATCCTAAACGTTATATACAGATACGTCCGTCCCTTTGTACCCTGATCAAAACTAATTCGCAGCGCAAAAAGTGCGCGCGCGTTATTTAAATACAATGGCGTTCGTTAGGTCGGCGGCAGGCCTCAGGAGTTCGATGCAAGATTTAATTAAATCGCCTCCCCTCTCGCGCATAGCGGGTTTAGCCATACAGCAGGCCAGGGTGCCAAACTGCCAGTGCCAAACCAAGGTGACAATCGCTTGCGCTACGAAAACGAAACGATTTGTGTCTCTTTTTTCCTCTTCCATGTTAGTGCGAAAGTGACAGTTGCATTTCGTTCGCTACAGAGCGTAAACGATTGGCATGTTGGCTACGAACCCAGGAGGCTTATCCGAACTTTCCGATGTCGAAATACGCTTAAAACTAAGCTCAGATGGCAACCGCAAAACGCTACAACCCTTAAATTAATAGACCGTTTTCTTGTTTATGGAATTAAGAACTTGTAGCTCACGGCAACAATAATTCCTCAAATTCACTTATTTAAGCTTAATTTTTATCAATGTTGTTAATTTGTAGTATCCTGTGTTGCGTATTTACCTTACCTATATAGTATTTTAATAATCAAAAAACAAATTGATAGGAAATCATGCATCCCGCACCTAATAATATATATGCATGCGAGCATGATGTGCAGTGACAGAACCTGAGTGATGTGATATCATAATGAGATAAAAATGAGATGTCTAAAATGCCAGACCCTTGACCAGAAATCTAATATGACAGTAATATAGAACACAGTACTTACTAATACACTGATTTAGTCATTACATTCTTCCTAAAGTACATACTCGTAATGTAGTATTTTGTAAAAATGTTAGAGTGAAACATCACACATGATGACGAATAGGTACAGTCGCCATCAGATATATCGGAGCGGCTAAGAGACTCAAAAACATCTGAACACGCCTCTATTGTCAGGGCGTTAGAGTGCGTGTTCAGATATTGATCTCTTGGCTGCTCCGATATATCTGATGGCGACTGTACCTACATTACTTATATCATTAAGTCATTAAGATAAAACAACGAAATCACACAATCATTCAAAAAATCATTGCAAGCGAAGCGAGCAGTAGATCGACACTTTAGTACTGTAATTTTCACTGAATGGGTATTTCCTTGA
The DNA here is from genome assembly GCF_947568885.1 of Cydia strobilella. Classification (NCBI taxonomy): domain Eukaryota; kingdom Metazoa; phylum Arthropoda; class Insecta; order Lepidoptera; family Tortricidae; genus Cydia; species Cydia strobilella. The sequence continues at coordinate 6,094,115 of NC_086053.1, forward strand.
AAAAGCTGATTAGTTCATCAGTAACCAAATACCAAAACACTTAAGTACCTACACATCAAGGAACCAGGATATCCCATAGTGTTATGGTAAGACTAAAATTAGAACCGCTTTCTGGGTAAGATTGTCACATCTTGAAATGTGTTGTACTTATACAAAAAGCAAGCAAAGAAAATAGAAATTTATTAGCTTCAAATCTGGCCTACTGTATTATCTTCACTTCGCTCGATCATCGCTTCCTGGAGCTGATTTATAGGTGCCACCACCGACTCAGCCTCCAGTAAAGGATTGCTGTAGTTAGCCTATTATTAATCGGACGCATTTGTTGTCATATTTTCGTGATAGCAGTGTAGGAGCTAATGACGATAAGTCTATAAATGCTGAAGTCGCGTGATATACAGATCTTTAAATCTGCCATGTCGTATCATAACAATATCAGAACAATTGTCCAAGGGTACAATACTCTACATGTTGACTTTGATTCTGGATTTAAAATTTTATAAACCTTTTTCTCGGCTCACTGAATATTAACCACATACACAATCAAAAAAAAATTGCAAGTCTTACCCAGACACCACACCATCGCCATACACAGTATTCACATTAAACACAGATATTCCGAGAAAAACAGAAAAACCAAAAAAGACTTATACTTTTCAAGATGGCGTTTGATCCCCGTGGTCCCCGAAGCTCCAATTTTATGACACGCAAACAAGGATCCCTGAAATTGTAGGTGTCAAATTTCATTACTGTTGTTGTTTAAAGGTTAAACAATAGTTCAATTTAAACCCCATTTAAGACCTAAAATCTGTTTTTTGCATTTTTAAGTCCTAAATATTTTTCCTGGATTTATTTTAGTAAATTTGGCACTCGTGTACCAATTATGGATCTACTGATGTCTATTTCATTTAAATCCACTCAATAGTTTAGGCGCTAGATGTAAAAATATGATTTAATATTCGGCATCCTCTCAAGGCGGCTGTATTGATTTTTCTTTAATAAAACAAGTGTAAACATGTTGTGAAGGGCAAGAGGAATCTACCGATATGTCATTTTAAAAAACCGTCCAGTATCCTGAGCTACAGGGTGTACTGATTATCAGTATTTAAACCCATAACCCTACTTTCTGTTTAAGTCGCAGTCGAGTAAAATGTTGATATTGGGGTATAACGTGTAAAAATGTATATTTAGACAAAAGTGGAATTCATATTCCTACAAGTTTCCTATTAAGAGAATATCCCCTGAAAGGGTATAAGCGCTAAAGCTGGATTCAGTTATTATTTTCTATAACAAGATGTATTTTTTCCGCAGATATCTAGGACTTTTTTGTGTAGAATTTAATAAGCTTTAATGTTGCCTTACACCATATATTCACAGAGAGCGTAGATTTAGAGTAAAACGCAAATTTCTCCAGAATGGTACATATTTTCCAAGATGGCTGCGATTCCTCAAGGTCCACAAATGTGAAATAGTGGGGACATGAAAAAGAGACCTTTAATTAACATACATACCAAATTTCATAACTTTGGAAGGATTCGAGGTTAGACTTAATCCGATTGTACTAAATGAAAAAATATTTAAATACCTTTAAATATTGTATTACATAGATTGTTTCCTATTAAGCAGGCTTTACCACTAAATTCGGCTGGGCCTAGTGTTCGCGTGTTTACGCTTAACCTCGTAGTAATCCCATCCTACGTAAGTCTTAATTCCTAAGTCTTATTATGTATATTACTTATCACAATAGACTAAATACATAAGTACCTATATATATATATATATACAAATAAAAATACAAGAAGCTATAATGTCTTTATTAATATAGGTAAGGTAATCCAAAGGAACACGAGACAATATTAAAATTCAAAAGTAAGAAAACTGTTTTCACTTCACGAAAATTTGTTGAAGCAGCTTTTATATAGTAAGGATTGTCGACTATCAGTATATTTAGTGCATAGGTATAATTTCACCAAACCTATCCCAAGCTTGCTTGATCATCCAATACCCTATGTATGTGTTTTCGCCTCGCTTCCCTGTAAAAAATATCGGTTAAAATAAAATAAATAAAATAATAAATAAGTAAAGTAAGGAACGCCAAGTGACACTAGTGTATATGTCGGCGGCCGATCGTAAGATGGCAGATTGTACTGTTCCTGTGTCATTTTTTGACGTTAGTCACATTACACCCATAGGTAGGTAGGATAGGTTCGTTAGGTTGCTGGCTGGTAGAAAGAGTAGAACAAGTGAAAGAGTTTGTGTATCTGGGAACATTATTCGCTAGGGACGGTAAGCATGATAAAGATATTGAAAGGAGAGTGAGTGCTGGAAATCGCGTGAATGGGGCACTTAACGCTTTTATGAGCAGCCAGAAGGTGTCGCAAAAGGCACGGTTGGCTGTGCATAGAGGGGTGCTGGTGCCTACACTTATGTATGGTAGCGAAAGTTGGGTATGGCAGAAGAGGCATCAGAGCCAAGTGAATGCAGTGGAAATGAGAGCGTTGAGAAGTGTATGTGGTGTGAGATTACAAGATAGAATTAGGAACAGTGTGATAAGGGAAAAGTGTGGACTGAGCGAAGATGTAGTGACAAAAATTGAGAAAGGTATGTTGAGATGGTTTGGACACGTGGAAAGAATGAGTGAAAGAAGGCTAACAAAGAGAGTGTATAAGGGAGAGGTAGAAACGGGAGTTGGAAGGGGCAGACCTCGGCGGACTTCCTCTGATCAGATCGGGGAAATCCTGAAGAAAGGCCAGATCAAGAGCACCCTAAACCGGCGAGCGTGTATGAGGAATGTTATGAAGGTGAAGGAAGCGAAAGAGGTATCTCAGGATCGTAGCAAGTGGAAATCCGTGGTCTCTGCCTACCCCTCCGGGAAATAGGCCTGATTATATGTATGTATGTATGTAGGTTGCTTCAGTTTACCGAAGGGCCAAAAAAAGGAGCCCCGCGTAGTCGACTCAGGCAACGAGACAAAGATTTTCAAGTTTCACGATATACCTATGAATTTGTTTCACGATCTGCCTGATCTTACCATCGATATTAAGCTTAGGTACTTCATCATTCAACCTTTAAACTTTACATTCAAATATTCTAGTCCAAAAGCCTCGAAATCTTCAATAAGTATCGCAACAGCCTATACCTACTTTATTCATTTCCATGAAACTCCCCGAACTACTTCCAAAGGCCGACAACTAAAAGTGTATTTCCTTGTCCAGCGAGATCGGGTTACTTTTTCCCAGTATATTAAGTTAAGACCCCTCGGGCGAGGGCAGTATGATTTATATCCAAGAGGCATATTCAGACTTCCAAAAATACAATACCATTCGCATTTGATCCCTCTTGCACCAATACATAAGCAAAAACGGCATGCGTTGAGATTGGTTTGGTATTGGTATCGTATTTTTAAAAGCTGAATACGTCTTCAAGCCTTGGCTATACGTCTTAATCAATTGGCAACACAGCTTATAGGTTATCTTCTCAATTAATCTCTTATTCAAATCTCGGACGCTGTCGCACATAAATAACTCGGACGAAGAAAAATGGCATGTGTTTTGTTGATACTCGTATTTTCCATTACATACGCTTTGCGGAATACAAGTGGTCAAGTTTATTCTTTAACTTTTCTAACTTAGCCCTGTGGTTACAGCGAAGGATATTTTGTCTTTTAGCTTCAGATACAGAGCATCTTTTTTTAAACCATTAAATTAAAGTAACCTCCCATATTATGTTGATTGCGTAAAAAAATGTTGTGAAGGTAGCCTTCCTGCGTATTTACAAAGGCTATACTGATATGGTTCAGATGCGAACTGAACTAGATTAGCTTTTGTTTGGACAAAACTTAACAAAACCTTAATCTATTATAGTATAGAAATTTACTGAAATCGTATAGACTTTATTAACTAAATTCATACGGATATTGTTACTACAAATGCTAGTCTGTTGCGATCTAAAATTTGAATCATATTTTAGTTACGACTCCGATTGTATTAAATAAGTTACCGTTCATGCAAATTACTTAACAATGCCTAAGATTTTTTTTTAGTTTTAGAATTATTTCAGTTCATAGGTACGAGTACTCCCTTTAGTACCGTTTGGTAACCAAAATTTCGTAACCAGCTACAGAATGGGAATCAAGATTCCCAGTTAATTTGAAGCCGGTTACGTATTGGGCCAGCGTGTTACCGCTTGATAACTAAATTTGGTAACTAGCTACAAAACAGGAATTTAAAATTCCTTGTATGTAGCCAATTACGAATTGGGCCAGAGTGGAATTGTTTGGTAAATAAGTTTTGTAACTGGCTACAAAATGGGAATCCAAAATTACATTAAATCAATAGGTAGGTAGGTTAGGTTCGTTAGGTAGCTTCAAATGCCCGAAGGGCAAACCGCCCAGAAATAGGAGCCCCGCGAAGCGGGGCTCCGTCTAGTTACGTTGTGAAGTAAAAATTTTTTTAAAGAAACAGTCCGACGAACTCCAGCTAACTAGACGGAGCCCCGCTTCGCGGGGCTCCTATTTCTGGGCGGTTTGCCCTTCGGGCATTTAAAGCTACCTAACGAACCTAACCTACCTACTGATTTAGTGTAATTTTGGATTCCCATTTTGTAGACAGTTAGGTACAAAACATTTGCCAACCGTGGGTAGGAATAATCCATTTGAGTAAATAAGTATTATTAAAATTTAGATATCATATAATAACTGACGTTACTAAACTCGACTAGGTTTTGTCGTGAATAATATTTGAAAATATGTAAGCAAAAAGCTAATCCATTTGAGTGACTACTTTTTACCGAAATGGTATAGATATTGTTAACTAATATGCATAAACAAAAGCTACCCGATTATAATCTGAGGCGTGACTGAAATAGTTTAGCTTTTGTAAATACGCCCATTGCCCCCTACTTAAACTGCTGAGATATGTAAATAATAAAATAAAACTATGAAAAACGGATTATACCGCGTATATTGAATTTATAATACATCCCGACGTTTCGAACCCTTTACAGCGTACCGATAATGTGTAAATAATACTTAACAACATTTTACAGTTCTTTATTAATAAAAATCTTTAAGCAGAATCAAGTTCAGAATATCGTGCAGGTTTCCAGACGGAGTCTATATCTATACATAGTTTCGATGTTTGTTTGTTCTTATATAACAAAATGTGTTATATTCCGTTGTCTCGATTTGTTTACGAACGAAAAGTCTTACCAAGTCCCGTCTCATCACGCGCCCCTCGACCCATCAAAGCAGCCAAGTTTCACTTAAAAAGACGTTTTGTACCGAACTTGGCTTATTAAGGCGAAGTTCGAGGAAGCTGCGTTTCATATCAGCCCCTAATTAATCAGGTACAGAATCGAATAACAAAGTATTAAATTACGAAGTCAAAAATTTCTAATAGCGTTAATTAATAGAAACAGAGTTGGGGGTTTTGTTAGGTTCGTCGACTTACTAATGTTTTTGAACTTATCGATCTGTCAATACAAGTTCAGAGGGACGTAAGTACCTTTAGGTAGGTACCTATATTAGTTTCGACCCATAGCTATATTCAAGACGCTAAAAGAATATCTAGAATTGTATAGAACAATATATATTTCCGTAAATTAACTTAAATGACATAAATATAAAAGAACATATTTAAATAAACTAAAACTTAATATTATTATTAATACTAAAATAAAAGTAAACTTACCTTACTTACTTACTTACGTAAAAAAAAGATCTAGTCATAAAAAGAACACCCCATCTAGCAGGTAGGTACGCCTGCGCTGCGGCATGCATGGTGCCCATTACGCGTGTGAAGAATATTAGTAATTCATTGGTTCGCTTCGCGCCTTTTAAAAATTTCTCGTATGATATTTGTCTTATGTTTACTGCGTTTGTTTTTAAATTGATAGTTTTTACCGCTATTTTAAGACCGTCAAAATACTTTCCATTGTAATTATCTTTGCAATTACCTCTACAGAACAAAAGACGATTAGTAATCTAAATAAAACAAGAATTCCGGAACATAAATGAATATGCAAGTCCGGTCATTAATAATTAAAAGCTTAACTAAGAGGATAAGTGGCACATGAGCTTTCTTGCTTACAGCTAGTGATGCCCTAAGAGGATTATTTAATTTCCCGGGAATATTTGCTACAGTTGGTACTAGTTAATCAAGTCAACCAAAAGGTGTCAACAACTATTCAAGGGCTCTTCCGAGGATTTCTTGTGATCAAATAATCATAAATATCTGTTAACATTGTCTGCGAAAGTCCTTTAATTTGCTACATTGCGACTATTCACGTAAAATTACCTATTAGGTACATACCAAGAGTACTTATAATTATCTAGAAATAGGTAGGTATATACTCTATGAAGTGAAGCCAATTTATTCATATTTACAGGGTTAGTACCGTACAAAAAGTTGTTTAGTCTACATATCCATGTCGCTGAGAATTGACAGGTAGATGTAATACTGGGTTTATTATACTAACGGCAAACAAACATGTCCAATACCAATTTTTCTACATTAACATATTTTAAATTTAAACTCCCAAACATTTAGTTACTTCAGAATGGAACATTCCCACGACGAGAATCTTCCCAGGAAGGCACATTACTATGGCGGACGGCTCTTACCGTCCATTGGAGGCGAGCTTTGCTTCACTATGTACAAGCTATGAGAGCTTTACGGTAATTCCAACATTGAATTTACGTGTTTCTAGAATAACTGCATACACTATTGATTATTTTTGTTAGCGTATTGGTGATCCTACACTGCCCACACTGGCTGTTTTAAAATATTATATAAGTCCATACATCATTATCGCGGGAGCAACAACAACGATTTGACAGTAGTAAAAGATTATGACAAATGTACAAGAATCGAATTCAGAAAAATTTTTGGTCATCTATAGGTACTAAAATCACATCAAATACTTCAAGAAACAAATACCTACTAATATAAAAAATTACATTGGTGACTTATTTTTCAAGTTGACACGTTGTACTTCGTTGAGGTTAGGCGTTTACATAGTGAAATACGAGTTTAATTGACCTTTTCCAGTAAACACTTTATTCTTGATATGAAGAAAATCTTAGTTTAAATGTGTAGGCAGAATATTCCACTTTTACAAAACAGACGTTCTGTTAAGCAAGGTTTAGACTAGCAATAACTTGCATGCAATTTTAATTACATTGCGGTATCTGATAAACATTTTGAATGCAGTTTACCTTAGTAGTCAGCAATGTAACGTAAATTGCATTGCTTGTCTAAACCTCGCTTTACATGTGTTCTTTGACAGGCTTGTTTTTGCTCTCGCGATAACGATATATATACAGGGCGTCCCAAAACTTAATTTTACGTTATTCCTTTCTTTTAGGATACTATGTTACTTAAGAAGAATTAATATGTTTTGTCTATTCTTTAGATTGGCGTTATAAAAATTCGGGTGTTTTTTTTTTCACACTTAAGTCGGTTCGATTCCCAGACGATGCAAATATTTTTTTTGAAAATCTTTGAATGCAGTATTACTAACTTTTAAAAATAACATAAAGTCTTCTTTCAGGAAAATATCCTATCTACGATATTTAAGGTACTTTCCCTACATGTCCCATAGTCTTGGAACGCTCAGTATATGTATATAACATTGTGTGACAGGGACAACATAATAAAACACTACTATCAATACAATCATGTCATTTACACTATGATTACTATTACTCTGAAATATTTGCCATGTAGATCGTTAGTGGATACCCAAAACTCTTTACCAATTAATAAATTTATTACCCACATTTAGATACGCATTCTCGCATTCGGCGCTTCTTTGACTTTTCGGAGTGATATGGCCACGGTAATACGAGTACCTATCTACCTAGGTATGTTTCCAGTTGTTTTTTTTGCACAAAACACTAAAGCGGATACTATATGGTAGCCTCTTTACGAACTGTCAACCTGACGAGTGACGAGTCAAATAGTCCTCCTGAATTACAAGTCAATCAATAATTAGGTATCCAAAATGGAGTTATACAGGGTAATCTGGTAAGAAGCCGGCTCTGCAAGCTCGATTGCTATTAAAGGATTAGAGACGGCTACAAAGCGAGGGCATTTTGCGCCCCTCCGGCCAGGCCTGTCCAGGCCCGCCCAACCCCGTAAGGAGGTGGCCACGATGCTGCCTGATAGACAAAGGAATAATAAGTAAAACGTTTAAGTACGTTTGACAACCTAGTTACCACGCCATCAATCAGCATCAAATGATGGCCAGAGTAGCTAAATATCCTTATTTCTACGGTAACTATGGTTTCTGTATTGAGGTGTGCAAACTGCAATAAACGGCGCGATTCTGGAAATGGATTAGAGATTCACTAGATGCGAAATAGTAAAGATATGTGACGTTTCACAACAAAAGGTACCTTATGGCGGTTGGCGCTTACGCTATTATTAACGTCGGTCCAATAAATATTGCTATGCGACGTAAGCGCCAGCCGCCATAAGGTACCTTTTGTTGTGAAACGTCACATATCTTTACTATTACATATCTAGTGAATCTCTAATTCATTTTCCGAATCGCGCCGTAAGAGTATTTGTAGTGTATTGTATTGTAACTAAGATGTGTTGTGTTACATGTATTGGCCACTTTGACCGTCACTATTTATTTTATACTGACTGTACCGGGCATAACACCGTTAGCTATTGAATCTGCAAGGGTGACAAATTTTGCTTGCGTGTTAGAATTCGTTTGTCTATAAATATTGCCTGGTAAAAAGTACAGTTGCAGAGATGTTGACCCTCCCTACAAACAAATTTCTATGCAAAGGGGTCAGTTATCTATGCAGCTGACTGTACCTAGACGCATATCGATTGTTTAAGGCTTAACATAACGAATTATGAGTAAAGAAAGATTAGCAAAAGCAACAAATATTACAAACACGAGTGTTGTTCGGCCGTTATCTTGAAATACGTTTATTTGTAGAGTTCCATGGGCCATGGAACTGGAGCATAAGGACCCTTCTCTGATAGAATGCCACATTAATACTGTTCCTACTTTTAAAGAAGACAATACTCTTAATGAAGCAACCGTAATTAATAATTCAAGTTAAAAGCATGTGAATAAATGATGAATGACCATTGCAACAGCGTATGGACGCACCTTAATCCGTCCGGGCCTCCGGCGGGCGACCCTCAAGACTTTGTACATTTGCATAGCTTTACAGAAAGCTTAGTTTTTTTATTTGGTCTCGCCAAGTTCTTATAGGATAAAGGAACCTTTCCGGCTCGTGTTTTATGCACTCAACACTACTTAGACCTCTGATATAGTATTTATTAAATACGTATGGCTTTATCTGTGGTACGTAGGTACATAACAACATACTCGTAACTATATTCCAGTTTGGTTTTCATTCATTGATCGAAGCGTTAGTGAAGGTCTCCGTTTTGACTCGGGCAAATTTCGTATGTCTGGATGTCCTCCTCTACAGGTCGCAATTCTCAGCTGATACTATTAAAAATTTGTGAGCAGGTTCAGTAGTTACATATAATTTTTCTGTCGTTTCTTTTATTGGAATATGTTCAAAATTGTGAAAAGTTAAGTGCCATTAGCATCTATGCCACTTAAGACTATTGTGAGTACGCTGTGATAATGACTTAACGAAGTAAATGTTTTTGTTTTTTCATTTTTTAGCTTATCAATCTTATCGCGAGGTCTACAGCTCACAGAGCCACTAGTATATTACCTATATGTCTCGTGCGATCCATAGATTTGACGTCATCATGTCAGCCTAAAGCCGTTTACTCCTGGGCATAAGCCTAAAGATGTCCGTCATGACCGTTTGTGCGCTGCTCTTATTTAACGGTCAGGTTGAACCTCGCTGCCCTAATGTCCATCGGTTCTACGAGCAAAAATGGGCGGAACAATTAAGCTCTGCCTCGTATAGCATGACAAGTTTCTGAGCTGTGTCAATGTCCTGTATAGAGAAAAAAAAGTAGCTTAAATTTGACGCCAGCTTCAGTAATAAATAAATCTGTATTAGGTAATTTCAATCTTAATGTCAAATTATATCGATGAGAATTTTCGTTACATAAGAATGTATATAGAAAACTAGCTATCTAATTGCCTTAAAGCAATATATAGCTTATCAAACAGGCCCAAAACAATCGTATGTGTATATATAATAATAATTTCATCGCCCCACCCCTGCGTCAGTAAATCATACGTACCTACACGCACGGCTATTTATCATTTCTTTGTCCACCAAGATATATCGGTCTCCGTGGACGGAGATGCTTTAGTGATCAACTTCGATGCTGGGAAATATAACAACAATTTGACAAAACACTATACCAATAAAGATAAATTAATTAAGTACTTTAATGTTCATTAGCAGTCAAAAGTATTTAAAGCAATAAGAATCTCTTAAGTTGATGAAAGATATTTCATTATTTAATAATTTCTATTTAGTAATTATTAGCAGCTCGACAGTTTAATTAAATTCTTGCCATAGATGCATTTTCAGATTAGGTAACATCAGTATGGCTATTTGACTTACTTAGCTATTAAAAAACCTTAACTTTTTGCCTGGACTTATTGCTTGATATTGCTTGTGATAATTATCATAGTTCAGATACTCTAGTCAGGGTTTTCCGAATAAGAAGATTTATCAAACACAATACAAAAGTTATAGGTGCAATAAGCATCAAAATAATGAATCAGTCTAGGCGTCAAAAGTACCGACAGTTCCCTAATAACTTAACAAAAATATATGTTTTCACATCACCAATTCGAAAACGGGCTTTTTCTTCCCTGCTAGGAGGGATCAAAGTAACACTTTTTCGTTCTAAGACACTATTTAAAAAAAAAATTGCACATTATTTTTTTAGTTTATATAATTTTTAAACATCATAATTATCTCATAGGTGATGTGAAAAGCAGTATGTGTCACATGGTAGCAAAATTATTTCCATCTTTGGCGTAACACACTTGAATCCCTCACTATATGCTCAGGATTCTACTTTAGAATCCCTCGGTACTCTCGGTATTCTATTATAGAATCCTTCGCTTCGTTTAGGATTCAATGTACGCCCTCGCCGTAAATATGTAATTTTGCTCCCTTGTGACACAATCTACTATTTATTACTATGTAAAACAATTAGTCTGTGACAGGTACTTTGGTTGAAACGTAAACTGTAGAGATGTACCTCTATTTGAAAAAGTATTCCAGGGCGGTAGATACTTTTGGCGGCCGCTAAAATTGATGCTGACTATACGATCTGTGTCGACGTGTTGGTAGGTACAGGTACATTCCTAGATCGCAGCCGTCCGCATATCTTAAATAGCGCCATCGCGCGGCACGATAGGCATGCGTCAATTCCACCGCCCCGCGGTACTCCAGCCATTTGCATAATTATTGGTTATTGGTCTACTTATGTTGCTAAATACCGTTGTACCCAACTGAGACACTGGATAGAGCAGCAGCAGGCTTGCCTCGTCTGATGTAAATCAAATATCTAACAATTTACATTGTTACAAATACTAAACTCCATTCAATCGAATCTACCTTAATGAGATATTTTTACGATAACAAGTTACAAGATACAAATAACATTCCTCTGTGAAGTTACCATATAAAGTACATAATGATATATACAATGGCAGATCTTCGTGAATTAATTTTTGGCCTGCGCTGTGAAACACTCGAGGAGTTGTAAATAATATTCCGCGGGCAAGTTTTCATACATCCTAGTAGTTTCGATAGCATCCTGCTTTGGCCTAATCTAGCCCCATCCTAGAACTTAGCTAATCCGACGTGGCTGGTTTTGAGTAACTTCCTCAAGAGTAACAAGATTTATATGAATGGATCTTTAGTAACAAGTGTTTAATTTTATGCAATATGACTCAATCGCAATGAGCAATGAGTTTAGTACCCATGAGTCACTGACAGTGTCAAAACTGACATATATATATACGCTAATGTCTACGTAATATGGATGGTATAGAAAGGATCGCAATCTCTTATGGCAGAATTATTGTAAAAGTGACCGCGTTAAGCTTTAAATAATAGTTCCTAATCTCTCCGGTGGCGCTAGTTAGGCTCTGGGACATGAGTATAACATGAACCATATAAGGCCACAAATAACCCGACCAAATTACGTAGGTTGTTTTTGGTAGTATTTCGGTGTATGGTGGCGCCGCCTAATTACTGTTTTTTGATGGACACTTTTCATACATAGAGACAGTGTTGGCCGTAATTGTTAATTTTAATTAACCATTGATCAATTTTATTAACCATTAGTTCCGCCATTAACCAATTGCATTAAAGTTAATTCGGATTAAAGTTAATTCGGATTAAATTTTTGAGACGTTAATGGCCATTGAAGTTAATTCGGATTAACTTTAATTCGGATTAACTTCAATGGCCATTAAAGTTTCAAAAAATTAATTAGAATTACTCTCAATTGCATTAACGTCTAATAAAATTACATTCGTGATATTTTAAAATGAGAGCAAAATGACCCTGACTGAACCCTGGCAGTAGTAGCAGTACCTACCTACTACCTAGTAGAATTCTGGTTTGGTGCAACACAGACATACGCGGTTTTGATCATTTAAATCGTCTTGATGAGCACTTCGGAGAGCCGTACCCATGATAGAGCTGATGCTGAACCCTGGCAGTACCTAATGGATCTAAGGTTTGGTGCAACATAGGCACACGCTGTTTTAGTCACCCGACTCGTCTTGATGAGCACTTAGGAGAGCGGTACCCATGATAAAGCTGATGCTGAACCCTGGCAGTACCTAGCGGAACTAAGGTTTGGTGCAACATAGGCACACGCTGTTTTAGTCATCCGACTCGTCTTGATGAGCACTTAGGAGAGCAGTACCCATGATAGAGCTGATGCTGAACCCTGGCAGTACCTAGTGGATCTAAGGTTTGGTGCAACATAGGCACACGCTGTTTTAGTCACCCGACCTTGATGAGCACTTAGGAGAGCAGTACCCATAATGGAGCTGATGCTGAACCCTGGCAGTACCTAGTGGATCTAAGGTTTGGTGCAACATAGGCACACGATGTTTTAGTCACCCGACTCGTCTTGATGAGCACTTAGGAGAGCAGTACCCATGACAGAGCTGATGCTGAACCCTGGCAGTACCTAGTGGATCTAAGGTTTGGTGCAACATAGGCACACGCTGTTTTAGTCATCCGACTCGTCTTGATGAGCACTTAGGAGAGCAGTACCCATGATAGAGCTGATGCTGAACCCTGGCAGTACCTAGTGGATCTAAGGTTTGGTGCAACATAGGCACACGCTGTTTTAGTCACCCGACCTTGATGAGCACTTAGGAGAGCAGTACCCATAATGGAGCTGATGCTGAACCCTGGCAGTACCTAGTGGATCTAAGGTTTGGTGCAACATAGGCACACGATGTTTTAGTCACCCGACTCGTCTTGATGAGCACTTAGGAGAGCAGTACCCATGACAGAGCTGATGCTGAACCCTGGCAGTACCTAGTGGATCTAAGGTTTGGTGCAACATAGGCACACGGTGTTTTAGTCACCCGACTCGTCTTGATGAGCACTTAGGAGAGCGGTACCCATGATAGAGCTGATGCTGAACCCTGGCAGTACCTAGTGGATCTAAGGTTTGGTGCAACATAGGCACACGCTGTTTTAGTCACCCGACTCGTCTTGATGAGCACTTAGGAGAGCGGTACCCATGATAGAGCTGATGCTGAACCCTGGCAGTACCTAGTGGATCTAAGGTTTGGTGCAACATAGGCACACGCAGTTTTAGTCACCCGACTCGTCTTGATGAGCACTTAGGAGAGCAGTACCCATGATAGAGCTGATGCTGAACCCTGGCAGTACCTAGTGGATCTAAGGTTTGGTGCAACATAGGCACACGCTGTTTTAGTCACCCGACTCGTCTTGATGAGCACTTAGGAGAGCAGTACCCATAATGGAGCTGATGCTGAACCCTGGCAGTACCTAGCGGAACTAAGGTTTGGTGCAACATAGGCACACGCTGTTTTAGTCATCCGACTCGTCTTGATGAGCACTTAGGAGAGCAGTACCCATGATAGAGCTGATGCTGAACCCTGGCACTACCTAGTGGATCTAAGGTTTGGTGCAACATAGGCACACGCTGTTTTAGTCACCCGACTCGTCTTGATGAGCACTTAGGAGAGCGGTACCCATGATAGAGCTGATGCTGAACCCTGGCAGTACCTAGTGGATCTAAGGTTTGGTGCAACATAGGCACACGCTGTTTTAGTCACCCGACTCGTCTTGATGAGCACTTAGGAGAGCAGTACCCATGATAGAGCTGATGCTGAACCCTGGCAGTACCTAGTGGATCTAAGGTTTGGTGCAACATAGGCACACGCTGTTTTAGTCATCCGACTCGTCTTGATGAGCACTTAGGAGAGCAGTACCCATAATGGAGCTGATGCTGAACCCTGGCAGTACCTAGCGGAACTAAGGTTTGGTGCAACATAGGCACACGCTGTTTTAGTCATCCGACTCGTCTTGATGAGCACTTAGGAGAGCAGTACCCATGATAGAGCTGATGCTGAACCCTGGCACTACCTAGTGGATCTAAGGTTTGGTGCAACATAGGCACACGCTGTTTTAGTCACCCGACTCGTCTTGATTAGCACTTAGGAGAGCGGTACCCATGATAGAGCTGATGCTGAACCCTGGCAGTACCTAGTGAATCTAAGGTTTGGTGCAACATAGGCACACGCTGTTTTAGTCATCCGACTCGTCTTGATGAGCACTTCGGAGAGCCATACCCATGATAGAGCTGATGCTGAACCCTGGCAGTACCTAGTGGATCTAAGGTTTGGTGCAACATAGGCAAACGCTGTTTTAGTCACCCGACTCGTCTTGATGAGCACTTAGGAGAGCAGTACCCATAATGGAGCTGATGCTGAACCCTGGCAGTACCTAGCGGAACTAAGGATTGGTGCAACATAGGCACACGCTGTTTTAGTCATCCGACTCGTCTTGATGAGCACTTCGGAGAGCCATACCCATGATAGAGCTGATGCTGAACCCTGGCAGTACCTAATGGATCTAAGGTTTGGTGCAACATAGGCACACGCTGTTTTAGTCATCCGACTCGTCTTGATGAGCACTTAGGAGAGCAGTACCCATGATAGAGCTGATGCTGAACCCTGGCACTACCTAGTGGATCTAAGGTTTGGTGCAACATAGGCACACGCTGTTTTAGTCACCCGACTCGTCTTGATGAGCACTTAGGAGAGCAGTACCCATAATGGAGCTGATGCTGAACTCTGGCAGTACCTAGCGGAACTAAGGTTTGGTGCAACATAGGCACACGCTGTTTTAGTCATCCGACTCGTCTTGATGAGCACTTAGGAGAGCGGTACCCATGATAGAGCTGATGCTGAACCCTGGCAATACCCAGTGGATCTAAGGTTTGGTGCAACATAGGCACGCGCTGTTTTGGTCATCTGACTCGTCTTGATGAGCACTTAGGAGAGCAGTACCCATGATAGAGCTGATGCTGAACCCTGGCAGTACATAGTGGAACTAAGGTTTGGTACAACATAGGCACACGCTGTTATGGTCATCTCACTCGTTCTAATGAGCACTTGGGAGCGCAATATTTGAATATTATCTTGAGATACATAACTCATAAGATAGATAACATATACTTATGGCAGTAAGCAGTAGGTCTAGGTACTTACTAGGACTCAGGTATGGTCCAATCTATTCACGCGCTGTTTTGGTTCATCCTTTTTAATTAAGTTGATGGGAATAGTAACAAGTGCTGCCGAATCAATGTTTTGTAAATTTTTGTATTATTCAACACTTTCAGCGCCAAGCGCCCCATTTCAATAACAAAATGAACCCGACTATCGGGTTCTTGGCACTGAAAGTGTTAACTGATCATGATTACCAATGTCATGGTCATGCAATATTATGTAAGATATGAAAGAATATGTTTGTATTTATGAACTGAATCGGAATCCTTACAGGGATAAATTAAAATAACATATTTATTTATCATTATTTATTTATTTAAGAAAATATATTACAAATTATATACCACTAATTATTTTATCAATTATAAAAATTAAGTCTTATTTTATACATAATGATACAGATGTAGTGCATAATTGTTTACCATCGTATTTTCGCGGAAACGCACGAACGTGTCTTGCTATTTCAGTCAGTCTCAGTACAAAAATACTGAGGTTGACAGAAGTAGCATGACAAATACGAACGTTTCCGTGAAAATACGACGACAAACACTTATGCACTACATCTGTATCATTATGTATAAAATAAGACTTAATTTTTATAATTGTTAAAATAATTAGTGGTATATAATTTGTAATACATTTTTTTAAATAAATAAAGAAATAAATAATGATAAATAAATATGTTATTTTAATTTATCCCTGTAAGGATTCCGATTCAGTTCATAAATACAAACATATTCTTTCATATCTTACATAATATTGCATGACCATGACATTGGTAATCATGTAACACTTTCAGTGCCAAGAACCTGATAGTCGGGTTCATTTTGTTATTGAAATGGGGCGCTTGGCGCTGAAAGTGTTGAATAATACAAAAATTTACAAAACATTGATTAGGCAGCACTTTTGTTACTATTCCCATCAACTTAATAAAAAAAGATGAACCAAAACAGCGCGTGAATAGATTGGACCATACCTGAGTCCTAGTAAGTACCTCTAGGTACTTACTAGGACCTACTGCTTACTGCCATAAGTATATGTCATCTATCTTATGAGTATCTCAAGATAATATTCAAATATTGCGCTCCCAAGTGCTCATTAGAACGAGTGAGATGACCATAACAGCGTGTGCCTATGTTGTACCAAACCTTAGTTCCACTATGTACTGCCAGGGTTCAGCATCAGCTCTATCATGGGTACTGCTCTCCTAAGTGCTCATTAGAACGAGTGAGATGACCATAACAGCGTGTGCCTATGTTGTACCAAACCTTAGTTCCACTATGTACTGCCAGGGTTCAGCATCAGCTCTATCATGGGTACTGCTCTCCTAAGTGCTCATCTAGACGAGTCGGGTGACTAAAACAGCGGGTGCCTATGTTGCACCAAACCTTAGCTCCACTAGGTACTGCCAGGGTTCAGCATCAGCTCTATCATGGGTACTGCTCTCCTAAGTGCTCATCAAGACGAGTCGGGTGACTAAAACAGCGTGTGCCTATGTTGCACCAAACCTTAGATCCACTAGGTACTGCCAGGGTTCAGCATCAGCTCTATCATGGGTACCGCTCTCCTAAGTGCTCATCAAGACGAGTCGGGTGACTAAAACAGCGTGTGCCTATGTTGCACCAAACCTTAGATCCACTAGGTAGTGCCAGGGTTCAGCATCAGCTCCATTATGGGTACTGCTCTCCTAAGTGCTCATCAAGACGAGTCGGGTGACTGAAACAGCGTGTGCCTATGTTGCACCAAACCTTAGATCCACTAGGTACTGCCAGGGTTCAGCATCAGCTCTATCATGGGTACTGCTCTCCTAAGTGCTCATCAAGACGAGTCGGGTGACTAAAACAGCGTGTGCCTATGTTGCACCAAACCTTAGATCCACTAGGTACTGCCAGGGTTCAGCATCAGCTCCATTATGGGTACTGCTCTCCTAAGTGCTCATCAAGACGAGTCGGGTGACTAAAACAGCGTGTGCCTATGTTGCACCAAACCTTAGATCCACTAGGTACTGCCAGGGTTCAGCATCAGCTCTATCATGGGTACCGCTCTCCTAAGTGCTCATCAAGACGAGTCGGGTGACTAAAACAGCGTGTGCCTATGTTGCACCAAACCTTAGATCCACTAGGTAGTGCCAGGGTTCAGCATCAGCTCCATTATGGGTACTGCTCTCCTAAGTGCTCATCAAGACGAGTCGGGTGACTAAAACAGCGTGTGCCTATGTTGCACCAAACCTTAGATCCACTAGGTACTGCCAGGGTTCAGCATCAGCTCTATCATGGGTACTGCTCTCCTAAGTGCTCATCAAGACGAGTCGGATGACTAAAACAGCGTGTGCCTATGTTGCACCAAACCTTAGTTCCGCTAGGTACTGCCAGGGTTCAGCATCAGCTTTATCATGGGTACCGCTCTCCTAAGTGCTCATCAAGACGAGTCGGGTGACTAAAACAGCGTGTGCCTATGTTGCACCAAACCTTAGATCCACTAGGTACTGCCAGGGTTCAGCATCAGCTCTATCATGGGTACCGCTCTCCTAAGTGCTCATCAAGACGAGTCGGGTGACTAAAACAGCGTGTGCCTATGTTGCACCAAACCTTAGATCCACTAGGTACTGCCAGGGTTCAGCATCAGCTCTATCATGGGTACCGCTCTCCTAAGTGCTCATCAAGACGAGTCGGGTGACTAAAACAGCGTGTGCCTATGTTGCACCAAACCTTAGATCCACTAGGTACTGCCAGGGTTCAGCATCAGCTCCATTATGGGTACTGCTCTCCTAAGTGCTCATCAAGACGAGTCGGGTGACTAAAACAGCGTGTGCCTATGTTGCACCAAACCTTAGATCCACTAGGTAGTGCCAGGGTTCAGCATCAGCTCTATCATGGGTACTGCTCTCCTAAGTGCTCATCAAGACGAGTCGGATGACTAAAACAGCGTGTGCCTATGTTGCACCAAACCTTAGTTCCGCTAGGTACTGCCAGGGTTCAGCATCAGCTCCATTATGGGTACTGCTCTCCTAAGTGCTCATCAAGACGAGTCGGGTGACTAAAACAGCGTGTGCCTATGTTGCACCAAACCTTAGATCCACTAGGTACTGCCAGGGTTCAGCATCAGCTCTATCATGGGTACCGCTCTCCTAAGTGCTCATCAAGACGAGTCGGGTGACTAAAACAGCGTGTGCCTATGTTGCACCAAACCTTAGATCCACTAGGTACTGCCAGGGTTCAGCATCAGCTCTATCATGGGTACCGCTCTCCTAAGTGCTCATCAAGACGAGTCGGGTGACTAAAACAGCGTGTGCCTATGTTGCACCAAACCTTAGATCCACTAGGTAGTGCCAGGGTTCAGCATCAGCTCTATCATGGGTACTGCTCTCCTAAGTGCTCATCAAGACGAGTCGGATGACTAAAACAGCGTGTGCCTATGTTGCACCAAACCTTAGTTCCGCTAGGTACTGCCAGGGTTCAGCATCAGCTCCATTATGGGTACTGCTCTCCTAAGTGCTCATCAAGACGAGTCGGGTGACTAAAACAGCGTGTGCCTATGTTGCACCAAACCTTAGTTCTGCTAGGTACTGCCAGGGTTCAGCATCAGCTCTATCATGGGTACTGCTCTCCTAAGTGCTCATCAAGACGAGTCGGATGACTAAAACAGCGTGTGCCTATGTTGCACCAAACCTTAGATCCATTAGGTACTGCCAGGGTTCAGCATCAGCTCTATCATGGGTATGGCTCTCCGAAGTGCTCATCAAGACGAGTCGGATGACTAAAACAGCGTGTGCCTATGTTGCACCAAACCTTAGATCCATTAGGTACTGCCAGGGTTCAGCATCAGCTCTATCATGGGTACGGCTCTCCGAAGTGCTCATCAAGACGATTTAAATGACCAAAACCGCGTATGTCTGTGTTGCACCAAACCAGAATTCTACTAGGTAGGTAGGTACTGCTACTACTGCCAGGGTTCAGTCAGGGTCATTTTGCTGTCTCATTTTAAAATATCACGAATGTAATTTTATTAGACGTTAATGCAATTGAGAGTAATTCTAATTAATTTTTTGAAACTTTAATGGCCATTGAAGTTAATCCGAATTAAAGTTAATCCGAATTAACTTCAATGGCCATTAACGTCTCAAAAATTTAATCCGAATTAACTTTAATCCGAATTAAATGGCTAATGGTTAATGGCCATTAACCTTTTTAATTGTTAATTTTTAATGGTTAATGGCATTAGCGTTCGGCCAACACTGCATAGAGATTTGGCTCCTTTATACAGTCTCCATGCTACGTAATTTACTTTCTATACATCTCGCTCGCACTAATATGCGAGTACGAGCGAGATGCATAGAAAGTAAGGTACGTTCTCGATAGAGTTTATGTCAGTGCCAAACTGATAGTATAATGGATATCTAACATACATGTCACAATGGCGTTATCTGTGGTTCAATGTAATAAAAACTAAAACCTGAATTCATGTGATACCTACTATTATGGATGGTATAGAAAGGATGCCGATCTCTTATGGCAGAATTGTCGCAAAAGTGACCGCTTTCAGCTTTAAATAATAGTTCCTAATCTCTCCGGTGGTTGCGCTAGTTAGGCTCTGGGACATGAGTATAACATGAACCATATAAGGCAACAAATAACCCAACCAAATTACGTAGGTTGTTTTTGGTAGTATTTCGGTGTATGGTGGCGCCGCCTAATTACTGTTTTTTGATGGACACTTCATACATAGAGATTTGGCTCCTTTATATAGTCTCCATGCCTACTATGACTGTTGTTAGATCTCTACCTCCTTTGTAGGCAACGGTTACAGCATCTCACCTGTCCGGGCTTACAATTAACACCTCAGTTTATGCCAACCCCTTGATTATACAAAGGCCACGGTTGTTAGCAGACTCAATCAAAGTCAACACTGCACCGAAGCTGTAAATCAAGCAATAATCGTCTTAGTCTAATTAATGCTGTATTTACCTACTATCAACAAGCATTACGGGTTGTCACCAATGATTGCTACTGCCATCTTGTTAACATCATTTCAATATCAACTTTATCTTAATGTAATAACAGTGAATTTTCCATGTTTAGGGACCGAAGAAGATATGCCACACGTAAATTACCTATCTGAATACAATACAATTCTGATTAATGATAACTATGTTAGCTTGAGTACGGTAGGCGCATTGTTATGTACGGATGCCTATTCGTAATTGTAATTGTGGACACAGTGTGCGTTACTGTACCGGTCACTTAATGATCCTGGGTGATTAAAAGACACGTAATAATCTACGTTATCGCTGTAAGCTGAACAAATTACTCGGGGCCTATTTACCTCATTATATCTGATCAATACAGTCGTGTTCATAAATATGTATACATTTCTACTTGAAAAATTAATAGAAAAGTTTTAAAGTTAACGTGGCATTGACACTGGTTAGGTGTACCTATCCATAATAAACACACAAATTTCACCTTAGACACTTTCAATTTGTTATTTTTTTTTAAATTATGATTATAATTTTAGAGCGCTCCTGCCAAGTCGAGCGGAAAAACATTTTAGGAAATATTTTGGACAGCGCATTATCCTTGAATAGCTTGCTTTCTCAACCGCTATCAGAAGGTGCTGAGAAAATGTTTACATATTATAAAAAATATCTGGAACTTAGGTCTGAAGGTTAGTTACACACGTGAACTCCCCTATGAGGCTGGCATCGTCACCACGAGTGTACGGAAGCCTCTATAAAAATTAAGAATAAAAAAAAAAAAAAGAGCGCTCCTCAGTATCGTTTTTCATCACAGGATTTCTTATTCTTTACGCAACCGGCATGCATCTGCCATCAGTTGTTCGCTTGTACCCAGTCTGACAACCTCCTTTGAAATTCTCTCTTCCTTTTTCAGTAGTTGTTTCTTGATCAACTTTTGATCTCAACGTGGTCGTTTTTGCAGTTACTTTTGAGTCTTCTCTTGCCGCTGAAGGTACTTTTTTATTAACTCCATTAATATCTGGATTAGCCTTATTGTTGTCATCACTGTCAACTCCCCAAATTTGATTCACATCTAAATGCACAATGTCTTCTTTGACCACCCCACCTTCCACTAAATTAATTGCTGCTATTAAACAACACAGGGCAAATATAGTAAGCTTCATTATGGAGATCAGATAAGACAATATATTCGCGTCAAATTTAAAAGTGAACTGTGTAGATGTAGGTCGCGTCCAGTTTATAATAAAAAAAAGGTACCTAAAATATGTGCTTACTTAAATAGATAGCACCGTGACCTATTGTAGTTTATCGGAATTGTTTTGGTATGGTGTCATCACATTGTTTATTGTCAAAATATTATCGCTTATAAACGTAATTTATTTATCTGCTGACCTTGTATCTTAGGTATCACGTTGTATTCGGACTGTAACTTTTACTTTTATTATTTATTTGTATTCACTAGTAAATACAGCGGAACCTCGATAATACGAATCTCCAGAGATACGCCAAAAACTTCGTGTTAATGAGGTCTTGCCTTATAGAGGAGATCGACTTATGGACGTTCTTAAAGGATTTGGTTCGTAGAGGTATGTTAGTAAAATAACTTCGAGATATATAGGTAGAGGATAGAGGTGATAAAACAATACGCCTATTTTTTATCCGTACCCAAAGGGTAAACGTTTTTACCCTATTACTAAGACCCTATTACTAAGACTCCGCTGTCCGTCTGTCTGTCACCAGGCTGTATCTCATGAACCGTGAAATTTTCACAGATGACGTATTTCTGTTGCCGCTATAACAACAAATACTAAAAAGTACGGAACCCTCGGTGCGCGAGTCCGACTCGCACTTGGCCGGGTTTTTTTTTAGTTATGGAGGTCAAATTTAAATTTTCGAGTTATAGAGGTAAAATATTCATTTCATCCATTTTATTAAGGGTTTTATTTAAAATATTGTGTTGGATATCAGTTGTGAAGGGAATCGTTGGGTACTTCGTGTTAATGAGGTAAATTTTTTCGAGTTATGGAGGTTTTAGGCTTTGAAGGGAAGGGAATGGCATTTTATTTTGTGGTACCGAGGATTTCCTCTTATCGAGTTCTACTGTATAACTTCCACCTAAACTACTATAATATACGTTTTAAGTAAAAAGGACGCACATTATAACTATCTCTATTTGAGCAGGTTCATAAAATCGACACGAGCCAATACTCGCGCGAAGGGCGCATGGAATTCGGGGGTTCACCTGTGGCAAACGATAATGTTGCTACTAGTATGTGTCGCTGTAATACGTATACTATGGAATATTCAATGCTTGAGATCAGTCGTTTACAATTCCATCGATAAATTTCACTTCAAGATCAACTGCTTTTTGTCCTAGGGGAAGACAATTGACATGTTTATTTAGCTTTTTTCATTTTCGTAATAATATAATATACCTAGATAACATTAAAATGACATAAACCTCATACGGGTCAGTCATTTAGGTCAACCATTTCAAAAGAGTTTAAATCAAACAAAACTCTTTATAAAGATTTAAGAGAAAACTTTTCATTTTGCAACACGCAATGACGCGAAACTTACATCAGCTGGGGTCTTGCGCAGCGTACTACGTAGGCGAACGCGAAGCGAAGCGATGCGGCGCGAGGTAAATCAATTCTTTCATACCTATAGAAGACGTGTCCTATGTGGACGATCTCGTGGCCCGTCGCGTCGTCGTCGTTTTTAGAAAACAAAAACATAAATAATGTATGGAAATGATCACGTGACTTTTCGTTCCCATCTGTCATCCCGATACATTTTTATTTTTCGATTGCGTTTGTCCAAACGATTGTCACCAGGGCTAGGCCCCCTAGTAGACTTGCTCGTATTCAAAAAATATGACCCCGTATTTAAATTTAACCTACCAATTTTTGTATGACATAATATATCTAGCAAACAGACGTTCGTGATTCCCCGTAGCATAGAACTTTCATGAATCAACAACGTGTCCTAGCCCTGTTTCGCGCATTTTGAACGCAGTCGTGAAATTGACACGAGTCAATATATACGAGCGAAGGGTGCGAGGTGCGCGTGGAATGCGGGGTACTCACCTGCGGGGAATGATGTTGTGCGCGTTATGTAGCTAAATTATAGAATTTTTAGCGTTTTCTAGTAACAAGAGGGCGTCCCGTCCGTACCGAACTATTAATAAAATTTGTATGAGCATGTGTTAAACCTTATAAATGGACTATGTATAAATGGTTTCAACAGTCAAACAGTTTTGTTGTAAAAAAGTCTGCTATTGATATTCAATGAGATTATAAAACCCATGCTCTATTTACATTAAGGCCCTGCATCGAAAAATAACAGGATCTTTGAAACGTTTTACAAACAGATGTGATTTTCAGATAAATGTTTCTTGACTATATGATAAGGGGTTTGATACTATTTATTCGAAACACGAATGCTTAAAATTTTCTCGATAGAAAATAAATCCAAACTTACGTCTTCATGTTTCGTGTTTAGCTTAGTGCAACTAGAAAACACTACTTTATCCAGCATAATCCACCTTAAAGTAAAGGTTTTCATCTCGTCTTAAGCCTCATAGAACTAAATATTAATTTATTATCTTATACCGACTAGTTTATTATCGTATTTGGCCTCTTGGGTAAAATTTTTGGCTATGAATAAGTATTATAAACATAGATTACTTCAATTCTCTTAGGGTCGGTTGCACCAAAACTTCATAGATCTCTGATGCGTGACGTTGATCAGTCTGTTAACTGTGGTTGGTGCAACTGGCCCTTAGAGGTATTTTTTTTAATTTTATGGTCCCATATATGTCCTTAAGTACCAGAAGTTCAGAATTCCCTGTACCTACATTCTAAAAATATCCAGATATGTATTATATTTTTATCGGAGATCATTAGTCTTCTTATCAACCTGTTGTTAAATATCTGAAAAGTTAAAAACCTTCCGATTCGAAGATTATTATGTATCTTTTTGTTCATTTATGTTCTGGTCATAGTGCAGAGAATATTTTTTATATAAGTACATACATACTTTACTATTGCTAAATATTTCAACAATACCGACTTCCTTCCATTATTCGAGTAATGGCAGCCCTGCCGTCGCCAAAGTTTGCCCGCTCGTCCCACGTGTCAACCTCGTGATCACGCCAATATTACCAGCCCATGCCTCTTACCTACCACCCAAGCCAATTTCAACCTTAGCCCCTTAAAATAAAAGACTAGTTAAGTGAATAGAAACACTGGTATTTGTAAGAAAAACGAGTCGCATTTCAAAGGGTCATCGCGGACGCTGTAAAGTTGATAGTTTGTGCAGTTTTCGTATAAGGTTACAGAAGTATTGAGTAATTGTTTGGCATGGTTCGTATTAATTTCTTATACTTGTATTGCCATGTTCTCTCCAAACTGAAATGCATACCAGTTAAGTACCAAAAAACCGGCCAAGTGCGAGTCGGACTCGCGCACGAAGGATTCCATACCATTACGCAAAAAACCTAATGTGATAATAAGGAAATTGTAACTTTATAACTTAGAATTTAGAAATTATAACCAATAGTAACTTAGTCTAGCGACCTAAGTTGGAGAAGCAATTGTTTTGTAGATATTTAAAATTAGGATTTGAAAACGCATTATTGGACCACCTATATAACCTGCTACTCTAGAAGTCTGTATAAAAGCTGGGGCTCGGTGTTGGCGTTAATACGACAGGCCGAATTCCGTCGGAGGCTAAATAATTTCGCACAAGAACGCTGCCATGGCCGAAACTTATTCAATCAGCGTAAGCAGCCTGATTTTTCTCCCTTGACCTGGAAGCATATTGTTTTGAATGTGGCAAAAATTTCGAAAAAATATAACTAAATTTTATATGTGCAAGCGACACTTTAAGCAATGATATTATCACAGATCAGAGGAGTGATAGCTTATAATATTAAGTCGGAAAACTACACTTTTTTTCGGATGTTTAAAACTAATTGAGCACGCAAATCTTTTGAAAACTCTCAGGTAAACGTCCAGCTCGACATTCTAATGCCCAATAATAACTCCCTGATATCACCTCTTTTGGCAAGATGACAGCGATGAGCGCTTAGATGTCTAGCCTACTTTACTACAGATGTAGTGCATAATCCTTTACCATCGTATTTTCTCGGAAGCGTTCGTATTTGTCATGCTAGTTCAGTCAACCTCAGTACTTTTTGTACTGAGATTGACTAAAATGGCAAGACACGTTCGTACGTTTCCGTGAAAATACGACAGTAAAGGATTATGCAATAGGTACACATGTAATATTACTATAGTAATATCAAGACAAATTTTCCGATATGACCATATATAAAACCAGATATTTCAATTAACTATAAAATGACGAACGTAATACAATAAAGAACGAAGAAAACATTTAGTAGGTATAAAAAATAGGGTACAATTTAGTATAGGAATCTGTGGAATTGTCAGTCGAACAAACTCTTAGTTCTAACTTCTAACTTCCATTCGTTCATTAGTAGGTAATTATAAAAATGCCTTCTCCAAACTTTTATAATTCGGGAATCCTTTTATTGAATTAAATGAGTGATATATAATATTAGAAACAAAATAACGGCAGATTAGGAACAACAGGACAAATATAATATATATATTATCATGTGATAAATAGCGTCCAATTATTATAATGGAAGGTCCGCCGTCCGGTAGGGTAAAAGAAACATAGTTCATATAGTTGGTCAAACCAAATTGTCAGTAAATAAGAACAAAAAAAAACTATACTCATCCTTTTCTTTTGGGTGCTAGTACTAATGTGAGACAAAGATAGTATGATTCTCCCTGTCTATGTTTGAAATGAGATAATCCTTTGACAAACTATATTGCTTGGGGCAAAATAAACCGTAAGAGTGAGGATTAAGTGAGGAAAGTCCTTCTACGTAAGTACTTTTAAGTTCGTTTTATTAATGCATTAGTTTTATTTAAAGTATTTTTTTTTTAATTTAGTTTTAAATATCTAAGTAGCTTTCTCTGTTTATTTTCCCTATTACGTGTTTCTCTTGCCCCATGGTGTTTCTCTTACCCCACCTAACCTAACCATAAAAAAGATTTTCCAATTCTTTGAATATTTTTTGTTTGTTTCACTTATTACACTTCTAGAGTGGTGTCAGTTATTGAGTTCCTACTACTTAGAAGATAAGATTACCATAAGTACACAATACACACACACACACGAAACGACAGAACTAGTAACGAGTCAAGAATCCATTGCATTAAAGAAAATCCATTACTGTTTTACGGAAACTTCATTAATTAACTACCATTACAAATATTGCCTAGCTTGAAAAAAAAATTAATTCTCAAAGTACTAAACGGCTGTTTACACGCAACTTCAAATAACGGGAAGAATAAGAGATTCACTGTTGTGTCAATTTTTTGTCAATGTTAGGCATGTTGCGCACATGTAGCTAGTAGAGTTTGTTAAAAGTATGTTTACAAAATCAAATCATAACATTGCATCTCAAGGGGTAATTTATGAACGTACCGCTGCCAATAATACCTAAGCCCTCAAATACTACAAATACTCATCACAAATGCGACAAGCCTCAACTATCTCAAACAGGAGTTAGCAACTCGGATATATTGGGAATATAAATATCCTGCCCCGAGCCCTTTGGCTCACTTAAGACATCCGCGTAGACCCTTCTTGTGAGGAAACATCTATTTTGAGTTACAACTCTTTAACAATCAACCTTCAAAACCTTCTTAACCTTTCTAGGAGTTAATTCAGATTTATACCATACAGAATTTTGTTAAGGTTGTTTTTAGAATAGCGCAGTTGATGTAGATGAGAGGTTGTGTAAATTTAGTAAAGACTTGTCCCCATGGGAACTAATGCAAGTTTGAAAACTTCGGTGATGCGTGTTGGGATGAAGGATCGTATGCAGATATGTACTTGTGTGCTCATAGGGGAAGTGGACACGGGTTTCCATTTGTCTTACGCTTAAACTTTTGTATAGAATCATTTTAAGGATTTCTCGTTGCAGTAGAGTTCGTTAATATTTATAGCCTCATGAAAATACATTAGCAAGAAAAAAAAATCAAACATCTCTTTATTAGGGTTCCATAGTCAACTAGGAACCCTTATAGTTTCACCATGTCCGTCTGTCCATCCACGGCTTTTTATTTAGCCTATTCTGACAGAATGGTAACTACGGAACCCTACACTGAGCATTGCCCGATATGCTCTTAATTGGCCTTTTTTGTTGTTTTTATGAGTGCTTCCCTTGTGTCTTAAGCGCAAACTCCTTGACATGTGCATCCTGCCCATCCTAACCTACAGTGCACAAACTTGATCGAAACTCAAGGTTTGCCAGCGAGCTATGGAGCGTAGTATATTAGGTGTTCGTAGAACTGATCGAATCAGAAACACGGAACTACGCTCCAGAACTAGAGTTGTAGATGCGTCAAGACCGCTAAGCTTAAGTGGGACTGGGCTGGACATGTCTGTCGCATGCACCCGGAAAGGTGGGCCAAAATGGTTACTGAGTGGGACTCACGGAACACCCTATACGGTGCAGGCCGGGGTTCTGGCAGACCGAAAAGGAGATGGCGGGACGACTTGGACGTATTCTACCCCAAATGGCAGGAAAATGCCGACGACAGGGTTAAGTAGAGAAGACGAGGGGAGGCCTTTGCCCAGCAGTGGGACACCAAAGTAGTAAAAACATATTTTTCGATTTTTTGCGTATAGTGCTCTAGACAGTCTAGACGGAGGTTTGGTTATTAGAAAATATTGAGGGAAAGAAAAGTTTAATAAAAAACAAATCCGTCCATTTCCCATATCTCTGCAATTAATTCAACATACAACTATTGAATTACTTCTTAGACCCATATTAACCCATATTCTCCAAAACCGATCGTCAATCCATCTGTAATCCGATAATCACCAAAATGGCCAATAACATTAATATAAAAGTAAGTAGGTTCTATACTGCCCTCTTTTTCTTCCCCCATAAATCTAAGTACTCTCATCCCATTCCTGCGTCATTGCGTGGTCAAGGGTCAAGGCCCGGGATCGCCGTCCAGACATTTCCAAAAGGGCTTATGAGTGCTTAAAAATAGCGTACTTTTGACTGTTTGCAGTTAGGGTGTCCAGACATTTGCTGCGCACTTTTATGATGGGGATTAACGGCCTGAAGCCGCTTGCCCGTTTGTATCACAAGACTTTTGATTTAGTTTTTAGGGACTGCGTCGGAAAAGGGAAGTGATGTCATAGTTGTTCCAGTAAGAGCTGTAGACAGCTAGAGTTGATTATCGAATGCTAGGCTTATTAGGCGCCATTCATTTATTACGTAAGTCGATTTTTGCCAGATTTTAATCCCCTATGTAAGAAAAAATAAGAAAAGACCGACCCCCAACCCCCTAGTCAATATTTATTTCGTAAGAATCTAAAGGAAAAATGATTACACATCGGTTTTGTTTTTATTTCGATTTTACAAGAAATAATTTGAGGAACTTTTAATTGGTACCTGCAAAAGTACAAAAAAAATTTTTTTTTGGCAAGAATCAGCTTCGGCATAATTTTATGGTTTTTCTTTGTCAGCACTTTCACGGATGCACGCACTTTTTCGAAGTAAAATCTTTACTTGCGCATTTTTGTGATCTTACGTAAGAACTATCAAGAATCCCTCCCACCCTCCTGTAAGAAAAAATAAGACACGGTCGATCCCCCATTCCCCCTAAATTGCCTTACGTAATAAATGAATGGCGCCTTAAGAGATACCTAGTAGCACTAGTAGGTAGATGTGTCTCTTGGTGACACCTACAGTTTAAAATATGAAATATAGATTTAAAGATGCTCACAAACATCTGAACACGCCTCTATTGTCATGGCGCTAGGTGCGTGTTCAGATATTTTTGAGCTCTTCGGCCGCTTTGATATATCTGATGGCGACTGTACAACAGTGTTTACATACATACTGCAAACGACGGAATAAGTACATTACGTAGGCAGTAGGTACATTAAGGTATTAGGTACTACAATTTTTGGCACTTCGTTCGTGTCGGTTTTTAATACCTTTACTGTACTAAAATTATATATATGAGGCAATTGAAATAATTTGAGTAGGTATGTACCTATCCGGGATCCTTATTTCCTTAGTAATTATCAGATTCACTGATAGATTGAATGAGTTTCCTTAAAAAACCGATCACCCGGTAACACTTGCAATTGAAAGCCATTTTCCCGCGTCATTCCCTCGATCACGTCAACAATGAGATTTAATTCCGACAAGACGCGATCCGTCAAGGGTTTGCCGTGCGCCATGACTGTGATCGAGCGCCTCTAGGGCATACCGTGACTTGAAATTTTATAATTATGTACTTTATGAGCTTTTTACACGTGAAATAATGAGTTTTCTAATAAATTTCTTTTAACACCTTAAATTATGGAAGCAGTGGGCTTAGCACAGGAGCGCCGCGACAGTATCTCGCTCGTGCGATAAACTACCCATCTAAATTTTCTATCGTATTTGTTCTGCGAATCAAATGGTTGTCACATACTACATCTTTTCGTTTCTTAGGGCCGATACAGACGGACTGCAACCCGACTGCATTTTGTATGGGAACTGCACGCCGACTGCATGCCAACTGCACGTCAACTGCATACGTCGGCGTGCAGTTCCCATACAAATTGCAGTCGGGTTTAGAGTTGTGCCGTTCCCGGGAACAGTTCTTCAGTTCTTGAGACTTTGACTGCTAAACCATAAAAGCGAGCGAGGAAGCGTAGGGATGGACGTATGGCCACGCGTTGGACGGGCAGAATAACGTCAGTGACAAACGCCACACTGCAGGCTAGCATGCACTGGGCCCAAGAGCGGCCTGGAGAGCACTGGTGAAGAGTGTCCACACGCGTCACGTCCCTCAGCCATGAGGTTACGACAAGGAAGAAGAAGAAACCATAAAAGCGATCACCGTTTTTATTTCTGTACTATGTACGATTTTCACTAAGTATTTACGAGTATGTACCTACATAAGTTACATAGCAAGAAAAAGCCTCTGTGGGTACCTACACGTAGCGGAGTTTCAGCGTCAACTTATATTAAATCTGTATGTTGCCTATCCTCCAGACCTAAATGTAGATTCGTATATTACACAATTAACTTAGCCATATTACTCGTAAATTTAAAAGTTCAGTTCAGGATTGGCTTATAAACAAATGTTTTTATAGTTTAAGAGAATACATGGACATTGTACCCACATAATTATTATATTTTTTTTATTATTTAGCGGTATTCTTAATATTAATTTATTTTGACATTTTATAATTAGTTTTTATTAATAGAGTAATAAGTATATACAAGCGTGTACACCTGTAAAGGTAGTGTTCAGTGAAACTATGTTGTAATATGCAATATTGTACCTGCTATTGTAACCTGAATTACCATACGCAATAAATAAATACAAAATACAAAATCATTATTATCATTAAACATTCACAAATCAAAAGAACCCTCCTGAGTCCACATCTAGAATACCTAATCTAAGTATGAGAACACTGTAGCACACAGCGGTACGTAAATAGTACGTTATTTGCTTAGTACATTCTCATTTAGCGAGTTAAACGTGGACAAAGCCCTTCAGTCTCATTTGTACCGTCTCTTCTCATTTGTGTAACGCCTTATGTAGGTATGTCTCGTTCGGGTAATGGTGCGCAAACATGGAGGACCCGGTTTTGAATTAGTAATGTTTTTGGAAGTTTGTTTTGGTATCGTCCAATCCTTTTAAGGATTACTTTTTTATACTGTCACGTTTCTAGGTTAGCTTACACTAAAACATAAAATAAGCTTATTCTTTTTCCCCTCACTAACTCGGAAAGCCGTCTTTTATCCTTTAAAACAAGCGGGGAAAAACGCATTTTATCCACTAGTGGGGAAAGTAATTTGACCTTGGATGGAGCGTCTTTAAGTAGCTTGACAGATAACAAAACGTAAAACGCTCATAATAATGGTTCGTTCGATATTAATTATCATTGAATAAATGGTTTGAGAATCTAATAAAAAAGACCAAATTTAGCTTTATTTAATAATTTTAAGTCATAAACCTTAAATTTCCATAAGAAACGTTAGATTTTTTATTTTTATAATATCGTAAAAAAATAAGTGATTCCAGTGATGAAGATGATCTAACGCCTGTGGATGTTGCACTTTCCTCGCTATAGTGAGGGGAAAAGTTTTGTGTTACACACGGGTGCAAATGTATTTTACTTCTCGTGTGTTGAAACACTCGCTACGCTCAGGATTCTATTTTAGAACCACTCGCTTCGCTCGTGGTTCACCTATAGAATCCTTTCGCTTTCTCGTGTTTCAATTCCACACTCGCGGGTAAAATACAACTTTGCACCCTTGTATAACAAATAACTATTTTCATTAAGTAAGTGTTTTTTTTAAAAGAAACTGTTTTCCTGTACAGGTCGCATTTCTACGCCAGATATTTGGCGAGGAAGTTCGATAATTATATAGATTTTTTTATCGTATGAGTTTTTGTTTTTTCAAAATGGCAGAGGCACGGGGTTTCGCGAAGTCTACAGCTCACAGAGCCACTAGCTATATTATTACTGCACTCAAACTATTACACTTTCTCTTCCTGCCAGTCGCCAATGTAATCCTATTTCGCTTCAATTACTTTCCACCAGTTTCCACATTACTCCCGTATTTTCGAAACACTCATAACAAGCTGGGCCGTAATATCTGGCATCCGTAGCTTCGGCCACTGGCGCGCCGCCGGCTCACGACAATAAAATTTCACGGGACATAAAGCAAAGCACACCCCTAGCGCATTACCACTGAATCTCGTGACAACCCTAACTAGACCTCCGACGTTCTATATAAAGATAACAAGTTACTTCCACGAAGAGAGTAACCCTCTAGTAAAAGGAAAGTTACAGTAAACTTTCTTTTAACATTTGGAAATTCACGTTCGACCTTTAAATCTCGGACATAGCGTTTGCTCATTCCTATAGATCCAAACAAGCTGTACCCTAGTAGCGTTTAATGATGCATAATTTTCAACAGTACATATAAATTTATCAGAAAATGGATTACTTTATATGAATTTACTCTGATAACGCAGACGTATCAATGGATCTCATTGTCTGGTGCATAAAAACACATCTTGTTATGTTAGTACGGATATCGGGAAAGTTGGAGATAACTAGTATGAAAAGTTTAACTATAACAAGTCGTTTTAGGTTTGATGAATATTGGTACGGATGACAATTATATTAGTTGGTAGTTTTATGGGGACATTCAAGTTGTTTGGATTAAGTGGATCTGGGGATGTGGGAGTAAAGCTGCGTACCTGAAGTGGAACTATTGAATGCATAGGTGGATGGTTTAATGGTTTCTATTTTCAACTTTATATCGAAGTTTTTTTAAATGTAGATACCTAAGTTGCTGAGAGGTTTACTACACAAAAAATTACTTGTTTTCTGTTAACATACCTACCTAGTAGAAAATAACTAAGATTCAAGAATCCAGCCAGCATCAGCCAGCGATTATATGTACCAACCACTTTTTTTTTTGGTGCAAACGGCGATATCCGACCTATTGGTTGCGAAAAGGCCAATTTAATTTCCTAAGATGAATTTTTTAAGGTTTTGTGCGTATTAGTTAAATATTAGGTGTGGTCTACACTATATAGACAAAATGGACCTATAGAATGGTAGTGTTCATATGCCAATTATATAAGATAACAAATGGTGACTAGAGGGCAGATAAAGAACCTATTAAAACTAAGATAAATTACCTATCACGTCAGTTAACGGAAGTAAAAAATCAAAGATTTGTATGAACGGCATCTAGTTTTATTGCAGACTAGCTGTGCCCGCGGCTTCGCCTGCGTGGAATTCGGTCTGTGTCAGTAAGCGGCTAATTCACCCCTAATTTATCTCAAACAACCCAAATCACAAATCAAAGATAGATATAACTCCGTAATAGATGGATACAGTCTAAGGAAAAAACGTGCCTCGAAAATCACGAAAATTTGATTCTCGACCAGATGTCGCTACTACCTTTGCCTACTCTCGTATAGAGGGCGTTGACGGTTTCGTTTGTTATTATTTAACAATTTTAACGCATATCAGTGAAAGAACATGGGTCAAAATAATAAAAATAATTAATGCAAATAAAAAAGATTATTTATCCATATTTCAATACATTTTATCGTATTTTAATAAATCTTCATTTTTAGTTTTAAAGTGCGTCGATAGATGGCAGTGAATTTACTGTGGTTACAAAATTTACTATGACAGTACCGCTCTATAATATTATATCCTCTTTGCTACCACTAAATAAAATTACACTCCAAAATGAATATTTTTTTTGCCCTTATTCAAATTTTTGACGTGATTTAAACGGCATAGAGTAAATAGTAGGTGTATATCGAACGATACAGTACCATTTTTGTATTTTTACGTCCTTGACTGTACATATGCAAATCGGGTACACTACATAATTCCGAAATTTTTTATTCCGAATTTTAGAATGTCGAATTTTATCATTCCGATTTTTAAATGCTCGACCCATCAAAACTCCGACTGTCATAATTACGAATGATGAAAATCACGAAGATTTACATTTCCGAAAACCCAAAAAGCCGAATATTGTAAATTCCGAACTACATAATTCCGACTATAACAATTCCGATGATGGCAAACACCGAATTTAACATTTACAATTTTCAAAATCACGAATTCGGAATTGCCCTTATTCCGAATTAACGTGATTCCTATTTTAAATATCCCAATTTTTTAATTTCCACTTTTCTGGCAACAGTTCGTTTTCTTGGGGGTCGCAGTTCTAACCTAACCTAACCCTTCCACGGGACTCAAACTATCTCTATACCAAATTTTATCTAAATCGGTTTAGCGGTTTAAGCGTAAAGAGAAATTAAAAAAAGTTTTTTCATATTTTTTGTGTTTTCACTCGGGAATGGTGTTATTTTGATATCATAAATGAATTCGGCATACCCGATTTATACAAAAACGATACCTAACTTGGCCTAGTAGCTAAAATGATATAGTTATCAAGATAAAGTTTTTAACCCCTTTTTCACCACCATGGGGGATGAATTTTTAAAAACGCTGAAAGTAATTTTCTTGCTTTTTAATATAATAACGTTTTGCAAAGTTTTAAGTTCCTAGCTTAAAATAAAATTTGCACCCAAGACAAACTTTCATCCCCTTTTCAACCCCCTGAGGGGTTAAATTTCCAAAAACGTCAAAATTAGTTTTTTTTTGTAATCGTCTATCATACCTTTCTAAGAAGTTTCAAAGCATTTGTAATGGATTCAAACTTTCAACCCCCTTTTAACCCTGTTAGGGGACGAATTCTTGAAAACGCTAAAATCACTTCCTGTATTATAATAATATGCCCATTATACAAAGTTTCAAGTAACGCACTAAAAAAAAAATTTTTATCTCCATACAAACTTTCAACCTCTATCACCTCCTTAGGGGATGAATTTTCAAAAACGCTGAAATTAGTTTTCTTGTATTTCAATAATATATCTTCTTACGCGGTTTCAAATTGCTAGCTTAAAATAAATCTTGAACCCCATACAAACTTTCATCCCCTTTTTAACCCCCTTAGGGGTAAAATTTCTCAAATTTTTATAGCCTATAACCTGGCCGTGGATTTTTTCGACAGATTAGTAAAGTTTGCATCAAAATCCGTTCAGCCGTTTTCATTAGTTGCGCGGTCAAATAAACAGACAAACAGATAAACAGACAAACAGATAAACAGACAAAAATTCTAAAAACTGTTGGAATGTGTTCTGTTATCGATTCTAAGTATCCCCAGCCAATTTTTTTTCGAATATCTTCCATGTACAGACTTTCGACCCTCTTCCGCTTTATTATATGTATAGATAGATATTTTATTGCAGATATATGTACCATATCTGTCTGAACCCCAAGACCGGCTAAAATCAAACGTGAACTTACTCGTATCCATCTCGATGTAAAGCTAAGGACACAATATCTGTGAAGCCAGGCGCTTCGCATACCGTACCGGGTAGTACCTAAGGTATACACCCAGCTGATATTCCCATCGCTCAACGAGTATTCGTCTAAGGGAATACATTAACAGTATTGAGCTGGTGATCAATACGTATATTTTGAATTAGAGATCAAAATTAAACTGGTTTTCCTGAAGTACAAATGTCTGTGCTATCAGAAAAATAATAATAATAAAGACTGTTAATATTTACGCAAGCCGCATTCCTCAATCTTGGTTTCAGTTTCGTACGCTTTGTAAGTGTGTGTGATACCTAAAGAGCGTATCCGTGCTTTAACCATGACCATCTTTTAAAGTTATTATCTCACAACAAATTTTCATAAAGTTTGGACATTTCTTAAGTGTTAAAGATACCTACTATACCATTATTTTTTTAAACGATGTGGTAATGCTGTTACGCATACCCCCTGGTCACTCGTGTACCAATTATGGATCTACTGATGCTATTTCATTGAAATCCACTCAATAGTTTAGGCGCTAGAAGTAAAAATATGATTTAATATTCGGCATCCTCTCAAGGCGGTAAGGTTGTGAAGGGCAAGAGGAATCTACCGATACGTCATTTTAAAAAATCCGTCCAGTATCCTGAGCTACAGGGTGTACTGATTATCAGTATTTAAACCCATAACCCTTCTTTTTGTTTAAGTCGCAGTCGAGTAAAATGTTGATATTGGGGTATAACGTGTACAAATGTATAGACAAAAGTGGAATTCATATTCCTACAAGTTTCCTATTAAGAGAATATCCCCTGAAAGGGTATAAGCGCTAAATCTGGATTCAGCTAATATTTTCTATAACAAGATGTATTTTTTCCGCAAAGATATCTAGGACTTTTTTGTGTAGAATTTAATAAGCATTAATGTTGCCTTACACCGTATTTTCACAGAGAACGTAGATTTAGAGTAAAACGCAAATTTATCCAGGATGGTACACATTTTCCAAGATGGCTGCGATTCCTCGAGGTCCCAAAATGTGAAATAGTGTGGACATGAAAAAGAGACCTTAATTGACATACATACCAAATTTCATAACTTTGGAAGGATTTCGAGGTTAAACTTAATCCGATTGTACTATCAGTTAACTCACTGAAACGAAATATCATACATAATTAGATATTTAATAAATACACGGTCCTATTATTTAGTTAGATGTCGGACAGGTCTCAAAATTTTCATCTAAACGGCGGGCCCGGCGGGTTGCCTCAAATTATCGAGTAGGCTCACAAACAACAAAATTAAGACGTCGCCAAACTAATGCTAAACTAGTAGTTTTCAAACTGGATGGGTGCGCTGACAGATGTCATCTCGATACAATTTTGCTAGATTGTGCGTTTTTAGGAGATGACACCTGTCACCCTACCTATCGAGTTTTTTTTTTTTTCTTTTTATGATGAATAGGCAGGCGTTTGACCACGATCCCACCTGATGGTAAGTGATGATGTGGTCTACGGTGGAGCACGCTTACCTATGAGATACCTATTAACTCTTGCCTTGAAGAGCTTCAAATTGTACTCATGCGGAAACACAGACTCGGGCAGGGCGTTCCACTCCTTGGCAGTTCGCATAAGAAATGTGGAAGCAAAACGCTTCGTGCGTATTTTTGGAATTCCTACCATGAAGCGATGCCGGAGTGCCGTTTGTCGTGTGGTCCGATGGTAAAAATGGGACGGAGGAATAAGGTTGTGCAGTTCCTCGGCACACTCTCCGAAATGTATCCTATAAAAGATCGACAGGCTGGCAACCTTGCGACGATGCTCCAGACTTTGGAGTCGAGCATTCGTCAGATTGAAAACTACTATAACCAGAACAGACACTCAGTCTTTACTGTGAACTTGTCCCCGGCACAAGGAAAGCCGGGTCGTCGCGTCGCATAGCAACGCCCGTGAGGCGACGCGCGAAGCGTGAACGACACCTGCCAGCCTTATTACCGGCCGTGCCTCCTGTGTGCACACGCTTTATACGTGGTTGCGTACTATCTGCAAGGAAGTTCGGAAGGCGGGATTCCTAGAAATGTCGGTACTGAAATAGCTGTAAACTAATATTGTTACCTGTGAACATTTGTATGTTTGGATATAATTTTTTTTTGTTAAAAAAATCAGCTGATTAGCAGAGCCTAACCTAACCTAACGCGGGTTAGGTTGATTAGACATTTTTTTGCTGATCAGCAGATTTTTCAGCTAACCAATTTTTGCGGATCAGTTAAATTGTAATCCAAAATGAAATAATACGTTTGCCCACTGATTGCTTAACAAAATTGGATTAATGGTGGATCGCTTACTGCCGATCAAATAATTAATTTGCCCACCAAATCAATTTGTAGCAGCTCAGTACAGTATGGCATTAATTTCGAACTGGTTTAGAAATACTTGCTAACCTTAACATGCTGACCAAGTTTGGCTGAGAATATATATTATATTTTTGTTAATCAAAATAGGAATATTTTGAAGATCGATTATATGACACCTTAAAAAAATCAGCGTACAATGTAGGTATACGTAATATTCGATATCACAGCTAAAAAGCAATAGCTTTATTTTTAAATTAATAACATCAAGACTAAATTTAAATTTTCTTGCAAAATTCGTTGATATTACTAAAATCATTTAAAGTGTATGGTTATTTTAGAACACTGATTTATAAGTTCTCTATAAGCTAAGGGCAGTTCCACACAGCCCAACTGACCTATTTACATTGGATCCCTCCCTTCCGGGCCATTCTTCTCAAACGCGATCTTCCGCCCTTGCCGCCTTTTGATGTGCACAAATATGTGTGAAAAACGGAAATCATTAATCAATTCGAGGTTTTAGGAATTTTAGAGGAAGAATTCTAAGTTGCATTTTTGTTGAGAAGCGCTTTTTAAAGGTTTTCTTGTGCATCGTTTTTTATATAGTATTTTTTTATATAATTTTATTTTATATAGATGCACGGTACAGATTATGGTAAGGTAACCGACAGCATAACGTCAATAATAGCCCCTACAGAACCTAACCTACATCTTGGCCTGTTCTTCACTGTTATAAATAATGTGGCCTGGACGAATTAAATGTATATTTATTTAATTTACCTACCTGTTCATAAATATAGTTATTCAGTAACTGACCTTGATTAATTATGTCCTTTACAAAGTACGTCGTTACTTTCAGTCGGCGGCACTCGGCGGCGTCTGTAACCAATCAATAGCGATTGTCTGAAGAACATATCGAAGAGGACAAGTGGATCTTATACTTAATAGTTATCCAGTAAACCTTGATTATGTTATTTATTTACAAAGTACGTCGTTAATTTCCGTCGGCGCGACACATGGCGGCGTTTGCAAAAATAACCGATCAATAGCGATTATCTGAATAACATAATTATCGACGCCGACAAGTGTATCTTATCTTGTGTGTGTGTATTTGCCGTTCTAAAACAGCACAACCGAGGTTTGCACCAGTATGGACCAACACACACATATAAAAAGTTAAAGCTAATTCTATGTATTATATTTACTTATACTAAAATAACCACTGTTTCTCTTA
This sequence comes from Cydia strobilella, assembly GCF_947568885.1. NCBI lineage: Eukaryota > Metazoa > Arthropoda > Insecta > Lepidoptera > Tortricidae > Cydia > Cydia strobilella. The sequence continues at coordinate 6,133,379 of NC_086053.1, forward strand.
AACATGCCATTAACAAGCAAAACTTCCGACCGATACCTCCCTACACTCCCAAATAATTATTCCTTAAAAAAACATCTTCGGATTCTTGCGGAGTTCGTTAGAATCTTATGGGATCCCTCCCTAAGTAGAATTAATGATGCCCTTTATTGAAAGTTCAATTTTTTGATTAGGGGCCGGAGGGGTCGTAGGTACAATGTTTAAACACCGGATAACAGGGCATTTATTTGCATTCGGTCAATACTGATTTAAAAAACCGTCTGACAAGATTTGAACCTTAATTCATATTTTAGTGAAAGTTTTATATGAAGGTACATTTTAATATGGACGTGTTGTGATTATTATTTAGTTAGAAAAGAACTTTCTTGGGCCAAAGTTTTGATTTTGGTATCAAAGCATAATATGTCAAAAACGATAAGATACTCGTTACAAGTCGTACAAACAGCAACATTCCTAACTTTCCATCGATGGACCTTATGCCTTTTGTAATAAGGTTTACCGATAGACAGTTACCAGTGTGGGCGATGGCACATTCATCATCATCAACTTTAAGTTTTCTCTTGTCGGTAGACCATATTTCAGCGTACTCTAATTTGCACCAAATTTTTGACTTTTTGATACGATATAACTTAAAGATATGGTCGTGTCGATGTCGAAAATGAAATAGTTGGGCCATAAATATTTACTATACCTAGCTATAACGTTTTATTTACTACTAATGAGTATCAAGTTAATACTCACAAAACTGCCGTTAGCAAATTCTTAAAAAGAAACCTCTCAGAATTTTTCTTAAATTGGATTTCCATCCCCAATTTAGTGTTGTACCGCGTCAATAACTTGGTACAAACTGCTCCCAATTTAGTGTTGTACCGTCGATAAGTCGCCCAAACAGGAGTGTTATTCCGAATGGCTAAGCGAGAACAACCAGCTTAAGTGTAACCTAATAGAAGTGTTACCAGTACGATACGACGAATTTATCAAAAACATTATAGAAGGGAGTTGAAGTAAGAAGTAAAAGGGGAGACCAAGGAGAGCGTACAAGTATCAAGTAAAGGAAAACTCCACACCATGTCGTATCCTCGTATCAGGCTGCCAAGAAGGCAGAAGACCGGCATACCGACATGTGCATTAAATCGCTCCACTGACGTTTAATTTTTAAAAATATATGGAAATGGTGAAGTGTCACCTTGTGATTCGTCACAACAATCGCAATTCATTTGTTTTAAACTAAGTGAAATCTAAGCTTAAAAGTCTCTCTAGAGTTCTTATAAAAACTAAGCCGTCGGTTAACCGGTAGTATATGGTCTGGTTGAACCAATCGAAGCTACAGTTCTCTGCTCTAAAGGTTCGATTACAAAAAAAAATTGCTAAAGAACTACCACAGACGGTTAACCTAAATACCTACGTAAGTACCTACCTTTTCCTTTTAAGGCGTTGCAACAAATAGCATGCGATTTTAAATAATTGCTGGCTAAGTAGGAGCAACGAATTCAATCGATCGATCAAATACGATTATCGGTGATGTTTAGAGAGGCCATTACGCATAGTTGTTAAGGATCTCGATATTCTCGATATCTCGAGTTTACACTGGTTCACCGGAGAACTCGACATGCCCCCACTCGCGCAACCCATAAGAACACGAGCCGGCAAGTGGCGCGACGTCGGTCCGGCGAGAATCTAATTTGGTTCGTAGCCGTCGCTCATTTGTTCGCATTACCCAGACAATGCCACCGTCATATCCCAAAACGTCTTATGTAACCTACAACGAATAACATTTACGCCGTTTTGGTTATAGGCAATCGGCATGGGGCTAGGAGTGATTGGACGATGGTGAAAAATATTTCGCTGAGAAGGGGAGATTGGTTTCGTGGGTCATTTTTTAAGTGTCAGCGGCATCGGTAAGTTGATGGTTTTCGAGGAAAACGTCTTTTATTGGCAGATTTAATTTCGATTATGAAAGATCCCAATTATAAGTTATATTTCTTCGATACTGTTATCTAAGACATTTAAATGATACTTAACTATATGAAGCTACCGTAAAATCATCTACCTAATATAATATGTCACTGCACTTCTCAGGTTATATAGGTATAATTAAAAAGGGCACTTGTTAGGTAAAATTCGTGATGAAATGTAGTGCCTGGACATATTCATACATATATAACACATACACAAAAATAATTACAGAAAATATGTATGAAAGTGCAAAGCAGGCGTGTTTCGTTGTAATGAAGCAGTTATACATATACATAAAACAGTCTTCTTCCTCGCGTTATCCCGGCATTTTGCCACTGCTCATGGCAGCATGGGGGCCGCATGGGAGCATGACAACTAATCCCAAGAATTGACGTAGGCACTAGTTTTTACAAAAGCGACTGCCATCTGACCTTCCAACCCAGAGGGGAAACTAGGCCTTATTGGGATTAGTCCGGTTTCCTCACAATGTTTTCCTTCACCGAAAAGCAACTGGTAAATATCAAATGATATTTCGTACATAAGTTCCGAAAATCTCATATTGGTATGAGCGGGGTTGGAACCTGCGACCTCCGGATTGAAAGTCGCACGCTCTTACCGCTAGACCACCAACGCTTCCATACGTACATATAAAACAATACATACAGATAAGCCGACCACCTTTTTCTACAGTTCAAAACACACCAGGGGTCCTAGCCAAGACGATAATCGTTGCTAGAAAACGCCAATTGAAACTTAGAAAATGTCTAGAAACAATCACGAGACTTTTCGTATATAGCATCAGTCATCCCGATACATTTTTTATTCGGTTGGCGTTTGTCGATGTACGATTCTCATCTTGACTAGGCCCCCAGTTGCATCCTACCCACGATATTTTTAACCAAGTATAAAACTGTCTGAATACAATATAACAATACCTAACATACCTGCTACTTAGACATTTGATAGATCATTTAATGATTTGCTGTTGATATTTGCTTGCAAATACGAGGCCATATCTAAACACTGTTCTCCTAAAAGTAAGTTCGTCATCAAAGTTCCCAACGAATCTACACATCGGACCTAACCGCAAGCTAATGACAAAGTCACCTCTTTGAACAATTACGGATACAATTTGTGTTTGTGTTCATTTGTGCCTGTTCAATGCAGTCGGGCGTTTCAAACTCTTGTTATGTCACATTTTTAATTACACATAACTTATGTGTAATTGAAAATAAATGTTTATCAGTGTGTAGGTCAGGTAGGTCAGTCTTTCTAAGTATGAAGTGTTAAAATATAATATTAAAATCTTAGAACTCGATGAGCAACTATGTATGTATTACTAAATAATTGTTTACCCTAAATGCTTTTTAAGCGGCTGTCCCACTGCCGACAATACGCGCGAAACGAGTAATGAGTAGAAAGCCGAAATTATTTATTTGACACGAGTGAGACGTAATGTGTATTACTATTTATTAACCATCTATTTTATTCACACGGCATCTACACTTAAGGTGACTGTCCATTTTCAACCGCAGCTGCGTTACTGCTCCGACACTACTGCAGCGGCCTGAACGCGTCGGTGTTATTGTCAATTTCCATAGTAAAATGAATGACGATATCGACTGCACGTAATATGGTGATTTTAACGTTTTCCCGACCGCAGCTGCACTACTGCTCCGACACGTCGGTGTTATTGTCAATTTCCATAGTAAAATGAATGACAAGACCGACTGCACGTAGCATGGCCATTTTTGCGTATTTGGTGTATTATTGCAACTGCGGCTACAGACCGCACGTCAAATCTGTCACCTGCACTGAATTGTCTTTGATCACAGATATTAGTAGTTTTAAGCAAAGAGGATATAACCACTACGTTCTAAGGAGTTATTACACCCACGGATAAACAACCCCGATGGTACCGTCGCCATATATCGCAGATATATCGGGGCGGCCAAGGAGCTCACAAATATCTGAACACGCCTTTATTGTCAAGGCGCTAGAGTGCATGTTCAGATATATTTAGCACCTCGGTCGCTCCGACATATCTGATGGCGACTGTAGTACTACTGTAAACTTTTTTGCTAATCTATATTGAGCCATACGAGTATCACAGAGCCAGTTAGGAAACTAGAATGATAGGTCCGAAAAAGAGAGTGTCAAATTCGGAAGTTAACTATAGTCTGGCAAACCCTTCGAGCAACACCGGCTTCCGACACGTCGGAAGGGAGGAGCCCAAGCGATATCTTACCGTACAAATCGTTCTGCCATTTTTTGCGGGGGAAAACGTGCACACAGTCGCACTTCTCACTCACTACTTGCAAAATCCAATCTCTAATTAGGATTGTTAATTTTTTTTAATGTTCTATTTCGAAAACCATTTCGAGATATTAGGTTTTTAAACAGTTTCCGACATTTGCTGCCATATAATAATCGAGGATTGAAGATATTTCAACAAATATACTGATGACCTTAGTTTGACCTTCTCGCGAGGCTGAATATAATAATGTCATCGTATAGTAAAAGTTATCGAACCATAGTAAATAAATCCGTCACTCACGTAATTGTCAAAGATGTCATTGTCATCAATTGTCATAATATAAAAATTCAGTTAAACCGCTAGTTTCTTACGATTTTATTTATAATTTTTAATACCTAAACAGTAGATTTTGATTGCTTAATATATCAAAAACCATGTTTCCACTTGTGGGAATGATTTACAAAAATTATAGTCCGCGAAGACCTACGTGAAAGACAGTGTTGTCATGAAAATGTGGAATGGAATACTTCAAGTGTTACACACAATATTGCTGTGAGGATCACGTCGATGTAAGTATAAAATTAATATTATTTTACTACGAATATTTAAAAGTCCATTTTGGTGGTCGGGTCACTATTACCTATTTATTTTCTGTGATGATGTGGCCAGAATCACGACATCTAAAGACAAACCGTTTAACACAGCTTGTCCGCTACTAGCTCCGTTTTACTGATTTGAAGTTAAATTCAACAAACAGACATACATATATGTAACTTATAACCATCTTGCAAGCAATAAATCATATACATACAAAAATACATAGTTATATTCAAAATACAACATGAAACTGAAAAGATAATTTCTAATTTCCAGGTACCTACAAGTTGCAGTTCAAGGCTCAAGCTGCTGATATCACGGTCATGGCGGACAAAACTAAAGTTAATAAAGAGTTGTGAAAAATAAAACATGTCTTATTTTTTACTTTTTTATTAATTTACGAAAAAGCTGTTTCCCAAAAAAGTGTATACATTATATGTTCAACATGTTCTGCACGTAAGGTTGACATTGAGGGCTTTGTTTAGTAGCATTCAGTTGAAGTTGATTTAGGTTCTACTCTTGTTGATCCAGAAAATAATTGTATAGTTTATTATTAAATCTATGCCCACGCCCAGGCACTATTCTTGCTATAACTTTACATTCTCCGCCTTCTCTAGAAATTTGTAATACATCCAATAAAACTAAGGTATATAACTTAAGGCAGATTTGTGGAATCAGCTTTCACAAATTTAGCGTATTTTGAGATTATTGATTTAGGGATTCAAATAATACGACGATATTATTTATAGATTCATTAAATAAACTGTTCTTTTATTTTTTCGTAGTTTTGCGAGGATAGCTATAAGCTCGACAGGGCACGAGCGATAGAGAGGCAAATAGAATACCGAATATCCGGCAAAGTGGCCAAATACCGAATAGTTGCCGAATATTCCTGGCAACTGTAATTGTATTGTAATATATCATATTATATAATGTCGTTTATGGTGACAATTTCTCATTTTGTCATTGCAAAGCCATTCCTGAGCTAAATAAAAGAAGCAATCATTTATTTTTATTACAAGGGGCAAAGATGTTATTTAATACCTCATGGTAACATATTGATATCCAAACATACGAAACGATACAAAATTGAACCACGAGAGAAGCGAATGGTTTAAAATTTAGAATATTGACAGTTGCGGAGGTCTCAAGGCATGAGGGTTAAACAAACTGTGTTACAGTGCAACACGTAATTCTTCACACCAACACGAGGAAACCATTTATTATTCAAATTAATTTATTAAAAGTTCTTTCTATCGGCCAAGGCGAGGGAAATATCTTTCTTCATAAAGGATTTCTTGTCTCGCCCGTCAAGTTTTATATGGATGGTGCGGTCATATCATAGAGTGCCGTCGCCCATTCACACCTGCAACTGGACAATATGAAGTGTAAATTATAAATTATTTTATTCATCATACTTCACTGTTTGGTACCTAAGGAAAGTAAAATTGGCTTAATATGGTACTTAGAAAGATAAATCTGTAATATTTTGCTAACACCGAACGACTGCCTGCCCACCATTGGATAATTTTATTCTTACGTGTCGCATCGTCATCTCCAGAACCCACGAATCACTTTGCAGAAATCAATAAAAGGCCTGCTAAAAGAGCCTACCTGGCATGGTTTTGAGGGGACGTTTATTACAGACTTCTAAATCCAGCCGCACTTTTCTGACGGCCGAGTACCTATACGTGATGCAGGTGGATCAAGTGCGCACTCCCCCCGTATATATCACGAACTCCATGAGTCCCGTTTCCGTCGGATTGCTGTGTGCGGTGGTCACGCATTTAGGCAAGAGGATGGGGAAGAAAATTTCACATTGTGAACTTACCTTAATGTTAAGAATAATTTTTCCTCTGCATTAATTTTATTTGAGTAATTTGATTGTATTTCGTCAATTATTAAGTCTCATTCAATGTTGAATTATCTGAATAAAGGATCACCATTAAATATCAGATTTTTTATTAATATTGCGTAGCTGCCTTCGTCGGACTCTGACTATTGTAGAAAGGCAAACTGGTCTTCTTTTTCATGTAGCATGTAGCATTATCGTCACTCGCTTCTTCACGTAAAAATACAAAAATAAATTAGTATTTTATTTGTACGTCTGACATTATATGACTTGACATTGACAAGCCATCAACGAACGCTGTCGCGACTGCACGCCGCAACAGCCGCAGTCGTGCTGCTACAGTAATGCGGCACCGCGTAACGTCGCAACTGCAGTGCAGCGGCAGTTACAAACGGACAGTCACCTTTAGACTTCTTGAGCGAGAAAACAGTCATTCGCAAGACGCTTAAGGTGACTGTCCGTTTGTAACTGCCGCTGCACTGCAGTTGCGACGTTACGCGGTGCCGCATTACTGTAGCAGCACGACTGCGGCTGTTGCGGCGTGCAGTCGCGACAGCGTTCGTTGATGGCTTGTCAATGTCAAGTCATATAATGTCAGACGTACAAATAAAATACTAATTTACTTTTGTATTTTTACGTGAAGAAGCGAGTGACGATAATGCTACATGCTACATGAAAAAGAAGACCAGTTTGCCTTTCTACAATAGTCAGAGTCCGACGAAGGCAGCTACGCAATATTAATAAAAAATCTGATATTTAATGGTGATCCTTTATTCAGATAATATTGCCGATTAAATGAAAAGCAATTCAACATTGAATGAGACTTAATAATTGACGAAATACAATCAAATTACTCAAATAAAATTAATGCAGAGGAAAAATTATTCTTAACATTAAGGTAAGTTCACAATGTGCAATTTTCTTCCCCATCCTCTTGCCTAAATGCGTGACCACCGCACACAGCAATCCGACGGAAACGGGACTCATGGACCTGCATCACGTATAGGTACTCGGCCGTCAGAAAAGTGCGGCTGGATTTAGAAGTCTGTAATAAACGTCCCCTCAAAACCATGCCAGGTAGGCTCTTTTAGCAGGCCTTTTATTGATTTCTGCAAAGTGATTCGTGGGTTCTGGAGATGACGATGCGACACGTAAGAATAAAATTATCCAATGGTGGGCAGGCAGTCGTTCGGTGTTAGCAAAATATTACAGATTTATCTTTCTAAGTACCATATTAAGCCAATTTTACTTTCCTTAGGTACCAAACAGTGAAGTATGATGAATAAAATAATTTATAATTTACACTTCATATTGTCCAGTTGCAGGTGTGAATGGGCGACGGCACTCTATGATATGACCGCACCATCCATATAAAACTTGACGGGCGAGACAAGAAATCCTTTATGAAGAAAGATATTTCCCTCGCCTTGGCCGATAGAAAGAACTTTTAATAAATTAATTTGAATAATAAATTGTTTCCTCGTGTTGGTGTGAAGAATTACGTGTTGCACTGTAACACAGTTTGTTTAACCCTCATGCCTTGAGACCTCTGCAACTGTCAATATTCTAAATTTTAAACCATTCGCTTCTCTCGTGGTTCAATTTTGTATCGTTTCGTATGTTTGGATATCAATATGTTACCATGAGGTATTAACCCTTAAATGCATGATTTTTTGTATAACTTTTTAATAAATTGAAATAGATGTGTCATGCTGTATAAAAGTAATAAATGTGATTTTGGATAGCTGCATATTGAGCCACGGACCATCAAATATACGATGCATATATACATCATTATGCATTTAAGGGTTAAATAACATCTTTGCCCCTTGTAATAAAAATAAATGATTGCTTCTTTTATTTAGCTCAGGAATGGCTTTGCAATGACAAAATGAGAAATTGTCACCATAAACGACATTATATAATATGATATATTACAATACAATTACAGTTGCCAGGAATATTCGGCAACTATTCGGTATTTGGCCACTTTGCCGGATATTCGGTATTCTATTTGCCTCTCTATCGCTCGTGCCCTGTCGAGCTTATAGCTATCCTCGCAAAACTACGAAAAAATAAAAGAACAGTTTATTTAATGAATCTATAAATAATATCGTCGTATTATTTGAATCCCTAAATCAATAATCTCAAAATACGCTAAATTTGTGAAAGATGATTCCACAAATCTGCCTTAAGTTATATACCTTAGTTTTATTGGATGTATATAATGTACAAATTTCTAGAGAAGGCGGAGAATGTAAAGTTATAGCAAGAATAGTGCCTGGGCGTGGGCATAGATTTAATAATAAACTATACAATTATTTTCTGGATCAACAAGAGTAGAACCTAAATCAACTTCAACTGAATGCTACTAAACAAAGCCCTCAATGTCAACCTTACGTGCAGAACATGTTGAACATATAATGTATACACTTTTTTGGGAAACAGGTTTTTCGTAAATTAATAAAAAAGTAAAAAATAAGACATGTTTTATTTTCACAACTCTTTATTAACTTTAGTTTTGTCCGCCATGATCGTGATATCAGCAGCTTGAGCCTTGAACTGCAACTTGTAGGTACCTGGAAATTAGAAATTATCTTTTCAGTTTCATGTTGTATTTTGAATATAACTATGTATTTTTGTATGTATATGATTTATTGCTTGCAAGATGGTTATAAGTTACATATATGTATGTCTGTTTGTTGAATTTAACTTCAAATCAGTAAAACGGAGCTAGTAGCGGACAAGCTGTGTTAAACGGTTTGTCTTTAGATATTCTGGCCACATCATCACAGAAAATAAATAGGTAATAGTGACCCGACCACCAAAATGGACTTTTAAATATTCGTAGTAAAATAATATTAATTTTATACTTACATCGACGTGATCCTCACAGCAATATTGTGTGTAACACTTGAAGTATTCCATTCCACATTTACTTCACGACAACACTGTCTTTCACGTAGGTCTTCGCGGACTATAATTTTTGTAAATCTTCCCACAAGTGGAAACAAGGTTTTTGATATATTAAGCAATCAAAATCTACTGTTTAGGTATTAAAAATTATAAATCAAATCGTAAGAAACTAGCGGTTTAACTGAATTTTTATATTATGACAATTGATGACAATGACATCTTTGACAATTACGTGAGTGACGGATTTATTTACTATGGTTCGATAACTTTTACTATACGATGACATTATTATATTCAGCCTCGCGAGAAGGTCAAACTAAGGTCATCAGTATATTTGTTGAAATATCTTCAATCCTCGATTATTATATCGCAGCAAATGTCGGAAACTGTTTAAAAACCTAATATCTCGAAATGGTTTTCGAAATAGAACATTAAAAAAAAATGAACAATCCTAATTAGAGATTGGATTTTGCAAGTAGTGAGTGAGAAGTGCGACTGTGTGCACGTTTTCCCCCGCAAAAAATGGCAGAACGATTTGTACGGTAAGATATCGCTTGGGCTCCTCCCTTTCGACGTGTCGGAAGCCGGTGTTGCTCGAAGGGTTTGCCAGACTATAGTTAACTTCCGAATTTGACACTCTCTTTTTCGGACCTATCATTCTAGTTTCCTAACTGGCTCTGTGATACTCGTATGGCTCAATATAGATTAGCAAAAAAGTTTACAGTAGTACTACAGTCGCCATCAGATATGTCGGAGCGACCGAGGTGCTAAATATATCTGAACATGTACTCTAGCGCCTTGACAATAAAGGCGTGTTCAGATATTTGTGAGCTCCTTGGCCGCCCCGATATATCTGCGATATATGGCGACGGTACCATCGGGGTTGTTTATCCGTGGGTGTAATAACTCCTTAGAACGTAGTGGTTATATCCTCTTTGCTTAAAACTACTAATATCTGTGATCAAAGACAATTCAGTGCAGGTGACAGATTTGACGTGCGGTCTGCAGCCGCAGTTGCAATAATACACCAAATACGCAAAAATGGCCATGCTACGTGCAGTCGGTCTTGTCATTCATTTTACTATGGAAATTGACAATAACACCGACGTGTCGGAGCAGTAGTGCAGCTGCGGTCGGGAAAACGTTAAAATCACCATATTACGTGCAGTCGATATCGTCATTCATTTTACTATGGAAATTGACAATAACACCGACGCGTTCAGGCCGCTGCAGTAGTGTCGGAGCAGTAACGCAGCTGCGGTTGAAAATGGACAGTCACCTTTACTTGCGGCTGGTAAGCTAGATAATTAGTCAGCACACCAAACTGACGACCAACCCGTGAACCGGAGAGGACGCATTCGCTTCGTCTTTAGTATGGTTTACGGATAGTGTAGGTTTCTATGATAGCAAAATACCTTAATTGAGTGGCCGAAACGCTCGTTCACACTATCTGTTTCATTTGTATCGGAGCCTGTATTCGTGGCACGCGCGACCACGATGCGGGATCAGACCAATTAACCGAGTCAGAATCCGTCTCTCTGAGCTGATCAGCAGCCATTCTGGGTCAGGAGTCTCAGTCTAGTCCACCAACATCTAATTTAGACAATTCATTAGATTTGGGCGGTAGTCTCTATGTTCACCCAATGTGTTAAGAATTTAAGGCACAGTGGGTTCGTGTTCTTCTCTCACTCTCACTGAGCGTAAGCGAGAGCAAGATGGATGTGCGTGCTTGGGACCGCGGATATCATGTTTTTGAATTTTAATTGTTTGTGTGTTTTAATATATCGTATCAGGAGCTCAAAACAGTGGCAGAAAGAAGAACGGAGTGGCGGTTACTCCACCGACAAGAGCCAGGCTCTTAAGAGTTATGATGATGATGTGTGTTTTAATAATAAAAAAACTCCATTGAATTCCTTCGTAGATGTATGCGTTGTTTCCTTTTTTCAGGGCGATTGTCAAATTTAAGCGGCCTCCGGATGCGGCGCAAGTGATAACTACCTACCTATTTAAATCTGGTACCTACGAGTACGTACGGGGTAAGGAAAGAATTTATATGGAGAGAACCGGGAGTTTCCAGTTTCTTGAAAGTTAAAAGGATCGTGAAAACTGGAGGAAGATAGTAGTAGAGGAGACCAAGACCCAGAAAGGGTGGCATTAAGTAAGTATACAGTAATACCTGCAATAGATTATGTGATTCTACTAAGAACAGAAAACTAGTCAAAAACTGAACAAAATCAATGTTAGTACAAGTTATTTACGACACAGGCGGTACCATAAACAGGCCAACTAAATTGCAAACGCAGACAAGTCAAACTTCCAGATAATACAGAGTAAGACCTCAATATAGGTAACAGCTATGCATAAAAGGAGAGCTTACATAGACAGGTTGGTTTTCGTGTTCGACCCACCGATGCTCTGTTAGTTATTACAATAAGGGCCCAGGAGCCGAGACACCCTACATTTCAATTAGGGCGGGTTCGCACTATCTTCGTAATCGCGTTAATTATCGTGCCGTGACGATAATCGGAGCCACTACCCTTCCTTAGGGTGGCGTGAACTGCGATGTGTCTAGGTCTAGTGTGAGCTAATGAAGTTTAATTATAGAAAGAATTACCAACAGCGTTTTTTATTGGTAAAAACAAAATCAGAAAAGTATTAGGATATAGTAAGTATTTAAGGATAGCTACATAAAGTTTCAGCCCTTGCATTCAAATCTTCCTCGGTGAAAATTGAGTTCGTCGCCTCATCCGCTTCTGGTAACAATATTTTCTCGCCACTGACGATATCCCAATAATATTTTTTTATCAGGACGGCTTGCGCTTGTAAGCACCATGTGTCATAATTTGACTTGTTCAACGTTTCAATATTTCTATAACTCGTCGATGCGATCCCGATGATTTCCAGGCGCAGAGTTTCAGGAATCACGCTCTGCTAACATTTGAGGCTGAGGGAATATGAGAGGGCAGCTGGAGTATTGAGTAAAACCACGGAGCACAGGCACAATGTCAATTCTACGAATTCCTTTTAGATAATGAATGACAACAATAACAAACATAATATATTTGAAGTTACATGTCAAGTCATACGAGGATTCAAACTTCGATCGGCGGCGAGAGTCCTGTGGCCAGACTCACACCTTTCATGCGCAAATAACCAGAAAGCCGCGCAAAAGCGAAACATTTCACTTCCATTTCTTCACCACTTTTCCCTTGTCAAATTAAGAAGATTAGAAGTGTAAAAAGCGGAAAAACGGACATGGCGTCCGTCCGCGTACGTATCAATCTCATTTGTCTGCAATTAGTGTCCGTCTATATAACATGGCGAGAAGTCGAGCGTGCTAGTTGGGCCGTGTTATTCTGATGCTCTCCGATACTAAAAGTTAGATAATTGTTAAAATGCTTGAGTACGACGACTTTAACACGTAAGATGGAGAAATAATTCGGAGTTTCAGGATTTTTTGATTACATTGATTTTTATCCAGAGCAAAGAATTATAGTTATGATTGTAATACAGGTAAAGTCCAAGAAAAGAGCTATCGAGAGTGGTAATAAAAAAAACAAAAAAAAACAAAGGAACTTTCAAGATGAATTATTTTTGCACCGGTGGTGACATGGCATGGCATTAAATCTTGTCGAACCAAAGACTCGGAGCTAAGACTCAATTTTTCAATAACAAACACATGTATAATAAATATCACATCGATTAAGTTAAACTAGACTACCTGTTAGGTAGGTATAAATCATATTACAAAAAAACACTATTCATTGGAAGAAGTTACTTGTCGCACATTGAGAGAGGTAAAATACTCTTGTACCTATTGCACACCTCAAAAAACAAACAGGGAAACACGATCGACTAAAAAAAGAGGCAAACAATAGGCGGTCTTATGGCTAAAAAACAATCTCTTCCAATCAACCTTTAAGTATTGATTTAGGGTGTCATTTAATCGATCTGCGAAATATTCATATTTTTAGGAACAAATATATATATATATATATATATATATTTCTAATATATATATAAAATTATGCTCTAAATTGATTTGGTTGGAAAATTAATTATTTGCCATCCACCATTAATCAAATTTTCAGTGGGTAAGCGAATTAGTTCATTTTGGATTAAATTTAACTTATCCACAAAAACTGGTTAGCTGAAAAAGTATTTGTAGTAATTAATCAGCAAATGTCTAACCAACCTAACCTTCCCTTTGCTGATCAGCTGCATAAACAAAGAAAATTGGCCATATTTGATTGTCCCTTTCATTTTGTGTTTCAAAAAACTTACTGCCCACTAACTTTCTTTTCCAGTAGCAGTTGTTTTTTGTGAAGGTCGCAGTTCTAACCTAACCTAACCCACTTTTCCAGTAGCAGTTGGTTTCTGTGAAGGTCGCAGTTCTAACCTAACCTAACCCACTTTTCCAGTAGCAGTTGGTTTCTGTGAAGGTCGCAGTTCTAACCTAACCTAACCCACTTTTCCAGTAGCAGTTGGTTTTTGTGAAGGTTGCAGTTCTAACCTAACCTAACCACCTTTTCTAGTAGCAGTTCAACTTTACTGGCATGTGTATTGGACTGTTTGCTTTGAGCATGCTTATTACCTGCAAATATAAACAGTTCATAAGCATGCTCATATTAAGCAGACTGATAACAAGCTTTATAGCATGCTATTCTAAAGCATGTGTAACAGTAGCTTAAAAACAGTGTACTTCAAGCTGTGTCGTGAGCTTTGTTGTTCAAGTTATGTTGTATTGTATGTATATTGGCTATGTTGGCTAATGATAAAATGATTGATGGTAAACTTTTTTGGTTGATGTAGACATGACTTATAATTAGGTAGATACTTACATAATATTCAGCATTTTTTCTGCATTAGCTTGAGTTTTTTTAACTCACTTTCTAGTCACACTAACATTAAACTTGTTCACAATCGAGATAGTAGTCCAGAATTGCGTGGTCACGTCGCGAGCCGTGTCGCCCGCGACGGGTCGGCGGAACGCGGTCGCGCCGCGGTTTTCTAATCTCAGTACAAATGTACCGCATTTTCGACACTAGCCTTTTTAGGCGTATGCGTGCGTTACAATTTATACCTCTGCGCCTAAATTAAATAGGCATATATGCTTGCTAACGTCAGAATAGACAGTAGGCAACAGGGGGAGGACACTTAGAAAATATTAGAAATGACGTTACCAAAGAAGGTCGCGATTTCTATTAATGAGGGCTAACGCGTATGAATTCGCCGCTAGGGGCGCTACTGTCACAGAACTAGGATAAATTTTAGGTCTGTGTTTGGACCACCATCAACAGAGGCGCCAACTGGTGAGCAAAAAAACGATAGCCCTCATTGGATCCGTTGGATCGAGACAACCTACTTTTGCGTGAAGTTGACTTCCGGTTATGCAAACTACACCACCAGATGTCAGTAAAAAAATTATACAATTTTAAGGCATGGATACAATATTAAGGAGGTTGCATATACCTCGTATGTGAATAATATACCTTTCTTTATTCATAATGTTGTTACCTAGCAACTGTTGTTTATCAAAAATAAATCTCGTAAACAGAGATATGAACTCATTTTCTCTATTAATTTTAAAGTGCAGAGCATTTAACACGAGTGAAATTCAAATAGGGAAATTAGACTCCCAACTGTCCTAATGTTACAAATCCTGAAGGTTTAAAATTTTAATAGTGCTCAAGGCAATGCCGGGAGGTTTAGATATTCCCGAAGGTAAGAAAAAGAGACTATCATTGGTGCTCATGGCAACGAATGATGCCAGCTAATGAATGCAGCGAATGATGGCTAGCTATGAAAAGACCTTTACAATTTTGAAAATTCAAAGCGCAATTTTAATTTCGTTTACAACAAACATGCCATCGGAATCAAATCGCATAAATCTTTGCAGTGTACAAATTTGTGCGATTTGCTTCCGCTAAAGACCGCAACTAAGGAGGTACGTGAGTAACCAAGACATACCATCTATGCCTGAAATTCATCAGCTGCAAGAAGGATCCGAATCACTATATCATTTCTCAGGTATTTATTTGGAGCGAACTGGAGCTACGGAGCGAGGTGAAATTACCCGAAATTTTCCTAATGTGCAAGATCCTTAGACACTTTACCACCGGAATATCTTGAATTCAAGTCCTGCTGGATGTTAGGATCAAAGAAGGATCGCTCAGTTGAGAACCAGGCAAGTCAGGCATGTGCACTAAGTCACAGAAGACGAGGCAAATGCAGCTTTGTACACAAAGATGAACAAAGGTAAAGAGAAGAACAATTCCAAAGAGAGTCAGAAGCTGCAAGTACTTACCCCTATAGTTTATTACTATCTTGTACCTAATACCAAATTAAAAACAATAAACATAATACAAATCTGTGCTTTACTATTAAGTATCTATGTTTTTGTGTTTCGATTTCATTCCTTAAAACCTTTTTTACATAAAATTAGGTCTATTTAGGCGGCTTACGAGTCAAATTTTTGTTTGATATCTTGTAAACCAAAAACTATAAAGTAAGTTACAAGAAATCAAACAAAAAATTGAGTTGGAACAAGTAGACCTAATATTTTGTAGGTCGAAAGTACACATACTGGTGCATGTGTAGATGTGACATGCACACAAACATAGTTAGATCGGATGCAAATCAGAGATAGCCCTTTCAAGTGAGTTTCTATAAAATGCTTCTCTTTTCCTAATTAGATACTTACTCTTTGGTAGGCAGTAGGTATATAAAAAGTTACTCAATGATATAGTCTGTCAAAGGACTGTCTCATTTCAAAAATAAACAGAGAGAATCATACTATCTTTGTCTTACACTAGTACTAGCAACCAAAAGAAAAGGATGAGTATAGTTTTTATTTGTTCTTATTAACTAACAATTTGATTTGACCAACTATAGTAAGTAATTTTCATAGATATAGGAAACCTACACTAAACTATGGCACATGTATCAATGTCAAATTTAGTGTCATATAATATGTCAGTGTTATTTTATGCCAAATCCTTTATTTAGAAATGATAACAACTAGATTTCATGCAAAATTTTAGTTAAGTAATAAATACGCTAGATCACAGGCGTATTTAAAATGTGATCAAGTAAAGGCAACAATCTCTGTCAAAATTTTCTAATGTGTTTGATGGTACATACTATCAAATAATAAGCACTCCAATAACCTCAACAAAAAGTCAAGGTATTTAAACTTATTCTACTTCTTTATGTCGTTATACGTATATGAAAAGGATTAAAAATCCTTAACTATTCATGTTACACAGGGCAAAGTAATTTTAGTTTTCTTTTTACCTAAGATACTTACTAAATTTTCAGATCAAATTAGTGCTACAATGAATTTAAGAGGAAAGTCAAGTGTGCGACCGAATTCTTCTGTACAAAAAAGGCCAAGCACAGGATATAGTGATGAAGAGTTATCCATCTCAACACCCAAAAGCATTTCTGCTGAAAATAGCACACAGACACATAAGCAGACAATACGACAATGTGAGTTAATGAGCTCAGAAGCGTAGAAGTCATCAAAAACTTTCAACTCCATTTCCCTTCTTTAAGATCTTTTTATAGATATACATTGGAAAAACATGTCTTTCCAATTTCCAATTTCAAGGTTCTACCTTTGGACTGTGTGGTCGTTGTTATACTTATATGTGCTTATTATAAATATTATATATTTCATTGTTTTTACCTTTTCCGACGTTTCAGCTGAGTTGCACCAGCTGTGTTTAGTGGTCACGGATGACTAACGCATACCAGCATATTCAGACCAGTGCACGGGTGTTGCGAGTGTTGAGTGTTGTGCCGTAGACAATCAACATAAACATAATAAACTGGTGTAACTCAGCTAAAACGTCGGAATAAGTAAAAACTGATTTTCGTTCGTTCAAATTTTCCTACAAATATTTTTATAGTTCTGATCTATTTACACTAGCGACCCGCCCCGGCTTCGCACTGGTGCAATGCTGATATATATTACATATAAACCTTCTTTTTGAATCACTTTATCTAAATCCGTTCCGTAGTTTTAAAGATCTAAGCATATATAGGCACAGACAGACAGACAGCAGGAAGCGACTTTGTTTTATACTATGTAGTGAAGTGATTAATTACAATGTTGCAGCTATTGCAGCTAACAGCATACCGATTGCTTATCCAAAGAACATGAAACAGCTAATGCCTCGTCCTAAAGTCAAACGGAGAAAAGGCAAGTAACAACATGAACCTGATTAGCTTCAATCGTGCATTGTTTACAATTATTGTTTGGGCATTTGACGGTTTTGTTTACAGTTACCGCATTCATTCAGAATTTTTAAGAAAATAAACTATCGTAATGCCAAAAATATCAGATGAGTTCGAATAATGAATGTAGGTAGCGCTCTCCTTCTTACTTACGTTTTCAATAAATAATTTCTAGTTAAATATATGGATTGGAAAAGGTATCACAAATTAAGCGTCATTTATGCATTCATTGATGACTTGGAAAGAGATTATCCAGCAATATGCACAGTGTATGTTATTGGAAAATCAACTGAAGGAAGAGATATAAAGGTACCTATTAATTTAAAGTTACCACTTAATTAATTTTTTTAGATTTAGGTTCAGGTTTAATTGTGCCTATTTTAGTTGGAATAAGGTGCGTTGGGGTAAGCGTAAGACGAAAAGTTCTCCGTAATTCCGAATCACTTGTAATATTTTTAGTGCAACATTGCTTCAACCACCATAGTTGTAGCCCTTGGCTCATTGGCCAATCTCCACTTATTCAATTCAATTAAATTCGTTTATTTTAGGTACCGTAGCCCGTTGTCGATTTTAATCGCAAAAATGTAAAATTGATAGATTTAGTTGCTGAAATTGTACACCTTTTGATACGTTATAGAAATAACAAGTACTGGTTTCTATTAGCACGTCTTCTTATCTTGCCGTTGTACAGATCATTTTTTTTAAAACAGACTAAATTAGTCATGTTTTTTTTCTGATGGACGTTTAGGTAAACGCGCGTAAAGCATTGATTTTGTCGCTCTTATTTGTAAATTTCGTAAAGTTTGGACGGCTTAAAATAGTAATTTTGTATTACACATATCCTGTACTCGACCTTTTACAGACTACATTTTTATTATTATGACTTTGAAGTAGTGTAAATGAAAGTTAGAATAGAATAGAAATAATTTATACGTTAGCACACACAAATAGAAAATCATACAAAACAGAGAAACATAAAAAAGATGAAGTGCCACGTAATGGTCTCACCTCAGCATGTTGCTGGCGACTTTCAGCGCTGATCTTCCGGTGAGACCATCCGGTGAAACAATCACGACAGGTAACAAAAAAAACAACAAAATTAGAGAGTTAGAGAAATCAATTTTCTCCAGAAATTACTTCAAAACAAGTGACAATATTTCTGAGAATCGACTTAATTTCAACGTAATTTTGATACTTAAACAATCTACAACATGTGCTGAAACTGTTCTTATACATCAGTTTGTATAATTTACCACCATAATTTGTTGATAATTTTTTTTAAACTGCCCCTTCTCTTCATATATTACCGGTGACGCACGCTCGCGACCTCATTATTAAAAGGCAAGATGAGAAAACGTGCTAATAGAAACAAATTGTTGTTATTTAGATATTACGTAACAAAATAACTTTATACAAAACGTTTATAATTTTACAAGCTTTTATTTAACTTGCAATGTACCTATGTAAGTATGTATGTAATATGTTTGTAACATATTTGTAAGGGTCAAATCTTGCAAGTTAAATTTGACCCACTTCCCGGTTTCCGATGAAGCTGAAAATTTGCATACATATGTAAGTCGGGTGACAATGCAATATTATGGTACCATCGAGCTGATCTGCTGATGGAGACAGGAGGTGGCCATAGGAACTCTGTGATAAAACAACAACCTAATTGTGTGTGAGGTTTTTAGAATGGTCTCGATGAGTATTAGTTGCCTGTGGAAAGAAAAGTACAGTCAGCGATAAAAGCTTGTACCGAAAATGAAATTTTTGCCAAAAACTTATTAACGACTAGGTCTATCAATTTAAAATGTTTGCTCCAAAATCGTTACCGGACTCTTAACACCCATTTTACATCACAAACAACAAAAATTAAATAAATTTTAATTAACTAAAATTAAAAATACTTCATCAAAAATAGTCAAAATAATTAATCATAATAATTTAAAACACTAATAATAAAATGAAAATACATACATACACACACAAGGGTAATGAGCGGAAACGAAAGCAACGGACTGAGCGGACCGGAGTAAAATGTTGGTGCACTGGAAGTTTCAGCTTTTGCCTTCCCCTGCCAGCGGACTTTGAAGGAACGAGCGAAGTGGGAAATGAGAGCGGAGACTCCATGACACAGCAGACCCATTTTAACTCGTTCAGTTCGCTCCGCTTACTCGCTCGCGATGAAAGTGCTTGTATGAAAATCACTGTTGCTAGTTGAGCGGAGTCCGCACGGAATCCGCTCGACTCTGCAAACTCTTTCGTGATTCTTTGAACCCATTTAGTCCGCTCCGCTCAGTAGAAGCAATGTAGTTCGCTATTGCGAGCAGACAGACTCCGTACGGAGCCCGTTCCGCTCGCAATGGAAGGCGGGCATTAAAGTGCAAAGTCGTATCAGTCGTATGCTACGGACAAATTTGTCAATGGTGATGGAGGTCATATCGTCATCTACTCGACGATTTTCAATCTTTCTCCGTCTCCTACAACTTCTATCAGAAAAATTTAATTTAATTAGTAAGGCCTAATAATGCTAATATATTTAATTGCCTATTTTTGTATTTATGCCATACGATTTATGACAACGCATCTCAATTTAGCACTATTATTTTTACATCTTCGCATCTAAGTTTTTATATTTACTAGAGCAGAGTAGCTGCAAATGATAATAATTCGCAGCTAAATTACCAGGGGGCAGAGAAAGATGCCCACAATTTGCGAACTTCGATTTTCGCGGTTATAGCTCAGATCTGGACGAACCTACTTAGCAATAAAGCACGATCACTGCAATGTGACACGTAATTAATGTTACCTCACTATCATGAATGCATTATGTGGGTCATAAACGAAATCTTTCTAGCTATTCATCCTTATATCAATTCCTTGTTGTCTATCTTGTAAGATGTTGAAGATATCAAACAGTGACGCAAGCAACTCCTCCGTATGGCTGGACGGTTCGATACACCCCCGCGAATGGATAACCGCTGCTGTCGTCACGTTCATAGCAGAATACATTGTTAAGTCCTTTCATAATCTCTCCACATCTATAACTAATAAGGACTGGTGAGTAACTAATAAGCACCACTTGAATATAAAGAGGAGAAAATAATATAAAATCAAATAAATAATGTAATGTAAAATGTAAAGTTGTCTACTTTCTGCATCCACATTTTTCTTGCCGCCTTTTTCTAATACTTTCCTTTCTCGTAATAGCGATGGCTGGCCCAAAAATTTAGATTGACGCTTACGCTTCATTCTAGATCTGAGAGCTGGCCAGACAAATACTTTTTTTTGTAAATTATATTTATTGACGCGTAGGAGGTACCCATATAGCTGGCAATCAATGCAAAATGTTTTGAGCCCGATATTAGTGTAGATTGGTTTTATATATACTTGATACTCGTTTGTCTTCGACCAAAAACTACTTTTAAAATCCGCTGTTACTACTTTAACTTTCCAATTTACACATCAAACTATATATTTATATTGTTATTCCTCACTATTGAGACGTTCCAGGCACATTGTCCCGGTATTAAATCCAGACGGCTATGAATACTCACACACAAAAGATCGCATGTGGAGAAAAAACAGAGCGTGTTATGGTGGAAATTGTGTAGGGGTTGATCTAAACAGGAATTTCAGGTATGCTTTAATCAATCGCACTGAGTTTAATAAATTTTATTACATGACCAGAGGTACAAAGACACATAATACCACAGGATATTATTGCAAAGTTTCAATGATCTAAGAAGAATGATTGGACTGGTAATGCAAAGATAACATTCGATTCCTACCTGATATTACCATGTTTTTTTATGAAATGTTTGAACTTTGTATCGTCTGCGTCAAATAGTTAGTGACAGCCAAAAATAGTTAAATATTTCTAAATACATTCTATATTTGGATACTTTCGCTATCACTATCTAACTGACGTTGACTGTAATAATATAATAGACTTATATTGACCGGGATATTGACCGTGATTACATTTTGTATCGGGAGCTCAAAAACAATACAAAAGGTAATCACGGTCCCGTTAATATAGGTATCCCGGTTAATATAAGTCTAGTGAAACTAACCGTGAAGTATTTAAAACTCTTATTGCAAGTATAATTAAAGTGTCTGTTTTTACTTAATTTTGTACTTATAGTAAATACCATTTTCTGCAGTTACGGTTGGGGCCATAATGGAGAAGAAGGATCATCTGAAGCACCAGAAAATATATTTTACAGAGGACCAGAGCCGTTTTCAGAACCAGAAACTGCCGCTGTCAGAGTAGTTATCAAGATCTTCGAAAATCCTTTACACATAATAATAATAGCGTAACCTAAACATTGTCATTTTCTACAGGATTACATCCTAGGATCACCAAACCGATTTAAAGTATTCCTATCATTTCATAGCTATTTCGAGATGATAATATTCCCATGGGGTTTCAAAAAGGATCCTAGTCCAGATTACTTAAACCAAATGGAAGCGGGGATGCGGATGGCGAAAGTAGGTACATTTTCATACGTCTTGAAATATACGTTACTTATTGAAAGTTTTTAAATAATATATTGCACCATTGTAATGGAAATGTGTAAACTCCTCTAAACTTTTACATTCCACGGGAGTTACTATGCTGACTTAGAATGGAATTTTAAAAAAGATTATTTTCCATATATAAGTATTAGCTGGACTGAAAGAAAGACGAATGAAGAGGTTTTGAATATGGTAGGAGAAAGGCGAAGCTTATTAAATACCATAAGGAATAGGAGAGGCAAGATGTTAGGACACCTAATACGAAACGACAACTTTATCCTTAACATCCTGGAAGGAAAAATTGAAAAGACGAGAGGCAGTGGAAAGCCTAGAATCACATACCTGAGCCAAGTAAAAGAGAATGCATCGTACGAGCAAATCAAAAGACTGGCTCAGGAAAGAAAGGACTGGCAATTACTCCACCGACAAGAGCAAAGCTCTTAAGTGATGATGATGATGATATAAGTATTGCTTATTTTTTACCTTTCAGGCAATCTACGACTGCAGTGGAATGACATACAAAGTCGGTTGCACAAAGGACTTGACGTACTATGCTTGTGGGACGTCAATAGACTGGAGTTACGCCATCGCGAACATCCCTTACTCTTACATGATAGAACTCAGAAGCAAGAAGTATAAGTTCAAAGTGCCGAAAGACCAAATATTTGACACATGCATGGAGAGTTGGAGTGCTGTCAAAAGTCTAATGGAATACGTTGATAATCCTTTATATAAACTTCATAATCCTACGACAAAAAGGAAAAGCACCAAATGATAAAATTACCTTCTCCTTTGGCAGGTTTTCCATGTCCACAGCTAAAGTGACAAATTTATAAAAGTTCTAGATTCAGCAGAAAATTAAAATTCAGACAAGATTTTCAGCCGGTAGATTATGAAGTTTATCATTCTGTTTGTACTGTTTTGTAATTTTAAGTGACGTGTAATAAAGTTAAAGAAATTTAAATAAGCCTTATGTTTGGATTGATAAGTTAGATTTCCAGTTAAAAACCATAAACGTATATTTCTTAAATACAATAGATACATGGACGTAAAATACTATTCACGAAGGTTTATGTAAGACAGCAAAGCGTTTCAAAACTTTTTTTTGTCAACAAACTCGACTAAAGCTAATACACCACTCAATGATTCTTTACAACAGTCGAGAATTTGTTCCTTGGGTAGCAAAAATTTATGTTCTTTACTCCTCAATTCAACGAGATATGAAAAAGGTATGTTAGCTACTCCATAACTCCAGTCGATGCTTGTACCTTCTGCATGGTACATGAGATCTCTGAAGTTTCCCACTTTGTACATGCGGCCGGTGGTATCGTACATAGCCTAGAATGGAATAAAATAATAATTAGCAGATTAAATTAATTGACATTAAGAATATTTAAAAAAGACATGTGACAGACCTTTGTGATGACGGTGGCCCCTTCAAGCAAGGTCACGTAGTCAGGGCATGGTACATTTGTGAAGCACCAGGGGAAAGATATGAGCTCACTGTAAGCGTGGAATGTGAGGAATATCTTGAACCGTATACCAGAATATAGTATCAGGTCCTAAAAGTATTATAAAAAAGTTAAGAATACATTATACATGAAGAACACATAAGCACACAAAAATGTTTCAACCTCAACCTTAACAGCAGCACATTCTGGCTCACAAAACGGTTGAGTGCCTGGATAATTTTGGTGGGTTGGATCACAAGCCTGAGATGTGAACGTCCACGTATTTCTGTAAAAAGTTCTGATTATAAAATTTCCTGTTTTTAAGATACTTGGTTATCGATTTTAAACTGTCGTTTACTAACATTAATCTAATTTGACGGTTTAACACTACACATGAGTTAAACCGTAAAATTTGCTTAATACTTGCAGTTGTTAGTTTATTGTCGGTACTTATTTATTGTATAGTTTTAATACGCTTACCCGAAATTTCTATTGAGATCGACTCCAACGATCTTATTTCCTAAGCGACTTCGATTTTTACGCCACATGCGGTCAGTGGAATGAGAATATTCGTAGCCATCCGGATTCAGAACAGGGGCGAAATACCTTCAAATAAAACATTTTAAGCATTTTATCAAAATATTATATTCAATATGATATGACATTGGGATACAAAATATCTAAGGTGATAATGATGATTGATGATGTTTCTAAAGTAGGTACTCTATTAATGTTTGTTGAGCAGGTTTGGTATATTGAAAATCTTACACGGATTTTTTTTTGCGTCTCAGCAATCTTTTGTTTGTTTAGCAACTACAGAAATACATATCAAGAAAACCAGGATGGCATGAACATAATTATTTAAAAAAGGACGTTTGTTTTAATAAACATAGTATAACCAGGTTTGAAATGACTGAAATGACGGTTGACAAATTTGAAATTACTGAACTAAAACCAGTATATTTACCAGTCCTTGTTAGTGATGTGTTTGGAGCTCTTAGTGAAATGTCTGACGACGTGGTTGGCGATGTACGTGACGACGGACGCGCTGATCCACTCCCGCGCATGTATCGCCCCGTCTATCCAGACGCCAGAGTTGCCGGCGTCGCTGTTTGATACTTTGAGCACCTGAGAACAGTTTAAAAATCGAAAATAATCAAATACAATCATAAATTTGTCCCCATGTTATTTCAAGAACTTACAGATGTAGTGCATAATTAATTTCCATCGTTTTTCACGGAAACGTACGAACGTGTCTTGCTGTTTCAGTCAGTTTCAGTACAAAAAGTACTGAGGTTGACTGAAGTGATATTGATGGAGCACTACATCTACATATGTAGGTACAGAAAGAGATGTTATATGGAAACATTAAACGTGTATAAATTTAACTTGAGTTATTTCAAAGTAGAAATGCCGCTACTTTTATGTAATAATTATACTTAAATCTTGTCTTTATTGTTAGTAGCAACAACTGTGTACAACTTACATTTGACCAAATAAAAGAAGAAGTAAACGACGTGTCGTATCAGGTGGTCAAAGAGAAGGCAAAGGAAACACTTGGAAATTGCTCCACCCACAACACCCCAAGTCTTATATACGAGTACATGATGATAATTGATACATTGTTAACTATTACTTTTACGTTTAAAATGGTACCTACCTTTATGTCTCTACCTTCCACGGTTTTGCCTAATGATATAACAGTGCATGTCGACGGATATTGCTTTTCCAAATCTGTCATGAAATCGTTGATAAAATGCAGCGGGTAAAAATCTCTCCAATCCAGAACACGTTCTGAAATAAGACAAATAAAAAGATTGTAAATCTATTAAATTGTAATAAATATGCTGTCTTGTCTAGTTACGAGGCACTGTATTTAGGAGCTTATGCAATTGTGTGCCACCACATAAATTCGGATTTAGGTATATGGTCAATCTTGACATAAAGGTCATGTTGATCTGGTTTTCCAATTAAATCTCTACAATAGTATAGCTAAGCTCCTTATAGTAACTATATACAGAGGTGACCATAAAGCAGGCTAGATTTTGCTAAAAACATAAGCATTGTTATTCAACTTGACAACGCATGCCAGCCATCTGGGCACACTGCCCATCGGCAGCGACTTGGAGGACGTGTTTTATTTATAAGGCTTTTAATTGACCTTTCGTATGTCCGGATGTTCTCTACAGGTCGCAATTTTTAAACGATTCTCGTAAAATTTTGTGACCAGATTCTATGATTAAATAGTTTGTTTTATCGATCCAGCACCAATAGCATCTATGGCGCTTAAGACAATTGTGAGTTCACTATGATGACGACTCAACGGATTAAGTATTTTTCACTAACATTTTTTGAGCTTAACCAAAGAGGATATAATAAGATAGAGCGGTACGTCATAGTAGATTTTGTAACCACAGTAAATTCACTGTCATCTATTGTCACACTTTAAAACTAAAAATGAAGATTTATAAAAATACGATAAAATGTATTTAAATATGGATAAATGATTTTTTTTATTTGCATTAATTATTTTTAATGATTTTGACCCATGTGCTTTCACTGATATGCGTTAAAATTGTTAAATAACAAACGAAACCGTCAACGCCATCTATATGACAGTAGGCCAAAGCTAGTAGCGCCCTCTGATCGAGAATCAAATTTTCTTGATTTTCGAGGCACGTTTTTTTCCTTAGACTGTATCCATCTATTAAGGAGTTATATCTATCTTTGGCTTAACGCAAGAGCTGCAGCCACAGAGCCACTTATAGTTTATATTACTTTTGTGAAGTTTATTTTAGCAATTTGTCTAGTCGTATGTATTGTACTTATTATATTATGTACTAATTATTTCATCTTAATTATATTTTCAGGGCTACTAGAGACTACAATAATGAAAACCAGAATACATTACTGTTAAAATTGCTTGAATCATATGAAAGTCTGCTGTAAGGTGATATCGGTCTTGTCTTGGGACTATTGTTTCTAGAATTCAGCTTCGGTGTAGCTGGGTAGTATGGCGGGGGCGTTCGCTCCGAGGACACTACGTAGGTAATACTCCTCGACTGCAGGAGCTTCCCCAGCTGCACCTTACGGTTTCCATCTACCATCAGCTCCATACTGTCTTTACTCTCCCGGATAATGTTCATGGCTGTATAACATTTCATTAATTTGGCAGAGTCATCCAACGATTTGACGTAGCACTAGGTACGTCGTCTGCACCCGCCCGCCGCCCGCCGAGTGCTACGTCAAGTAGGTATACGTCCGTCCCTGCACAGATACATGGCTCTATATTTGACGTAGCACTTAGCATGCAAACGACGTAGTGCTACGTCAAGTATATCCTGTCCTGTGTATGTGTGCTTTATGGAATAAATGTCTTTCTTCTTCTTCTTCTTCTTCTTCAAGTATGGCACTGCCAGACTGCCAGATATTGTCACTATTAAGCCGGTGCAAACTTGGCATAGACGGACACTAGGGCCACTTGCACCATCCCACTAACTCGGGGTTAACCGGTTAAACCTGGAGTCACCATGGTTAACGGTACAATTAACGGTTTAACCGGTTAAACCCGGGTTAGTGGGTTAGTGTAAGAGGCGCTTTAGAGAATTTCATTTCTAGGTACATAGTAGGTAAAACAATACGTACACAGCGAGACGAACTGGATGGCCAGAAACTGCGTAGGATAGGGAAAACAGAAAAAAGTAAAGGGCCTTTGCCTAACAGTTGGATATAGCATGCCTAATTATAAGTTTAAATATTTATTATCACTACGGTTACAGATTGTTGAACTTATTTTAGTCAAATAAACCCTCATCGCAGATACAACCGCCGCGGACACTCGTGCCTCAGGTGCCCTTCCCAAAGAATCCGAAACATGTCGCCAAAAGCGACTAAAAATAATAGTGAGTAAAAACCGTACTGATCTAAATATTTTGAAATATGTCCCACGATAGTTTAAGTTCGCTCATCGCAGATTATCGAAGATTTTTGTTTTTTTTTTTTTTTTATTCCAAAATGTCAATAAATTTGTTAAACATAACATAAGACTCATAAGAGACTACTACTAGGAATGCATGTAGATAAGTACCGTATAATAATACCTATCTACATTAAATTAGATTCTGCTCTCGTGTAATGTACATTTGTCTATAGGTAAGAAGGTATGACGTAATACGTTTCTTTCATATATCAACCTTCAATATAATATGTGTATTGGCACTCACCACCTTTGCTTTCTAAGTTTTTTAAAAACATCTTTTGTCCATCTTTCACAGTTTTTACGTCCCATATTTGATATATTCCGAATCTTTTGGCCACTTTGAACAAATTTTAGCTATAATTTGGATATAACATGTGGTTAGTGTAGGGTTTTAATAGTTTTGTAATATTTTTTATATTATAACATGTTTTTCGTTAAAATGTCGTTGAGCACAAATGTCAAAGTCATGGCTTACTGAAACATAAGTTACTCTATGACAGAAACTTGTGAAAATAAACAAACGATTCATAGACAAAGAAATTCACAAGTAATCAAATATCAAAAGAGTTCACAAAATAAATTGCATAAGCACTACAAACTATCACAAACTGATCACAAAAAACAATACACTCCTTTTTTGGGCAGTCGTGTAAAAATACGTAAGCACATAGGTATATCCGTCTCGGCTCGGGTGCCCACTACTTTAATCGTAGGTCAGGACTGATTAGGCACGTTTTTTTTACATTTATAAATACCTACAGTCCAAGTCAATTTGAGTCTTCGATATTTTACATGACTGAACTAAAGGTCTCCTATAATTTGATTTAATCAGATAGATATATTATTTTCAGTAAACGCCTTCGCACCGCGCTATCGACCTCCCCTAATGAAACCGCGTTACTATTGGCTTTTAGTAAGGACGTGACTTTTGTTCAAAAACTACAAACTCGAAGTGAAGTGAGTGCAAAGTATAGCTGTTATATAATGGTTTAAATTTAGTACATTTATATTGAACGATGAACGACATTTATTGGTGTTGTAGAATAAAAAAAATAGTCACATTTTATCTTTTTTCTCATAATCCAAGCCAATCAAATTATATTTTTTCGATTTTTTTTAAACGCAAGCAAGAAATCATTTTAATACCTTCATTTGGTCCTAAATTTTGTACACCTCCTGGGATTGCGCAAACTCGGATTACTGCGGATTACACGCATTTAGGACCAAAAGAACGTATCTGTATCTGTATAAAGATATGTTTAATAAAAATGGAAACTATAGGTCTAGACTAAGAGAAGAAACTGTAACAACATTTTTTGTATGACCGTTTGTTACATATTTCAATAAATAAATAAATTAAGTAAGTAACATCGTTTAGATCAAATCTTATTCCAAAAAGTCGAATAGTTCAATTTTTATACCACTATTTATTATGAACCACAAACACTTTCTATACCTACAAATAACACGAGAAATTTATTTCTTTTAGATATCAGAAAGAAAATGCTGAAACAATTTTGTATTCTGAAAAACATAAATTAATAAACAGTGTCGAGAAATGAAGGTAACGCCATTCCCTGGTTACCCGCTAACCAGCGACGGTCCCCTCCCGCCGTCGCCCGTCTTACACGTTTGTCTTTTTAATTGAGGCTACCCCGGTAACTTGTTAGATTTATAGCACACACCCATAACTTGCCCATTAGATAATTGGCTAAATCTTAATTTAGCGTCTCTGACAAGTTTTACGAAAGTTTGGTATAAAATCGTTAGAGTTGCTTGCCTTTACCGTGAACATTGGATAAAAGTAGGTACATAATATTTGCCATAAATCAAGTACACTAACTAGGCTAGGTATATAATTAAGTGCAAAATAATAAGTTTACGATTCGACTACGTCTAATTTTACAATAACGAGCTCCAAAGAAAGTAGCGTTTTTGTAACGGATGAACAATTTTCACAATATTTGTTTTGAGGATGGCAATGGACACTGTTTGACGACTCCTGCAAGTTATTTAAAGTATCTATCCTAAATCGAAGCATCTTTAAACAAAATTTACGCTAAGAATGCAAATCGAAAAAACACCTTGTGTCGCGCCTGCCCCCTAGGAATAAAGCCTAAATTTCCTTGATTTAACTGTAAGAGGTTATTAGTTGTTGATGCGTGGGGTCAGGGGTGGCAAACCCCTGCTTTGTTTTTCATTAGGCGCTTATAGCTTGTCGCGTTGCATAGTCGAGAGCCTAACTGCCAACTTAATAGCATTCTCGGCGTTAACACAAAACCTTCGTTTAAAAGGAAGACTCTTATATCTACCTACATTATTTTGTAAATGCGAATAGAGCTTCAATCAGATGAGAGAAATCAAATTATTAGAACTTTTTTATTATAATTGGTACAGATGCAGTGCATAATTGCTGTACAAGCGCTGGTGGCCTAGCGGTACCAATGAGTTTTTCTGAACTTATGTACGAAATATCATTTGATATTTACCAGCTGCTTTTTGGTAAAGGAAAAACATCGTGAGCAAACCGGATTAACCCCAATAAGGCTTAGTTTCCCCTCTGGGTTGGAAGTTCAGATGGCAGTCGCTTACGTAAAAACTAGTGCCTACGTCAATTCTTGGGATTAGTTCTCAAGCGGACCCCAGGCTCCCATGAGCCAGGAAGAAGGAGGAGATGTACTGCATAAATATTTTCCATCGTATTTTCTCGAAAACGTTCGTATTTGTCATCCTACTTCAGTCAACCTCAGTACTTTTTGTACCGAGACTGACTTAAATAGCAAGACACGATCGTACGTTGTAAGACACTAAATCTAGATGTAGGTACAGGTTAAGGAGGTTTACGTCTACAATAGCAACAACAACAACAACCAACACAACAACAACAAAACAACAACAACAATGTGTACACAATTACTTACATTTATAATATTGGTTTAAATACTAGACTGACTACGCTAACTTTGGACAAACTTAGCAGTAAGAATACATACTTACATAGCCGGATAAACTCCACACTTGACGTAGCACTTGGCATGAAAACTTAGCGTGGTCCGACTTTAGTCTACCACGGTTTAGTCTTTAGTCATTATAATATAGTGTGTTGAACTCTTGAGGGCATAAACACGTTATAAAAATACCTTTAAATTTATTCCTACTGGGATTTTCACTTAAATTTATTTTAGCCACATTTTATAATTTTACAATATATATATTCTATCTGAACTTTACATACCTACACATTGATCTGGTGCGATAAACTGCCTGTGTGTGTGTGGGGGGGGGGGCCTTGCGGATACACTTCGACCCATAGGGATCTTAGTGTGTGTGGGAGTACGTAGAGTTTATGTAAGCTGTGCCATTTTAAACGTCATATTTAAATTTCTGTTTACATTTAAGGGGGCCCACTGACTATCAGTCCGCCGGACGATATTGGCCTGTCAGTTGTTCGCGACTGTCAAAAAAAAGTGTCCCTTGCAAAAGTTCGTTTATACTACTAGCGCTCTGGTTGTATAGCATACACTTAAATTGACAACCCGTTTAGCCTAGCGGGTATTGGCAGTAATCCAGTTCAGGAAGCTAATGGTCCTGGGTTCGAATCCCGGCAAGGTAATTTTTTTTTGTATTTTTGTTTTTTTAGTTATGATATTATGTTAGATTTTTATCTAAATTACAAGCGTCTTTCTGTCCTACGGGATAATAATTTCTAGATTTTGAAGTCCTTCAAATATAAAAGGAAACAAAACAGCACAAAAGTATATAAATATAAATTTTGGACATATTTTTGGGCCTATTAGGACCGAAAGAGCTTGTAATCTAGATTCCAAAAACACAATTTGCAGGAAACATAGCTATTACAGAATATAATTTCTTAAAAAATAGTCTTATATTAGTTATAATAGTCTTATAAATCAAAGACAAATTGAAATAGATAATAATTTATATTGAAAAAAACATTATTAATAATAATTATTTACATAATTGGTAGGCTAGTGTACCACGAATCAAAATATTTGATAAAGATAACTTATTTGGTCCCAAAGTTGTATAGAGAAAGTTAGTTGGGAGCAATGTTGCTATAGTAAAATATTTTTATGTTAATTACTGGCAACTTTATCTTGAAAACGGACAACACATACGCAATTATAAAGGGTCATATATTTCCAAGGAAGTCAATAGGCCTTGGGAAGATATCGTCCGGCGGTCTGATAGTCAGTGGGCCGCTTAACGTTTGTTGATAGTTCCACACTGAGTCATGGATCTTGTAGGAATGTGTATGCATTCTTTCTGCCAAGTTGGAGCAAAGTTAACATGGCTAAAGTGCGATTTTTTGTGTTGTACATGTGTTATCAGTAAAGTTTGTGCGGTAAGAGAAGAGTCGTGAAATGTATGGGATCCAAATACATTCATTCTACGACTCTTATCTTTCCGCAAAGACTTTATATGCCACCTTCATACACACTTTGATTCGAAAATGTTTGACAGTAATATTTTGTTAATGACATTTACTCATGTTTACATCGAACATAATATACTGAAATTGCTTCGTTATTATTAAAACGGCGGACAATATTATTAAAAATCCGCCATGGATAATGCCAACCACCTTCCTTCCGCAACAACATGAAGCCATAAATTTATAAAAATAACTTAACACCAAGCAGTTTTTCCTATTGTTTTGTGTTAAGTTATAAACTCCTGGAAATATTAACATGAAATAGTCTACCATAAGTAATCAATACCTAACAATATTTCTTATACATCTATTACACCATATCAGAAAACGATATAAAATATCAAAATGGAGAAACAAGGTAAATACTTCAAAGAGGACGTAAGCACAATTTCACTATTCAGAAGGAACGAAAACAAAAAGACTCCCCAGGCTTGTCATGTCTTGACCAACCCCCATGCACCATACCGATACCATAAGCTACTTCTGGACACCGAACCAAAGGTATACAACTCCATTATTGATCAATATTGTTACCCAACCCACCATTCGCCAACACATGAAGAAGTCAGCTTGGTAGAAAATAAGCCTAAAGTAAAATCTCGATATATGGACTTTTACTACAAAAATCTATACGAAAGAGAACAATCGGCAACTTGCGATTGTTGCTCGAATGTTGCTTATTCAAATATGATAAACCATAACTGGTCTTTATGCGAATCAACCCCAATACCAGTATCCTTAAGTGAAGATCAAAGTCCTGTTCAGCAGACGATTGTGGAGCGTAAGCGAAACGATACGAAGTCACGGTATATGGATTATCTTAAGACGAAAAACGAAATGGAAGACATAAGTACCAAAATCCAGTCACCACCACACTCATATTATGAAAGCTTCAATACTATTCCTGTATATAGAAGTAGGAAGGACCAGTGTAATTATAGTAAAGAAAGCGATAGTGCTTGTTACGTCATCAACCCCCGTGCACCAACTCTGTACTATGACGATCCAGACAGGCGATCAAGATTATTCAACTACATTATGGATCAAGATTATCTGATGAAACAGTTGCCAACACATTATGAAGAAGAAGAAGACTTCCAAGAAAACCCTACCATGAAACCTCTTTACATGGATTTTAACCATCAAAGTCAAAATGAGAAAAAAGAATTAGCTAAGTGTGTTTCGCCTTCACATTCTTATAGTGAAGGAAAGTTTAAAAAAAAACCTTCCATGAAACCTCTTTACACGGACTTTAACCATAAATGTCAAGACGAGGAGAATGAATTAACTATGCGTGTTTCGCCAACACATTCTTGTATCGATATAGACTTGGAAGGAAAAACTAGGAAGGACATACCTATAAAATCACGTTACATGGATTTTTACTACAAAAATCAAAATGAAAGAAAAGAATCGGCTGCTGACGAATATAGTTTGGATGCACCTGATTCAAATCCAACACACTACAATTGTCCACACGAAGCTACCGAAACAGTTTTAAGTGATCAGTGTCCTGCCAGCAAGACAATTGATACGCATAGAACAAACGTAATCAAATCACGGTATATGGACTGGGAAAAAGACCGATCGTCTGAAGTATTGAAAAAAGGTAAGATAATGAAGATACATATCGTCATTATTTTATCAACGTAGTATAACAGTTCGTTTTTGGTCAACTCTTATTAAGTCAACAGCATCTAAAACTAAATATAATCCCAAGATCAAAGTTATGGTTAAATAAGCTCCTTCGGGGTTGCTTCTGAAGCAGGATAATTTAGAAAACGCTAATATCTATTAA
Source organism: Cydia strobilella (assembly GCF_947568885.1). NCBI lineage: Eukaryota > Metazoa > Arthropoda > Insecta > Lepidoptera > Tortricidae > Cydia > Cydia strobilella. The sequence goes on from NC_086053.1 coordinate 6,167,400, forward strand.
ACTAGAAATACCTTCTACAGTTGCGACAGTAACCAAGCTGCCTTGGTAAGTTTTTGAATACCATGAGTGTTGCCAAAGTAATGTACTTCTAGTTTAGTATATATTACAGATATTCAAAACTACCCCATTTCGAATGCACCTCATACTTACCACAAGTTTTGGGGTTATTTTTAAACCGTTCCTTTCTAGACCCTATAAAGACATCTCAACTAGACTGGAAAGATTATCATCGATTGAACACCATACACAATTTTTTGGATGATATGCAATACAATTATCCTTCTATTTGCACTACCGGTGTCATCGGATCGTCACTAGAAAACCGGGATCTTAAGGTACGTTTACCCTTCTCATTGCATCAATGCATACATGAAAATAGTTGGTCAATTATTACTTTTCAATACTAGACATAATCAAAAGATACCACCGAACATTTAATAGTATCATCTTATTTAGGGGCAAAATATGTTTTTTCCTTTTATTTTTTCCTTTACCGAAAAGCGATTTAGAGCTGCGGGTGCCTAGTTGAATAGAAATAGGTATCAAATTTCAAAATTTTAAATTTCCTTGTACAATAGGATAATAATTCAGGACACTAATATAAACACAAAATTCGTTAGACAATGAACAGACTTATTTCGCAAATCCTTTTTTTACAAAGCAGTGGTTCCAGGTTCTGAAAGTGTCCAACAGTAACGTTGGGAACGCCAGCGTGTGGATCGATGCCGGCATACATGCGCGCGAGTGGATCGCGCCCGCAGTCAACACATACATTATTAACTACGTCGTCAAAAACTTCGATGAGCTGCCTGACAGCATGACGAACAAGGACTGGCGAGTGTCTAACGTTTTTTGCTTAGCCCTAGCTTAAAGAATAAGTAAATAAAACAAAGTTTAACTCCCTCCTACAAAACGGTTGGGATTATAATATATAAAAGCATGTTAGTCCAATGCGGAATATCCATGCACTTCACATGCACCTTTGAATGCCCTCAAAGATTTCCTCTTTATGTTTTCTTCATCTAAAAGCAAAAAGTAAATCTTAAATGGCAATTTGTAGGTCCGAGGAAGTCATTGATACGAGCCGGGATTGGTGAGACAAATGTTTGAAAGCCGCGCGCCTCACCACTCAACTGTCAATGTTTTGCTTTAATAGAGAGAAACAATCTGATTACTTTTTATAACACCTATCTGAAATATGTTCCTTTGACTTGTTTTAGGTATTTCCTCCCAGTAATGAACCCAGACGGCTACGAATTTTCTCACACTAACTATCGAATGTGGCGCAAAAACAAAGCATGGCACGGCAGGGAATGCTTAGGCGTTGATCTTAACAGGAATTTTAGGTATGCAATGATCTGAGTTATTTTAAGCTTAGAATAAATTTAAAAGCGGAAATTTACTGCCTTGGGTGAGACTTGAACTCACGGCCAGTCACGGTCAGTTGACAGAGCGCTGGAGTATCGATTCAGAAACCGTGAGTTCAAGTCTCACCCAAGGCAGTAATTTTTCCACTTTTAAATTTATTTTCAGCTTAATAGCATCGTTCGCAGACGTTTCTGCTTGTTAAAAATTTAATTGAGTTATTTTACTTGTAATAATTTAAGCTAGAAAACTATAAGACTTCCATTTTCTACATAATAATATAGTATCAGCCAAAGGATGACCACTGTTGCACCAGAAGCTCCAAAATGGTCTTACATTAAGGGAGTTGGAAGGGGCAGTCCTCGGCGGACTTTCTCTGATCAGATCGGGGAAATCCTGAAGAAAGGTCACGTCAAGAGCACCCTAAACCGGCGAGCGTGTATGAGGAATGTTATGAAAGTGAAGCAAGCGAAAGAGGTATGCTAGGATAGTAGCAAGTGGAAATCCGTGATCTCTGCCTACCCCTCCGGGAAAAAGGCGTGATTATATGTATGTATGTATCTACATTATGGATCTTTTGTCATTGATCAAGCGTACTCCCGCAGCTTTCCTCCAAATCACCAACCACCAAACCATTCAAACCATTTGATCTAGCGGACAACTATACATTCAACCTACAAGTGTTTTAGTTTTTAGTGTACGTTTATAGTAAACGTTTTTAATATTTTTTAGCTTCGGCTGGGGCGGTAAAGGCTCATCAGACGAGCCAAAGAGTCCGTTTTACCGTGGTCCTCGACCATTTTCTGAACCGGAATCTAGAGCTGTAAGAGTAAGTTTTCAGAATATGACCACAAGAGTACCTATTATAGTTTATTTAGTTTCACACTGGATTATAGCCTACAGAATATACTCCAAATCATCTTTCAACCCGCAACCGCATTTGAGGGAAGCCAGTACTGTCAAACTGGTTTAATTTGGCAGACATTCAGACGTACTCTATGAGTAACCACAGTTGAAGTTGAAACGTTGAAACCGTACACAACGGTAGGTAGTATCCCTTATTGATGGATATGTAGATATTTTTTCGAATCTTTACGGTAGCTGGACAATTAATGCTCAATTAGTTGGCACTAACATTTCTGATTATACTACCTACTAGTACCTACAGTGAGAAAAAATATCACAGGCTCAGACACTTGTCAAATGAAGATGATCACTACACCTTTTATAGTCCCCCGCCGCGTCTATCTGTGTGTATGTATGTTCACGATAAACTCAAAAACTACTCAACGGATTTACATGCGGTTTCCATCTATCGATAGAGTGATTCTTGAGGAAGGTTTAACTAAATAATTTGTTAACCCGTGCGAAGCCGGGGCGGGTCGCTAGTATTTATAATTAGCACTTTGCACTCTTATGTATTTCCCATCCGACCACGTGGTCGAGTTTACAGTTTAAATACCGGGTTACTCTATCTTTCCACGGAGCCATGTCAGACAGCGTCCAAACGCCTGCTGGAAACAAATATTTGGTACTTATTCAAGTAGTTTTCGCAGCAACAGAAAGGCATTATAATGGTAAAGTGGACACAATGAAGCGTCCGATACCGGTTCGTGTCGGCACCGGACGGCGCGGAGATTATACGGCAAATAGGATTTGTCCGATGCTGCACCTGTTTTATATTACGCATTAAATAATTAAATGTTGCAATTGCTCGCTTATTTGCGTAGCGATATACTCAAACAGTGCCGCCTGTTGCAATACTTATGTCATTCTACAAAATACCGTCAAATAACATATCCTTCTGCTTCATTCTTATTAAAATGCGCTCGCGAAAGCACCGACTTTCATTTAAAGACCATCTTCCTTAATTTTATTATATTGTGTTTCCTTACATTGACCTCTCGCTATATACCAGCACAGTTTGCCACTTAGTATTAAGATAAGTCGGCTTGTGCAAGTTTTATCCCCGAAAAATTAGAAAAAAATTATATAAAATATTTATATATTTCAGGATACGTTACAATCGTCCGGGATACAATTTAAAGTATACATAACATTGCACAGCTTCGGAGAAGTTATCTTATTTCCATTTGCTTATCGAGATGAGCTGTGCCCAGACTACGTCCGTCTATTAGAAGGGGCCACTGTTATGTCTAAGGTATCCAAGTGATGATGTTTTTATAAACATGCATAGCCTTGATACAACCCACATATAATATCACGATCATTCCCACGTTCACAGGCTATCTATGCGGCAAATGGAAACATATACAAAGTAGGTATTTCTCGAGATGTGATGTACGGTGCCGCCGGTACCAGCTGCGACTGGAGCTACGGGCAAGCCAAGATACCCTTCTGCTACCTTCTAGAGCTTAGAAGCAAGAAACACAAGTTCAGATTACCACAGATAGAAATAGAAGAGACAGGCAAAGAAATTCTGAGTTGTATAATGGCGTTGATGAAGTTTGTAGATAATTATGACTTGGGTGGTAACTTTATTGAAAACGCGACAATGTGAATACGTAATAAAGTCAGTAAAGTGATTTTCAGTTAGTATACAATTATGATTTAAAAAACTCTGTTGACATTTTCAACTGAAACAATAAAGTTTTCAGAACTGAATTATTTTATCCTGAATTCGTTTGCCGTCTTTGCCGAGATCTTAACTTATAGTATTTCAAAAATTATTTGCGTACCTATAACAGTTATATTTCTTTGTATATCTTAATGCGTATATCATTAGTATCATTACTATATTACTACAACTTATAACATTTGAATCCCAAGTATCGTCGTAAAAACGAGGGTTTCCTAACCGAAAACTAAAATTATTTTCAAAATAGTTATCTTAAACTTTTCTATCATTATCCTATCCTCGAAGCGGCGGCCATTTGGTTTCCTCGCGATGATTTCCTTCACCCAAACGCGATGGGTAAATATCAAATTATATTTCGTGCATAAGTTTTAAGAAACTTAATCGATGTCCAGAAAAGATCATTGTTTATAATATAATATGTTTAAGTTTGCATATTACTTTTGATATTCATACTTTTGCTTAATAAGTTGAAACCTCTATTAACTTATGACAACACGTCAAAGTTGTCACTATGAAAAGTCACTAAATCAACATCCATCTATATCAAAATCAATGTAATTAAAAAGAAAAACATTACGAATTTAGGCTCCAAATTTTCAGTGATAAAAATTTGTAATCGTAAAAGTATTTTTATTTGGATATCAAAGTGGCGCCACCACTACCACAAGTATGGGCAGTGAGGTTCACTGACGAAGGCCAAAAATGTTTCGTGAGGTCACTTGACACATGCGGTGGTAGGTTCCCAGTTCTATTGTTGCTGTTTTTTCCTTACTGACGACTAGAGCTAGACTCTGATCACGCTAACTGTGCACAAACTTGGCAGTAAGAATGAATACATCTATACTCGTACATATCCCTATAAACTACTTGGCGTAACACTTGGCATGAAATCTTAGCGTGATCCCACTCTAGAACTTTTCCTGACAAAAACGATTGCTTGAGTAAATGAAACATCGGCAAACCTGTTATCGATAAGCAAAGCAAGTCGAAGATTACAATTACAAATTGCAATGTGATGTAACTCACCGAAACGTGAAATATGACAAATCATATCGACATATACCTTTCCTTACTATATTATATAAATACCTGAATACAAAAACGAAAATAAAGTCATAAAAAAAACCGGCCAAGTGCGAGTCGGACTCGCCCACCGAGGGTTCCGTACTTTTTAGTATTTGTTGTTATAGCGGCAACAGAAATACATCATCTGTGAAAATTTCAACTGTCTAGCTATCACAGTTCATGAGATACAGCCTGGTGACAGACAGACGGACAGACGGGCAGACAGACAGCGGAGTCTTAGTAAAAATCGGGACCTATCATGTTTAACAACTCGTTAGGAATTACTAATTTGTAACGAGTTGAGATACCTATAGGTACACATTGATAACAGTTATGTGGTTATGTCGATATTTCACTTTGTCAATTCCTCGTTTTTACTAGAAAAAGTTCTAGGTATACAGACGACAAAGAGTACGTAAAACTGTTCTACTCACCATTTTTGTCATTACATGTTCAGCAATCAAAAATCGGTTTAAAAAACGTATAATGTGTGGCTTTTATTATTTTATTTATTTATTATAATGTGTGGCTCGTGTAAAGTATCCACATTTTTGTAAACTCATCATTTCGTACCTTACAAACCTACTCATTTTGACCGAACACACGAACAATGGTTAATAAAGTGGCAAGAATTAAAAAAAAAATTGAAGTAGGTACTTGCTTACAATAAAGTAAGTATGTTTAAGTACATTATTTCTTTTCATACTTTGTTAATGATAATGAGCTAAATTGTTCTGATCATTAAAGTAGCTTAAACTAATTAGAGGAGTAGGTACTAAGATTAACAGCTCTGGTAATTGCATTAAATCCGTTTCCTATCTGTAGCAATAATATTTAACTAGGTATATAATAGATTTCTGTTAAACATCAGTCGATATAATGAAGCAAGTGTCATGAAATTGTAAATTACGTTATAGGAACAGTCTAGCTATGTCAGCCTTATTAGAAATTAAGCAACCGACCTCCGAACCGAAACCGAAGTCAAGAATCTGTATACTTGTAAATGCATGTGTTTTTTTATTATTCGTTACGTGATAACCAGATAAGAATTTAGAAGCTTAAAGCTGATACTTACGTAGTGATAATTTTTACTAATATTATAAATGCGAAAGTAACTAAGTATATCTATCTGTCTGTTCCCACTTCACTTAAACCGCTGAACTGATTTAGATGATTTGGTATGGAGATATTTTAAGGACCGAGGAAGGACATAGGATAGTTTTTATCAGTCATCATCATCATCCCACGCAGATGAAGTCACGGGCAGAAGCGAGATAAAACACACTGCTTTTTGACACGCATTAGAATTAACTTGAAAATGCACGTATTTTGTCTCCAAGGCACGGTAAAGCGTTGTATCACCTTTCTAGCAATAAACATATGGAAGGAAGAACGAAGCACGATGGACTTCTTCGTGGACAAGCCGCGGGTTGCCCAAGTGGCATCCATGCTGCACGAGAGAGGCATACCATTCTCCGTCTCTATCAGAGACGTGGATGAGTTGAAGGTGCGTGAGCAGGGCTCCACAATCACTGTCAACGTCAGCGCCACTGAGCGGACCGGTCAATCGGAATATCAGTCTCCGTGTAAGCATTGAACATTGTGCATTGTAAATTTAGGTACGATAATAGGACCAAGTGGCGTTTATGTATTTCACAAAAGAGGCATTTCCATCCCTAAGAGATATGGAAGCGTTTAAATTACGAGAGCAGGGATCCACTATCATTATCAACTTTATACTACTGTGCAGCCTAATCAGTCATCGTGTAAGAATTTGTAAACATCATACATTTTAAACATTACATTACAACTGGTTATGCAAACATATAAGGTTCCTAGACTTTGAACATGCACATTGCAGACTACCTAAATCAAAATAGCCGATGACGGACATTTTTAGAGCAAAACAATAATCAAACTGAAAGTTATGTTCGCAGTATGTTGCAGTAATCTCAATCTTAATATAGGTATTTGACGTAAGATTTAGGTTTCATTGTGACATTAAGTGTTTGTCTGCAAAAAAAACCATTTTAAAAGGGCCATACAAGCACTTAATAGAGTAGGAAAAATAGATAACAACTTACGCTAATTAGCGGTTGTGTGTCAGCAAGTGTCAGAGAGTAAGGTATTTAAACAAAGCAAGTCAATATTGTCTACTCATATCTTCTACAACTCTACCAGAGTGAGGTCATTCTATTTATTTTACTTGGTTGCATAAAGTCAAGTTGCAGATTCTTCAGAAAACTCAATCTACTACGAGTTACTGCCAGTGGTTCAGTGTTGTTTACCCGTGAAAATGGAACTTCCAGGTGAATGTATGAACTGGAACACCTACCACGGCCTGCGTACGATTTACAATTTTATGGACAAACTTGCTGAGTCATACCCATACTTGTGCAATACCTTTGTCATCGGGAAGACTTGCGAAGGAAGAGATATCAAGGTACCTATTTAAATGACTTTTATTTCATTTTATAGGCAGTAATCTTGAAACTCAGTTTTATTGACATGTTCTCTATTATCTTAATCAAAATCATATAAAGTATGTAGGTAACTAAACAATTTGGTTTCTTGCTTTACTTTCTTACTTATTAAATAAATATTATAGGACATTCTTACACAGATTGACTAAGTCCCACGGTAAGTCCAAAAGAAGGCTTGTGTTATGGGTACTCAGAAAAGGATATATATATATATATATAATATAAATACTTAAATACATAGAATACACCCATGACTCAGGAACAAATATCTGTGCTCATCACACAAATAAATGCCCTTACCGGGATTCGAACCCAGGGCCATCGGCTTCACAGGCAGGGTCACTAACCACTAGGCCAGACCGGTCGTCAAAGGCGTCAAAGGCCGGTTTATCACCAATACATTATATTTATGGTATTAACAGACCGTATTGAAACAATGTAATTGGTACTTATCGCATGGCACCTATGTATTTATTTACCTACAACCTACAAGTTATGTAAATTGTTCAAGATAGCCGGTTATCGTAGCACCCGCACCCTTTGTAATTTGAATCTTCTAGCGTTGGTAATAAAGTCTGTATTTAAGAGGACAATTAGTATACAACTCGGCCAGAAAAATAGTAATAACAGGCGCTATCCGCTGTCTGTCTGTCCCTTTGTATGCTTAGGTCTTTAAAACTAAATACGCAACGGATTTTGATGCGATTTTCACATATCAATATAGTAATTCTTGAGGAAGGTTTTAGTGTATAATTTGTAAAGGTTTTGTGTAACCCGTGCGAAGCCGGGGCGGGTCGCTAGTTATTTATATATTTTTTATTCATAAAGAAATTGTACAATAATTATATTGACTTTTTAAGCAATATTAATTTTAAAATAATTAAAACAGTCTAAAGTAAGATCAAGAAAAGTCTGCTACGATTTTGATAACATTCGCAGTGCAAGTGTTATTTATACGTCATAATTTCATAGAAGTTTGACGTTTAAAATAACACTTGCACTGCTTGTGCTATCAAAATCGTTGCAGACTTATCTTAGCCTAACTCTAGTGTTAATTCCATGCATGACCGTAAGCATTCATTTAAGCAACTATCCAAGGTTTCCAATTAATCGAAAACGACAGTAATGAGTTTCAGATGTCAAAATCGGATTACGCACTATTGTCAACCATTGAATTAAACGCTCGTATACCGAATGTTACATGACTGACACTGACCTTACCGGCAAAAATGCTTACCATTTCGATTTCAGCTCCTGAAGATATCAAATGGTAATCCAGACAATAAAGGCGTCTGGTTGGACGGGGGCATCCACGCGCGCGAGTGGGTCAGCGTCGCCGTGACTACATACATCGCCAATGAAATTGTCAAAAACTTCCACAGGATGCCAGAGAGCGTCACCAACAAGGACTGGTAGGTTCTCACTAGCAATACTAGAACGTAGGCAATAAATTCGTCTGCTTAGACGGAGACAAAAACATCTACTCCTTCGAGTGTGTACATCGGTAGGTATAGCCAAAGTAAGCGATCAGGGACTAGTAAATTTTCTTGATTTTGATTGTTTACACTGTTATACTAAAAAGTCAAATATCACGAGCCTGATCCTAGACCAAATTACTAATACCTAACTGTTTCAATACCATAAAAAAAGCTTTCTCTGTCGAGCCGCGTACGATTACTAAAATAGTAGGTACCTGACATTCATCCAAATCACCGTAGCCTTATACGGTTAGTTAGATAGGTACAGTCGCCGTCCGTCGGTCCGTCTGTCAGTCTGCGTGTCACCAGCCTGGTAACAGACACAGACAGACGGACCGAGAAGTCTTAGTAATGGGGTCCCGTTTTTACCCTTTGGGTACGGAACTCTAATAGGTGATAGCAAAGTGTGTGCTCGTTTTCAGGTATATACTTTCAGTGATGAATCCTGACGGCTACGTGTATACTCACACAACGGATCGAATGTGGCGCAAAAATAGAGGGAAATACGGACAGTGTATGGGAGTAGATCTCAATAGGAACTTCAGGTGTGTTTCTAGTTTGTGTACCTATTAGGTACTCTTATCTCTTTTGTCTTCCATAATTTTCATTGTCATCAATGCATTTATTTCATGTAACCAAGACACATTTTATTAGTCACACAAACTAAGGGGTTAGTAAGTAAGGTACAGCGAGACTTAAATTTACAACAAAATAACACTGACGGGAGAGTGCAAGCCCTCGCAGTGTGACAAGTAGGGACAGTCAACCCATAACCCATTCATCATTCACTCATTCAGTCATTTTGTAGGGCACAGTAACTCGGTTATGGTTTCCCTGGAATATCGGAATTTTTATGGAACTGATTGTGAATCCTGTTTTTTTCTATTTTTAATTGTAAAATATCCAATAGACAAAAATTATTTGAAAGTTTCCATTTTTATGAGTAGTTTTGAGGAGTATCGTTTTTTTAGAGGAATCATATAATTTCCTTGCTTCAATAGCTACGGGTGGGGAGAGGCAGGGGAAGACGGTTCGTCTGAAGATCCTGGCAGCATTTTCTACCGTGGACCAAAGCCTTTCTCAGAACCAGAGACCGCTGCAGTAAAGGTAATAATAATACAATTCATCGATTGAGAATGATTTTCCCATTTCAATAATATTAGATTGCAACTAGTTCTACTATACCTTTCTTGTCATAATCATCTTAATCATTTATTTCAACATAATCATCGTCATTAGCAATTGCCGAATAGAACCGCCAACAAAATGTCCTTATCCGTCAACAAACTGTCCTCAGTTTTGCGAAATATAATTATGTAAGTATTTTAATGTAATTTAGTAATATAACTAGTTAATGTATATAAGATTGTAGATAAACGGTATATGGATTCCTTATTGTCCGAAATAATATTTTTTTTACTTTTAATACCATTTAAGTTTATTGTAATAAATAAAAAATAAAAAGAAGCGCGTACAGTGTTTTTCTCAAACATGCAATGAAATAAAGAAAAATTACATTCAATCATATTAAACCACAACAAACAGTGAAATATAATTAAGCAATGAAATTTTTAAATTTTTCCCACCATAATGTTTTTTTTTTGCGGACGTATTTTTTCTCTGCTGTTGCTATCACGCTTTAGGGCTTTCACACACTACCGTAAATTAGGGTTACTTTGATTCGTGGGGTATCGTAAAATTGATCATCGATTTTTAAACTATAAGGAATTCGCTTCTGAACGCTTTCATCATCTATTCTTGTTAAACATGCTATCCACATTATAAAATGTTTATGTTCGCGTTCAAAACTCGCTATTCCTCAAAAATCGATGATCAATGTTACTAGCGGGGTATCAAAGTAACCCCATTTTATGGTAGCTAAAATTAAGAAGGAATCTGGATTTCTATGGTTACTCAATGAATTCAGAGGATTATGAATATTGTCTATGGTCTCTGGTTATATATAAAAATAATATTTATAACTTTATGAATTAATTCAGTAACCAATGTAACAACAAAGTTTCAGATACTTCATTTCAGCTCGTCTATAATAGCTATTACCGTCGATATTTTACCCTATTAACCATCCCGCCATTGGAAATAAATTAAAAATTACATTACAGTCCTCTTGCTCTTGAGCTACTGCGCCCAAAACGAGCTATATCGAAGCCTATTATTTATAAAGAACATAACGACAATAGTTAATTGTATGTTAGAAGAAAGCTTATTTAAAATCTAAGGTAACTACACCTACTTATCAACGGCAGTGTCAAGGTTTCATTAAGATTTGACGGGGGTTTTCCCCCGTCTGTCGCTCGCCTTGGTGCAAATTTAGATTAGACGGGGTATTCCCACGCTCTGTCGCTCGCCAAGTTACTTCAGTTAGCTTAGACGGGGGTATTCCCACTCTTTGTCGCTCTCCAAGTTAGTGCAGTTAGCTTAGACGGGGGTATTCCCACTCTCTGTCGCTCGCCAAGTTAGTGCAGAGTTAGCTTAGACGGGGGTATTCCCACGCTCTGTCGCTCGCCAACTTAGTTCAGTTATCTTAGACGGGGGTATTCCCACTCTCTGTCGCTCGCCAAGTTAGTGCAGTTAGCTTAGACGGACTCCATGAATGTTTCATAATTTTCAGAGGGCGATTCTCGAGTCAAACACCGAGTTCAAGGCGTTCGTTTCATTCCATTGCTACGGTGAAGTGATAATTTTTCCTTGGGGCTACACCAGCGAGCCCTGTCCGTCCTACGTGGAACTACTTGAGGGAGGCACGGTTATGGCTCGGGTATGTATAAAGAAATCATTAATTTCTAACCTTTTTATCTAACACTGACGCAAGCTAAACTGCAAGTTTTAATGCTGGCACTCACTGGGTGTATTTGGCAAATATTCGTGCTGCATCTCTTTCCTTTGACAAACAAAACAAAAGGGATGCAACACGAATATTTTCCAAATACAACACGAATATTTGAAATGCCAGAGCATAACGTTTAAAATTAACTTCAAATTCTTAGAAGAACCTTCGCTAACATTGCACCTGACATCATTTTTTAAACAGCAGAATTACGATAAGAGTCCATTACGTAGGTAAATTTTATCGCCTTCCCAAATTATTTTTGATTCAAAAATTATAGTACCCACTGTAAGTACTACAATAGTAAGAAGGGGATAGGACTGTTAATTTATTGGGTTATAAAGATAATAGACGCAGGCACATCTGTAGAATTACCTCAAGCTGCGTATGATTCTAATTTAAAATAAACCTATCCTCAGGCAATACACGCTGTAAATGAGCGCACATACAAGGTCGGAAGCACTAGGGACATCATGTACTACTCAGCGGGCACCAGCGTAGACTGGAGCTATGGCGTCGCTAACATCCCCTACTCCTACATGATAGAACTACCAAGCAAGCAGCACCGTTTCCTCTTACCCAAGGAACAGATCATCCCCACAGCAATAGAAGTCTTATGTGGAGTGATAGAGTTAATGCAATTCGTCGACAGGAGGAGTAAAGGTACGTCACCGTCAGCTACCTCTTGTAATAGTAAATTATAGCACTAATGTTTGTTTTATTGAGTGCCGGACTATTTTGAGTTAGATTGTACGATTTACATAGTGAGATTTGTTCGTTTCTCAACCCAGTAAAATAACGTTAGAAACATTGTTCATTTTTGCATATATTTTTTGATATGATATCTCTATAAGATTTAATAAATGGAAATAACATGCTTATACTTACACCATTTGCCTTTCCTTCTTTTAACCTCTTCGCCGCCATTTACTGTATATAAAGTCAGTACATTTGGTGCCCCACAAGCCACGACTGTTTAACGGGTTGCCTACGTGCAATTTTTGACATGGCAATGATGACACTTTGTTACTTCATTGACGTAGCGGCGAAAGGCTTAAATAGTGCATACACGTGCAATTGTTACTGGACCACTTAGCATGACTTGCGTTATCGCGCGCGACTCCATATTTCAAGCGCGACTACAAGTATACAATGTGTGGCCTGTAATAGGAGCAAAAAATTAAACTGTAGGCTATACTCCTCAAACTGACCAAAATTTGTTCAGCGACTTTTAAAAATAATGAAGACTTAGACTTTGGACTTCGTATTTTTCATACAAAATAAATATTAATTTTTAACAAACAGAAACGTCTGCGATCGATGCTATTAAGCTTAGAATAAATTTAAAAGTGGAAAAATTACTGCCTTGGTTGAGACTTGAACTCACGGCCTCTGGATCCAGAGGCCGTGAGTTCAAGTCTCACCCAAGGCAGTAATTTTTCACTTTTAAATTTATTCTAAGCAAAATAAATATTACTTTCAATGTACGCCATTATCATTGTGATTGACGTTGCCTGTCACACCTTAAACATAACAAAATTCGCAATACATTGCGTCTTGGAAAAATCAAAACACAAGTTATTTTTAAAAGTCGCTAAACAAATGTTGGTCGGTATGAGGAGTACAGCCTACAGTTTAATTTTTTGCTCCTATTACAGGCCACACATTGCAGAATCGCGCGCGGCAGCGGTCTGATATTATTTGAGTAAACAAGGTTATTACAATGAGGTATCTGTACTTATGCCCGGCACAGTTTAATAATTAATCTTATATGTCTCTATGCTAGAAGGCACAATCTTTTAACGTTGTATCGTTTGTTATCGTTTGTTGTTGTGTTTGGTTGTACACAAATATCTACTTCTAACTAAAGATATTAAAAAATATCTATTGATTAATCAACACCAACATATTAATTATTTATGTTAATCAAAAATATTTTACTCACTCAGGAATCAGGATCGTTATTGCAATTTGATCGTGTTTAAATTTTGTTACATACATATTTTCCATAAAATATTGTGATCCGATGGCCAAGCGACGTAATCGACATATTCCTGCTGCGGTTTGAATAACGACAGGTCCGATCCAAAACAGTACTTGCCTCTCGCGCTGCCATCGAAATGAGCTGCAATTATTTATCAAAAACTCAATAACGCCACTTAATTAAGTAAACAGTTAAAATTTCAATAACTTTATTTACACATTTTTGCATTATCTTATAATACAGTCAACAATTTCGTTAAACATTACAATTGAAGTTCACATTCATTTATCTAACGTAAATAGCCTAAATACCATCTATCGACAGTAATCAGTGATTACTGTAATCACTATATTTAGCCACCGTTAACATCTATAACCGGTTGTCCACACACTTATCACTCCGGACGGTTAGCGAGCCGAACACTAAAGTCTTCCTGTATTTTTCACGAGTCCTTAGATAAAAAAAAAAAGTCTAATACGGACGCCACACATCAACCGGTCTTCGTTCGGAAGTAGTCAATGCTTTGCTGCGCGTTCTGACCCCTGGTTCCGTCCATTCCGGTGAAGCGGGCCTCTTTTTTCCACCGCTAGGTGGAGTAGAGTTAGCTTCTTCTTCTCTGTCTGGACTGGAGTTGGAATCTTCATGAGGGGGTGGTGGTCTGAGCCACCAATCGTAGCCACCGTAAAGTTGAGAGTAAAGCCACGCTGGCGGCGTAGGTATTATAGGGGAATTTAGGAACAGTTGTGCAGCTAACGCGCTGTGGAATAGACTGGAAGGTGCTGGTAGAGGCTGGAGGGGTTTCCTTGTTCTGGTGACGGAGGTGAAGGCTCCTGGACGGTCGTCGGGTGGCGGGCTGATGGAGGCCGTGACAGAGATGTCGTCGCTCTGCGGGGAGCTCGGCCGCGAGTTGGCAGGGCTCGTCGTGCTGTGCGCGTGCACTGTTGTAGGGTTCTCGGATGTCACATCTGTGAAACACAACTTATTTCAACAATAGTGTTTCAAGTAAAACTATAAATATTTATTCCTAGACATACTATAAGTATTATAAAAGAATTAATGTAAAATTTATGTTGACCGTTATCTTGATTAGAAACATATTTCTCTAATAAGTACCCTAAGAACTAATATCATGAGTGTCTACCAAGATATGAGTAAAATGCACCCAAAGATTCAAGGCGGAATGTCCCAGGTATAATTCTGCCTGCCGATACCGTTTAAACAAGAAGAGTTAATACAATAAGATCATGCTCACCAGTTTCGTGTGCCTGTGGAGGGTGCCCAGGCGCATGAGGTGGTAGCACATGCGGGGTGAAATGTGCGTGTGGTGGTAGCAGGGGAGGGGGGTAGTGCCGCGCTAACGCCCCCCACTCGCCGTTTGGTAGGCCAGCCAACTGATGAGCTATGCCTGGCAACAAGAAAACAACTTTTAATATAAGTTAATGTTAGGCTAGAAACATACTGCATATATTTTATAACCTTATAAGTTGTGTTACTTTTCAAGCCTTTGTCATTTTCCTGCATTAAAATGACAATACCTAATTCCTAGACGTAACATTTGAAAATCCAAGTTTTTATGACAAACACCAACTGACTGCGTCATTATCTACGGTATCTAATCGATAACTGGAATCGTTGATGCGGCCGTGAAAGAAGCTTTCTTGATGAGTCAACTTCATATTGCTATTGATAACGTGAACAATTTCGAATGCTTTTAACATCTCAATCAATTCTACAATGGCATCGCGATACTTAACGCAGCCAGCATACAAGTCCTATCTTTTCAAGCAATTTATTATCTCAACCCTATTTTATAATATGAGCTGTAAGCTGTATATGGTAAGGTAGTATTTGCGTTAACGTGACTAATAAGATAAGAGGTTTAGAGGGTAGCTGTGGATATTTAAATAATGAGTGAGACGATTCCCTGCTCCCCCACAAGCTTGTTTCAATTCTCGCCTTATCTCCGTCGCGGCACTCCTCAATTGTTAGCTCTGACAAGTTTGAAATGCGCGGATCGAGAATCAAAATAAGACCGGTTTTAAGTAGGTTATATATGTGCCTATATGTGATTGTCGAGTGTGTTTGGAATAACGAAAGTGTTTGTTAGCGGAGATGCGTAAGTCTTTTATATAACTCATTCCTATCCTCTGAGCAAACCATCAATCACCAGATAAGGGTATTTCTATGTGGTAAATGCTAATGATTTTAAATTACGATATCAACATGTTCTCATTAATTTCCACGTCACAATAAATAAAACAGTAAATAACATCCATGCATAGATCGTGATCGGCAACGCAGGCTTCGTCAAGTGGACACAAAAGCAAATCAGCAACAGGCTTCGTCATCGACTTACAAATGATGTAATCCGCAACAGGCTTTGTCTAGCTTAACCACTAAATTAAACTATTTAGGCTATGGTGCCACCCCGGACCGTAGCCGGCCCAAACGTCCCCATGACACTGGCAGCGTTGCCCCGTTGAATTGCCAAGGAGATCTGTTGGACCAGGTACGATCCGGAGCGAGGATCGCAACCCCTATCTCTCAGTCGCCGACCCAATTCCCACACAAACTCCTTAGCCTCCGCACCCCAAGGTCCAGCAGTCTCCACCGCAACTGGTATAAAATCATACATGTTCTTACTTTATGAAACTTATTTTATGCCTGAACAAACCTTAGGCTTATCATGAAATGGCGGCGTTTAGGAAATTCATGATCTGGCAGCCGCCGACATTTGTAAGGCACATCG
Source organism: Cydia strobilella (assembly GCF_947568885.1). Taxonomy (NCBI): domain Eukaryota; kingdom Metazoa; phylum Arthropoda; class Insecta; order Lepidoptera; family Tortricidae; genus Cydia; species Cydia strobilella. Next base: position 6,183,971 of record NC_086053.1, read on the forward strand.
TGATATGCCTGGACAAATCTTCATGAAATGGCGGCTTTTTTTTTCACCTTGACGAAGGCGGAAGGATTGGTCTAATATTGACATAGACTGAGATGCGAGGAACAAAGAAAATGAGGCCTTTGCCAAGCAGTGGGACACAATAGGTTATAAAAAGAAAGTGGCACTCAGATAGTTTTATTAGTTTTAAATTTGTCCAGTTAGCCGCAAGAACCGCTGTGCGAACGAAATATAACAAAACACCTACACGCTCTATTTATCCTAACATTGCACGTCTCAAAAAATTAAAGAAACACAATATACCCAAGTTGCAAAACTTAAGGATAAAGGTAAAACAACTAACAATATAGGCAAATATCTTGAGCTACGTAGCTAAGAACCACCACAAGCAAACTCGCTTTCACGTTAAAAAAGCCGCATCGAAATCGATCCATCCGTTGTAGAGCTACGATGCCACAGACAGACAGACAGACAAACATTGGCGTCAAACATTAACACCCCTCTTTCTGCGTCAGCGGTTTAAAAAAATACGCCTGTAAATCAATTATTCTAATAGATATAAATGTCCAACAGCTAAAGTTAATTCAGTAAGGTAAGTACCAACATACTCATTCAAGATATAGTATTCCTATTATATGAGTCAATAATATAAAATCTTACACCGTCATACCAATAATAGTAGTCAGTTTCAATATAAAATAGAAGCGCGTTAATCGCAAAGCATTTATACATAGGAAATTTGTTTTGGCGTCATAATTCACAGTTGACATTTTTAAGCGCATAAATTAACAAAGTTGCCGGCGCGACCCCGTACATTCGGCTTAACCCTTTAGCACCCACCTTGGGTAATTCCCACCCTACCCGACCCTTTCAGCAATAGAATAAATTACAGACCGGTTTATGTCACAGATACCGGCGCTGCGAAAATGTAAAACGCATTATTTTCAATCCGGCCGCTTAATCTTTATAGTTCTTGTTGCAATTAGACGAAAGCCTTTTTGCGTAGACATGAGGAAGGTGTTCTGAATGGTCTATTTTGGGTCCCACCGAGTAAAGGACTTCGCTGTTCTTCGCCACTCGTCACGGCTTAGTGCATGTCCCAGCCAGTCGCTACAAAATGGGTCACGGTCCTTCTTATTTTACTGTATTGAATAAGGTCGTCTCTGGTGACACCTTACGAATCACCTGGCGTTTAATTATAACCCAAATATGTGGCGATAAATTTCCTTCAGAAAATGTTTTATCTGATCGTATTCTTATATTTTTAAACTTTATTTAAAATAAAGAACGGCTTAAATAAAAGTCTGTCAAGCCATCACGAAAGTTAAAATAAATCAATAAATCTTCACTTGGCATATAAAAATCACGGTATATTCAACGTCTCATAAAGCTCGTGCCATTTTTAGATTATTCGGAAATATTTACGACTCGATTTGATTCGTTGCATCTGCAAAATTTATAACCTTCGACAACTTGCCTCGTTAAATAGGTAGTTACTTTGCTTCCACATTTTTATGCTCTAGTTCGGAAAACGAAGGAAATCTGCTCACATTTTCGGGGAGAAAAATTTAAGAAAGTTCACCGTTGACAATTTAACTAATGGCCGCTGCTCAGTGTAGGGGAAAGTCTGAAGATTAAGTTGTTTCTCAGTAATAGACCATCAATATCGGATTAAAACGTCAATATAACCCTTTGAGCTGATTAATCGTTTTACAAGCACGTCGTCAAATTAATGATTATATTTTTATCACGCAAATCCTGGCTTTGTTTTATATTTGTGGTTCTGTTGATGTATCTTATTATGAATGTTATCATTGATGGGAATGGCAATAACTATTTGAGGAATCAAAAGCATATCGTTTTATATTAAATCAAATTGTGACAGGCTGCATGCATAGAAGCGGTTAAGTTAACTTTTCTTCAAGGTGACGTAAAAACGTGAAGTAAATATTTTTTTATTAAAGTTGCTCAAAAAGTGCTACTTTACGTAGCTGTTTAGCGTGCGGAAAGTTGGTTTTCGCGAACTAGTGCTTTTTACTTTTCCAATTTTTTTAAATTTATACTTGTTCCAATTCATGACTACTTATTGATGAGTGTTAATATTAATTTCCTTTAAACGTCGTAATCAACATAAAAACCTACTGTTAATGTAAGAATACACATATTTTATAATTTAATTACTTACCTCATCATCATTATAACACGTTTATTTTTTAATATTGTATATTGAAAAACCGTTCTTAATAAGTTGTCTGAATGGAACGGAATAGCTGCCGAAACGCCTATCAAGGAAGAGGCGTTTTTTCTTACTTTTACTACCTACTAAGAGGCGTTTTAAGTTTCCAAAGTTTTTATTCCTTACTTGTTATTTTTATTATTTTTTCGCAACTGTATTAAAAAACGTCGTTCGATACACGTGCGGAAATGTCATTCTTCTTCTGCACTAGCATCGAAATGTACTATTAAGCATGGGAATGCTCCATTTTATAGCTTAATAAAATATAATCTATATTTTTCCGAGATAACGCGAGGAAGATTAAAATATAATCTATATAAAATCTCGATTATCTTTAATGCAGCCAAACGAAGTAGCAAGGTTTAATAAAGAGCAGATTGTGCAGGAATTTCTATTGCATTTTAATAAGTGTAGCCAAGGGTGGTCGCTATTCAGGGCGGCCTTTCTTCAGCTAAGAGCATTCAGGTCAGCACAGAAAATGTTATCCTAACAGTAATATAGTTATCAATTATCGAGGTAAACCAACATAGTACGCATTACCTAATATGACCAACGTTTTTCAACTATTTTCAAGTTACCTTACGTAAGTATAATAACAAATATGGTTTGATTTTTTTATATAAATAGGTACAAATGTAAAAGAAAATAGAAGAAAAATCGCGTATAATAATAAAGTACAGTCAACGTCAAAGATATGTTTACACTTTTGCACCTTACTCCTACAAAGGTAATAAGGCGAAAAATGTAATATCCTTGACGTCGACTATACGCATTTTCATCTTTTGAAATTAACTTCAGAAGACATAGTAGAGGGTACTAAGAGACAAACAAGTCGTAAGTCAACCGATTGTTCACATACGTCGTTCCTTAGCCATCTTTGGACATAAGTGCGTAGATACTGCTTAAGATATGTATACTGCAGCGGCTCAGACAATATCCACGGACGCGAGACGCAAAAAATACCGGCAGAATTCAAGATTACCCGGCTTTGTTCCACTACCACTCAAAAGTCGAAGTGCAGCGTACACTCAGACCCAAAAGTAGCTTCATTAGATACACTATTCAATGAAACACTTATGTGACTAATTTATCTGAGTACACTTTATTGAATGAGGCGACATAGGTATCAGTGTTTTTGTATATTTTTATTTCACTTTTAATAATGCCAACGTAAACAATTTAAAGTTGATTGCATAGTGAAAATAATTATAATCTTAGTCTTCACATTTGAGTCTTGACATGTCATGGTTTGCGGTGTAGATTGTCAAACTCAAACTAAAAGATATCCTTTTGTTAGTCCAACAAGGCTATCAAACAATCAATAGACAGTGATGTTGACGATGATACTTTACCTAAGTACCTCTACATCTACAATTATCTGTTAGCTATGATATAATGTACGTATCTATAATGCATTGTCACCGTAACAGATACAATTCGGACAGAACGCTGTAAGGAACGTATTAGTTACATTAATTTAGTCAAATTGTACTCGTATCCCTTTGAACTAACCCATTAGAAAGTTCAAATGTATATATCCATTTCGATATCAGAGCTCAACATTCACGGAACTCGTTACAAGAAAAACGAGGAGGCATTTTCGTTGTGTTCCTTGATCAAAGTTGCAAAAGAAAGGGCAGCTACAGACGATTTGCATTCGTTAAAAATGTGGAATACTTCGTGTTTGTGTGCTGTGCACAATGTGGAATCGTCACTGCGCCCGATTGATTTTGATATTTGAAGATCATATTACAAATCAACAATAAAATTAATTAAATAAATTAGTCTGGGATTGTTTATTTAATTTCAAATAAGTACATATTTATATGTTTTAAAATCATTCTTTCAATGTACATAAATTGCCAATTCTCTTTACACAAAATATCATTAAAAAAACAATCTAACATTAAACATAAATGTAATAATACAAAATAGTTGATCAGTTGATCACAAACAGTTACGCCTGAGAAGTAACAACAATTTACACAGGTACCGCTATTGTGCATCATTAGACGTGTGACCTTGACCCATATTCGGTAGTATCCAGGCAAATTATAGTTTGTAGTTAATTTATACATAAACTTAGATGTAGGTACAGTCCAAGGCAAAAATATCGATCCAGACAAGTGGCTTAAAAATATGTTAACACGACTTTATTGTCTAAGGTGTAAGAGCGTACACATATTTTTGAAACTTTGGGAATGTATATATATATGCCCTTGACTGTACAAATGTTAAAGTTATGAAAACAATCAAATCAAAGCAATGTTGTACCTATTTCTATATGAGATTATTTTAAATTGAAACTAAGAAACAAACCTTTAACAGAAACAAGTATCAAGAGCGACTCGTCGGCAGTAGTGCGCCGGCCGCATTCGAAGACGTGCCCGTCCGCTACATTGCCTCAGACGAAGGGGTTTTTTCCGACTTTGAAAAATCGCGCCGCCGCGAGAGGGTTGAATCCAAACATTTTAATGCCATTTGCTAGATTGCGTCTTGCATTTTTCTTTCCCCGCTACAGCGCTAATCCGCGAAGAAGACCGGGATTACAGGGATAAAAGTATTTACGTTTTTAGTGTGATTCCGATGTCCCAGATTAGGGAGGAATTTTTTAACGGCTCTCCGAACCCTCGCGGTGATTAGAGAAAGGGTTCGAAGCACTTTCGAGTAATTATTTTACATTTCTTCGAACATCATTGAAGTGCTAACGCGCCAGCGATTTCGCTTCCCTTTGCACGGCTTGAAAAGGTATCCAAGTTGTTTAGAATGTAGATATTAATCGTAGCTTAATGAAAACCGGTGTAGACTATCATGCAAAGCTTAAAATATTTAGCAAATATTTGCTCTCAAAAGACGAGTCAGGGCTCGGGCGCGCTAGTTGCTAAAGTGTTAACATTTAATTATTTCTGAGCATAAGTTTATAAGTTTAATTAATTTTCGTAAAGTTCTAGGGCGTCACGCGTGGCAATTACAACATTCATTTCAAAGTCGGTGGTTGGAGTAATGGCGGAAACTTATGAGAAATGATAGGCACATGCTCCTCGACAGGAGTTTGATTCGGCAGCGGAAACCCTTGCCGATTATAAATTGAAAGTAATAATTCAGGGAACAGTCCGACATAATAGCAAAAGCTATATATGTATATATATATATATATATATATACACACTATTCTTAGCACATACGAGATTCATTTATTGGAACTTCAAATTTATTAATAAGGAGTAAAAAATATTTTATTTTATTTTATTTAGTAATTAAAACTTAAATCTATCATTACAGGTTTTGCCTTATGCGACAGATAAGCAACAAACCAATAACCAGAATTAGGTATTGTCAGTATAAATATAAAATATAAAATGAATCAAGCAGCCACGCATTTTATTACATTTACAATAAAGTTCAAATTTGGGGCTAAGCACTTGTTTGCCTCGCTTCAAATACCAAGCTACAGCACTAACTTTGTTTTATTTATCTTTGCCAGTTTTGTGCTCAGTTCATTTGGCAAATATATCACGGATTCATATCACTTATTCACCACTGAGCTACGGTCGTAGCGCTACGTCGTAGCCGATAACATGGATTTTCCGGTATGAAGCTGAAATGCATCGTAGAGGCAAAACGACAACGTGTCGTGATTAACGGTGCATAGGTTAAATCACATTTATAACCGGGTCTATCGCGAATTTATTTTGTTACCCGATTATAAATATTATTTATATGTCCAACCAATTATTGTAATGTTATCATGTATTTTCGTTAGAATTTTGACAGGCCAAAACTACCTCAAATGTTACTTTTATTGCAGTAAATAAGACATGTTTTACTTATACTGTCAACACTTGACGAATGTTGCAAAGCATTGACTCAGTCAGTCAATTCAGTCATCAACTCATCAGCTTTAGTGGACAAGAGATTGCACTTGCAGATATTTTGACAGCACACGCAGTGCAGGCGTTATTTTAAACGTCAAACTTCTATGAGATTGTGACGTATAAATAACACTGGCACTGCGTGTGCTATCAAAATGTCTGCAGACTTTTCTTGGTCTAATACCGGTTTTGAGTTTCCATATACCTATTGTATGACCCAGTTCTTTCTTGACATAAAGAAAAACGTTCAAGCATGCTAACAACGCTCACCAATCACAATACACTGATTTGTTGAACGTCAGTGCCGGCTACGTCACAGCATGGGTTAACAAGACGGATATCCCCCATACATCATAAGGTTAATAAGAGGGCTTGCGAACTAACGACTACGCTTTGTCAACGCGCCTTAACCCGCTCGCCGCCATCTTTGGCAGCCATGTTGGATTTCAATCTACTTAGCGCTTAATGAATTTGTGTCTATTGATTTTGTTTAACCCCTTTTTGTTTTGCTTAATTAACCTTTGGTTTTGAACAAGGGAGACTGAAGGTTGTCTTGATATTTTGCTTAACTATGGTTGTTTATTTTTATAAGCTTTTGTCTAACAGTTTTATTTCACCATCCACGTTATCTTAATGGTATTTAAAATGCTAATCCACTTGAAGTAAAGAGTTTGCGTCTCCAGATGCATATATAAACAGCTAATGAAATAGTGATGTTTAATTTAATGGGATGGTTCATTCATTTTGTGCAATTTCGCTTGACTGTAAAACGAGTTAACTTAATCCAACCGTAAATCCATAATGTATAATGAACTGAACTTTATAAAACACGACTTTTTTAGGGAGAAATTGATTGCACTGTTTTCTGCATACGTAACGCTTATCATATATTTTTTTTCGCAGAACCTATTAAACATTGCCGTCAAGCCACTATGTATAAGGTAAACCTACGGACGATTTTCGCTACATGCGTAACGGTCTACGAACTACAAGATTTAAAGCAAATACAACTTATGTTTCTAAAAGGATTAATAGATTACTACACACCTTTACACATACCTACAATCCTCCGTGTGCCTATATAGAGTTATGAAAATTACGCGCATTACCAGTTAATGGGGCCGCGTCATCATTTCGAATTTATTCGAATGCGCAGTAAAAGCTCGAATCACGCCATACAAAAGGCTGTATGAGGTGGGTGGGACATTTAAAATTTACAAATGCGTAATTATGCACCCGCATTGTCGCGAGCGGGCGGCGGAAGGGTTAACCCCCTAACCTTTCTTCCCCCCTCCCCACGATCTGGGGCTTCCGGGCCTAATGCTATATTTAATTTTCTCTAAGGCTCCCTCATTAATAATGCGAGCTGCGACTTAAAGTGGTGCTCATACGGCCGCGTGGAAGAAACGTACCGCGGCGTACTGAGTGACGTGCATTAATTCGAGTATAAATTGGTAATTAAGGTTATTTTGAGGTGCTGTAATTCAGATGGGTTTATTATTTCGAGTAATTACTTGACAAAAATTTAACAATTGTTTATGTTTTGTCTTCTTGAGGCTAGCTTGATGCTGGTCCAGGTTCCTGGTCTTGATTATGTCAAGTTCAAAAGATCAATTTTCGAATGCTTAAGTACTCAATTCGTAAAATGTTAAGTAAAAAAAACTTTTTCTAGACAGTTTGTCTTTAAAAGTTAGTCTAACTTCAGACGAGTTAAACATCGTTTGTTAATTTACAGACACCTTTACATTTATAATTTACCCTTCACCCCCTAACACTATCCTAATAAAGTATAAAAAACATCTTGAGTTCTAGCCTCTTTAGTTATGACACCGATGTTTTTTATGGTGGAACAATTTTAACAGAAGAAATTTTCTTTAGTCATTTCATTGAAGTGCTCGTCAATTAGCAAAGCAATTATGATGCCTCATCCACACCTTTCCATGTTGAAGTTGCCGCGTGAATGTGGATAATTTATCATGATTTCGCGGGGTTATTGGTGCTTCAATACCGTTCCACGTTAAAACGGCGTAAGTGAGCGGTACAATTGTACTAACACCAACACTCTTTACTGACCATGGATGGACTTTATATCATTGCAATAAGGTTTACGAGTTCACAGTTCAAGGTGTAAGCGATGGTGCAGCACATACGACCTGTCTATAATTACGGGGTTACTACAGTTAAGAGGGCAGAGACGGTGCTTGGGAATTTACATATTGAAGTGGGCTAAATTGTTTCTGAGGAACAAAGCGAATGAGAGCGTTGAAAGAAGATTCGGAGGGAGCTACTTGTAGCTTGTTTGTTGGTAGTTGATGGGGATGTTTACGGATATACGTACGCTATAGAATAAAAGCTATGGAGGGTTAAAATAATTTTAATGTGACCTGATTAAAATCCATTTGTACTTACACAAAATAGGTCAGTGGCAGTAATAACACTTTGTCCGATTAGGGCAAATATGTGCTAAACGTTCCTAATGGATCAAATTATTAAGCACTCCCGTTTAGTTAATAATATATGTTTATTTGTTTATGAGGAATTGTAATAATTATCAGCCACATATATCATTAACGTTTTAAATTCACGCAAAGTAACTCGTCTTGAAATGAATCAACTGGGTGTAACAATTTTAACAATATGTTTTTTTCTTTTCTTGTAAGATCATTATTATTTCTGCAAATGAAAAGGGGTTAACTAAATGGTTTTCCTATGCATATTATTTAACCCAACTACAGTAAACTTATATCTAATTACAATTATAATGCTATAATTACACTTATTATAAGCGTATTATGTAGGTAGGTAACTTCAATTCAAACAACACGTTTCGCTACGTATCTCGTGAAGTAAGTCACTCATTTACTTCTTTCCAACTTCCAAACAGAATTATCGCTTCGCCGAAACCCTTCGAAACAAAACTTATTCCAAACTCAATATACGTCCAGCTTAAAAGCTAAAGTATATTAGCATGCATTAATGCCGGCAGGATCTTGGGCGCAGGAGCGCGAGGTGTGTAATTAGGTTAGGGCCCTTTGACACCCGCCTTAACGAGGTTTGCCTCGCCTCTGCGCAATACAAAGGCAACGGTAGTTGACTATGGTTTGTGTGGGTACAGCTTAAGACCGATGCTTATGGACAGGTGGATATTTCGTTTGATATAGATAGGGAAAAGTGATAAATGGAATTGTAATGAGGTTTGCTTTTAGAAACTTGTGTGGCTGTATTTTTTGTAGGGTGAGACACTGTAATAATTAAGACTAATAATGTTTTCATCACCTTTCAGTGTGTTATATGTATACATGTATACTGAAAGCTTTACAATGTTGTAGGCACTTATTGAAATTTAACACCCTCTTCTTCTTCTTCTTCTTCCTTCCCTTATCCCACCTACGTGGGGTCGGGTCTCCTTGTCACTGCGCCAGAGTAGTCGGTTCTGGGTTGTCTCTTCTGCTATGTTCAAGTTCTCTAGGTCGGTTCTAATATTGGACCACCATGTGGATTTTGGTCGTCCTCTTCCTCTCGGTTGTTCCGGAAGGTTCAATGCAATATTGACGACATGGTCCTTTCCTCTTCTTTGTATGTGGCCGTACCATCTTAGTCGGGTTTCAAGGAGTTTTTCTCTAATTGGAGCTACTTTGTTTACGGATATACGTACGCTATGGAATAAAAGCCATGGAGGGTTAAAATAATTTTAATGTGACCTGATTAAAATCCATTTGTACTTACACAAAATAGGTCAGTGGCAGTAATAACACTTTAAGTCCGATTAGGGCAAATATGTGCTAAACGTTCCTAATGGATCAAATTATTAAGCACTCCCGTTTAGTTAATAATATACCCCTATGTTACCTAAATGTAGGTAGGTAATACGAGAATCCACTTACTAGCGAAAAACCAGGTGCCTAGCGACGCCCTACGCGCGTCGCCACTTATTACGCCGATTAATTTGCCAGGGATTTCCGGCTAGCAACTATACGTGTAGATTAATCTGTAGTTTTAACCTTCTCTCAACATAACAAGAGTTCAGGGGAAGAACAATAAGAGACCTACGTAAGCTTAAGAGGAAAGGGGACGGCCGCTTCTCCATACAAACGTACTACCCATTTTCCTCTCTGCATATTGATATGGAAAATATTTTTAAATAATTTGATGTATTGTAAAAATTTGGAGCGAAAAACTGATTTCATACAAATGTTTAATGCTCTTAACTTTTATAATAATTAAAAATTCGAAAAAATCAAACGATATACAACAAATTGTGTCAAAATATTTTCAATAATGTTAATGTCCAGAGAGGAAAATGAGGACTACGTTTGTATGAAAAGACGATTTCGAACATTGCGGGGAACCAACTGGCAACTAATGGAACCGGCCATGACTTAGTTAATTAATGAAATAAAACTATGAAAACGGATTATATCGCGTATATTGAATTTATAATACATCCCGACGTTTCGAACTCTTTACAGCGTTCGTGGTCAACGGGTGACACACTTAGACACAAGACAATATTAGTTAATTCAATTCAATTTATTTATTTAAAAAAGACAACAATGGCCCATAATGGTTAATATTGAACGATTTGAACTTTGATATCGAAGACAACTTTTGTTTTTCTGTGTAATAATAATTCTATAACTATTTAGGTGAAAATATCCTACCGAAAAGCCTCTGTCCAATCAAACCCTATCTATTTATAGGAATAGCTCTAAAACAAAACTTCACAAAGGTAAAATAATGAGACAGTCTGGTGCCAAAAGAAGGGTTCCAAATTGATAATTAATTGTTTCGCAAAACTTCTGGAGCAAATTAAATCCCTTTTGAGGCGTCGGACGCGGCGGACTGACAAAGGTCCACGGTGACAATTTAATATCTGCCGGATAGAAACGTCGACCCTGCCTCGACCTACGATTGCAAGTGCGACGGTCTAAGGAATATGCGTTAGCGGCAGAAACTAGTAAATATACCTACATGACGGACGACCTTCATACAAGACACCGTTCCACGCGTCCCTATTTAATAGTTTACTATTTTAGCTTTATACGTAGGTACCTAGAAAATCTGTCATCAACTGCTATTTCTGACTTAAAATCCGACTTTCCTGGCCACAAAAGTACAATCAGAGCATCAAAGCTAGTGGCTTCCCCGACAGCTTACTTATAGTCCCATGACGCTATCCATGCCAAACCGATTTGGTTACTGTCTAATTAAGTAAACCATTATCTCGCGGACTTCTTTTACGTAACATCTCGTAGTTATTTAACCTCTTCCACGCCATTATTTATACAAACCAAAAAATGGAGGCGACATATAGTAGTCATTTAATGCATCCTACAACCATATTCAACCTCTTCTCCCTACAATTTTCCCCTCTTATTTTTCTTGTAGACTAGATGAACTGAATAGTTAAATTAACTTACTATATTTATATTTTGAACAGCTCTTATACAACTGTTTGATTAACCAATGTTCCATGGAACTAGTAAGTGCGAAATATTAAAAAAAAAAACCGCTGATCGCTTTTCACTTATGATTTCCAAAGCGACGCAACGGGGAGCCGTCTCCGTGACTAACTTCGCGCCGTTACACGAAGACTCAAACGCCTGCAACGTTGCACACCTATTCGCACCTCTGTAGCTATGTGTGTATCATAACTAAAATTAAACCTTACTGCGATGAAATAAGATCTACTATGTCACTGAAGTGTGTTGTCTGACTTTACCGATACGGTACGGCTTAACGGCTTAAGATCGTAGCTGTTACAAGCACTGTCTTTTTAAGTCAGTCAATTCTCTTTGAACGTTGATGTGAGAACCAAAGTGCTTGGTTCTCACTCTCATACTTAAGCAATTAAATGATGGCTTTCTGAACTTGTGGTGCCGCGAACCAGGGGCGTAAAAGGAAGAGATTTAGGTCAGTCAAGATGGCGGGTCTTGGAAATCGGCGTCTAATAGATAGTGACAAAGATAAATATAACTCCGTAATAGATGGATACAGTCTAAGGAAAAAACGTGCCTCGAAAATCAAGAAAATTTGATTCTCGTTCAGAGGGCGCTACTAGTTTTGGCCTACAGTCGTATAGATGGCGTTGACGGTTTCGTTTGTTATTTAACAATTTTAACACATGTCAGTGAAAGAACATGGGTCAAAATCATAAAAATAATTAATGCAAATAAAAAAAATCTTTTATCTATATTTAAATACATTCTATCGTATTTTTATAAATCTTCATTTTTAGTTTTAAAGTGTGTCGACAGATGGCAGTGAATTTACTGGGGTTACAAAATTTACTATGACAGTAACGCTCTAGTATCAGTTACTCTATGATAGTGACGAGCAAAGTGACCGTACAGTTGTGATGGCATCATGGTCAGTATCATCAATAAGTAAAGGAGATAAATATAATTATTTACCTGATAGTTTGAACGGTAGGGATCCCATCAGTGGGTCCGGCGCGAACCGCGGCCCGAAGTGGAAGGGATGGAAGCCATGATGGCGGGTCTTGGAGCGCGGCTCGCGCGGCCCATCCACCGTCACCTTGATGGCTTTCTGATACGTCACCACTTGTGGCGGTGACGTGGCCAGCATTATTGTCAGCGTGAAGGATTTACCTGCAAAGATATTCACATTAGTAAACAGTAAGGGCCACTTTACCCGGGCTTTACCGGTTAAACCTGGAGTTACCATGGTTACCAGTACAATTTGACACTGGGTTAACTGTTTAACCGGTTAACCTCGGGTTAGTGGGATGGTAAGAATAATGAAATAAGTAAACAATTGCTATTTTACGTCATAACTACGCTAAAAACTTATGCTGTCTAGCTTAAACCATGACGTACTCTTTGATTAATCTAGATCTAGATCTGCGCGCATAATAAAAAAAAATAGCATACTCGTAGTCTAAAGATAAAAGCACGGCGTATTATTAGACGAAGACAGTAGAGTAGAAAGTACATTTTGAAATTGGAACCTTTTGGCGAAAGCCCAAAATACCCCCACCATCCATGTTTCCATTTGTTTGTATGTCTATTTCATTCGCACGTTATACGACATTAACGGCTTACCGGATTTTAAAGTATAATAACGAAGCAGGTCCCGGGTTCGAATCCTGGTAAGGGCATATTTTTTTTTTTTTTTTTTTTTTTTTTTTTTTTTTTTTTTTTTTTTTATTCAGAAACAAACAGTCATACATAGTTTATGAACTTAGTTTAAAGACAAGAAAATCAGACCTATAGTTTCATAACAAAATAACATATAAATAGGTCCGTGGCTATTAACTACATAAGAGAAAGACTTAGTTTGTATTTTACAATTACTATAAATATACTTAAAATATGTAAATCAATGAATTGATACCTTTGTAAAAATTAAAATTGTAAGTGAGTTTAAACAAGATTTAAATTTAGTTATAGATATTTACTATTTAAATGCATTCTTAAGTTGTGTTAGTGTACAGTTAAAAATGTCTATATCATTAAGTTTAAGGTTCTCATTAAATAGTTTACATGCGCGTTTGATGAATACATTCCCACCGTAACCAGTCCTACTGAATGGTATAGAAAATAAGTTTCTTTTACGACAACGGCGCTCTCGTCTTCGCGGAACTCTAAAACAGATTTTATGTAAAAGAATAGGGGCTTCTAGTTGAGAATGGAAAATTTTAAAGAGCAAAACGGAATCAGTGGAATCACGACGGTCACTAAGAGTTTGAATATTAAAACGTTTACAAGTGTCGGTATAGGTATAGTCAGCAGTATAGGCTAGTCCAGTCCTGAAGGCCAGTGATTTAATAAATCTTTTTTGAAGTCTCTCAATTCTGTCAATGTGTACTTTGTAGAAAGGTTTCCATACTGAGCTACAAAATTCAAGATGGCTTCGAACATAACTGTTGTAGAGAATTTTATATGTTAGGCGGCTTTTAAATGGTTTGCCAACGCGCATAATGAAACCTAACTGTTTATATGATTTTGCTAGCATTTTATCAATGTGTGGGATAAATGTGAGTTTGGTATCCATAATCACACCAAGATCTCTGATTTCGGTTACTCTGTTTAAGGTTTTACCGGATAAGGTGTAGGGGTAATTAATTACATTTTTCTTTTTAGAGAAAGTGATGACATTGCATTTTTCTAAGTTAAGAAACAGGTTATTTATTGCACAGTATCTAACTAAGTTGTTTAAATCATCTTGTAATTTTTCACAGTCGCCAATATTTTTAACTGTCCTAAAAATCTTTGTGTCATCTGCGTAAAGTAATAATTTAGAGTTCTGGATGTAATTAGACATGTCATTTACATAAAGAGTAAAGAGCAAAGGACCCAAGTGAGAGCCCTGAGGGACTCCAGAACTAACAGACACCCATTGAGATTGATAGCCCAACAAGACAACCGCCTGACTCCTGTTTTCAATGTAGGATTTGATCCAGCGAAAGAGGTCGCCATGTATACCAAGCCTCCAAAGCTTAGACAATAGCTTATAGTGACAAATCTTATCGAATGCCTTGGAAAAATCAGTATAAATAGCATCCACACTATGACCATCATCCATTGCACTATAAATTTCATCAGTAAAAGTTAGTAAATTACTGTCAACAGATCGACCTTTATAAAAACCATGCTGATTTGGAATGATATGGCGACGTACAACATTAAAAAATTGGTCAGTAACAATTTTTTCAAGCAACTTTCCAAGAATACATAATTTAGAAATAGGACGGTAATTTACAACATCACTACTAACTGAACCCTTGGGAATAGGAGTGACCCATGCTTGTTTCCAAGTTTTGGGCACAACGCCGTCTTTAATTGACTTAGTGTATAATAAGGTGACAGGAGTTGCAAGAGCAGAACTGCAGGATTTAATTAGTAGCGGATGAATGCCATCGGGTCCAGCACCTTTATGGACATTAACTGTTTTTAAATATTGTAAAACTGTGTTGTAATTAATCTTTATGGTACCTAGATCGATAATAGAATCAGGCGTTGGACTTTTTATTATATCGCCCAGGTCTAGATTACTAGGTTTTTCAAAAACTGATTGAAAATGACAATTGAAAAAATTACATATCTGTTCGCCGTCAGAACTAGTTATGCCTTTATAGTGCATTGATTGAGGTGGTTTATTTTTAGAAAATATAGACTTTACGTAAGACCAGAAAAAATTTGGATTTCTTTTGATTTTACTTTCTGAATAAGATATATATTTATTATAGCATTCCAGCTCTAATTTATTGGCTCGTTTACGCAGAGTACTAAAAGTCTGATAGTCCAAGGGGTTGCGATATAGTTTCCAACGTTTATGATATTTTCGTTTTTCTCTTAAAATCTTACGTAGGGGTAAACTATGCCAGACAGGGGCAGAACGAGTAGGCTGACGAACAATTCGTTGTGGAATATACTTGGAAATTAAAGTTTTAATCAAGTCATTAAATTTTGTCAGACAATCATCTATGTTCAAGTTTCTAAAGAAATTAATCCAATTAATAACAGAAAGTTCAGCATTAATTTTTTCAAAATTACCAGCATGAAAGTTATAAACGAAGTGCGGCGCCGGCTTTAAGTGAGATAAAGTATTAAATTTTAAGTCTAAACAAATAGCCCTGTGGTGCGCATCCTCCGGCGTGAGTGGTGAATCGCAAGCTGATAAGCGGCAGTCATTGTTGGAAAAAATTAAATCTAATATTCGGCCATTGATATTAATTACTGAATTATACTGTTTAGTTCCCGTATATGATAAGAATTCATATATTAATTGTGTACCAAAACTACAACACGCCGTCAGATCCATCCCAGATGCAGAATTCATAGCCCAGTTCGCCTCAGGTATATTGAAATCACCAGAAATTAAAAACAGGTCATCCGGCCGGTCGACAATTATTTGACTAGCAAGGTCAACGAATGTGGTTAGTGCATCTCGGTGATTGGGTCCGTTAGGAATATAAATACAGGCTATGTTAAGATAAGATTGTTTTTCATTATGACAAGGGAACGATGATGTCATGTTGTGTATATTACGTACAATGGGAAGTGAAACCCATAAACATTCACAATGGGCGAGCGATGGGACAGCCCAGTCACGGCGCAGCGGCTGGTACTCTGAGCGCACGGCAACCGCGACCCCTCCGCCCCGCGATGCACCACTCGCCTCTGCTGACCGATCACAACGAAAAACGCTATACCTATTATCAAAGTACTCTAAGTCGTAAAAGTCAGCAGTCAGCCACGTCTCCGTTAAGCAAATAAAGTCATAGTCAGATTTGGTTACTTGTGAGAAAAAATCATGTGACTTTGTTCTTAAGCCCCTAACATTTTGATAATAACCTGAAAATAATATTCTATTCACTTAAAACAGTTGAAGTACATAATACACTCAAGAGCAATGAAAATGGGCCACCCTGTATTAGTATTTCTATACAGAGGGACCCACCGACACCGTCCCTAAGTTTTTTAACGTAAATAATAACATTTTTTTGCAAAGACGGGAGCAAACGAGCGTTATACAACAATAAGTGTAAACGGTAGGTACTGAAAGCTTTATATAAACAACCAGGTTGAAATACAGGCAGTGGCACAGGTGTGGGAATAATATTATTACTTACATAGCAACGCGAGTAAGAACATTTATATTGTATGTAACAATAAATCAGGATAATTAAGTTAGGTATTATACAGACGATAGTAAACAAAAACAGTGATTTAAATTGTATGCGGTGGTATAACATTTGTGTGTAAATTAGAGAGTACAAGGGTAGATAAGTATATATATGTATAACATTGTTTATTGTAAGACCGATGAAAAAAAGGGATATGAGTCAGGTAAGTTTCTTTAGAACAGACTCGTTGGCAATATGGATAACTTTGCATTTTTCGTTTTTACGTAAAAATATTTTACAGTCCCTCGTCCACAAAAATTGATAATCACGCTCCGTTTTAAATTGTCTCGCGAGTTTTAATAATAATTTATTTGAAGGCGTGAGGTGATCGCTCAGGTATAACGTAGATGCGGGTCCAGGCAGTTCTATGTCAACAGTAGTAAGGCCGCGTCTCGCTCGCACAGCAGCTAGTAGTTCATCTTTTCGCCTGCGTTGTGTGAACTTCACGATTATGGCGGGTGGGCGTACATTGGTTTGCGAGTTGCTATGCAGGGCCTGAAAGCGACGTACTCGATGAATCGTGTCGACATCGGTATCTAAAAGGGTGTAACCGACCTTAGAACAAATGTTTCGAAAAATATTGTTCAAATTTTCGCCTTTAGTAAGCGGGACACCCGATATTTCAATATTGTTTAACAACGCGAATTGTTTGAGGCTGTTGTTCTCGGCGACCAGGCCCTCGATGGTATCTTTTACCTTATTAACACTGTCAGCAGCTGCAGATAAACTAGTTCCTTGCTCCTCAACTGACAACATCCTATGGTTTAATTCTGCCAATTCCGACTTCATACGGTCCTGCTCCTCCGACATTTTTTCGGCCAGCGCCTTGACGGAATTTATTTCAACTTTGATGTCGTCAACTATGTCTCGTCGCATATTTTGGAGGTTTACATTCTGTGTATTACTAGTCGTAGTCAAAATGGACATCATCTCCTTCCGAAATGCTGCCAGGTCCTCTTTAATACTGCATTCGTGTTCGTGCTCGGGCTCGGGTTGTTTACGTTTGCGAAGAAATGATATGTGCTCATGATCACTCATTTTGGATAGATCGGGCTGTGAGCCACCACTAATATGTGGCGTAGTTTTAGTTGGAGTGCGTGATAAATGCATTAAAACACACCCGAAACAAATAATCCTTAGAACACAAAACACGGTAATTGTATTTATAATTCACTATACGAAATACGAGCGAGAAACAACTTAATCACTCTAGAGATAAGAACTAAATTGCACTGATGCGTTAAGTAACAGCTCTTTGCGATAAGCACACGTCCTCTCGGTAGCTAGCTAAGACCGGTGAATGAGTGAAGTGAATTTTTGTGTGTATCTAAAAATTTTGTCCCTGAGTTATCTTCGTGAGTCTAAATGTACATTAAAATGTACATATTCATTGCAATCTACTTTGAACCTTTTGATGAAACAAATAGAGTAGCATTTCTTTTGTTTTACTGCGTTGTAAAACAAACGAACTTCGTTCCAATTTACTTATAAAATAAGGTTCAAATTAAAAATTTAAAAACTTTATATGGTGGGTCTTACGAGGTTATGGATGTGTTCTATGTAAGTAGTAGTAGTAGTAGTAGTAGAAATCACTTTATTGTCCACAACACAGGTTTACAAAAATAAATTATAGTAAGTAAGTAAGTAAGTAAGTGTAAGTATTTAGATATAAATAAAACGTCGTCTAGTACCCACAACACAAGGTGGGACTAGGTCAATCTGTGTAAAATTGTCCTATAATATTTATTTATTTTTAAAAAGTTGTTAGATTCGTCTTGATTATGGTTCTTATAGATAATACATAAATATTATACGGACATTTAGTAACGGTGCAGCCACGATACAGTATCTATTATGTAGGCGCGATGCTGTCGATGGTATACGTATACGTACGTATACGTGGTACGTATACGTATACGTGGTATAGAGTATACGGTATACCCTCGCACACCTAAACACGACTCTTAGGGCCTACCGCAAACACCGAAGTTCGCAAATTGCGGGCATCTTTCTCTTTAACTCCAATTAAGGCGTAATTAGAGTGACAGAGAAAGATGCTTGCAATTTACGTACTTCGTTGTTCGCGGTAGACCCTCTGCATTACACAATCGCGCTACTGAATCGCTGCAAAACGTCACCGTGTGCTAGCTTCCTCAGAGTTAAAGAATTACTACAGATTAAAATTGAAAGTAAACGTTTTGTCGTGTCAATCGGCTAGGTCGTGTTGGCACGCGGGCCACGCCACAAATCAGCCGCCGACAGCTCCGCTGCGACATGATCTCGCAACGTGGTTGCGCGCAGCTACGTGACCCCTTGAGGAAAGGGTTGTGGGATTGTTTAAGTAAAATATAAAGATTATAGCTTTCACTATAAGTCCATAGGTCCATACTTAAGACGCAGAGTCGTTTTTCTAGCCAATGTGGACATGTCTGTTTTTTTAAAATAGGTAGATATTTTACCTGTGAACTTGTTTATTTATATGTATATGTACATTTAATATATACAAACACGAAGGTTTCACTACTGCTAAAACACACACACACACACATAATTTATTTAATTAAGAACAATTGGTAACCGATACATACTCGTTGCATTTCACGGTGCAAATGCTAAAGCCACTAATAATGGTGCTAAACTAAAGTACGAGTACTTAATACTGAACAGCGTGACAGACCACGCAGCCCACTAACATGCGGAATGTATCACTTATCGACCTTGAGGTATATTCTGATTGTAATAACGTATTGTGAATTTTGTGTTAATAAAAAAGATATTTAGGGCTGCGTAACAATGCTCTGACCTAGGCAATTATTTTTTACAAAATTTACGTGCGAACAGAGATAGCTTATCGAGGCGCTCATTTCGTTTCAGCCCCTTATGACATTTTATTTTATTTATTTGGCTCACAAAATAAGTTACAGACACAAGAATTACAATAATGACTCTGTCACGTTACTCCCTCCTCCACGTATATTGGAGGAGTGAGTAACGGAGCTGGGAGTGAGGAGGTAGAAAGGAAAGGATAGATATAACAGGGGTAGGTTCTTTATTTATCGGCTTTTGTCTAAATATGACACGCTAACAGATGGTTTAATTACAAAAAGAATAAAAATACGATTATAGTCGCGCTAGTAGCACGCGCAAGGCAGGAGCACGCACACGGATAGGCGCGCTGATAGCACGCGCAAAGGTGAGGCGCGCTGGTAGCACGCGCACAGTAAGGCGCGCAGATAGCACGCGCAAAGGTAAGGCGCGCAGATAGCACGCGCAAGGTGAGGCGCGCTGGTAGCACGCGCACGGTAAGGCTCGCTGGGTAAGGCGCGCTGATAGCGCGCGCACGGTAAGGCGCGCTGGGTAAGGCGCGCTGATAGCACGCTCTTCGAAGAGGCGAGGCGCGGTGACAGCACGCGCCTGTTGAGGCGAGGCGCACCGATAGCGGGCGAGGCGCGGTGACAGCACGCGCCTGTTGAGGCGAGGCGCGCCGATAGCACGCGCCTAGGAGACGAGGCGCTCCGTTAGAGCAACCGCAAAGCACCACCGGACTTGGGCGCGTGCAGAGAGAACGCCAGACTTTGCCAGGAACACAGGTACTTTTTATGGAGCGCGAGCGAGGGTTTCTTGATGGTGCGGGGCCTGGCTTGGCCCCGCACGGACCCTTATAACTGACGTTCCTTAGTTGGGAACTAGAAGCAAAAACTGAATTCAGATGTCCGCTGGGCCGCTTATATAGCTAGCGATAACATTTTCTAGAATTATACATTATCTTATAATTATTTTTGAAAATATTTGAAAATATTTGTTCACCAGTAACAATTTTTAGATAAAATTTAGAAAAAACTACTTGAAAACTATACGACCTAAACTTCATGCTAAAGAATTTAGAGTAAATTAATAGTTTGACGGATTATGTCGAAACAAAAAAACAAATATGTCAAGGAAAATTTATAGTGAATTTTAGGTCGATTAGCTTCGAAATTATAATAAAAACATGAAGTGATTAGAAAAACAGCAAGGTAAGTAACCGGACGGGTCAGGGCCGTATTAGGGTAGAAGGAGTTTAGGGAGAATTTAGAAATGGTAGCCAAAAAGTAAAACATTTTAAATCAACAGTTTCAGGGAGTAATTTGGAAGACGAGAATCAGACAGGAAGACAAGGCTAAAGCGTTAAGGAAGTATAACCGATTGGAGAATCCAGAGGATCAGCCCGTGGGAGTAAGGACTGGGAGTTAGGACCCAGGTATGAGATGCTACAACTCACAGTTCAGATCTGATTAACACGCATTCACCGCTAAGCTACGGTCGTAGCGCTACGTCGTAGCCGATAACGTGGCTTTCCCGATATGTATTGAAAATGCTTCGTAGAGGCAAAACGACAACCGTGTCGTGATTAACACTGAATGGGTAAAACAATGTATTGATTAAGAAAATACGGTTAGCGGTATGACGTGTAACTTTTGGCTTGTAATTAGTTTCTTGGAATTTTACATAATTTGAAATTTACCGCTCGATATTCGTTAAAGGAAATCGTTTTTTTGGTAATTTTACGGTATAATAAAGCACATTTAAGTAATGATACTCGTATGAAATAATAACATTATTTGCGGGCATAAGACACACCGCGAGCGCGGCGGCGGGTTGCGTGGTCTACCCTGACCCTAACGCGCTCCATAACTCGGTTTGCTGAGTTTGGCCACAATCGTGTCTATACGACATTGGTCTCTTTTATAGCGCTTCGTAACAGATACCTAGGTACGTGCTATAATTAAGCGATAGCCAAGCTAGACGCTGGGTCAATTTTGTTTAATATATTCATTGGTGAGAGAGAAGAAAATAACGCAACCCAATAACACGAGAATTGTCGGAGCAAATGCGACAGTGTCACTAATTCTTAAGTAAACTGATTTTCATCAGACCATTTCATTTCCCTTTTTGTAATTGTAACGCTTTCATTAAAATGTAGGTACGAGTATGGACAATCTACCCCACTGTCGGATCAAGGACGATTTTTAATTTGCTGTTTTATAAAAACTGTAATAGATGTCATATATTAAAGAAACACCGGAATAAGAACCGAGTATGGAAGAAGACGCCGGTTCGAATCCGGCCTTCACCACTGGAGGGCTTCGTCACTTTTTCTTTAATATATGACGTCTATTACAGTTTTTAATTTATATACATAGTAGTGTGACTACTTAAAAAACACAAATCAAAATATTTAATAAAATAATTTGATTTGTTCCCAAACTTGTTGCAGTTTTATGTCAGTGAATAGGTATCGGTTTATTAACAACCGAAAATGTGTTATAATAATATAACAGTGCATTTTACGGATTAATTAGGCACACCTGTGTTATGATATTATGAAATGAGAGCATAATTTTCGTGCGGGCTCAAGATACCGCGAGTGCGGGTCCGCGGTCTGCCCCAACGCCCGATGCGACCATATTTCCCGTGGCTGCCTTTGGCCACAATCGTACATTTACGAGTTTTACAACATATCTCTCCTGAAAACGCCGCTCTAAGTACGTTGAAAACGAATAGACCGACCTACCTTTAGTTTTGCTAAATAAGCGCCGTCGGATCCCACATTTTTTTTTGTTGTCTAGAAAAAGGAATAATACCTACTGACGGCAAGTTGGTAATGTTAATTACTAATCCTGGTATAACTAATTACTACAACATCAGCTGACCGTTGAACACATTCGAATCCTAATTACGTCTGAACGAATCGCAAGATAAAAATTCCGCAAAGCGTTCAAAATAAAGGAGGGTGTTACATTCCCAGCGTCTGGCTGTATGCCAGCAGCCGTGGTCCTTCGGGCCATGAAAACGACATAAACACCCCCCCTCCGGCCGCACCCAACCCCCCCTCCGACCCGAAATGAGCGGCCTCCCACTTATTTTCATAAAACCCACATAAAGTGAACGCGAACTTAAGAGAGACCAAGAAATTGTTTTTCAGCTCCAATTTTCGCCAAAATAAGCAATTTCGTGAGTTGCTGGGAATGAGATAGTCCCGTCGGCTCTTCTTGTTTTGTATCCAATTTCTTTTATATATGTATCTTTATGTTGAGTGTGTTGGTGTTCATATCAAATTGTCTATGTTACCTATATTCATTTAAACTAAAAAGTTATTTGAACGAATTCGCAAAATTTAGGAATCACATATTAACTTGTGTTATTACGGTAGTTTGCGGTCCAAAAAGACCTGAAACAAGCAGACATGAACCCATATATCGCCCAAAATCGCCCGGAATGGAGAAAATAACAAGGAGAGCCGACCCCAGATAATGGGAAATGGCGCAGGCAGATGATGATGATTACGGTAGTTTGCAACCGTTTGGACTATTTCTTGCATCAATGTATGTGTCATCGACATTAAAATCATATTATACAAATACTTATACAGGTACTTATATTAGTTGACAGCCCATTTATCACCTCTATTGCTTGCAAGAAAAATGGAAGGTGGCAATTATAGGAGCAGTGTCCCGCGCTGTTATATTTCCGTCATCGCAAAGCTTCTATTACCCTAATCTAGCATTGGGTAAATATATATAAGATGTCATTGAAACATATAAAGACATCGGATCTCTCCAATACGCAAAGCATATACTACATAAATGTAGATAGCAAATATAATATGCTCTACCAACCCATACATGTCAAAGGGAACGTTAAGGGAAAAAATGAAGGCATTTGCCGCCTTCTACATAAATCACTGAGTTATTCATAAAAAGGCTTTCGTCTGCCCCCTCGCGAACATATTGCAGTTTGCACGTGCGACATACTTCATAAACTGCTGATATTGATCCCCTAGGGGGCGCCACAATGTACCTACACGGGCTCATACAAATATTGTGTCTGAATAAATAACTTGCAGTTATTGCTTAGTTCTGTTTGAGCGAATTTTGCTCGTAATAGGACGCGTGGCGCCATCTAGCAAGCGCGTGTGGAACTAATAAGTTATGAAGAGCGTTCAAAGGGTATGGTTTAATTTTAAAACGCATCGTCGTTAATAATATGATTGCTAACATTGTTTAATATCTTACATTTGAAAGTAAGTATAGGTAAATAATAGAGATTAAACCGTTTTATTATTCAAATGCAAGTCAAAAAACAAAAGCCTGCAGTAACTATTCATTATTATCACAAGTATTAAATTGTAGATAAGTACACTTTGTTAATTATCAACTTCTAGCAAAACATTTGCATTTACAGCAAAAAACACAATAATACCTGCGCTAAATTTGTAAAAATAAAAAATTATGCCAGTGAAAAGAAAACACATTATTCTCAAGAGCTTCCGGGTGGGTGCGTCAGATTAAAAATCAGCTTTATGCCATCATAAAGCAGGAGGAGCGTTAAGATAAGAGTCCCGTCCGCTAAATAAAAAATGAGCCGCAATCGTAATGGCTGCCAGCTCCTTTGATCTGGGTTTCACGGGCTTATTGGGGATTTGCGAGAGCGCCAATTTGGATATAAAACAGCCCGATACGCATTAGGGATATTAACCAATTGACTACACACGTATGACACACTGACACACGCATACCTACACATAATTTTCAGCATAAAGTCCCCTCCACAATAGAACGTGGCCAATAAGCAGCGTAGTAAAATCCGAGTTTATTGAAGCGTCAAAAGAACAAGAAAGTCAAAAGCGAGCGCAATTAATAACGTCTCCAGGGAAGCACCTCAAGCCAAGCGGTCAATATTACCGAGACCCTCAATTTTCGCCACTCTCCCCAGCGCTAATAACAATAATTAGGAATGAGTGGTTCAATAATTAAAAACGGAAAGAGAACAACCCGAAAAAGACGGGCTAAACTGTAAAGAAAGTGAGTTTGTCCCTTTCTGATGTTAGCTAAGTGAGTGCTTCCGTTTCGCTCATCTCAATTTGCTTTATGAATTTTTTGCACCCCCATAGTTCTTCTTTTAAATTTATTAAAATTGTAATGAATGTTTTGGCCTGTCTTCCGCTTTAAGGAAAAGTAGGTTCCTTTAATAATTTTAAACAATTTCACGGTTTAGACTCACTTGTTTTAGTCACTCGCGCGACATGTTTCGGAGAGCCTAGGTCTCCTTTCTCAAGCACTAATAGTGCGAGCAGCGTTCACGACGGCCGTGCATCGCGTACTGCGTAAACCGTGAAATTAAATTCGACCTTTAATCATATTTATAGACGCAAGGCAGATCACTTCGCATCGACTTGCACCAGTCACCAGCAATGTTTTCTATAATTTACATATTATTAAAATATAAAAACACCAAACCTATATTGGAAACACCAGATTCTTATCATAGTACTATTAGGTAAGTACGAGTAATACGTACTCTGAAAGTAATTGATCAAAAAATTACAGAAGGTTGTACATTATTTGCGAAGTGTCTTGAGTTAAGTATACCTAAGGATACTTCTTTTATAAGAAAAAATAAGATACCAAGTTATGAAATAAGTATTTTATTATAATGCGCCCTCAATATAACATCGTCCAAAAGTGCAAAAACACCCCACAACATATCCGCCGAGATGTTTTGAAATAACAAGGCTAATTTAAAATCATTAGTTCAGCGAAGGGCCGAGTGAACTGTATCAAAGGGGCTCCAGTTAATAACGAAAGGTGAGGCGGAGATCTTTTTCGCCACGGCTTTTACAAAAATAATTTCACCTCCAAGGGAGGCCAGAAACAGGTGCAATTTACACTTAGACTAAAGAGTTTTGAACTCTCCGCCTTTAGAAATAAGAAGGATTGAAGTGTATGATGTAGTTGGTAAGCAGCTTCATATTCTTGAACAGACGTAGAGGAGGTATTGTGCTGGTTGCAGACGATGCGTGTAAAATGTAGTGAAGTTGCTCAAAAAGTGCTACTTTACGTAGCTGTTTAGCGTGCGGAAAGTTGGTTTTCGCGGACTAGTGCTTTTCACTTTTCCATTTTTTTTAATTTATACTTGTTCCAATTCATGACTACTTATTGATGAGTGTTAATATTAGTTTCCTTTAAACGTCGTAACCAACATTTTCATATTTTATTACTTACCTCTTCATCATTATAACACGTTTTTAAATCCGTTCTTAATAAGTTCTCCGAATGGAACGGAATAGCTATGGAAGATAGCTGCCGAAACGCCTGTCAGACAAGAGGCGGTTTTCTTACTGCAAGCTAAGTTTCCAAAGGCAACATTCGATATGGTTTTTATCCCTTACTTATTGTTTTTCTTATTTTTTAGCAACTGTATTAAAAAACGTCATTCGATACACGTGCGGAAATGTCATTCTTCACGCGTCCCGAGTCTTATCTATATGGAGTAATGACATACTTTCCGCAATAGCATCGAAATGTACTATTTTGATTCTTTGATTGCACATGTGAAATAAAATGTAAAAAAAAAGTCATACAAAGAGTTACTAAGTATCAACTACTTACTAGAGTGAATAGAAATGTCTAGGCGAAGTTAAAAGATATTTTTTTAACTTTTTATTTATCATTGGATAGTTACATCTAGTCTAACGCAGGGATCATAAAGCTGTTACATCTTTGCCCCAATAAATTTTTAATTAGATATGTAGAATATGAATAAAAAAATTATGAACAGCAGCATGTGTACAGGTTGATAATCTTCAAGCCATAAACCATAAAAAAGTCAACAAAATCAGTCAGTCCAAAGTCGCAAAAACACTGACAAAAACGCTAATCAGCATTGGTCTAGCGTGTTAAAGACATTTTACACCTGAAAACATTTAATTTGTAGCTTCATAAGTTTATAACACGCGTCCTTGACATGTTATATTTTTGGAAACATTTAAAAAGTACACTTTAAATGTAATGTCAGCCAATTAAAGACGCGTGTGGGGGCAGGGTGAGGGTGTATTTTTTATCGCGACTCGAAGGCGGGGGTCAATCAATCGATTAGCAGATGTCACTCCTTGACTACTGGTGCGGTAAATTGGGCTCTTACTGCACGAAGGCATAATAAGGCAGGACGGATCGTTAGTTAAATGCGAAATTAAATTTTCAATCTTTGATTCTTTCTATTGATTTTTTATGAGGTTATGTAAAGAACCAAAATGGAATGATAGTGACGACGTCCTACTATATATAATTACGAGTATTGTGTAAAATAACCTTTCACATTTATGACTCAAATCTAGGTAAGGATATTTTTATACTTGCATTGCATCTAATGAATTAAAAATTCAATTTGAATCATACAAAATTTACGAATAAATTTAAAAATTATATTTACTCGTGTAATAAAAGATAATTTTTCCCTTGAACTTGCCCCAACTTACCCTATTATTTTAATCATCAATTCGGTTTGTTAGAATGGAAACTTTTCTGTAATTAATAATTCCTAGCTAAATGAAAGTGTAGGCTGTCCGCTCCCCGCTGACACGGCAAACCGAAGCAAAAAACGTTGGGGGCCCTCATTAAATTTTTCGCTTATTAAAAATTCCCCGCGCCCCGTCCCTCGGCATCAGATATCCAACTTTTTATCCCGGAACGAAACAAAAGTTATGTTCGCGGGGCACCGATCTCCCCTTTGTCTTTTCACTCGATAATTTGAGTGAGATTTTCTCGCAATTTAAGATAAACAAAGAGAGCGCTTACCCTTAATTGGAAAGCAGAGCGTTATTCAGGAAGGAACGTGACAAATAGACACCTCTTAACTTCTTTTCCACTTTAGCCGCTCTGGGCTATATTGGTTTTTTCCGTGTGCTACCAGAAAGCTTTTGTTTGTTTAAGGAAATGTTAATGAGCATTTTTATTGTGTTGCCTGGGGAGCCCGTGTTTTTTCTGGCACGTGTCGATCACAATTAAACATTTTTTGCGCACTCACCTGTTTCTTGCAAATTTCATCTTTCGCAGGGAGGCAAAAATAAAATTGAAGTAGGTGAGAATATTTTAAAAACGAACAAGAGAATTTCTAAATATAACTGTAACGTGGTACCTATCGCCTATAATAGAAGTTCGTGAATTTCGTGATGGGGAACTAAAAGCAATGGCGACACATACTGTGATAAAAAAATACACGTAAGTCAGCTGCCGAAATTGTGCGACAATGCCCAGATAATAAATGTGTTCCTTAACCGACATGCGTTCAAAGTTAAATAAATAAGAAGTTATTAGAAAACGAAATACAAACAAAATGTCTTTAACCTATTTTTAATTTCTCAGGAAAAACAGCATCAATTCTGCTAAGTACTACACTTTTTCAATGTGATAAACATAGTTTCCTATTTCATCAAAACAGCAATCCCACTTTACATAACTGCGTACATCACTTAAGATTACAAGTTAAACTGGCGAGATTCCTAATTGTGATAGCTGAGCACGCCTAAACTAACATTTTGGGTGACATTCCAACTGCTTACCGAGAACTCACTAGTTGAGTTCAGCTCAACTTGACAAATTGAGCTTATTTTTCTAGCATTCGCACTGCATCTCACTCTTATTATATTTGTGTGAGCGAGATGGGCTGCCAGTGCTGTGACCAGCGGTAGTACCCTGCCTGATTGCACAGTTATAGAATAATTAATATAACTCGACAATAGATGTCGCGACGAACGAAAAGTCTAATGCTCAATGATTTTCAGCTAATATTATAACCGGATTAACCAGAACTAATTTCAACTACAATATTAGTTAACTTATTATTAGTTAAATATACTTAACTTACAATATTAGTTGTAAATTGTTGAACAATACACTTTTCGTCTGTCGCAACACGCGGGACATCTAATGTCGAGTAGCAGTACCTACTGATAATTCCGCTACTTGACGTTCTCCGTTACGTTCTTGATGTCGACTACGAAAATAATAGTCGTTTTCGTAACAAAACTGATGTATGGAGTGAGTACTCTATGTCTACTTAATTCTCTTTGGCAAAGTCTAAGAAAAAATCGTGCTCACGTGTTTGATAGTTGTAGATGGTGCTGTACTTCGTCATTCATTATGTTTTGTGGTTATTTTATTACCGCAATATATAAGTACCTACTGTACACACTCTCAAATTTGTCTAAAGCTGGCCATACACAGTATACATACTAGGGTACGCTGTACAGTTCAACTGCACAGGTAAAACTGGTTAGAAAACTGCGCAGTCGAATGCCACACACGCTACGTTTTACCTGTGCAGTTGGCAAAACTGCGCAGGCATACCCTAGTGTGTATGGCCAGCTTTATACTTTACACAAACAATCAATGAACATTCGCTTCGCTTTGTGGTCGCGATACACTGGTACTGCCCACACCCACGCTCGCTAATCTGTAATAACAGACAACTTACCCCCATCCGAGTATTTCTTACAACTTGCCCCTTCGTTAGTGCACTATTTGAATATGAGTTCGGCTGTTTGCGACCCTAAAGTTTCAGTTTGCGCTTTCCGTTGTTCTGGATTGATCGATGGACGCAACGAGATAGTAGTAGTTAAGGGGCCCACTGATTACCAGTCCGCCGGACGATATCAGCCTGTCAGTTAGAACAAAAATTTGACAGTTCCGAACAACTGACAGGCTGATATCGTCCAGCAGACTGGTAATCAGCGGGCCCCATTAGGGAAGTATTTCAGCTATTTAAAACAGGAATTTCTTATTTTAACCAAGTGAGAGTGAAAATGGAGTAAAACTGTCTTTGAATCCTTTACTCCTGATCCCGTACTACCTAATATACATACTTTACTCTTTATCCCGTACCATGAGTCACTGACAGTGTCAAAACTGACATATACGCTAACCTCTACGTAATATGATTTCTATACATCCCGCTCGCACTAATATGTGAGTACGAGCGAGATGCATAGTAAGTAAGTTACGTTCTTGATAGAGTTTATGTCAGTGCCAAACTGGTGGTAGCCACACTGTTTCTGTGACAACAAGTTTGGTAACTGGTCAAAGTTTTAGTCAAATTTAACCCTAAAATCTTAAAAAAGTTGCCATTTCTTAAATGCACATAGACTCAATTTAGTTCAAGATCATTATTTTAATTGTGTTCGTAGAAAAAAAATCGAAACAGCCGAAATTAGTCAATTTGGACAAAAAAAATAATCTCATATAGTGCCTGTTGCACACCCAGTCACAAGTTGAATTTGACTACTGAGATTTGCTGCTAAGATTAAATTAGGTGCAAATTTATAGAAAAATATAGAAATCTAGGTAAGAAACTCTTCTCTTACTGTCTCGCGGCAGTTGCGCGAAACTCCTCCTTTTGGGTATTCTCGGCTCCATTCGGCTCAGCATTGCACCGAGCAATTATTAGGGTTGACACAACTTGACGTCCCTTTGCGTGCACGACCACAGATAAGATAATGACTTCAATTTTGACATACAAACATTACGTGTACCTATAATCGGAATTAATTTTATTTGTCGCCAAAGTAGCTACATATATATGATACGATATATGATATATCTATAGCTTATAGTCTCGTAGTGATCCGTCGGCGAAGCAATACAAATGCAAGGGGCAGTTGACCGCACTTCACTCGACTTAACCGATTATGGCGATTATACCACTATTGCACAACAGTTATCAACATTACACAGAATATCAGTGTTTATGGAAAGGGGTAGCCCAACAAGCACAAAACTTTTTCTAATTAATTTTTTCGACTTATGCCTGGTTTCAGTTTTTTTTAACTTAGTCTCCGAAAATGGCTCCCAAATGATAAAATAAAAAAAAGCGGTAGCATATTTGATGGCTGTAAAAAGGAAATAGACAAAGTAGAAATAGTCGAGAGCACTAAATCAAAGCATCTTTAATAAGTTTGGACAACTGAGGTAAAGACGCCTATTACCTTGGTTGTAAAATTTGGCGCCTATCGCCGTGTTATTTTAAAATACGCATTTTATAACCAAACTGATCGATTTTCTATAAAACATATTTTACACAAACGAAGCCTATTTAGTTTACTAACGGACATATTAGTGCTAGGTGTGTGAATGAAGCAAAAAAATATTCACCATATTTTTGTGACAAAATCACATTTCCAAACCTAAAAACGGCGAAATCTACCGCTATTTCGCGTGGCCCATGTGCGGTTTAGCTCGGGAAAAACTCATGAGTTTGGATGTATTTAGTAGGCAACAGGTGTTATCAAATACTTGATACCTTTATGTAGAGAATTATTTAGAGAATCGATCTGCTTATTTATAAAAAATTATGCGTTAATTATTAAAACCAGGAAAGCCTATATGTGGTTGTCCCGCGCGGCACTATTTTTGTATCAAGGATACAGGAGGTTTGTCTATTGATCTTCCATTAAGTACATTTTAATAACCGATGGTAGAAAATGGCTGATTATATACCCTCGGGAATAGAATCGCAATTGGCGGTAATATAATCACACCCTGTCATTACCACGACGGTAATAGAAGACTGGCGCATTTTGGTTTCAATAATTATTTTCTTGAATATAATAAACTAAAAGGAGTCTTAAAAGTTAAGTAGGTGAAAGTTTAATAAACATAAAATAATTATTCTCGGTCGTTTGAAGCTTGGATATCCTTAATTTGTTCGGAATCATTCCAAAAAATTCAAAATTACCTACCACGGTATTAGACGCCTTTACCTTAATTGTGAACAAAGAATTCTTATACCATTTAACTTAGAGAGTATTGGCAAGAAGTTCATAAGGTTTGAGTTTTACTCAGTGAGCATTAAATTTTTAAACTACTCGTAGATTTGGTGCCAACCTTCAACTAGAAAACCTGCACTAAAATACCAAAAGTCTGAGTTAAACGGTAGCTGGTTCTAATTCTTAGCCGTCGGGAATCAGTAGAAGTGCCGCGACTCGCGTCACACCGGGGCGGTTGACCGCGCATTAACCCCACGGCAGCGGCATTGTTTCACAGTCTGTTATTTGGTAGGTACCGTTGCCTACACTGTACACCATTGACATCACAGATATGCAAATTGCGGGAAGATACCAAAAAAGCTGAATAAAATCTTGGAAATTGCTGAAAAAAAAAATACGGAAGCTTATTTTGGATGATTCGTGATCCAGAACCATTTTTTCTGACTGCAAATGATCCACACTATCATATGGTAGTCTTTGATTAAATAATCATTAGTTAATCTCATTTTTCAAGTAAAATTAATCTTATACTAAGTAATCATGGTCACCCTATCTATGACTTTTGACATAGG
This sequence comes from Cydia strobilella, assembly GCF_947568885.1. NCBI lineage: Eukaryota > Metazoa > Arthropoda > Insecta > Lepidoptera > Tortricidae > Cydia > Cydia strobilella. Next base: position 6,215,880 of record NC_086053.1, read on the forward strand.
CTGTATGGAAAGCGACAAGACGTCACGTCACATTGAGTAGGGTGACCAATTGTATGCAAAAATGTTTTTTCTACTTGTCATTTGAAAAATAATCATCATTATTGGTATTGGTGATAAAAAATAATTAACAAAATCATTAGACTCGTCTTTGAATTCTGTATGATGTCTTGTTCTCTTGCTCCACGACTCCGAAATTACCCTGTATACTACATTATCTTATGGAAATCATAGTCATTGACAACCAGCAAGATGGTACATTTGTCTAGAAAAGTTACGTTAAAACGGCAGTTGCCATCTCTTCCGTTATATTTTTTCCGGCACGATTTTTTCCTAAATAATAAGATTCATAACGTTTGAAACTAAAGGTCAGAATCTTGGCCTGCAAGGTCAAATATACATAAAAAGAAAAAGCTAAATAATAACTTTTTACTTATATGTCATTCATAAACTATAGAGCTTTCGACAAACTACTAGTAGTATGTTAAATGATAAACTCAAGCGACTTCGCATCTTAAACTTGTTTTCTATACAAACAAATATGAATGTTTACGGTAATACAGACATGTACTCATAAAAAACCTCCCCTAAGTAAGCACTCAAGACAAAGCCCGGAGCGGAAGGCTGGTGAATATTTGAACGGGCTCTCTTTGCACGATATTAAGTCAATGGGGTAATTGATCTGAGATAAATCTGGAAAGAGCTTGATGGAAGAGGTTGCTCAAAGAGTAAGTAGGTGATTATTTATAACAGGTGTACGATGCCAACCTTTTTAATTTAAGAGGATTGTAAATTCGGTATGCCAAATAAAGTAAAGCCTGACCAGGAATATAATATGATCACGCGCCATGTTGCGGAATTTCACTGGAACTAATTCATAACTTTTTCCAGTACTTCCATCGTGGATTTAGCCATTTTTACTGGCTAAACTTATTAAAATACGTGGAGCTATTATAGTGCGCCGCGGGTAGCGGGGGTGACGCGGGTAGCGCGGGTAGCGGGGGGTATACTGAACCTCAGAATAATAACTAAAGCATAGAAGCCGGGCAAAAATAAGAGCTTGGTAAAAAGTATCGTATTCACAACACGCTTTTACATTTTGTCTATGAGTGAGTGAGACAACAATCCGCAAGTTCTTTCATTTTTTTCAGTATTGTCATAACATGAATTGAGGAAAATGTCAAATGGTGGTTTTTGGTGGTCTTTTAATCCAGCCAAATAAAAATATATGTTCGTTATTTGACAGATAGGTGTCAACTGTAACAACTTGACATAGTCGTATTATTTTAGTTGAAATATTTCGCGGAATTTCAGCGGTCATCTTGCTTAATTTTAATTATATTGTTGCTATTCCTGAAAGATTGTTGTAAAACGTGCTGAGTTTTTATTTGTAATGGTTTGAAGTTCCCTATGTGATAATGTTTTGTGTGATCGAGGGCCGTAAATCGCATACAGAAAGAAAAGAAAATACGCACGAACCGGTAACCTTTAATCGGTGAGTTTTGTTCAATTTTGAAGAAATTAATTTATAGGAATTGACCCTAAACATTGAAATCGATATGTTGTTTATGTAATTATTACTTGCATTCAAGTCTGTATAAATTTTTGCATATATTTTCGAAATGTTCTGCTAACTATAAAAGGTTATAATATATTTTTGCCATAGTGATGTACTGTGTATTTATCGACCTCAGATCAATAACCTATCGACATTTACAGCTTTCTTATAGTTTGGCCCAGGACTGTCTCATTTTAATTGATGAGTACAGTCAAGGGCAAAAATTGAAGAAATCTGTAGCAGGCGGCTCTTTGATTACAAGGATTGCATAATTTTTATACTTTAAGTATAAAAGTTATGCAATCCTTGTATCAAACGAGCCGCCTGCTACAGATTTCTTGAAATTGCCGCGTTCTTTCAGGGTTCAACTTTCATTAGCCAGACTATTATCAATTTGCCAATTTCGTGATTATTTTTTTATACGGCACACTAACTTATGCATAATTTATCGATATAAAAAGTCGACACAGTTACATCCCTAGCAAAATATCAAACTCATGACACCGGACGTAAATGAGAAATAACAAGCATATATGCATCTCTTTTCGGCACATTATCTAATTCGTAAGGAAGTAAAGGAAGGGTATACATATTTGCGAAGCATTTTTGCCCGGCTTCTATGCTTTAGTTATTATTCTGAGTACCTACTGAACTGTCACCCTATACATGAAAATAACAGCGCCCTCTTGACATATATCATATAAACTGGTCAGGCTTTATATTATTTGATCCTAAACATATTCAACCTTGGTTAAAATATGAAACCATTTTTCAAATAATATACATACAAATCAATACGTAGGTACCTACACATATTTTTTTTGCAGATAAGTCACTAAATAAAGCAAGTCTAGCTCGTTACTGCCGTTCCGATCACTGATTGCTACTCCCATTCTGACCATTGAGAACTTAGCGTTTAGGTTCATAAATCAGCCATATATAGTTCCACGTCCAGTTGCGAAGCAGTTCTAATCGTTTCCTACTTGCACTCTGGTAAGGATTCCGTCACCATTTTAAGGGCTCACCAAGAAAACTACTGCTACTAGACAATAAACATAATTCTCACTTACCCCTTCCACTCCTCCCAACGAACCTCAGGTCATTAAACTTGGCGACCTGGTTCTTCATCACCGCCGTACAGTTCCGCAGCTCCGCGGAGCAGTTCTCATCGTTCCCTGCTCGCACTGTGACCAGGGTGCCGTCGCCGACGTCGCCAAGGGCCACCACCTTGAAGGCCACGGGGAGGGTCTTGTTGGAGCGCCAGTGTGGGGGCAGGACTGTGCAAACCTGGAGAAGAGAATGGTAAGATGGTAAAACATCAGAAAAGGTATTTTAGAGCATGCTCAGGGTTTTCACAAATTTTACAATAGAATGATACGATATGATAGAGGTACTTATGTATTAACTTTCTATTTGAATCCTACTGAATAGCACGATATTTAGGAACAAGTAACCCAATTAACAGACCAATGACGGAAAAATCAAACAAATACCCATTAATCAACAAAACTGGATCTCACTCGGATGAACTACTAGCAGACCAGTAGTTTGATCATCAGGGGGAACACCATGCTTCGTTCGTCTATTTTTAATTGTGGGTTTACATTACTTACCACATGCGGACTACCAGTATTAACCAGCTCTCCTGGTCAGAAAACATGCCCTCCAGCGTCCGCTCAGCTAACATCTGCTGACTCGGTAACGCCCTATAATTAGAAGATGGCGACTTATGCCTTATGCCCCAACCTGCCCTTCTTCGACATTTTTCTTAATAAATTAATCATCTAACCAAAAGATGTCACATAACTTACCACATGCGGACTGCCAGTCTTGACCAGCTCGCCTGGATGATCAGCCAAAAGGCCTTCCAGCGTCCGCTCAGCTAGCAGCTCAGCCGTCAACGGCTGGCTGGGTAACGCCCCATAACTAGACGACGGCGCCTCATGCCCCAACCCACTCGTGGTCGACGTCACTTCACTCGATAAATGCATCGTCTAAACACTTTATTGTTCTGCACATTCACTTGTCTATGAACACATGGTCTGTCACATGTCCCATTTAAAGAACTTCGTGCTGAAATCGGCATCAGTGTGCCGGTGTAATAACGATGACGCAGACATTTTAAATGGCCAGACCTGTAAAAAATGTCTTGAATTAGAGTTCATAAGCAGAAATGAGAAAAATGGGGAGCAAGAAGAATAATAGAATTAATGGATAAACAGTGGATAAACACAATCTCTAGATTAGGTATACTCGGAATATATGAGATGGGATATGTCGGGAGTAGGTATGAGATACTCGGATCACGTCTTACCTAAAGTAAAATGTTCTTGCAAATATAGGTACAGTCGCCATCAGATATATCGGAGCGGCCGAGGTTCTCACAAATATCTGAACACGCCTCTATTGTCAAGGCGTTAGAGTCCGTGTTCAGATATTTTTGAGCACCTTGGCCGCTACGATATATCTGATGGCGACTGTACATTCAGCCAATATTTGAGGTTTTCATCCGAAACATAAGTGCTTACACACCATGTAATAATAGACTCGAAGCAAATTGTAGCTAGGATACAGGGTAGGTTCAGTTTTTAATACTTATTAATAGTTTCAAGTTAAAAAAAGGAAGCACAATTGGTGACATGGTGTCTAGAAACGTGTTAAAAAATGCATACGTCCCTAACTATCCCATTTTTCACAGACATCGCACGAAAAGGGAAAACATGAAAGTGAACGCGTTTTGAAGCGCAATTTGCTTTGACAATCGAACTAGCCGGGCCCACTTCCGCGCGGCGCGGGATTGTTACTGTATACACAGTAGTAGGTACGCAATATGTATACGCATTATTTGCTTACCAACGTGTTCGCAGGATAATAGAATATGAAGGTACGTTATTTTATAAATATATATTTTTACTGGTAAAGCGATCGTGGCCCTGGAAAGGCGTAAGTATTTAGGTGAATTCTAGTCTGAATGATGAAGAAGTGCGAGGAAATGCTGTCAGAATCTACGGCACCATGCACCATTTATTTATAGGTATATTAAGTTTGTAAGTAATTTAGAAATACAATAAATATACGTTTATGAGGAAGTTGTACACTCAGCAGCAAGAATCACAAAGCAAAGTGTTTATAATGATAGTGTGTAGCTAATTACGTCGTACTGTACTTGTACACATGGTTCCTTTTTGACTTTTGTCAAATTTTATTTTGTAGATATTATAGAATTTGAAGTATAGCACCGAAAGTATGTAGGTACGAGACATCATACATACATGCATAACATGTATCGACAACCTTTTCTACCACTTTATATTTTTTCGACGCATTTCAAAGTCGTTTATGGAAATAAGTAGTGCTCCCTTCGCTACGGTTGGTTAGGTGAAACTTTATTCCATATGCGTCTTTGATGTTTGTCTATTTCAAGAGAAATCAAAATTGTAGAATAATATATAGCTATATACATATAGGTGGTCATATCCATCATCATCGAACTTTCCCCTAAACTGTCTACCGCACTCAGTACATTCAAAGTCTAGCACATTGAGTGCCAACATTTTCGTAGCGCTACGCTCGTAGCCGATCCCAGTGTTTTCCCGCTTTATAGAGGAAAGCGACTACGAACAGTACGAACATAGAACCCGTCATGCCGGTTCCCAGTACCCCAGTACTCAATGTGCTAGAATATTATTGCGAACGGTTTGGCACTAATAAATACATATACCTACACGGCTTTTTTGAATTAAATTGAGTGAAAAAATAACACTACTAAGTAGTGGATCTGTTTACTTCTTTCTTATTTCGTTGTGGCCAAAAAAGTAAACGTAAATAAGTCATTCTCAAAAGTCCAAATAAAATGGATACGTACTCATATTTTTTGAGACTAAGGTTAACACACCGGCGATAATACTTACACCCCTTGCCGGGGGCGCAAATAGGCCGTTACGACGCTTTATCTCTCGCATCTAAAACGCCGTAACTCCCCACAATCCACTTTATAGGGACTTCCTCTTTCAAATGCAGTTGTTGATAACATGCTCCTTTTCCGAATGTCTTAAGTTTCCAAAGCGTCTTACGCAGGCGACTTAATAGTCTTATTCTAACCAGTTTATAAGTGATCTCTGAACATGCATTGTTGTTGAGGATCTTAAAACCACATTTATGCTGGCTTTTCTTAGGCGAACGCTACATGGAAATGGGAATAATTGCAGCATATTTAGAGGATAAGACGTTTTCGAATAGCGGCTGTCGATATGTCGATCGTGATGTTAAACCTAATTCCGGTAGGGTAACATGTCGCCGTGTTTACTCTTTGTCGTAAAGGTTTAGACAATTTGTCTATATTGCTGCAGGTTTTATCGATAAGTTATGAGGGAGATTTTGCTCTTAGCTAGAGACGGGTTATGAAGTCAAGACTGTTATGTCGCAACAAGTATATTTATTGATGTTGTTATTATCCACATAAACCTACAGATTTATTAAATGGTTAGGCTATAAATAGGCATATTGTCAATGATAGCGAAAATGAGGTTTTTTTCGTTGATATGAAATTATAAGTTATCTGCATGATAGCAGCGCTGTCTTCTTTTACTGTGTACCTACTTAGAATACTCTAAACCTATAATTCGAATAGTTATAAGTAATTGCTAATCGTCTATGAATTGACTGTTACGTTTGTATAATAATATCTGCTTTATACAAATCAAAATTAAACTTTTCACATCCTTACAACATTTACAAAATCAAAACAATTCAAAAACAAAACACAGTCGTGATTCCGGTGAACATTGGGCTCATGAATACGATCGCAATAAAATCTTAGCGTAAAACATATAAAGGGCTCAGTCGTAAATAATAAAGCTTGTAGGGTTGCGGGGTTGCCATCGTACAAGTACGAGTACAAGAGCTCGTTACACCCTTTACTGGCTGTTACATGTCTGTCTTGATGTTCGTACACTTGAGTAGATCGGGATTTTGATGAAAGTACGCTTACCATCGTCGATTTAAAATACCCTTACTGATAAAACGGTAAACTTGATTAGATAACTGCTAATACCTAACAATAACTGGCTCAAAAAGCCACGGTGTCCCTAGCCATTGGACACAGCCGGAATGTACATATGCATTAGGGTATTTAGAACCAGTATAGAAAGTATCATAACAACTGGTGTAGCGGTTACGAATAAATTAACAAATTACGATTTTTTACTATGGAGCAGCCTGTATGTGTTAGTAGCTCTTGAGGTTATAAATAGTATGAGACCTTCATCGACCTTTTTGATTATCTTTTTAGGGGTCCGTACCAAAAATCTACAAAAGGAACTCTTATGGTGCGACTCTGATGTCCGTCTGTCTATTGCTAAATATCTCGAGAACTACTGAAGCTATTGGTTTAAAATTTGGAATAGTTATGAACAACGCTTACCCAAATACATTTGGAGTGTATTTTTTTATTTTATTTTTTTATTAATTTAAAAAAAAATCCCAAAATGGAGGTAGTGCCCTAAAGTACAAAATTGGTGAGAAATAAATGCTTTGACTGTACCACCATAAGAATTAAAGGGGATACGAATATTTTTCAATGAAGGCTCGACGCAAAATACATTGTGAGCCCCTGATTTAGTCAATCACACATTCGCGTCACATCTGCACGACTAATAAAAAATTCCGCCCTACCATTCCCAATAACATCGATTATCGGACCAATTTTAAAGAGAAGGGAATCAATGGTGCAAAGGGACAAATTCCTAAGGGCCTCGTCCCCAGGGATACAAGGATAATGACCGTACAGCCAGTGACGGTTACAAATGGGTTAGCAAATGTAATATCCGACCGTCCGACCCTAGGTGATATTCAAATGGCGTCTTGGACGCAAGACGGACGCCGGATGTCCTGATTGTGGCACACGATCTGAATTCGGAGTGTGCTTGACGCCGCGTAGGGCTGGTTACTTTATCTGAGGAAATGTAGGGGAGAACTGTATATCAGGATAAAACTGTAGCCACTGGCAGGCTCAGCGCAGCATAGACTAGGCTGTTCAGGTTATGTGATTATGTATTTGCCTCATATTTGTCTTTATAATAATTTTACTATATTATATTATATTCCCTCTATTTGAAATCGCGAATTTAATAATATTATGCACTGAGATATCACTGAGTAGAACTTTGCGAAAATCGTGTATCATACACGGTATAAGAAAAAGCCTCTCGAAAGTTTGTGGTAACGTTTAAAAATTCCATGGGTACCCCATAGGTATGGTGTACACTGGTAAATTTATTTAATCGACCGTATAAAAAAACAGTAAGGCCCTCCCCTGACAAGAGATTAAAACTTTTAATCTTAAAAACACCCCGGCACATAAACAAGATCGCACAATCAGCCAGTTAAATAAGAATGCGAGAAATGCGGGCGACGTCATTTATTAGAAGCTTCCCTACCCGAAGCTAGTGGTTGTACATTTCGGGAAGTATTCTCATCACTGGGAGCATTGAGGTACTATGTAGTACTAGAGAAGGCATCTAAGAAAATGTTTCCGCACCTCCTACAAATGTTATAACTATCAAAATATCTTGCAATCTATTACTAAAAACCGGCCAAGTGCGAGTCGGACTTGCGCACGAAAGGTTCCGTACCATTACGCAAAAACCGGCCAAGTGCGAGTCGGACTCGCGTTCCAAGGGTTCCGTACATTACACAATTTAAACAATGTATTTTTTATGTAAAACGTGAGTGAAATGTCTTTAAAAAACCTGTAGGGGGTCGGATCAAAAACTAAGTAATTAAGTCCGACTCATGCTTGACTGCAATTTCTAATAGGTTTTCCTGTAATCTATAGGTAAAGATCTATTTTGTGTATTTTTTTCAAAATTTTAGACCCAGTAGTTTCTGAGATAAAGGAGGGAATGGTCATTTTTTGCTTATTTTCTTGAATAACTTCTAAACTGTTTATCCTAAAAATATATAAAATATATATTTGAGATTCTCACACTGAGCTCTTTCATTTGATATATAACACGATATAGTTTGATAAATTTAATTTTTTTAATTTTCTCCCTTACCCCCCTCAAGTGGCCCCTATGTTTAAAAATTATTTGTTTACGTTACATGTCCGTCTTTGGGTCGTCACAAACTTACATATGTGTACCAAATTTCAAATTAATTGGTCCAGTAGTTTCAGAGAAAATAGGCTGTGACAGACGGACAGACAGACAGACGCACTAGTGATCCTATAAGAGTTCCGTTTTTTTCCTTTTGAGGTACGGAACCCTAAAAAATGGCAAAAAAATCACGTTTGTTGTATGGGAGCCCCACTTAAATATTGACTTTATTCTGTTTTTTAGTATTTGTTATTATAGCGGCAACAGAAATACATCATCTGTAAAAATTTCGACTGTCTAGCAGTTATCACGGTTCGTCACGGACAGACAGCGGAGTCTTAGTAATAGGGTCCCGTTTTTACCCTTTGGGAACGGAACCCTAAAAAGGTACTAGGTACCTACTTGGTTACTCTCTCCATTAAAATATTGTTGGGGCCAGCAGACCTAATTACAAGTACACACACGTAAATCAATAGACTGACTTCCTCTTCTTCTAAACGATATCAATTAGCCAATTAAAAACATAAGGTATCAACATAATTAAAGTAGAGGTATAAAAAGCACATCCCGGCTCCCCTAACCCTTCCACTGCCGCTATAAGCCATAAAGCGCATCTTCATAATACACATAAATCTGCTAACGCGCAACGACATCAGTATATGTACAACTAGAGACTAGAGAGAATATTGCCATTAACACTCAGATAATAATACGACAATATGGTAATAATAATATGGTAATAATATGGCAGTCACTGAATCCGGGGTAAATCAATCCTTTGATACCTATAGAAGTGTCCTACGTGGGCGAGCGTGGGTTGCGAACGCGAACGCCGTGGGCCCGCCGCGCCGATTCGCTTAGCGTTCGCGAGTTGTTCGCTTACGTACTCGTAAGACGCAGCGTAACACAATCAGTGCCAGCGCGAGCTACGCGCAGCGAGCGTAGCCGATAACACGGGGAAAACCATAATTACATGTATGTAGCGAAAAGCGAGAACTCGCCTAGCGGGTTGCCGGCAGTGAATGTGTTAATTATACACAAACCATTATTTTTATATTAATTCCTATAGTGTTTTTAATTCATCTTATTGCTCAATCGGTCAAAACCGTGCGAAAAAACTGGTGTCCGTCTTTCCCATGGGCACAAAACGAAAATTTACAAGGTACATTTATTTTTATTTATTTATTTATTTTTTTTTTATTTTTAGGTACATTTAACTGATGCTTTAATCATTCAGCTTTTAAAAAGTAGAAGTTTAGAACATGCCTATAAGGATCCGGCAAGAAGGTTAGGCTTTAAAGTACTTCTTTTTTATTTTGTCCACAGGAAAGACGTATAAGCTTAATACATTAATAAAAACAATTTTTTTTAGCCCGAATGAAATAGTATTACTATAAATAAAATACCGAAATGGTTTTCCGGTATGGAGCGAAAATGCTTGGTAAAAGCAAAACGACAACGTGTCGTGATTGGCTCTATATGAGTGGTTTTTTAAGAGTAAATGAGATTAGACACTAAGTTAAAAACATTTCAAAGGTGGCCTAATAAACATTGATAGCTTTTATCATGCGAATTAATTATGCATTTAACAATTATGTAACTATGATACAAATAAGTGTTATCACTTAAGGTTCCATTATATGAATTTAATTAGGTACTCTTATTATTCAAGTATGTACTCGTATTCATTCTTAATAAATACCCTTAGAGCATTAAATACCTATATTTAAAAATAACGACCTGATTAGAACGATATTGACGATATTTCAATATAATTTCTAATAAAAGTTAACTATTAGTCCAGTACATTCAGGTCTTTGCATTTGAGTTTAATAATTAATAACACTACATTAGGGTAAAGCACTCTTAAAATACACGCGGGCCTAAGTACGTGATGTTTAAAGTTTTATACCTATTTGTGTTTTAATATTAACGATAACTATGCCAAAGATCTTGACGCGTTCGCTGATAATACGCCGATAGGTGGGGTACTTGTAAGTGTGTAATGAGGGCTATCGTTTTTTTGCTCACCAGTTGGCGCCTCTGTTGATGGTGGTCCAAAAGACTAAAGAACAGCTGTCAGTCATTAAAGTGACAAGTGACATTTGACATTTCGAGCTATGGAAAAGACCACCATCTACACTAGCGCCCCTAGCGGCGAATTCATACGCGTTAGCCCTCATTGAATGAGTATAGTCCGACAAGAAATTGTAGAAAATAAATGAGGGCGCCACTTCCTACGTAACTGTCACATTTTTGACGTAAAGTGCTTAAACGTGCCAACAATTTAGTATGGAATTTTTTAGTTCCATTTTATTTATAGCAAAGATAGATATAACTTCGTAATAGATGGATACAGTCTAAGGAAAAAACGTGGCTCGAAAATCAAGAAAATTTGATTCTTGATCAGAGAGCGCTACTAGCTTTGGCCTACTGTCGTATAGATGGCGTTGACGGTTTCGTTTGTTATTTAACAATTTTAACGCATATCAGTGAAAGAACATGGATCAAAATCATAAAAATAATTAATGCAAATAAAAAAAAACATTTATCCATATTTAAACACATTTTATCGTATTTTTATAAATCATCATTTTTAGTTTTAAGGTGTGTCGATAGATGGCAGTGAATTTACTGGGGTTACAAAATTTACTATGACAGTATACCGCTCTACCTTATTATATCCTCTTTGTTTATAGTTTGTCAAAGTACTGTCTCATTCCAAACATAGACGGAGAGTCATACTATCTTTGTCTTACACTAGTACTAGCACCCAAAAGAAAAGGATGAGTAGTTTCTTTTTGTAGTTGGTTGTCAGTACTTAAATAAGAACAAAAAAACTAGGTACTCATCCTTTTCTTCTGGGTGCTAGTACTAGTGTAAGAAAGAGTATGATTCTCTCTGTATATGTTACTACTAGTACTATGAAATGAGATAGTCCTTTGACAAACTATATTAAACATGATTTCCTTACACAAAATCTTATTTTATTGGATGATGATCAATATATTCACCGCTTCAATTTAACATTCTAGGTATGCGTGTTTTTCATACGACTGTACCTATAAATAAAGGTTTGTACACATCAGCTTCTTCATTTATCTTCTCTGACTTCCAAATTCAAAACATTGAATGTTCGAAATTCAAACGTCGCGAAAACAACAAGTCGGGGCGCGTGAACAATGCTGCCGCGTAAATCAAATGTGTCTTAACGAACTTTGAAAAACCATTCAATTACGCACCGTATTTCCACTGTGTAAGGTGTATAATTGAATGATTTTTCAAGAGTACTTAACCTTATCTGTTAAAACGCTAAAATGTGAACCCGATGAAGGAATTATCTTACACGGCCTCCCCTCCGTCGTTATCACAGTGCGAATTAAAATTAAATCGCGTTATTGATTTTAGATCGGATTGACAGGTTTAGTATTATTGTTGCATGACTTGTTGTGCTTCCTAAATTTTAGCGTGTGTTAGAAAAATTTTGCTCAAAATAAAGATACTATATTTTTTTAGTTTTTTCAATTTCAAGATTAAAAGGTTTTAGATATATGCTATTTTTTTACACGAAATAAGAAGATAAATATGAAACAAAGTAGGTACCTGCAAGGGTTTACTATCATTAGGTACAGATGGAAAATTGTCCACTCGAAATTATACGTCAAAGTAGAAAAATTACAATTTCAAGTATATCAACTAAGAACATTGTCTATCCAGCATAATGTCGAAAAAGAATTATGTCCAATAGTAAAAATGTCAAATATGATGTCGAAAAATATTTGTCCACTTTTGTTTACGTACACTCATATTCATATCATATTCATATCATCAGTTACTGCATACATGTGTTTACACTGGGTCTTATTTATATCTTAGGTTACAACATGCACCCGTAAAGGCATAGCAACACTTAGAAAAAGTATAATTGATAATGGACAAAATTCCATTCTGGTTTAATTAATTTAACAATTACAAATTTAGTTAAAAACGGTTTTTAGCACAATTACATTTTAACTAGATCCACTTTGGATACTTTTGATCCAACTTCAGAATGGTCATTTCAAGTGGACGATTTTCCATTTGTACCTAATGACAGTAAACTCCTGCAAAGATGGCTTGGTTTTAAAAAATATTTCACTATAACTCAGATTTTTTTTTTCAAAAAACAAAATAGTACAATTTTTACAATAATGACATAAATGACATAATCGATTATCAATAAATAAAATATCATACAAAACATAAACTGTAAAATTTACAATATATTTCGTATCAGTACATTTTTTTAATATCAGAGTCGTACAATGTATTAACTTTTTATCGTAGGTGTAATTATAATAGAACATTTTCTCCCAAAGTGGCGCCTACATCGTTACGCAACAATTACAGGTAAAGTTGCCGTTAATGGCAGTTGTGTCGCTTTTTAACAACTTCCCGCCAAGGTCCGCTCTGTGGATCTGTGTTATATGAGTTGCGATTGGTTTTCAACCTTGTTACTTACTTAATACTTGCTTACGTTTACGACAACTTAATATTTTTTGTAGTAGTCCGAGTTTTGATATATCTTTTATAACAGTTTTATTTTTTATAACATAGATCTGGCAAGTGTGTAAATATTAACAATCTTATGGATTTTATTTCTGAATTAAATTAAATGGTATGATTTGAATGCGAATTCATAGATTTTTTAGTTTAGTAAAAAAGTATTTATCTTTTTGAAGTAGTACATCTTTTAAGTAGGTACTTAATATTAAACTTTTTTTGACACACGTAAAATCAGATAAATATTATTTAAAACGCATCTAGTACATTTTATTTTAGTTTATAAGGGCGTCTTAATCATAAATAATTTGGTTTAAGTTTGTAAGTAAACTATTCGCATTGAAAAACAAAAACAAATATAACTTTATTATTTTGTTAGATAACTTAGAACAACCAAAAATCTAAAACACTGTTTTCCGGATTAAATTAATTACCTATTAAATCCATTACGAATATGTAGAACATAAATCCAAAAAAATCTAAAACAGTTTCTTTATAAATACGAATTCGACGCATTATACAATACAACATAACGCATTTACAATAAAAAACACTTTACATAAAATTAAACATAATCACTTACAAATGAAAGTTGTAATTACTTAGAGAAAGCGGTTTATCACGTGTGCCTTATCTGCGAAGTTTAATCGCCAGTGTGCGCCCGGGCTAATGAGCCTGCGGTCGCGCGCCTTACCCAACTTCCAACACTTGCAAACTTTACAATTAATACCCACTAACTTTACAGTCGAACACAACTTGCGAGAAAAAACATTTATTTTTAAACTTTTTTTTTAATTTACCTGGATCAGAAAATCCTTAGCCACAAAACACAAGCACTGCAAAAAGTTGCAACCGCGAAGGCGCGCGTCCGCCGCCGAACCGTGGTCGACATTAAAACCTTAGCGGGAAAGAAACGGTCCCCTTATTACGTCTCGAAAGAAATTCGCACACAGAGCCACCCCGAAAGAAGTCCACCCACACAGACGAGGTGTGTACACGGCAAGACGGGGGGACGCTGCGTCTGTGTGCGTGGGGTAGGATAGAAATAAGTATTAAAAGAGATAGTTGGGCAAGACGTACCTTGCACATGACGCCGTACGTACAGTCGATAGCATAGATCATCTATCTATACACTTTAGAAACTTCACTATAAATAAATTACACATAGGTACTGATACTTATGACGTTGACTGTACGTTATCAAAGGGACACTACGAAAAACAAAGTTGGTAATTGCTATTAAAATTTTAGATATAAAATAAATAATAAAATAAAATCAAAATCGTTTATTTCAGATCTGCATTGATCCATAACGGTGTTAGTATATAAAAAAAACCTAAAAACTATGTTAAGTACTAAATTAATTAATAATATTATAACTAAAAAATATTTATCATATAAAATATTTATTATATAAAAATATATATTTATATTAACCAACAAACGTTAGCTACAAAACACTAGTAGCGAAGTAGATCCACTTTCAAGTTTGGACGTCACTTCCAATTTCATATAAATTTACTAAAAAACAGCGGTTCATTGCGAGTAAAAGGCAAAAAAAAATACTTATGATTATAAAAAAACCGGCCAAGTGCGAGTCGGCTCGCGCACGAAGGGTTCCGTACCATCACGCAAAAAACCGCAACGCAATAAATATTTATTTTATTCTGTTTTTAGTATTTGTTGTTATAGCGGCAACAAAAATACATCATCTGTGAACATTTCAACTGTCTAGCTATCACGGTTCATGAAATATGAGATACAGCCTGGTGACAGACGTACAGACAGACAGACAGACAGACAGCGGAGTCTTAGTAATAGGGTCCCGTTTTTACCCTTTTGGTACGGAACCCTAAAAACAGCGGTTCATAAGGCAAACAACTATAATACTTATGATTATATAAAATACCTCTCTATCGCCAGTCGCCATGATGATGTTAACACATTCACTGCCAAGAACACGCTAGGTGTGATAATTTAGTATAGGAAATGAGGCGCTTGGCACAAAAAGTTTAAATGTGTCGTACTGGGGGCGTATTATGATCATAGAATAGGCGTAAAAAGTGACATGTCTTCAACCAGAAACGTCACTTTTGACTCTGACTGATCTCATCAATAACGAATTAAATTCCAAAATCAAAATCCAGGTCGAATTCGTTACCTGTAATTATGATCAGAATACGCCTCCCTTACTAGAGTTAGACCAAGATAACGTCAAACTTCTATGAAATTATGACGTATAAATAACACTTAGTTAGTTATACTTTTGTATGTAATTTTAGTTTTAAGTTTATCACGAATAAAACATTTGATTTATTGATTGATTGATTTACTTGCACTGCGTGTGCTATCAAAATCGTTGCAGACTTATCTTGGTCTAACTCTATTAAATAGTATAAATTCTAATCCATTAAAATCTTTAAATTGTAGGTAATAATAATTTCAAAGGCAATTCTTGGATCAAACGGGACATTGTCGCCTGCATAAAGGGATGGAAAAACAACTTTAAAAATTTAAATGATTTAAATAAGTAACTATGTAATTGTAAAAACAAGATAGGTAAACTACCTAATGATTAGCATTTAAAGTACAGGTTTTGTCCTCTATGTTAGTATAAGTAGATACCGTTAGCATAGAGTAACTTATACTAGAGCGGTACTGTCATAGTAAATTTTGTAACCCCAGTAAATTCACTGCCATCTGTCGACACACTTTAAAACTAAAAATGAAGATTTATAAAAATACGATAAAATGTATTTAAATATGGATAAATGATTTTTTTTTATTTGCATTAATTATTTTTATGATTTTGACCCATGTTCTTTCACTGATATGCGTTAAAATTGTTAAATAACAAACGAAACCGTCAACGCCATCTATACGACTGTAGGCCAAAACTAGTAGCGCCCTCTGAACGAGAATCAAATTTTCTTGATTTTCGAGGCACGTTTTTTCCTTAGACTGTATCCATCTATTACGGAGTTATATCTATCTTTGCCGTTAGGTACTCGAAATAAGGTTGAAGGTGCATATTATTTAGGAAGAGGCTAATGCTAGAGGCTAGTTATCTTATTTCACAAATAAATTCTAAACTTAAGTATCTTGTACTAACATATTTTAGCACAGTGGTAACAACACAATATGGAACAATCTCTTGCAGGCCAATTCGAACTTAAACTGACATCAAAATGACATCTAAAATGTCAGTCAGTTATCCTGCATTTCTCTCATACTTGTCCGTACATATATTGGCGCGGGCGAGACGCACGATAACTAAATAACATGATTCAAATATCATTCTGATGCCAGTGTACGTTCGAATTAGCCTGTAAGGCTAATATTCACCAATACATCTCAATTCAATTTCCTCCCGCGTAGCTGAAAGTCGTAGCGAGCTCTTAGCTTGCTACGTCAAAGGCTACGGTACTCTTGGCTTTGCGTTTTTGCCTTAAGTCCTACGAAATTGCAGAATTCAACAAAGCATTTTACATGGAGCCTGATTCTGTATTGATTTTGACTGTTATGGATTTAATTTGTTAGCTGTCAACAGTGTCATTTCTGGTCTAGAAATGCTATTTCAGACCAGTTTTATTTTTTTAGACGAGAAATGATAAGTCAAATCTATAACAGTTTTAGAACAATAAATTAAAATCAGTATCGGGCTTTAGGCTTTCTTTTCTATTACTTAAAATGGTAAGTTCTTTGTTAATGATATGACATGACTGTAGTAAACAATAAATACAGATCGTTGGAACCGATAAAAACTAACAAATGGTAATAAACAAAGTCAGTATTATGCTTTATTTGATTGTAGGTACAAAATCAAAAATAAAAAGAAAATTTGAGTTTCATCAATCAAAATCCAAATCAATACCAAAACCGATTAATATTGGCGTTTAAAATATCGGTTATCAGTAAGCGCTATCACAAAAACGTAAAAAATAGTATTTCTCAAAAATATGATGTAAAATAAAGTTCTAAATTAGAATCAAAGCAGAAATGTTGAAGAAATATATTTTCATCTAGAACAATTCAATAAAAATTTTGAAAAATAAATAATACTCAAATAAATTTACTGGCATAGCAATAAAAATTAAACCAATCTTATCATGTTTGTAGTCAAGATAATTTTCTACAATACCATTATCAACAGAATCATAAAATATGTCTTAATATCTAAAACTCTCTTAAAATTCCTAAATATTATTTCCTTGGCGTAGCTCGTCGTAGCGGTTCTGTAGCGCTACGAGCTACGAGCGGCTACACCCGACCTTTGCGGTTACGCTCTCGCTTACAACCGGTTAACCGGATGATAATTATCTTTTTAATCTTAAGTTTTTGTATTTTATAAATGTGACTTATGAATAATTTTGAAAGAAAAAATGATATTTAGAAACACATCAATACACTGATAAATAGCAATTTTAACGTAGGTATAATACAACGTTGGTTTTTTTATTAAACATATACTAATACAAAATAAGTGAATATGCTTGTTAAACCCAGCGTTCACAGATCACGTAAGTATTTGACAAAAGACAAACAATAAAACGCCATTTCATTATTGGCTTTGTGGTATAAATACAGTCTTACACTTATATTATATCGTGAAATAAAAATACTATACAGATATCAAAAAATCAATATCTCTAAATATTTATAATTACTTGAGTCATAAATAACCAATTGTTTGTCCGTAAAAGTCTGGGAAAAAAGTTACTTCGATTCAAAATAATAATAAAAAAACTTGTCAGAAGTTGTGACGCTCGTTGACATACATGTATATCAAGGACATGGTTTAGGAGTCGGTGAAGATATTATACACAAATTTATCCCATGTTTACTTAATGTGAATGATATTAGGTACTTATATTAAAATTTGCATCTTTACTTCTATCTATAAGAAGGCACGGGCAGAAGTCATTCAAAATTTAAAGCTCCCAATCCCAAACTCGAGTGTTTTCACGTTATGAAAAAAAAACTTTACAACCCCTAAAACCCGAAAATGGAAATTTTATACAGTCATAAAATTTAAGTGCGCACTTTAATAACTAAAGCCAAGCCGATATAGCGCTGTATCGTTGACAAAAGGATGAGCGAGCCCACCTCACCCACACCTCCACCGCAAATGATTACATTACCCACACAGGCGCACGGAACCACACGCCCACCCGCCAAACACGCCCAACGTCTTGGGTTTTCTTATAAACCACGTTGTGTTCAACGTCCCGCTCTAACACAGCGCCTGGCCTGCAGCTCTCTCTGTCCCGCAATGACGAGCTTCACATAAAGCGAGCCACATTCCCGCCTTTTTTCCCACTCCATTTTGACAGCTCGCGGCTCCATATCTGGCCGGAAAATAAGACAGCGTTCACAGATACTTAGTTGATTTGAAACTTAATTTATTGCTTTCAGTTACAATTTTGTTCGTCATCGTCTCTAAGAATCATTTCCGCTACATATCAGGAAACCCACGGTATCACCTACGAAGTAACGCTATCCCCGTAGCTTAGCTGTTGATGAGTTAGTGCTTAAATTGCCTTGGAAATGATACACCCAATATACGTTCCTAAAATATTAAACCTCTACCTCAAAATTCTCCAGCAAAATAATCTAACATCATACCTATATAAGTATCATCTTACAAAAAAAATGTCAGTAACATAAGTTACAAAATAAAAAATTGCTAACATTTCACAATAACTTCTTAGAAATGTCCTAAAGATTTAAACTGTTATTAGCACTTCACAAAATTTAAAGTAGTCCTAAGTCCCTAAGGAACATCCACCTAGCCATATAAGAATCTAAAAATAGACACACCAAAATATTTAATTCCGCATCATTCCTAAGCAAGTCAAAGAACAAAGACGCTGAAAGTTCGCAGTGTGCGCGACGTCTTAGCGACTAAGTGGCCGAAGACGCGTTAGCAGAGGCGGGGCTGAGGGCTGCGGCGCCCCGCTATCGGCACACCAAAACACACATTTTTGCCGCCGCAAACCTCGCGCCGAGGGTTAGCCGCGACCCGCAGAAACAGAACGAGACAATAGATACCTCATAACGCGGAAGCAAAAGAGAGGAGAGATGAATGCGCGCGCATTATCTCATTATCTTAGCTTTCTGAACGCAGGCGACCTGAAAACCAGTGTAACTGTGACCTTCAGTTGCATAACAACAAAGAGTGTATGTGTACTGGTTTAATGGCGAATCGGGGCAGTGATACTCGGTAGGCAGTATGAATAGCACCCCAGGGAGGTTTCAGCGCGCCAAGTTTGACAGTTGTGGAGAAAAGTTTTGGCGAGCAGTCGTCTCGCGGTAGCGAGAGATGCGCATGTTTTGAGGAAATTGAAAAATTTGATACGCTATGCGCATTACTTATACATTATGTTTAATTATCAATTTCGCTAGTTTTCTATATTTTTAGCTTACTGGTTTTAAGTAATGTCAATCGCCACTCCATAGGTATCTATTAATTAGAGCCCAAAATTAAATATTTGAGGCACTATTTGTTTAATTTTATTTGCACAAGACAATACATCAAAATAGGTAAATAAACGGCATACTGATGCCACGTAGCATTTTCTTCCAGTCACCTAAAAGGCCCACAAATTCGTCGCATATAGTTTGTGCAGAACATAAAATCGTCCAGCTTAAATGGAAAACCTGGTCAATTGATACAAAATTACCGGCCTGATGATATCATCATTATTCATCATAACGTCAACACCATGTGATCAGCAAAGGCTTCGTCAAGTGTCTTATTTTTGTATTTAATACACTGACAATTATCTGATTCAATTCGGCTTATATGTATAAAAACTACTAAATTGACCTACTTTTATATTATACACATAGATTTAAGATTAGATCCCAAGTATGCATGTAATATTGCTATGCCCCCACGGGGTCCATGTGGAACTACCAAGAATTTGTAATACCTATAAAACCATGGTTGCAATAAATAAATATGAAATATGAAGTGCTTACATAACGCATCAGCTACAGCCTTCGTCACTTAAATGATATAATCCGCAACAGGCTTTGTCAATCTTAACCACTAAAATAAATTAGGCCAAGTCCCCATCCTGGACCGTAACCGGCCCAAAAGTCCCCAAGACACTGACAGCGTTGTCCCGTTGAATTGCCAAGGAGATCTGTTGGACCAGGCGGCCTAGTCAAGGTGACAATCGCTTGCGCTTCGCCATTGAATCGCTTTGCGTCTCTCTATCACTCTTCCATATTAGTGTGACAGTGACAGTTGCATTTCGTTCGCTACGGAGCGTTAAGGGGCCCACTGATTACCAGTCCGCCGGACGATATCGGCCTGTCAGTTGTTCGAAACTGTCCAATTTTTGTTCTAACCGACAGGCTGATGTCGTCCGGCGGACTGATAATCAGTGGGCCCCCTTAGCGATTGGCATATTGTCTACGGGGCCAGATACAATTCGGAGTGAGGATCGCAACCCCTTTGCAACTGGAATGAAATCATACGTGGGTTCCAAGGCAGAGTACTTTATATCCCAGGTAGCAAAATGACGTCAAATGACGTCAGGGACGTCATAATGACGTAATAATGCCGTCATTATGACGTCGCTGACGTCATTTTACGTCATTTTGCTACCTGGGATGCTTCTGTTTGGCCGCATACTCTGCAGCCAAACCAGCAGCACTAATGATGCAACACAGATGGGACGGGGCAAAGATGTCCCGACCCTTCTGCTAAGGAACCAACGTAAGACCATCGGGCCTTTTGCCATCCGTACAGTACAAACCCGGAGGCTCCAGGACACAGGGAACGTTGACGTTGGGTTGAATAAACGGCCAGCGCACCTCTGACAGCTAAGGCCATGGTGTCCGTCCTCCTGAACCATGGCTCCACATATACATCAAACCCATTCTTAAGGCAACCGTAATCCTCAAAGAATCATTATCTAGCAGCGTGCCTAACTGGGGGGAAGGTAAAGCATGAAGCCATGCTCCTAAATCACACCGGTCTAAATACGGCCATGAGGCACGCTAAATCTGAGCCGAACTGCCTCGCTCAGCAAATCTGTAACCACCTCCTTACACAATATGTCAGCCCAACCTCTTTGAGTGGCAGGATTGCTTAGCTTTTACTTTATCTTAAAATACATTCAAATAAATATTTTTAATAAAGATATATTGTTAGTTATATGATACAGTTCGTTTTGGTGTGGAAATAAAAAAGTAAGGACGAATCAAGGTTTTATTTTATTTTATAAAAAAATTAACAACAAAACAAGCTTAATTAGATGTCAATACGCTCCATTCCGTGGGCTGCAAGCAGTGACTCGCCTCAGATTGTAGAGAAAGCTCCTTCATCACATTAACATTTTTTCTCTTGCTGTATCCATGTTTTTTAACTTGCCGGTACAAAAACTCAGTTGTCATAATTTCGGGCACAAACATTTTTCGACTTTTAAACAAAATATCATCCTTCGGTCCCCAGTCGCCGCATGGTGTAAACAGACCTTTATAATCTCCATTTGCTATGTATATTACTAACTGTACGACAAGTGAGAAAAGTAAAATAAGTACATAAATTCCAAGTAAAATTATATATAGCAGCAAATCAACAGTTATTCCGAATGTTTCAATTTCATGTGAGATTCCTTGGTGTTCGCGAAGCGCTAAGAATTTGCATTTCGAGACCAATATACAAAAAATAAACACTGGGCTTAAAACCCAACAAAACTTCCAAAAGTAACTAGTCTTTACTCCGATCATAAAAATAATGTCTACACTGTGATTATAATAGCCGTAAATCCAATAAATGGTTATTGAGAATATCAAACTAGTGAAAATCTGCACTGTTTCAGCCGCATCCAGCAGTGCAGGCGTCACGTCCGAACAGAAACACGGGTACGACAGCAGCGCCAGCGATACTACCAGGGACATGGAGCTACTCTTGTGGTGTCTCCGTGCAAAGGTCAAGTTATTTACCAGATAGTCCTTCAGATAACTAAACAAAAGCCAGGTATTCATAAACATACAAACAAAAGTGACCGAGAACCAAATAAATCCTGAAAGGTTGTATTCGTCAAAATAGCTAAGAGTTTCTGACATCGAGGCAAACGGGGTGAAAAAGAAGTTGCTGCCGAGCTCAACGACGTTTTCCTCGTCGCCGTGGTAGAAAGACATGGTTTTGATTCCGCTGAAGGTGACTAGGCTAAGCATTAACGAGGCTAGCACTGCGAGCAGCGGTGAGGCGACGGCCGTCATGCAGGCAGGGCTGCGGAACTCCGCGCCGCTCGTCCAGCCGCCCGCCATGCCGCAGCCCGCACCCACAGCTAGGAAGGCCTTTGTCAGGACCATGAACCACTGTGAGAACAGTTCAGTCAGTTCAGTCCGGTCCATATTGTTGATATTGTATATACTTGCCCACCCGAACGATATATTCGACGAGAACCATGTGCCTCCCGTTCCCAAAGCTATACATACCAGCATAAACGTCCCCACTCCCACGTAACCCAGCGCCAGTTTTACACCTATTCTCAGGAACTTTCGCTTTAATGTCAAAACAAACAAAGCGAATGCGATGCACCATAGAGCTATGGTTTCTTTATAGCGCGGAGTGCACTGTGGCCACACCGGTGTCACGTAATTTCCGATTTGAACTTCGAAGAAACAGCGACTAGCCGTTTTGATACCACAATCTCCTCCGTACATGCTTTGAACTTCGAGACAGTTTTGAAAAACCGAAGTGTTCTTCCGTTTAACCATACAGATTTGTGTCGTTGAATTTCCATCGTAATCATCGCAGGTGTTCCAGGGCGCCGGTGACACTGCCGAGTGCACCGCATACACAAGGGACCACGAAGTCAGCACCAGCATGTACACAATTTTCATCGTCACCAGGTAAATAGTACCGTAGCCAAAGCACCGAAAAAGGGGGAAAAAATTCCACATTGTGATGACATCACAGTTAGTATATTGGGCTAAGCAGATTTCGGAGAAAAGCAGGGGCGTAGCGACGACGATAATAGCCAATAAGTATATTATTGAATGTAGATAGAATCCGTTGTGGGCCAGCTCGGCTGGTGCCCACATCACCGCCGCGTCTCCTAGCATCCACATCCACAGAATAAGCCTGTAGTCGCTATATTTCTTCCAAAACTTGGATTTTGATTGATCTTCGTTTCTTTTTGCCATATAAGAATCGTTTTTACTCCTTGCAAACATCGTACCTTTTATTTTAACACTAGTTTATCAGGGTAAATAAAATAATGAGCCACGACCAACTAGATACAATACAGACATAAAAACACCAACCGATTTTTCGAGTTCTGCCTTTTTTCCGTCGGAACCCTGATGGTGCGTGGTGCGTACACAAAACGTCAACGTAAACCCTCCTAATTTGATGTACCTGCACGTAACCGCTAGTACATTCATTACCATAAATATTTCCGGTTTGCAGGAAAATTGACACTGTTCTGATGATTCCCTTCCGCGGAACAATACCTACCTACCTATACCACCCAATACCTATGCAATACGTTTTTCTTAATGGTTACGGTCTGTCAAAGAGGTAAGTATTAACGATTTTAGGCAATATGTTTTGCATTTTGTTTTTGTTTTAGAATGCTTCTAAATCAAACGCAAACGTTATCATGAATTATTCAATACACGTTAAATTAAATCCCATCAAAAACATAGATGTGAAATGAGAGCCAAGGTCAATATTAAGAATATGCGTCGTTGTTGACTTCGCCTGCAAAAGAATTGAGAATCTTATGGGTGTCAAATTCTAGTTAACTTGGGATGTAGGTAATTAAAGTTCAGGATTTGACTTGGCTAGTTTTTACGTACAGACTACCTATAGGTACTATATTTGTCTGTTACTTTTCAAAATTTTTGTTTGTCGGTATAAAACTGAACATTTTCACAATTGAAATAGGTTGGTTATATAAACCGTAAATTTAATTTGAATACAACAATGCTTTGTATTTATCCGTCTTGAAATATTTTGTAAAATATATTTTTAGAAAGGGTTAAAATAAATGGACGCATACAACCGATTCTTAGAAATGCGTCTAATTTAAAATTACAGTAGTAATAATGCACTTTGAAAGCTATAATATGAACATAATTGTAATAACGAAAAATTGATGACTACCTAACTGAATTTTAAAACACATTACTTAGTTATAATTTATTGAATCAGTCAAACGTTACATTGCGGAAATCCATATTAATCGAAACAATAATATCATGTTAGACAATTAGTGCTAACCCGTTACACTTATTTGTGTATTTTTTGCTTGCAATTCATAGAAAACTCAAGTTAAAAAAAAACCGGACAAGTGCGAGTCGGACTCGCCCACCGAGGGGTAGGCGAGTCCGACTTCCGAGTTCCGAGTTCCGTACTTTTTAGTATTTGTTGTTATAGCGGCAACAGAAATACATCATCTGTGAAAATTTCAACTGTCTAGCTATCACGGTTCATGAGATACAGCCTGGTGACAGACAGACAGACGGACAGACGGACAGCGGAGTCTTAGTAATAAGGGTCCCGTTTTTACCCTTTGGGTACGGAACCCTACAAAACTGTAAAAGAAACGAAGTCCCGACACAACTAGAATCTAAAAAATTTGTAGAGGAAGAAGTCAATGACTCTTTAGAAGAAATTCCTTCACACGCCATATGGATATCTAGATTCTTTGTCGCTTCTCATTTATACTGAAACATAATTACCTTAACCCACACTCCCGAAACATGATTGGTGTAGTACATCGGTCGCTGGTTTGCAGCCGCGCCCGATCGCGATTAGCAACCATTTTGTTTTGATATGCCGCCCGCCGCGAATTAGGGGCGCCACGAACTCTGAAAATGACGGATAAATTGCATTGGTGATGTCGGGCCCTGACAGTACTCATCATTGAGTAATTGACCCTAGGTTTTTCATTCAAATGACACCTAACTAAATATCGGTCTGATTCTAAAACTTCACTTTTGACACTGACAGATCCGATCCTTATATCGTATCTATCAGTATCAAAAGTGTCGTTTTTGTATTAAGAAAAATCACTTTTGATACTGGCAGATTTGATCCATATCGTATCGAGATCAAAATTTTCACGTTTATTGAAATTATAATCAGGCCGTCTATTCTTTAAAATTTCAATTAACAATTTAAGAAAAATGATCGTTATTTACAGATTCGGGAATTAAATGTCAGAATCAATTCCATTTACAACATTTATAAAATGGAATAAACGTAATTAAAAGTAAAACGCCCGAGAGCCGAAACGTATCACTTTCTTCCCATTTCTTACATAAAACAATGAGCCAGTTTTCGAGCATGAGAAAAGAAAATATGAAAAGACATTAGATATTTTTTAACTTTATTTACTTATAAGTTCCTACTAGCTAGATTGTCAACGATAAAATACGTCACAACAAGCGTAGAATGTATCGTAATTACCATCATAATGGTGAGCCTATACCCGCGATGTGGCCACACGCAAGTTCCCGCCGCTACGACCACTTTGAGGCGAGCTCTGCTGAAATGCCCGTCAACCGCTAGTTCATATGTGACGGATGGGATGTAACTTTATCAAACGATAGTTTAAATATATGGGTACTTTTGTGTACAAAATTAAGACGTTAATAGAATGATTATATTACACTGAAGTAGAAGGTTTCGTCGAAGTAGAATCTTAAAAATATCGTGGAATATGTGTCGCTCTTTAAAATAAAAGTGTGTGCGTGTAATCTTTACGCGCGATTGATGTAACACTTCTTTGACGTTTATCGCTATGTTGGTACTTTGACGTGTGTCCTATTGTGCGTGTGTCACAACTGAGCGTTACTTCCGTAACAAAAAAACTGAGTTACCCTCGCGCCTAAATAAGTTTAAGTTCAATTTTTTCCGCAGGTACAATTATATCCAATGCCAAATTTTATATATCGTCTAAGGCAATTTACACCAAGCTATATTATGTATAACTCTGTACATACACCAGTATACGACATAAAACATTAAAAAAAAAATAGAAATCATTTAATTCAGAAAACAGGTTCCATAATATGGTTAGTAACTCTTTACTTAAGAACTAATAAGATTTAATAACTACCTATATTGTAAAAAATAAGACATCCAAAAAAGCCAACCATTTACACTATCCATACTATAATATTCTAAAATCAAAACATATGCCGCGCTAAGCAAATATTCTCAATCCGCTAAGCAATTGTCATCTCTATCACCTTAACCTAAATCCTATAAAATTCAACCTGAGCATCGTAACTCAACTAAACACCGTCGTCACTGAATAAATAACTTGACACTTGTTTGCAAATAAACAATTTAAAATGTCAAGAATAGGGAAAGGGTTGGTTCCCTTCCCTTTTCCTGACATTATGTTTTCTGACAACCAATTTTAGAGTTGTTTGCGTTAACGCGTGAAGGGTTTAAAAGCGCGCTTTACAAAGTCATACTTAGATGGGTACCAGGGCACTCCGACATTAACGGAAACGAAGAAGCGGACGAACTTGCTAGAAAGGGCGCAGACACACCCCTGGTCGGCCCAGAACCGTTCTGTGGAATCACAAAACGGGATGCATACTCTCTGCTCAGCAACATAGAAAAAACGAGAGCAATCGATTGGTGGAAGTTCGTCAAAGGACAAGAACACTCGAAAGCTCTAATCAAAGGGTTCAACGGCAAAACTGCTAAGGAGCTTCTAAGGCTCAAAAGATATAAAACCTGCGCAGTGACTAGAATATTGACTGGACACTGTAAGTTGAACAAACACATGTTCCGAATTGGGAAGAAACAGGATGCGACATGCAGGTTCTGCCAGGAATCAGAGGAGACTGCAATGCACATTCTCTGTTCCTGTGGACCACTAATGTCAAAAAGAAGTATCCACTTAGGGCGGCACATACTGCAACCCTATGAGGTACAGAACATTACGGCCCAAAGAATCTGGAATTTTCTGGACTCAACGGGCATTAGTAACGAACTTTAAAGGGCCGTCACAATAGATCACTGCTTGGTCGACGTGACACTCACAGGCCCACAACACCCCAACAATAATAAATAAAATAATAAGCAATTGTCATCTCTATCACCTTAACCTAAATCCTATAAAATTCAACCTGAGCATCGTAACTCAACTAAACACCGTCGTCACTGAATAAATAACTTGACACTTGTTTGCAAATAAACAATTTAAAATGTCAAGAATAGGGAAAGGGTTGGTTCCCTTCCCTTTTCCTGACATTATGTTTTCTGACAACCAATTTTAGAGTTGTTTGCGTTAACGCGTGAAGGGTTTAAAAGCGCGCTTTACATTTGCGTTGTACTAATTCTTCTGTGTAGGTGTAAAGACCTGTAGGTGTAGATACCTAGGTTACCTACCTGTCTTTGTACGCGAAAAGAACTGATAGAACACTTGTTATTTTTTTACTAAATTAAATTATTTATTCGACATAATATATAAATAAATACACAAATATCATGACATGATACATGATACTAATGACCAGGTACAGTCAAGTGTAAAAATATGGGTGCATATAACTTACTCAAAAATATGGCAGATGTTTTTGAGTATGATGTTTGCACCCATATTTTTACACTGGACTGAACATACATGACGAATAAGCCGAAAAGTCATCACAGTATATTTAGACTCTACACTAGAAACATATCTCCATTTTCAGCTGGAACATAAACAACTACTTTTCATTTTCCAACTTAGACAGACCCACAAATGCCCCATATACCGGGTGTTTCCTGTAATAGGAGCAATAAATTAAACTGGAGACTGTACGCCTCAAACTGACCAACATTTGTTCAGCAACTTTTTAAAATTATGAAATTTTTAAATTATACCTTTTTCATACAAATTAAATATTATTTTCAATGTATGCTGCCATCTGTGTGTTTGACGTTGCTTGTCACCCTTTAAACATAACAAATTTTGCAATACATTGCGTCTTAGAATAAACTTTAAAAGTGTAATAAAAATCAAAACACAAGTAATTTTTAAAAGTTGTTGAACTAATGTTGGTCACTTTGAGGAGTACAGCCTACAGCTTAATTTATTGCTCCTGTTACAGGAAACACCCGGTATAGAGAAATAGGTACTTAATTAAGTAAGCTTAGTACTCACTCCAAACATACTTAGATAAAACCGGCCAAGTGCGAGTCGAACAAAAAACGGCAAAAAAATTACGTTTGTTGTATGGGAGCCCCCACTCAAATATTTATTTTATTCTGTTTTTAGTATTTGTTGTTATAGCGGCAACAGAAATACATCATGTGTAAATATTTCAACTGTCTAGCTATCATGGTTCATGAGATACAGCCTGGTGACAGACAGACTGACAGACGGATAAACGGACAGACGGACAGACGGACAGACGGACAGACAGACAGACAGACAGACAGACGGACAGACAGACAGACGGACAGAGGAGTCTTAGTAATAGGGTCCCGTTTTTACCCTTTGGGTACGGAACCCTAAAAACTCATTTATAATAAGTTTGAAGCGACCTTTGCGAAAACTTTTTGTCATAATATTTAAGCTTAAAGCGACCCATTGACTTACAGTCTGCCGGACGAGATCGGCCTGTCAGCTGTTTGGAACTGTCCAATTTTTGATCTAACTGACAGGTGGATAGCGGACTGATAATCAGTGGGCCCCTTAATAATTTTTAAATTTTCAGCAAGTTTAAAACTTATAATAATACGTTTCACCATACTCCCATACAATTTATTAAATAAGCAAACTGATGTATGGAGTGAGCACTAAGCTTACTCATTACTCTATGTACTTCCCAGCGACGAAACTATTAGGTCTAGTTTAATTGTAACATTTGCTGCGAATGAAACTTAAATAGAAAATTAACGCTGTTTGTCACGTTTTCATATCCACAGTCCCCCATTTCAATCTCAAAATCAATAAAATAAAAATCTGAAATTATGCGTTATACGTTCATGTATTACCCAAACGAGCCAACACAAAAAGGGCATATAAACATTCCTTTCCAAAAGCTTATATGACATTTTAGTTAGATTTTGCCGGTGAAAAGTAAAATATCGATATAAATAAGGGAAGTGTCGCTAGGCTCGCGGGCCGATTGGCTCGATTATGGCTCCGCGGAGACTAATATCCCTTTCTTTCGTAAATGTTTTTGGGGATGTTATTTTTTGGCGTCGGTCGCATCTGGCGGCCGGGGGCGCGGAATGGGAAGGAGGTGGACTGTCTCGGATGGAGCACTTGGGTCCTGACAACTGACAAGGATATGGAACGTATGGACTGGATAAAGTGGTACTTATGTCGATTATGTTTCTTGTAAGATTTGAACTGAGTAGCTTTCGACGGAGAGGTATAGCTTGGTTTTTTCGTACAAGCCCGCATTTACTTCTATAGTGTATAGCAATGGAGCGCATCTGAGGTTGCTATCTGGCGGACTGATCTGTTGCACAGTAGTACGCACACATGCCCAGTTAAGAGCTCGGATTTGGCTGGTCCGTGTCCGATCCGAGTCCAACGTAGCACGTTGAGTCAATGTCAAGTTTAGTTAGAAGGTTCATAGTCTGGCACATGTACATGTTGGTAATTTTCCCACCGTTTTTTTTATAACAGTTGATTGGTCATGTGGTCACTACCATTCCATACCACACAAATTACTGCCCAGGTCACATCAATACATATTATTGAAAAACGAAGTCCCCCGCCGCGTCTGTTTGTCTGTCTGTATGTTCGCGATAAACGTAAACTACTGAACGGATTTTCACGCGTTTTTCTTGAGAAAGGTTTAGGTGTATAATTTCTAAAGGTTTTGTGTAAATGACTTACTTGAACTACACGTTCGAAGCCGGGGTGGGTCGCAAGTCGTAAATAAGGTTCTTATAATAGTCAGGCGCGAGTTGGTAAAGTGGTAGTTGTCAATTATCATGTCCATAATAGGGTCACATTTAATTGATTCTTGATTGGGGACCTGTAGGTTGTCCCGTTGTTTGTTTAATCAGTCCACTGCACACTGGTCTAGTGGTAACTATATACCATGCCCCTATAGTCCATACAAGTCGCTTACATCAAGCAAGCAAATTAATAAATTTCCCTCCGCGACTTTTTTTTTAAACAGTCCAATCAATGGTCAAGTGGTCAATTACCCTGTCCATATCACACAAGTCACTGCCCAGGTCACTTACGTTAAGTAGGCTCTTAGTTGGGCACGTGTTGCCCTTGGCTAGCAGGTGTTCTCAACGTGCTCATTGTGATTGAAATTGGCCCGTTTTTTCGAGGGGACTTTTATTGGCTATTTTGTAATGTAATTTTTCCGGGTTATTGCGAGGCGGGAATCGAGCCGTGCGGGAATGTGATTTGGCTGTCTAGCTTAATCGTTGGAACGGGTAGGTATTACGGTACTTATCTTTCTCAGCAGAAAATAATTCTTATGTATAGGTACCCTACCCTCGTTTTTCATTACAAGTCCGACGTTTCCTCAAATCATTAGTAAAAAAAATGTATGTGTAAAATACGCAATTGGTAGATTAACTTTAAAGTGCCTATAACTATAATGTTTGCCGATTCATTCTTTTTTTTCGTTTTGTGGTTAATTAAAGAATGCTTTATTGCGTGCTTTCTGTGCGTCAATAGTAAATTTTGTGCTTTTTGCAACAGAAATAATAAATAATACCAAACCGCTAAATTGTAGGTATAGCTTTCTGTAAACTAGACTTTACTAATAGTTTCCCTCTTCCTAAGGGGTGTGTAAAACCATTTTTTACACCTCGTCCACTTGCTGACTGCACATCGCTAATATCAATTTACAGGTAAGTACGAGCGAGACGCATCAGTCATGCCAGCGGTTACATTGTAGGGATAAAAAGTTAAAAATCCTTCCATGGTACAGTCGCCATCAGATATATCGGAGCGGCCAAGGTGCTCACAAATATCGGAACACGTCTCTATTGTCAAGGCGTTAAAGTGTGTAGGTTCAGATATTTTAACATTTTTAACACCTCGGCCACTCCGATATATCTGATAGCGACTGTACTGCCCGTAGGCACATGTATGCAATAACCCTAGCTCAAGCTCATCGTACAATGCAGCACAATTTCTAATATAAGAACGAGCAGCAAAAAGCAAACAAGCCCGCGCGCAGATATTAAAGGCATATCTCTCTATTATGAGCGGGAAGTTCTGTAATTTAAGGGCGGCGGCGGCATATGGCGGGCGGTAGGGTTGGGCGGTGTTGATGTCGATTGTCGATGTATCCATGTTGATATTTGGGTAGAATTTAGTACCTACATAATACTACGAACAGAGCGCCCGAGCGGGTTCCCGGTTCTGGCACTATCGGAAGAAATCGGTTTCCTCACTTTCCTCCCCTTTATTCCTTAAAAAAAAAAAAAGTGTCGGTTACTGGTTTCTGTCGGTCACTGCTGATGACACTACGTTAGTACGTACGTACGTACGTTAATATACATGCACATATCAGTTAATTTAGTTTCTTTGAAAACAGCATACTCTTGTCGAAAGTATTTCTTTCAATTTATTTAAGTGGTAGGTAAGACTAGCGCAAGGAATACTACTACAACCCAGTATAATTACTTAATGAGAAGTCTGTGCCCAGCAGTGCAAAGCTTATGTAGAGAAAGGATGGTGATAAAGACTATAAAACCAATTTTAAAAAGTTAATAATTCCTAGATTCAAATATTTAACACAAAGTCAACTATTCATGTGATGTTGTCTACTGTCAATCCCACGATATTCAATCTCCAATTTTAATGTATTAATTATTCATAACTATACAAATAATGTTATTTTATTTCATCTTATCGTATCTTAGCGCCACTTGCACCATCCCACTTACCCGGGGTTAACCGGTTACACCGTTAACCCAGTGTCAAATTGTACTGGTAACCATTGTAACTCCAGGTTTAACCGGTTAACCCCGAGTTAGTGAATGGTGTAAGTGGCCCTTAATAGTTTATCGATAGAATTCCGCCGTCCCTACCGCGCTCGTTCCTCAGACACAGCTGCACTCCGCGATTATAACTAGCTTAGCGAACTCGCCAGCTCATTTATTATTACGTTATTAAACAAATATAACGCGGAATTATTAATTAACACCAGAATCTTGCAGCGATTGGAGTTCTAGGTCAGCCTAACAAGCTCTATCACATCTTAAATATCTTAATGCGCGAGTTTTTCACTTTTATCGCGCTGAAGATATAGGCATTATAGGTACGTCTGTATAAATCTATTTATACTGACTATATGTATAAACTATCAACATTAAACGCTTATAAAGAAACCCACAAGGAAGCCAAAATTCATAGCCCATAGAATTGCCAGACTCAGTGGCAGTAGGCAAAACACAAAAATATTTTTTAATAAATATATGGGGACAATTTTACATAAACTAACCTAACTCCAAACAAAGCTAATTTTCTACTATGGATATTATGCGATGATGTACCTACATAGTACATAAGTACTTAATTGTGAATAGACTTAATGTTAATATCAGTAAGTTACGAACAAATTTAATATTTGTGATAAACACAAAAATAAATGCCCTTACTGGGATTTGAACCCAGGACCTCCAACTTCGTAACAAGTAGACTAGGAGGCTGACTGTGTCCATTGTCCGGAGACTTGCCCGGTTTAATGTGGTAGTGAGCAAAACAGAAAGGTTTTTAGATTCTACATTATAGGTAAGTAAAGTGGGCCGAGGACCGATACTGAGTGCATGTAACCATCTCACTAGTGTAACACACTAGAAACATCAACCTTGTTCCACCTCACCTTATTCTTTTATGTTTCGAAAAAATAAAAAACAGTGTGTAGTGAAGCGATTACCAAACACGAGGCCTCAAGAGTGGAGGTGAGAAACGCCAACGCAAACAACAATTGCAATCACCAATGCAAATGTTTACGAACTGCCTGTTACCATAGTGTGCCTACTTGCACTCGAAAATCGACGTTTTGCATCAAACTTATAC
The DNA here is from genome assembly GCF_947568885.1 of Cydia strobilella. NCBI lineage: Eukaryota > Metazoa > Arthropoda > Insecta > Lepidoptera > Tortricidae > Cydia > Cydia strobilella. Next base: position 6,249,065 of record NC_086053.1, read on the forward strand.
GTCTCTTTAACATTTCACCCAAATTTCACCTTAATTCCTTACAAGCTAAGGTTGTTTTGGAGTTAATTGTTTTTATAGAGATACGAGATTGTTGTAGCAAAGTGAGAAATCACGACGGAAATGGAAACACGTGATTCTGCGGATCCGCTGGAGATGAGTTGATCAAGTATAAAGTACGAATACGGATACGAATGTATAGGTACAAGGCTATTCACCAAAGTTCACAACGATTGATACAACTGAAATACAAGTTGACCTCCAAAGACGCATAATAGCGACGGATCTCTGGGTCTAATTATTTATACTAGGAGCAAGTGAGACGACTGCAAAAATTTTGTAATAGATTTAGATAGGTTGTTAATATAATTGACCATGGCCAATGTACCTATAATAGCCGATTGGAGATCCTCCAAAAACCTGTTTCAAGATTTTCAATCGTGCCATTCTAACGCTGTGACCCCTCGAGATCGAAAACTTACTGTTTTCATGACTAGCCTATACTAAGCAATACCAATTAAAACATTTTACCTCCACCTTTTGTACAGCAGCCTCTTTATTGTCCCCACAGATTGGATTATTTTATTACTCGGACGATCGAGAATTTTTCAACGACACTGTTAGATATTAGAATGTTTTTTTTACTTTTTATATTCCAGTAATTGAACAATAGCTTCGGGTCAAGCTCTGGAATGGTGAAGTGAGACTGTGCAATAATTTTCTTCTGATTTCTATTATACCGTTAGCTTTGTATGATTTGGTGCCGACTGTACATTTGCCAGCGCGCCTGTTAGGTGTAGGCCGTGTAGGCACCTCGACACAGATCTCGACAAAGGCCGAAGACGTTAATTATTCACGCCGCTACACACCGATTGTTAGTCTCGAGTTCAAGTTAAATAAAGGGGAACCGACGGAGGATTTTTGTTACGAGTTGCGTGTGTTGGTGTCTTGGTACGATGTTTTGAATTAAAGTAACTTCTATAAAAATTGTACTAGTAACAGGTACTATATATTTAGTCCTCCTCATCGTTTTCGATGACGGCGACCCCAAATAAACATTATGGACGTTGTCTAGCGTGAGCCCTAATGTGGCTGGCCAGGCCGAACTTTTTCTTAAATGTTCTATTGCACGCGTGACAATAAAGTTGGCCAGCTGCGTTGAACGTGTACACGTAGGAGGAACAGGTACTATACTAACAGGTTAAACAGATTTCAGAAAAAGGTATCTTGTCTCCAATCTCCAATATAAGTTAACGTCCCGGGTATATATCATGCTTTTCTTGTTTAGATCTTAAGTAACTACTGAAAAACGTATTCCGCTTGTGAGGTTGCATCGTTAAAATTAGCTTTTGTTTGATTTTCTTAACTGTCGATGCGATGCCTACAATCAAGACGCGAATGAACAACAACCCAATTTTAACTACTGCCCTTGTTGGAATGGAATGTCTGGGGCCCATTTCTAGAACGGTATTAGTCTAATATGTATTATTAGTGTGTTGCCATGGTAATCCATACGATTTGACAGTTCGTGGACTAATAATATTAGTCTAATACCGTTCGAGAAATGGGCCCCTGGAAGTTTTTGTTCTAATTATTAAGTTTTTGTTATAATTATGATCACCACTTTTTTCCCATAGAAATAAGAGTTATTAGACTTATATTGACCGGGATATAGACCGTGATTACCTTTTGTATTATTAGTGAGCTTCCGATATTTCGACGCAGTTACATGCATCATGTTCACGGGTGACTGAAGATAGCGGGTGGGCGGGCGCAAGAATGAGGGTAGACAGAGCGCTGTCTACACAACTTTGACACCCACCCGCTATCTTCAGTCACCCGTGAACATGATGCATGTAACTGCGTCGAAATATCGGGAGCTCACAAATAATACAAAAGGTAATCACGGTCTATATCCCGGTCAATATAAGTCTAGTGAAACTAACCGTGACTCATTCAAAACTCTAATTATAAGAGTTATTGTTTTGTTTGAGTTTAACACTCATTTACTTTTGAGATGTAATGTAACATGTCAGTAAACCAAAACAGGTCAGAATAACCTCTCTATAAAAAAAGTAAGTATGTAATTTAGAAAACACCGAATAGAAGCTCTATTTCATAAAACTACATTTTTTATGACTCTACACCCCTAACCTTATGTTAGTCAAATATAGCGCATATAATAAATAATCTACATGAAAAAGCCATCAAATCGTAGCGACAGTCAAACCAAGGCGAGATGTCACGGGATGTATTTTTAAGTAGGCGGCGAAGGGCCGGGGCGACGCGTATTTCCATACAAATGTTGCATAATTTAAAAACAACTTGGATGTCAAGTATCAAAGTCGTATTTTGCTCATGGCGTGAGGCCGTTCAATTAATTCGGGGGCGCAGTCGAACGCTATGTGATAGTTGAGGATTATTTTATGCATTAGGATTTTAATAACGTACACACTATGTTTATAAGTCATGTGATTTTTATCATTATATGTACAGTTTGCAAATATTTATTTGTACTGAAATCGGACATAAGGCAAAAGGCAAAGGTTGTCTGGAAGAGATCGCTTCTGAGCGATAAGACCGCCTGTTGTTACCTAATGTAAGTAATGTGTGTTCTTTTTCTGTATTCTTTTTTCATTATGTGGTGCACAATAAAGAATATATTATTATTATAAGGCACTTGTAATACCCATTACCTATACATATATTTATACTACAAGTACTTATTTAGTCTAGTATACAACGCGTAATTATTGACATAAGTATCGTTCTTCTGTTCAGCAATGCAGCAAGGTTTTAAGTAATTATACTGATTTATATGAAAACTTGTTTGACAAAACGATGCCTCCATATTCGTATACTTATATAGGTATATATTATACTGATTTTACAGCTACAGCCACGTATCCGCCGTTCATATGAAAAGGGAACAAACCCAATCGGGGATTAGATTTCCGCCCGGATTAACTTCTGTGAATCGAACCTATCATTCCATCAAAACAAACCAATAAACACGGCCCCACTAGATTTAATCTGTTTAGTCGCAAAAGACGCCCATAAAACAAAGTGTGAAGCGGGCAAAAATCCTTGTTCCATTACCGTAGCAAGATTACACATAAAAATGTTAAATGTTCCCGAACGAGTATTGAAAAAATTCAAGGGAAATGGCGGGAGAAATTGGCTGCAGTCGAGAGGGCGCGGAGGGCGATATTATTTCATACGACATTACGACGACATCGGCGTTGAGAACTAAAGGGGCCCACTGACTATCAGTCCGCCGGACGATATCGGCCTGTCAGTTAGAACAAAAATTTGACAGCTCCGAACAACTGACAGGCCGATATCGTCCGGCGGACTGATAGTCTGTGGGCCCCTTAACATTCTAACGGTAGAACAACTCGCGAACGCGAAGCGGCGCGGCGCTGCACGGCGGGCCCACGGCGTTCGCGTTCGAGCAAGACGATCGCCCACGTAAGACACTTCTATGGGTATCAAAGGATTGATTCGCCCGCGCCGCGTCGCTTCGCTTCGCGTTCGCGTGTTGTTTGCCTACGTAGTACGCTGCGTAAGGTCTATATGACAGTAAAGTACTAATATACGTATTTCATTGTAGTTTATGACAGTGTCGTATGTCGTATTATAAAAGTCGTCGAATCCTCGGTCCTAAATGTGATAACATTTATCCACTACGTGTGTACGTGTGTCTTCTACTTGCTAACGATAGTCTGATGATAGTCCACTGACCGTTCAATAGGCACAATGGGTTTAATTTAAATATAATATATAGATTAAATATAGAGCTAAATTTGTTCTTCGTCACCAATAGCTAATTTTAGACAGTGGTTTTTCAATTAAAAAGAAAAATTTTGTCACTAAGCACGCTAGGCGTATAGATATCAGTCCAATCGTCCCCTGCCTGCTATACGGCCAAATCTCTAAATTAATGATTATTGAAAACTTAACATTATTATTTTTAACTAAGATTGAACCACCAATGATCGTAAATTTTGAGATGTGGCCGTATAGCAGGCAGGGGACGCAATATCCATAACAACTGACTGTGATCTGAAATTAATTTTACAATAAAAGCTTAGCAAACGAATTTAAATTCTAAAGTCGCGGAAAGCCTAAGCCGCCGAGGCTCAAAAAACGCTAGTAAGAGGTGGCCCTCTCACTAGCGTTTTTTTAGCGTCGGCGTCTAGTCAGCACTATGGAAAATGGCGTCGCTACGCAGTTGCGCCAATGTTGCGTCATGCAGCAGCCATAGAGCTGACTAGACGACGACGCGCGGGAAACGAAACGTAGTGTGGGGTCTCTCTTAAGCAGCGTTTACGCCAGTCAACAAGCGGGGGTTGACTGACATATTGATGTTTACCCGACGAACGCGTGAGGCAAGGCAGTCAACAGTAGGTATTTAGGTACAGTCAGCTACGGATATCTACATCGTACTACAGAGTGTACCTTACAGTCTTTTATTCCTAATAGAACCGTACTAACTAATATAATAGAACCTACTAAAATAATTGTTAAAATTTTAATTTGTTAATTAATTACCGCTTGGATTCGATATATTCTTATAAGCTCTGTTTTGATACTCCTGTTACTAAAATATGATAGTTTGATTTTGCAATTATAGCCAATCACTGTTTTTATTTTTGCACTACAGATCTGTCAGAGAGGTGTGTATACAACTATGTATTGCCAAGCTCCTGGTCACTGTGGTCCTGGTCCTATCCCGGGGTGACCATAAACTATACCTACGGTGAACACTAATTATGTGTTTATTTACACTGTTCTATGAAGGGCTCTGAAACTATAAGACACAGGTAAATCATTTCTAAGGGTCGATTTTAAAGACAAGAAAGAGATGATTTAAACTTCTTCAAAAGCAGCTACAGATAGCATACCTGCATTGTAAAGCAAGCATTGAATCGTACTAGTTTTATTTTATCTGCCATTGTTGTTGATTACCTTAATTAATATTTAGGAATGACACAGTGATAAAAACTATTAGGTACATTTCCGAAATAAACCTGTGTTAGACATTCTTGTTTATATTTCGTTAGCGTACCTTTTGGTATCGAACCCTAGTGTATACTATTCGAAAAACGTTAGTCAACAAGTAAGGGGAAGTGACTGACATATTTGATGTTTACATTGTTTACGCAATAAATGTTGCGTGCAAGCTGGCAAAATGTCTAAGGTCTATTTTGGTCTAAGTAGAGTAGAGGTAAGAAGGAGTTAGATAAAGACATCTAGTAAGAACAAATTATCAAAACGATCTTATACGGCTATAAACAAAGAAGAGACAAGATCTAAGGCGAATCACATGGTACTTATTGCCTTACACAGTATTCACTACTGACACGGTAGCTATTACGAGTGGAGTGGCTGATATTATAATAATGTACCAGCATATACTTAAGCAGTGAACGCAAAATTGAGCCATTCACAAAGATGCGATATACAATTTTGCAGCTTCCTGTACATCAGATTAATAATAAAAACGCACGCGGTTCAATACACTAAGAATAAGTACGAACGCAATGATTTAAGTAGGTATAACTAGATACGTTCACCGAGGCAGAGAGAGTTAAGGGGCTACCTGAGGTTTTCATCGATTTTTGACAAGTTTTGAATCGTATCTCCTACTTTTGCACTACATATAGAATTATAAGACAAGCGGCTATCGGTTCTTTAATCTTTTATCTCCATTTTTGTCTACCGGATTGTGAAAAAAATGAATATTTATTTATTTATGATTGTTTTAAACATTGTCTAAAAAAACACTTTTTTCGTATCTCGATTGCTGTGAAAGATCTTACTTATACGAAATCTACATATTTGGGTTCGTCTTAGACGTCTCTAAAAATTTGTCTAAGGTTTTAATTTTAAACTAATTAACACAAAAGTTATGGCCAGAAAACCAGTTTTTTGGCCTAAAATTGTTCAACTTTGATGCCAAATATTTCGAAAACAATGAACTTTGAAGTAAATATGGGATACTATATTGCTAAAATCCGTTGCTGTTAATAAGCTACAAAAAATATTAGAAAACTAAGGGATTCAAATCGAAGGTCATTGGGGCATGGGATCCCCTTAATATAAGTGTGTATATCGCCGAAGATGAAGAACGCTCACCGAAGAAATGTCTTATGACCTTAATTTTGACAAATATAACTTGTAGATATTAAATCACATTTAGAAACGGGGTCTATCGCGAATTTATCGGCAACTTGGGGACCAGTGATCCAGAAGTTAAAGTGTTGTGAGTGTTGTGTGTCGGACTATTGACAATAATTAACTTTTATGTGTAGTGGGTGGTTTGAAAATGTGATGTCTACCTCAAACTTTAAATGCACTTTTCGTGGGGTAGTCAAACAAATCTCTGTTTTGACATTTTGCTGGGACGTCAGTTAGCCGCGACCACGACCAGTGAAACCTGTGTCGAAACGTCGGTAAATAAAGGTAACAAAATAAATTCGCGATAGACCCGTTTTCTAAATGTGATTTAATATGTGTTCAAACCGCGAAAGTTTTAAATGTTATATAACTTGTATATGTCCGGAGAGATTATCAAAGAGCTTATTTTCGTTAAAAATCTCTCTCGCCCACCCTACTCCAAATTCACAATAATTCCCTCTGGCCGTGGCTCACCCCGAGAGTTCAAAAGTCAAACAGTCCCGCTATAAAAAAATGAACAGCGACCGTTTAGCTCAAGGGTCGGCACGTGCCACCTTGTTTATATCATATTTTCCATCCGGCAGCGGATCTGTTTTATTATTTCGATGCGAAACCTCATCGGTGCTGAGCACAGACATATATTAAATTAGCTTCCTCTCGCGACTTCGTCCGGAAGTCGTTAAAACTTTCAACTTTTCATTATCATTTTAGGGGTTGAATTTCAAGAAATAGCAAAGCGCTACCAATTTTATTAAGGCTGTGTCATGTGTGTTGTCTGTCAATATCTTAGTAACAAAACATAATTTAGGTTAGACGCCATTAATTAAAGAAGTACCGCGATGAATAAGAAGTAGGTACATGACACTTTTTTTGTACATTCCTACACTTTTTTATCCGTTAAGGTCACTTCAGGTTTACATAACTGGTCACCGTTAATCGTTTGTTGGGATTAGGGCCTTACGATGGTTTCCTTCACTGAAGAGTTACTAGGAAATATGAAATGACAATCCTTGGGTACGATTCCGATAACGATTTTATTAGTCCGGCAAGTATAAAAATACTTATAATTCGATAAATATCTCAATTGATAACTTTCAAAAAGTATTGTAAGTATATAGATACCTATATATATAAGTAATTTGTTTTGATCACAAACCTATGAAACGAATTTGCTTGTATTTTATTCGTTGTTCGTTGGTAAGTACGCAGAGTGGCTGATCTACTCTGATATAATATATCTGCGATGCGACTTTGTCCAGAGAGAACAATTTCAAAACATCTGAAATTGAAACAAAAGCAAAAGTCAACGTTAAAACTAAAACTCAAAGGTCATTTTCCACTGCAAGGCATGCAATTTCACGTTTCACCGTCATTCATGCTAGGCTAACCTTATATTCTTCGAAGAATGGTTGGTAAATTTTCAATACTCACTTTATTAGGGTGGCGCGGAAGGAGGGTTGAAACGGTCTTTATTAGATTTGCCAGGATCGAGGCACGGCGGATAGCATGGTCTGCGTCCGACACCTCGATATTGAAAATCAGAGGGAATATACGTAGTTCCGTAGGTAGGTACTTATTATACTTACCTATGGCTCGGTTGCATATCATTTGGTCTTGTCACGCCTTCGTGATGACGCAGACGCAGAAAAACTGACATGACACTGTAAATTGACGGTTCACAACCAAATAGGTAATTTATAAAACCGTTCACGGACACAGACCCACTCTCGAAAATGCGTGATGTGGCACAGGTAAATCCCATACTAGATGTTTTCCCGTCTATGGACGGACTGCCACATCGCATTTTTTATAAAAAAATGTACCACATATTGACTCAGAAATGTAGCTCAGTATGTAGGTATACATCTTCATACATTGAAGAGGCTCGTGATACGGCATCTCGTCTGTAGCCGTAACGTTCTCAGCCGTGTCGTGTCACAGCCTCATGCGTCATGGCCCTATACTGGTGGTGGTGATGCATAAAGTCGGTAAGTAAATCTCTGAGGATTTTGCTGGTGGTACATCTAGTATAGCTGCCGCCGCTATACAACAAATACTAAAAACCGGCCAAGTGCGAGTCGGACTCGCGCACGAAGGCAAAAAAATCATGTTTGTTGTAGGTATGGGACCATTGGGACCCCACTTAAATATTTATTTTATTCTGTTTTTAGCATTTGTTGTAGCAGTAATTATTTCCACTTTAAAATACATCATCAATGAAAACTTCAACTCGACAGTTGCTCGACAGCTATTACGGTTCATGAGATACAACCTGTTGACAGACAGCGGACAGACGGACAGTGGAGTCTTAGTACTTAATAGGGTCCCGTTTTTTACCCTTTGGATACGGAAATCTAAAAAGCATTAGTATGTTATGTCCAAGCTCCAAAATTAATGTATAAAGCCAGCTCCAGACTACGCGGCGCGAAGCCGCGAACGCGAGTGTGGACTGTGGAGTCGATTTCGCTGATTAGCGAACTACAGTCTCGCAAAAAAGAGTAGAAATTAAAAAGTGGCAACACTGTAGTGTCGTCCCTTTCAAATCAATATTGCGTGGAGAGCGCAGCAAATTTCTAATCTTTACATGAAGACGGAAAATTGTCCTAATGCTAAACCTCCGGCGTAGCGGAAGCCGCTCGACCCCAATTTCAAAGGAATACCGCAAATCGATGTACAGGTTAGCCGCTTGGCACACGCATACTAGGTCAAAACAAAATTTTTGACCCGCAGTTCCTAAAAAAAATTCGCTGGGGGGGGATTTTGTATGGAAAAAAATTTTTTTTTTTTCCAAAACCTATCGAGTGTGGTATCATACGAAAGGGCTTTTTGAGGCGATTCTAAAAATATCATCATTACATTTCGGGCATTTTTTTTTAATTAAAACAAAAAGAATTTTCGAAACATACCAAGTTTGGGCTCCTCCAGACACGATATGGCAGATTTTTTTTGTACAATATACCACAAATGATACGGATATCCTCATGTCTAACTCCAACAAAGCAATTTTGAAAAAAATATCATTAACAAATTTTTTTTTAATTTTTCAATTTTACAAAGTGACACAGTTCTACTTCAATACCTATTTTACGAGACTTATGGAACTATACTGCAGATACGGTACATATTAATCATAAAATGATACGTAATATCCATATATCGAACGGGAAATACCTCTTTAACCCTTTAACTGCGCCTTTTCATCGGTTTGTATAGTTTGTTTTGTTTTTGACACAAAATATCAAGATTGTATCCTTCAGATACGATATATGTACCTTACTGATTTTTTTTTGTACAATATACCAACAAATAATACGTAATATCTTGAAAATAATTTCTTTAAGATTTTTTTAAAATATTTTTCATGTGTATAATTTTTCAATATTACAATATATAGAAATTAAAAAAAAAACTAAATAAAATTATTTTCAAAATTGCTTTCTTGGGGTTAGATAATAAGATATTACGTATCATTTGTGGTATACTGTACAAAGAAAAATCGATAGGGTATATCGTATCTGAAGGATACAATCTTGATATTTAGTGTCAAAAACTAAACAAACCATACCAACTGATGAAGGGCCAGTTAAAGGGTTAAAGAGGTATTTCCCGTTCGATAAATGGATATTACGTATCATTTTATGATTAATATGTACCATATCTGCAGTATAGTTAAAAAATTGTTAATGATATTATTTTCAAAATTGCTTTCTTGGAGTTAGACATGAGGATATCACGTATCATTTGTGGTATATTGTACAAAAAAAAATCTGCCATATCGTGTCTGGAGGAGCCCAAACTTGGTATGTTTCGAAAATTCTTTTTGTTTTAATAAAAAAAAATACCCGAAATGCAATGATGTGATATATTTTAGAATCGCCTCAAAAAGCCCTTTCGTATGATACCCCATACGATAGGTTTTGGAAATTTTTTTTTTTTTTTATACAAAAAAAAAATGTTTTATCATCAAAAAAATTTCAAAAATTTTGTTTTGGCCTCTAGTATGTGTGTGCCAAACGGCTAACCTGTACATCGATTTGCGGTATTTTTATACGAACGGGTTAGACTAGCGTAATAGGCGTCCAATTTCGTCCGTCACACGGTACGCAGGTGCTCTCTCCGCTGTAGGCTTCTTTCGCAACGCTGACGAACCTGCGTCCGCGTTTCGAAAGAAGCATATTTTCCGTCCTCATGTAAAGATTAGAAATGTGCTGCTCTCCAAAGGACAAGGATCCGCTGGGTAACCCGGGCGTCTACGAGATACCATGCGACTGCGGTAAATCCTACATAGGAGAAACCGGACGCAACGTGTCCACTACTGTTAGAACACATACGGAGTGTAAAGAAGATGGATTGCAGCAACTCCGCAGTGGCTACGCAATACACGGTTGTCGTGAACGCTGCTCGCACTATTAGTAGGCTCCCGAAACATGTCGCGCGAGTGACTAAAACAAGTGAGTCTAAACCGTAAAATTATTGTATGTTACTTTATATATATTAATACAGCCCGGCAACTTGAACATGTCATGCTCGCTTAAAAGTCTTTGGTGGCGTCGTTGATCGGGTCGCCACTTTCCCGAATAAAGGTTGAGGGAGACGATAGACAGACAAGACATATTACAGAGAACAAATTGTTTATAACACCTGTATTCATTACCTGTAATGCACAATTGATGAATAAATGATGGCTGAGATACGCGTCGTACTCGTGAACGGGTGCGCAACTGCTTGTGGAGACCGGTCTGTTTAAGTTTACACGGGCTTCATTTTACCTATGTAACTTTACTTTTGAGTGGCATTAACGTGAGGCACTTCATTCGGTTCTTGTCTGTTTGCCTGATTTAATATCTTGTCTTTTTATTAATTATATAACATTTCAAGTCTTGGAGACCCTTTACATCTCTGGATAATTTGATGATCTTTTTTATTATTATATACATTTTATCTCTGACACCTAGAGACTTTTACATCTCTAAACAATTTTAGTACTTTTCAAAGAGCATATAATCACTACGTTCTAGTACTTTTGTTGTTTGTATATTTTTTTTAAAAATAACCACAACCGAATACAGAACCTCCTCCTTTCTGGGAAAGGAAGTCGGTTAAGAAATATTCAATTTTATTATATTCAAGTACCTATATATCTACGGCAGCGGTTTTCAAACTTTTTTGGTGACGGAACCCTTTTGGAAAGCGAAATATTTGACGGAGCCCCAAATTAAAAAAATTCGTTCGTCACTGTGGACCAGATATACCTATAGAAGAGCTGTTTTTTTTCTTATTATTACAAGTATACTCGCGATTCCCGCAAAGCCCCAACAGAGGCGGACCACACTGAGAATGGCTGATCTACGGAATGTCTGCATTGATTACCACGACATCTGTTAACAACTCCTGCAACTATGTCGTGCGTTTGACTTGCTAGAATTTGCTGTCTGACTCTGACAAATGTAAGCTTAAGAAGAAAAACTTCCAGTCATTGACGGTAGATGGCGTTTACTAATAAAATCGTTTCATTCTACGTGTGTAATACCAAAATGGTACGGTTTTATTGGTGTTGTTTATCTTATCTTATAGTTTCGGGGGCCCTTTCGGATACACTTCGACCCATAGGGATCTTTTGTGCAGTTACCCCCTAGAAAAGATCCGTCCGCTACTCAAGAGCCTTCCCCACCATCTCCATATGCCGGATGATGGACCTTATGGGTAGCTTTTTGAATTCCTTTGGTACCAGGTAGCCTGTTCCAAAGTCCTTCATTCTTTGTCTGGCGAGGGCGTGACATTCACACATAAGGTGTTCTATTGTCTCTTCCTCTTCGCCACACATACGACAATCGGTGTTGTCAGCGTGCCCCATCTTGGCCAGGATTCCCTTGACCCCGTAATGGCCAGTAAACACCCCCGTTATTATTTGGAGTTGCCGTTTGCTAAGTTTCCAAAGCTTTTTGCTCCAACCAGAGTCTACCCCTTGTATAAAGAGCTTTGAGTGCTTTAGACCCGTCAGACTGTCCCATTCTTCCTGGTGTTTGGTCTTAGTAAGGTCTTTGATAGCCGTTGTGATGGTTCCCTGTGAGAGCCCCACGAATGGTTCCGGACCTATAAGGTTGTTTGCAGATCCGGCTCTGGCAAGTTCATCTGCATTTTCATTGCCCATGAATCCCTCGTGCCCTGGGATCCACACCAGTTGCACTTTGTTTTGCCTTCCAAGCTTGTTCAGAGCTTGGATGCCATTGTATACCAGTCTAGAGTCCACTCTAGGCGCCATAAGCGCTTTGAGTGCAGCTTGGCTGTCGCTGAGAATATAGATATTCTTCCCTTGGGTTTGCCTAACTATATTCTCATGTGCACAGGCAATTATAGCGTATGTCTCGGCTTGGAAGACAGTGGCGTAATTGCCCATGCTTATGCTACTACTAAAGTCATTTGCATAAATGCCTGCCCCAGTACCAGAATCTGTCTTGGACCCGTCTGTGTACCATATGATGTCATTTTCATCAGACATTGGTGCTTCAAGACCTTCGGTCCATTCAGCCCTTGTTGGAACTTTAACATTAAAATTCTTACGGAACACAAACTTGGGTTGCATCTTATCGCAGCCCATATTCGTAATCCTTTTCATGAAATTTTCACATTCCATGTTTGTGTGTTTAGTCTTTGGCTTGTTATCGCTCCAGAGGCCTGTCAAAGCCAGCCTGTGTAACGATTTCCGCGCCTCAGATTGTATCACTAGGTGCAGCGGCGGGAGGTCTAGTAGTACCTCCATCGCCGCTGTTGGCGTCGTTCTAAACGCGCCAGTAATAGCCATGCACGCCGTTCTTTGTATTTTCGTAAGGGCATCCCTGCATGTGCTCTTTAGTGTCCTTGGCCACCATGCCAGGCATCCGTACAGAATGATAGGTCTTACCATCATGGTATAGATCCATCTCAGTACCTTTGGGTTTAAACCCCACGTTTTGCCATATGCCGTTCTACACATTCCAAACACCCTCAGTGCCTTGGTTATGGTAGTTTCGACATGCTTTTTCCAGTTCAGTTCTTTATCTAGTGTTAAACCTAGATATTTCACTTCATCGGACATTTCCAGAACCCTTCCATAAAGCTTCAGCTGTTTCATGCCGTTAAGGGTCTTTTTCCTGGTAAACGGTACTACTACTGGTACACCACCTCTCCACTTGCTTCAGTGCTGTATTCATGATTTCCGATACCGTTCCCGGGAATTTCCCGTTTACAAGAATCACTAAATCATCTGCATACCCTACCGTGTATATTGGGCCTTTGTTTAGTTCTTCCAGCAGTGAGTTCACTACCAGGCTCCAGAGAGTCGGTGAAAGAACCCCCCCCTGTGGGCAACCCTTTGTGGCCGTGGCTAATATTTCATCTCCCATGAGGGTGGACTTTATTAGTCGGCTATTTAGCATAGTACCAATCCATCTACAGATTGTCGGTTCTATGCCATGTTTAGATGCTGCAGTGCTGATTGCCTGATACGTGGTGCGGTCAAATGCCCCCTCCACGTCTAGAAAAGTGGCTAGGCATAGTTCCTTGTTCTCTATCGCCTGCTCTGCTTTGGTTGTCACCAGGTGCAGTGCCGTTTCAGTCGATTTACCCGGCTGTCTGACTCTGACAAATGTAAGCTTAAGAAGAAAAACTTCCAGTCATTGACGGTAGATGGCGTTTACTAATAAAATCGTTTCATTCTACGTGTGTAATACCAAAATGGTACGGTTTTATTGGTGTTGTTTAATAGTTATAGTTTGTCAAAGGACTGTCTCATTTCAAACATATACAGAGAGAATCATACTATCTTTGTCTTACACTAGTACTAGCACCCAAAAGAAAAGAATGAGTATAGTTTTTTTTGTTCTTGTTTACTGCCAATTTAGTTTGATCAACTATATTTATCTGACTTATAGAAAATAAAAATGAGTTTTAACTAAGTACCCTGAAAGAGGCATTACCACTATTACCAGGCATTACAAACAACATTGATGTGTAAAAAGTTTGGTAAAAAGCACATCGCATAACTTCTTGTAAACCGGAACGTAACGTGAAAATATCGAGGCCAACGTACGCAACGAAATACGACATTCCAATATACACCCTATTGCGACATATTTAAAACTATTTCGTTTGACAACATACAGAATAGTGACGCCATCCACCTAACGTAAAATGAAACTGAATAATTGAGGTTATCTTTCATTATTGTGATGTGTCAGTATTCATTGTAATCAAGTAAAAGGAAATAATTAAATTAAATTTTGACTATTGCTGTGCCAAATACTTTATAAATTATGTCTGTTGTGATAGAGACTACGCTCGGAGATATTACAGTGGACCTTTTCTTAGAACAACGCCCTATAACATGTCTGAATTTCTTAAAACTCTGCAAGATGAAATACTACAATTTCAACTTGTTTCACTCGATTCGAAGCGGTTTTATCGCTCAAACTGGGGATCCGAGTGGTGAAGGATCCGGTGGAAAGTCAATATGGGGACTTTTGAACGGTCCAGAGAAACGATTCTTTTCGGGAGAGAAAATGCCGAAAATACGTCACACTGATGCTGGACTACTTTCTATGGTTTGTACCGGGGAAATGATGGTCGGCTCACAGTTCTTCTTTACGCTTGGGCCGGACCTGGACTCACTCGACGGCGTCCATTGTGTCATAGGCGAGGTTACGGAAGGCCATGAAATTCTACGGAAACTGAACGACGTTATTTGCGACGAGACCCATCGTCCCTACCAGGATGTACGAATTACGCACACTGTTGTTCTCGAGGACCCCTTTAGTGACCCTCCGGGGTTGCGAGCACCTTCAAGGTCTCCTTCTCCTAGTGCTGAAAGATTGAAAGGTGGTCGTATTGCTCCGGATGAAGAACTAGATGAAGCTCAAGGGAAAACAGCTGCTGAAATACAGGAAATGATTGAAGAAAAGGAAGCCAAAGCCAGGGCTACCATCCTTGAAATAGTAGGTGATTTACCTGATGCTGATATAGCTCCGCCTGAAAATGTTTTGTTTGTATGCAAATTAAATCCTGTCACAACTGACGAAGACTTAGAAATTATATTCAGCCGCTTCGGTAAAATTGTTAGCTGTGAAGTCATAAGAGACAAAAAGACTGGTGACTCTTTACAATATGCGTTTATTGAATTTGATGATAAGAAATCATGTGAAGATGCATATTTTAAAATGGACAATGTATTGATTGATGATAGGCGCATCCATGTTGATTTTTCTCAGTCTGTATCCAAAATGAGATGGCTTGGGAAAGGTAGAGGAGTACAACATTTTAATGATGATGGTGAAAAAGTTCCAGAAAGTAAACAAGATAGGTCCAGGCGATCTAGGAGTAGAGAATATAATCAAAGAAGGCAATATGGCAGAGAAAAACACACAGACAATAAAAGAAATGAAGATAGGACTGATACAAATGTCACAAATAGAAGAAGTTATATAGAAAGAAGTAGAAGTAGGTCTAAGAATCAATACCGATCTAAATCTCGGAATTATCGTGAACTTGGAGAAAAACAATCCTCACGAAAATCTGATGAATATACAAAAAGAGAAAAAAGAAGAGAAAGAAGTTCTTCAAAATCAAAGACATCAAATAATAAAACTGAAAAATCTAACGGCAAAAAAGACAGATCAAGACACAGATATGAAGACAACCATAGAAGTAAATATGATGATCAAACTGGAGACAGGAACCAAGACAAGTCCCATCATAGGAGAGACCAGTCTGAGAACAGGAAAGATAATAAATCCAGGCAATATGAGGAGACTAGAAAAGATGATAGAGAAAATAAGAGAGATGATGTAAGAAAATCAAGAAATGAAGATCAGCAAAGAAGTAGAGATGTATCTAAGAATGATTCAAACGAAAAAGACCCTAGCAGAAACTATCAGTCTTCTAGTAAAAAATATGATGATAAACTTGATAGTCAAACACACAAACAAAGAAGTAGGAGAGAAGAGAGAAGTGATGAATCAAGAATTAGAGATGAAGAGAAAAAATCAAGGCAAATTGAACAGCAATCTGAATCTGACAATGAAATTCCAGAAAAAGAACACAAATCAAATTCTTATAAAGACAAACAAAACACTAGAAGTGAAGATAATAGACATGAAAACAAACACAAAAATAGAAATGAAAAAGAAAAAAATAGGGATGAAAATACATCAAGAATTGATCTACAAGACAATGTAAAAGAGAGATATGAAAATAATGAAAGTAAAAGTCTCAATAAAAAGATTAGTAGCAGACACACAGAGAATGAAGTAAATAGATATAAAGAAAGATATGAAAAGCATAACAAAATTAGAAAGGAAAAGGTCAATGAAGATGGTCTTGTACATAATAAAAATAGGCAGCATAATGAAACTGCTAAAGATGCTAAAAGTAAGAAGAAACATGAAAAACATACCAGTAGAGCTAGAGGAGAAGACCATAAATCAAGTGACAGACTAGAAAAGAAGGAGAGAGATAGAGAGGATAAGGACAGATATAGTAACCAAATAAAAAAGAAGAAACCTGCTGAAACAGAATCACGGGAAATTGAAAAGTCTACTCTTAAGTATGCAGAAGATGATCCCCAAAAGAATGAAAAAGTTAAGAAAAAGAAGGGAGAAATTAAAACAAAAGATGTGAAAAAGAAAGTTAGCGATAAAAAGAAGTCTTCCAATAAGAAAGACATTAGAAAGAAAAAGCGCAAACCATCTACTTCTTCAGATTCTGAAAGTGACTCGTCAGATTCAAGTTCTTCAAGTTCCAGTTCATCCAGCAGTGACTCAGACCATAGGAAGAAAAAAAGGAAGAGGAAGTATTCTTCCTCCAGCAGCAGTGACTCTAGTACTTCTAGTAGTTCATCATCTAGCGATTCGTCAACTTCCAGCTCTGATAGTGACGCAAAGAAAAAGAAAAATAAGAAGAAACGGACTATGACCAAGTCTAAAAGGAAATGAATTACAATGATAGTTATTTATTATGTTTGCCATACAATGTGCATTTTGTGTTGATTACAATTTAGCATTAAATGAAGTTTTTGTCTATTAAGTAGGTATATTATTTAGACTGCTACCAATACATTACAAGTGATCTAATTTATTTGCATTACACTTGCTCAAACCTACATGTACATAGACGTACAGGGAGCTAGTGCTGATTTACCTCCTAAAAGAATTAATATAGGTATTTTTTAATAATTTAATTTCAAGTGGAGTTTAATAGAAATGGCGAATAATTTAACTTCGTACTCTCGCACTTTTTAAGAAAAACTATGATATTAATTATCAACAGTTTCTACAGGGAGGTACTTAATCTTTTATTTATATAAATTTCTAGTTAAAATATATGTTCATCATTCAGTGAGAACAACCTTCCTAGAGATTTTAGGTTGTGGCCAATGCTAAGAAAAGCTTTCATGTTAATAAATAAATAAATATAGTTTGTCAAAGGACTGTCTCATTTCAAACAGACAGAGAGAATCATACTATCTTTTTCTTACACTAGTACTAGCACCTAAAAGATAAAAACGCATTTTATCCACTAGTGGGGAAAGTAATTTGACCTTGGAGCGTGTTTAAGTAGCTTTTGACCGATAACAAAACATAAAACCCTCATAATAATGGTTCGTTAGATATTAATTATAATTAAATAAATGGTTTGAGAATTTAATAAAAAATACTAAATTTAGCTTTGTTTAATAATTTTAAGTCGTAAACCTTAAAATTCCATAAGAAACATTTGTTTTTTTTTTAATGATGTTGAATATAATTCTGAACGTACAAGTCGAGTCGATGCAATTTCAAAACGCATCTTAAGAAATGTCAAAAAATCATTTTTTCATAAAAAAAAATTAATATATTGATGATAATTATAATTAACCTGATGAATATTATAATGTGTACAAATAAAGTGTTATTTTTTATAAAGCTGTTTTTTTGCATGTTGCTCTTTCCTCGCTATTATATGAGGTGAAAAGTTTTGTATTACACACGGGTGCAAATGTATTTTACTTCTCGTGTTGAAACACTCACGGGTAAAATACAACTTTGCACCCTTCCCTTCTCTAAAAAGTTGTCATTCAAGGTCAATATCATGTTTCGTTGGCCAAACTCTAATCGTAAGGAAAATTACAGTCATTACAATATTGGTACCTATGCTCAAAAAGGTATCTGTGTGGTATACATTGTAGTTGTAGTGTAGATTGTAGATTAGTACATGTCCAAAATGGGGCGTAAGTTAAACATTGCAAACGAGAGTATAGTTAAATCGCGACGGCTTGCCGGAGCGATTTATAGACTCGAGTTTGCAATATTATTAGATTATTACGCCCCGAGTTACACGCAATGTTTTTCATCACACTTGCGATACAAAAATAAAGTATAGACAAAAATCTGTCATTTATAATAGGTACTAGAAACTTCATAACTCCCTAGGGAAAACGCTTTTTCTATAGTTTCCGCTAAGCCTGCGTGCAATTCCACATTTACTGAGCGAGTGTGATGAAAAGGTTCTTTTTTAACCGGCACTCGATATCTCGATAGCTCAATCAGATTGGCTGATTTGTTTGTGGTACTTAGGTACATTCTATTTTGTACTTGGCTAAGATTACCTAACTATCTTAACTAGTCACAAACATATTAGAGTAGAACTACCTAATAATAAGTAGACCGGGTCGGGGATGAAAAACCCCGGGATTCCCCTTAATGGGGTTGTTGGAATAACCTAGCTTTATCTCATGAGATGCAGTATTAAGTACCTACCAACCTACTTAATACTAGACTATTATAACTAAAAAGACTAGGTAGGCTTTGTAGATGCCAATAACGCGCGTAGGTATACATAGTATAC
Organism: Cydia strobilella; assembly: GCF_947568885.1. NCBI lineage: Eukaryota > Metazoa > Arthropoda > Insecta > Lepidoptera > Tortricidae > Cydia > Cydia strobilella. The sequence goes on from NC_086053.1 coordinate 6,268,100, forward strand.
CCATTACCTACCTACATACATAAGCCATAATATTAAAAATGTTTTTCATTTATATATTCTGGTCTAGATAAGTAAAAATAAAAATGAGTCCCAGACTCGTTAGTCGTTACCTAGAGCCTAAAGTAATATCACAGCAAAACTCATTTCCAGAACGGTAGTCGCATCATAATATTTAATGTACCGAAATTAATAATCAACGACGCCGGCCGTCTCGTCGCGGCGCTTAACTGGTATTTTATAAATCACTCCGTTTATCTCAGGTCTGTCACGTTGGGTGCCAGGGAGGAACTGGGTATACCTGCCGTACCCTGCTAATATTTCATACATAGAGAAATGTTAACGGTATCAAATTAAAAAAATATTTTATCAAGCTGTTTCCCCACTTATCGTAGGGAATACAAAACTGGCATTTACCGGTTTTTGGTAAAAAATACCGATTTTTCACTTAATCCGGTAGTTAATAGTATTTTATTATAATTATATAAATACATATATTATACACTTTTACCGGGATTAAACAAAGCAGCTCAACTCAACTCGCTATCCGTGTATAAATACTCGTAATTGCTTACCAGGACTTGAACGTACTAAACGCGGGTACTCGACTCAAGGCACGCAATCTCGTCTATTTCATGCCTACTAAAGGACATTTTCTACACTCGTAGCGCTACGTCGTAGCCAATAAATAACACGGCCTTCCGAAAGTTAGAGGCAAAATGACAACGTGTCGTAATTAGCGCTGAATGGGTTAACTTGGTGATTTTTCTACTTTGTACTATTCATAAACAATACTACTTTCTCACTTGAATGCGTCCTATTTTAAACATAAGGGTAGGCAATCAAGCTATAAATATCCTCATAAGTAGCAAGTATAAGTAGCAAGTTTCTGGCATTAACAACAGGGTAAGGTCAGGAGTTCAGGACCCGAGGCCTGTCTGCGTCAGAAGATGTTTGTTGTCCGGTAATCCGTCTCTGTGTGCGTCCTTACTGCGCATGTTACGAATTTATCGACAACAGACCGGGTTTTCTCTCCAGTGAGCTGTTATAGGCGACACTTGTGCTCCGCTAGTGGCCACCTAACAATCGCATCCGGTCCTGTATTTGCTACCTTTAAATTGTTAGCTCATATTCAATCTAGTACTGCCGTGAAGATGTTATACATTTCGTTAACCGCGTTGCTCGCGGTTTTTCTAGCAGTTCATGCTGTGCCAACCCCTACAAACAGCAAGGGTACGTATATTTATTATAGACTACACAATTTTCTTCATTTACTAATTTCACTCTTTGTTACATTTCGGCAATCATTATAACTACTATACAATTTGTTATTTTTAAAGGAAACTTTTGTTTTTTAATGACAGTGTACCAGATTGTGTTGTTATCATGTATTGATCAGCCGGTGCTCGCTGCGCTCTAAATTTAGCAACAGGTGTCTGCGCGGTTCCGGTGCTGCGTAGTTCCTTTAAGAGACACCAACTTCTTCTAACATAAATATGGAGCCTACCGCAATCCACCTATTTCTATTTATAGACCACTTATTGATCTATGGCTTTAAAATATTGTTTTTTAAGGTCATTAAATTGTTAACCTACTTCAACATTTTAAATTTTACTTACAGGTTTATAAAGTTAACTTGCATGGGGCTATATGTAGATGATTTAAAAGTAATTATAATGTGCGTTATCTCGACTAATCAGCCATTACTAATTTATTAATGCTATTGCATGCCCTTATGAGATAATTAACAATTTCGCAAATCAGTAAAAAAAATCTTTTCTGTAAGCTCGCTTCGGTATGAGCCTTAATATTAAAACTAGATAGTATATTGTTTTCTATCAAATAGACCCAAAACAATCAATTGAATTTTAGATGCCGGTCCAATTGGTGAACTACCTGAAAATTGGGACCAAGCAAAAGACGACACACAGTCTTTATTCCTCAACAAGAGCGACAAAAACGATTTGGAACCGTATCCGCTCGCGCTCAGCGAAGAAGGTAACAATGGCCACACCAAAGCGAGCCTCACTCACATCCAATCTTCTTTAATGGGACAGTTCCTGATGGCTGTCATGAGCTTATTGTCCGTCTTCAACAATTTCTACTGCGCGACTCAATAAACGGAATGCTCTTTTAAACGAATATTTCTCAACTGTTAAGTTGAAATTTCACAGTATATAACCTACATTAATTTTACTTATTACTTACTTCTTTCAATATGAATGTCTTCTATTAATTGTCCCTAATCTATATTTTAGGCAACTCTGAAGGATACGAACAGGGCGTAGCGCAGCGTTATGATGTCGCGCCACCGCAGGCTGATCTTGATAACCTTATCATGAGACCAGCATACGGAGCAGATCTGTACGCTGAGCCTCCGGGCAGGCGGGAGGAGGGCTTGTCCTCCGGGTACGACTCGCGCAGACGAAAGCGTGGGAGTGGGACAAAGGTTGGAGGAGCTGGTGCTGCTACCAAGGTAGCTACCAAAAACGGCTCGGGCAAGAAGAACCTTAAGTAAGTCAAACTGGTATACCTACAACTACATAGTAATTACGATACAATCCCAAGTCAGATTTTATTATAATACTTTGAAAAACTCAAAACTTGATACTTACACTTACTTATATTGATCGCCAGGCCCGAGGGACACGAGGCTCCTTTCCCAATTGATTCGTTGAGCCATGATCATGACCACCGAAGCAAACGTGGCAGTGGCACGAAAGTAGGTGGAGCCGCCGCATCAGCCAAAACGGCTACCAAAAACTCTGGGGGCAATAAGAAGAATTTTAGGTAAGCAACAAAAAAAAATTAACAGTTTTAAGTAGTTGCTAAAAAGCTATTCCATTAGTTTCCTCCATCCGGCAGTGAAGTAAAATATTTTCTTCCATTTTTTCTTTTTAGGCCCATTTCTGAACGCCGCAAGCGAGACTCAGGACTAAGCGCTGCCGATGTTCGAGCTCTTTTGAATTTGTGGGAAGCTCAAGAGCGAAGGAAGCAAGACAGTCAGTGGACAGCCAACCAATGGCCTGCAGACCGTTTTTATGGACGCGTGAACTCAGTCGACGATGAACAGCCCGAGGTCGATGAGAACGGTGACATCTGGTACAATGAGCCCGTGGTTCTCAACCCTCATGAGCATGAATACCCCCATCAACCTTCATACTTCTCTGAGCAGAACCGCATGGCACTAACTCGTGGCTACCCTGATGTGTATCCAGTCGACCCGGCTGAACTTGCCCAAAGATATGAGGAGGCCCGACGCAAGCGGCAATATGCCAACAAGATGAAGAGATTTATGGTGGCAAGGAAGCGCTCTGATGGCATGATGCATCAACCTAATAACTACAGGCCCAGGGACGACCTTTACACGCTTGCCGAGCTGCTCCGCTCTGCACCACGTGTGCAGGAACAAGACATTCCAGTCTATCGGCGACTGATACTTTAAGTCAATCCGCATATTTCGGTGTCCATTCGTTGCATCGCCGTAACAACTCTAAAATGATGGTCCTGTTGCTTCGATGTCAGAACAATAAATTTTATTAGTCGGATGGACGCCTATCTAGCAATTTGGGGCGGGAGATTGTCGCGCATTTAATTCGCAGTTTGTAGCGGATACCAGTTTAGTAATAAGTAGAATAGTAAGTATTAGTAACAAGATGATACGTCTTAGTATATTAAGTACAAGTCATTCTTCTTAATAAATGGAAAAAAGCGAAAAGGCCTAAAACACAATTACTTTGTATTAAATATAGACCAGTATTACGAACAATCAATGTTTTAAGATGGTTAGGTACAATATTACTTTGTTCTCTTTAGCCTAGCCTAGTGTGAAATACCTACGAATATTTTGTGTGACTATCCTCTACCTCGTTTCCTGCATATCTGTTCTGCATTCGTACGAATTAAACAATATTCATAATATATATAATAAAACATGTTACATTAATGTGGAAATTTAGAATCCGAAATGTCTATATATTTACAGTGAAGTCAAACTTCACATTTTATTAAATTAAATTATGCCTAGTATGGTTTAGTATGTGTAAATTATAAACTTGCTGTATTAAATTAGTATCTAATGAATAAATGTTGTTTAATTTGGCTTTTTCGTAATTTTAATAACCTAAATTCCTTAATATATACTGTCTCAAACTCACAAAGTTAAGTAAAGCCTCTTGTGTAGTTAGTGCAAGGTAGTAAGTAGTAGTCGTGTGTTCAATGCAGGTAATCATTCCGTAAAACTCTGGTTTCCTAGAATAGAGTGGTGCCGTCATATAGCGGCCGTCTCCATACAAAATACTAGGTACTCCATCAATATTTAGCCGTATTATTTTGTATGGACACGGCCCCCATACAACCATTTTAGTCGCAATTACTACATTTTTCGACACTTTTGTGTCGACACTCAAATATTCTGGTAACATTTTTGGTCCACATTATGTCCAGATTTGGTCATAAACTGAACGCAAAGTGCACACAATGTTTCGACACCTTGTTACCGGAAAGTGTAGACACGGTGACCACACTTAGTTACTGAAACAATTCTGGTCACATGTTACTACACTAAGTAACCAAAACTGAACACAGTCGCAACTGTTACGTTACGACACCGTTTCGACACATCTGACATTTAGTTACTACTTGAAAGCGGTCACTTTTGCGACAATTCTGCCATAAGAGATTGGCATCCTTTCTATACCATCCATACTTTGATGATTCTGCGACCGGAATGGTTATATGGGCCGCTATATGGCACCGCTAGCCTAGGAAAACCTTCATAGTGATAAACGCTAACCTGTCGTACTCTGCTACTATTTTATACGAGTATAATATGTCAGTGTCATATAATCATATTATTATGAGTGGTTTCCTTGTTTAGCTATTAGGTAACTGAAATTTATTTTAAGCTACTAACTAGTTTTAGAGTAGTCTAATACTCCCATGTTAATATGAGTGAAGAAATTGATGTAACATTCAGTAACAATAAGCGGAAACTTGTAAATTCGAGTCAACTGGACGCATGTACATCTGCTACTGATCCTTTTATCCAAGATGGCCCAGCCCGATCACGGTCAACGTATGAATTATTTTGTTTAGTGACTAACTACTCCAAAATGTTTCTGAAACGTTTATGCAAAGATTTATTTCAATCGCTGCTGGCTAAATTGTATTCTGATCGGGTGTTACCTGATCACATTGCTGAACTTATTAAACTTCACAAGCGGCTTCGGTTGGAACGGGGAGGGAATTTAGTGACTTACAGCCACTACCGTATACGGAGACAGTCTTTTGATGCATTGAGTAAAGAGAGACCAATTTCACTGGCCCACATCAGCGCCGCTGGAAATTCTCGTTCATACTAATAATAACATCCTATAGAAAAATAAAGCTAAAGATGCTAACTTCCTTCGATTGGTGCGCCTTTTTCAACTTTATGCCGCAGTTAAGATACCGAAATATTTTTCTACGCATACATTTTCCCCGAGCCCAGTTTCATGAAGATTGTTGATTTCAATAAATACCTATTTAAGAATACCTACCACCACAAAATAAAATATTGTCGGCTGTGATGAAATGAAAATGATTCAGTGTTATTAATTAATTTATAATCCATTTCTTTAAAAACGAACGAATTACCTAGATACAGGAAGAATCGGAAAATTCGCCAAAATGCAACGAGCCTTGTTCGTCACAACCCTGTTACTGCAAGTCTCATTTCCACATATATGTCGCTCTAGTTCGACATATTTTTTTCTATGATCTTTCATATTTCTTCCACTTCAATTGTTTTATAATTTCTAGCTTCCGAAGAAGAATCAGATAACTCTTGTGATCACAACTTTAGCTGGACCTCACTCCACTCGGACACTTCCGATGGCTATTTCACGACGGTTAAGAAACGCCAAACTCAGAACGAAGCAGTATCGGATCCTGCATTGGAGAAAGCTGTCCATTTCCTCCTATCTGATAACGATCTAATTTTAGCTTGTGAGCTTGGTGACAATGATCTAATTGAAAAGTTAATCAGGTGATCATTTTCAAATTTAGAGGTATCTTCGATTAGTAATTAGGCTATGCCTCGAGATAAATCATTTCCCTATAAAATCTTGAACAAACCTCTTTCGAGCTTTCAACGATTTTAAAATTAATAAGGGTTACTAATTGACAAGGGAACCCAAATAAAAACTGACGGTGCCACGTCATAGCGTGAACCTCGCTTTATTATGTTTTATAAATGCATTTTTTAATTGAATCATTAATTGGCATGGTTTATTTTTATTTTTAGAGAGGGTGTAAACGTAAATCTGAGGGATCCGATCGGTAGAACTGCACTGCATTTTGCAGTGCACAATGGTAACATTAGGGCTATCAAAATGCTGCTTGAAGCAGGAGCGAGTACAACTGTAATGGATAATGTCGGTCTGACCCCACTTCAAATATGCATCATGAGGAGGTCAGTTTTTTTTATAAACCTCTGAGGCCACAACTAGGGTTTATAAAAATACGCATGGTAAAATAAAGTACCTACCTCTACCTACGGAACCACAATGGAAGTATATAGTGTTGTCTGCCCAGATCTTTTTTTGCAAAATGATTTTCTTATATGAAAATGTCCATACAAAGCGACCTGTTTTCATTGCATTTGACGCATTCGGCGCATATGCGCATGGTTTACCTAATAATCTAATCCAATCAACCATTATTAGGTACTTTGTTATTCCTTAGGTACGGTCGCCATTTAACAAAGACATAACTTACCACATTCATTTTAGAGGAGACATGAATTAGGTAGCCTAATTCATGTCTCCTCTAAAATATGTACTTAGGACAACTAAGTAGAAACATATAGGTATGTATAAGTAGGTACCTACGTTGGCTTAAGTCTTTCGTAATAGTTACGTATATATACAAAGGCGCTTGATTTGACCCCTATTTACACATACACGGATTTTTTTTTCAACCCTTAGCATGGATAATATGGATTTTTTATTCGAAATAAAAATATTGAATTGAATTGAATTTAATTTAATTAGCATACTCTGCGAAGTGAGTGTGAGGATTGTTTACGGTCATACTGAACAGCTTTCATAAAAGAAGGAATCTTAAAATACAATACAGCTCACAACCCCCTTACCATATTACCACTTGCTTTTCGAGTTGCCGAGGCGAGAAAAATGTTAATTATTTCAGGCCATCTGTGGAAATTGCAAAGCTTTTATTTAGCTACGGAGCTGTCATTTTACCTCGGGTAAAACCTCTGAGCACAGGATTATTTTTACGTAAGCATTACCCATATTTTTCATCCCTACTAATATTATAATTATTATAATAAAATGTTTAAATGCGAATGTAACTCTTAGTTCTTCACGCTTAAAGGGGCCCACTGAGTATCAGTCCGCCGGACGATAACGACCTGTCAGTTGTTCGGAACTGTCAAATTTTTGTTCTAACTGACAGGCCGATATCGTCCGGCGGACTGATAATCAGTGGGCCCCTTAATAATTTTTAAATTTTTAGCAAGTTTAAAACTTATAATAATACGTTTCACCATACTCCCATACAATTTATTAAATAAGCAAACTGATGTATGGAGTGAGCACTCTAAGCTTACTCATTACTCTATGAACTTCCCAGCGAGGAAACTATTAGGTCTAGTTTAATTGTAACATTTGCTGCGAATGAAACTTAAATAGAAAATTAACGCTGTTTGTCACGTTTTCATATCCACAGTCCCCCATTTCAATCTCAAAATCAATAATCTCTCTCTTTTACGCCTCTTCCTCTTTTACGCCTTCTCTAATTACGCCTTCATTGGAGTAAAAGAGAAAGTTCATCGCAACATGCGAATTTCGGTTTTCGCGGTAGGCCCTCTGAATCGATTATAATGCAATTCTGGTATCTACTTGTGGAGATAGTTAGATAGAGTGCCAGGGAAGGACATACCTAGAATAGTTTTTTTTATCCTGATTCAGGTCATCAATCGTTTATTGCAAATCGTTTATTATATTACAATAGATGTTACAATGACCGGTCTGTTTAAGTTTACACGAGTTTCATTTTACCTATGTAACTTTACTTTTGAGTGGCATTAACGTGAGGCACTTCATTCGGTTCTTGTCTGTTTGTCTGATTTAATATCTTGTCTTTTTATTAATTATATAGGTAACAATTCAAGTCTTGGAACCCTTTACATCTCTGGATAATTTGATGATCTTTTATATTATTATATACCTACATTTTATCTCTGACACCTAGAGACTTTTACATCTCTAAACAATTTTAGTACTTCTGTTGTTTGTATATTTTTTATTAGTTTTTTTTTTGTGTAATTTGACATTTATATTTATGTATATAATTGTTTTTGTAATTTTGGGTTAATTTTATTGTTTGTAAAAATTGACATGTAAAAGTGCCCCTGTGGCCTATTTGCTGAATAAATGTTTGATGTTTGATGTTTAATGGAAAAAGATCACTTATATGCAGACAAAGTCGGTCGCTAGTATAATGCTCTTTTGTAAACTGGTCATAGTTTGATCATGATCCTTAGAAAATTGGTATTTTAAGAAGCACCCAAAACTATTTGCTGGACTGATTGTTTCAGAATTTACCATGATGTGTATTCCAACACCAGAAGAGACTGAACTTCTTGCTTTGCTCCTTGAAAAAGGGGCCTTGATCAACGATCCTAATGTACCAGGTGGTCGATCAGTGTTACATTTCGCTGCTATGAGCAATAATTGCAAGCTCATTCAGGTCTTAATCGAACTTGGAGCCGATATTTTTGCCAAAAACCACAGGGGTGAGACCCCTTACGATGTTGCTGTAACTTTTAAGTGTAAAGAAGCAATGAACTGTTTAAAGGATCACATGAATCTTAGTCCAAGCAAAAGCTGAATAATAGAAAATGGTTAATTTATCGTCAGGTTGATTTGTTCAAACCTCTACCCTTTGAATTTTGATTGGATTTAAGTATGTATTTAAATACATTTAATTTTATTAAAAGGTATCAGCTGTTAATGAATAATCACCGTTTTCATTGAAATAAAATTGAATAATACGATTTACAGTAGGTATAGAGTTAGACCACGTTAGACCAATAAGTGCAACGATTTTGATAGCACACGCAGTGCAAGTGTTATTATAAACGTCAAACTTCTGTGAAATTATGACGTATGAAAAAACACTTGCACTGCATTTGCTATCAAAATCGTTGCAGCCTTATCTTGGTCTAACTCTTTTCGAGCTTGATTCGAGATTTCTAGCTAAAAATCGGTATTCTGTATAAACTGTTGAGGACAACACTAAGTATGTGACATTTCTTCTTCAGTTTCAAATATGGCGGCCCTGTCGCAGTTGCTATTCTCTGCCAAACAAAACTGAGAAAATTGATATAACCAACCAATTTTACCTAATGATAAGTAATTTTAAATAAGTCTTTTAAATTAGTAATATTTGTAAGAACTAGTCAACTTGATAATGTGATATTTAGTGTACCCATGGCTTCCAATCCGCAAGATTCGCCTGTCGTACAGCAGACGTTAACATTTGTCGAAGAGATAAATTACAGTGAGATAGAAGAGTTACAGGTAAATATGGCTAAACAAACATGTATTTATTGGTGTTGTTGTTAACAGTGAGGTGATATAATCGGTTTGTCAACAGGTCGTAGGAAAGGGGGCGTTTGGTGTTGTGTGGAAGGGTCTATGGCGGAACACATTCGTGGCTGTGAAGCATATCAACTCGGAGGCTGAGAAACGTGAGTTCGCGATAGAAGTGCGACAGTTGTCGCGTGTGTCGCACCCGAACATCGTGCGGCTGTATGGGGCGTGTACACAGGGCACAAATGTATGTCTGGTGATGGAATATGCTGAGGGGGGCTCCCTTTATAACGTCCTACACAACCGCCCGAAGCCTAAATACAATGCTGCTCATGCTATGAGTTGGGCTCGGCAGTGCGCAGAGGTAAATATTGACCATTATAGCTTGTTTGTTGCTCATGGTGATGTTGTATTAGCTTGATTATATTTAAAATGCTACGGTAGATAGCATACTGCTTGAAATGAGCCTAATGTATTGACATAAGCATTGAAATCCATATATTATAATAATTTCAACAAATGCTGATAAATTCATATTTTAATTCCAGGGTGTTGCATATCTCCACTCAATGAAGCCCAAGCCTTTGATACACAGAGATTTAAAGCCCCCGAACCTGCTGCTGGTGGGTGGTGGGCAGTGTCTGAAGATTTGTGACTTCGGAACTGCTGCTGATAAAGCTACATACATGACTAATAATAAAGGCAGTGCAGCGTGGATGGCTCCTGAAGTAAGTGTATTATTTTACTCTTATACTCTGTCTGTGACTTGATCTACATAGAAATTGTTAACACTTTGACTGCCAAGGATGTTAACTGACATGCGCAATATCAACCTTTGTGCATTTGGACAAGGTTCATGATGATGTTCTGGGCACGCGATGCAAAATGTTAACACTTACTCCAGCATTTATGCAGTGCTGCAGTGAATGAGTTTACATAAGTTCTAAACTTCACCCAAATCTGTTCAGCTGTTATTCCATGATTGAGTAATTAGTGTTTACAACCCAACACCTTTGTGGCATACATTAATAAATAGTAAGTTGTACAAAGTACACAGAGTACACACTTTTTGAATTAAAAGACAAAGTAGATAACAGGCAGTCTTGTCACTAAAGGGTCTCTTGGAAACAACTTATGACTGTGAGTAGCATGAGTGTAGTTAGCCATAGTTGGGCACCATTAATCAAATAGTTAACTTCGTTAATCGCTAATCCGTTGATATAAAGGTTAAATGTTAAAAAACATCACATTTCAGACGAGTTATCAGAAGTAACGTTAATCGTTAATCCATTAACACTTAACAAAAACAGCTTTTTTTGTGTTGTTTGTTGCGATACTTGCGATGGTGATCTACTTATAAAAAATGTTAGTTTGGGTTCTGAAAGTTAACAGATTAGAAACAAAAATCGGCCTAGAGCGTGTCGGGCCACGCTTAGTGTATTTTGCCCATCCGTCACTATAGGCTGCTTTAAACGGGGGCTCTTAGACGGGGAGATTATTGAAAGACCTATCTAACGACACGCCACACCATCATCGGGTTGAAGCGAAAAAAATAATTCATCCCCATGTAGGTGAGGTACTCGAAAAAAATGTTTGTTTGTTTTTAGGGTCCTGTACCCAAAGGGTAAAAATAGGACCCTATTACTAAGACTCCGCTGTCCATCTGTATGTTACCAGGCTGTATCTCATGAACTGTGTTAGCTAGACAGAACTTCATGAATTAACGATTAACGAATTACTGCCCAGCTATATAGTTAGCAAGGTCCTCCTCCACTTCTCCTCCTCCTCCTCCTCCCATACCATAAGGAGGATCCTCTCATACTCCAGTCCACATATCTCTAGTCATAGATCAATTACCAGCTGACTGCATTATTATACAGGCTATGTTTCTATACAGCTCTCAGGGGTTAGCCGGGTTAGGTTCACCATGTAAGCCCCTTCTAGTCTGGCCTGTGGAAAAAATGGCTGACCAAATGCCTTACCTGCAACAGTGACAGCGGCTATGAAAGCCAAGTTTTCGCCTCGGCAAAGAGAATATATAGGCACAGATTAGTAAATATAGGATAGAGGGGTACTGTCATAGTAAATTTTGTAGTTACAGTTAATTTACTGTCATCTATCGACACACAATTAAAACTAAAAATAAAATTATCAGAAAATGTAGGTATGTATATACGGATGAATAATTTTTTTATATGTATTTATTATTTTTATATGATTTTGACCCATTTTCTTTCACTGATATGTGTTAAAATCATTAAATCACAAACGAAACGGTCAACGCCATCTAAACGAGAATAAGCCATAGGTTGGTATTGGTGGTAGCGCCATCTGGGCGAGAATCAAATTTTCTTGATTTCCGAGGCACGTTTGTTCCTTAAAGACTTCATCTTATATGGAGTTATAATAGGTCTTTGATTGCAGTGTGGCCCTTGGCTCAATAAATTTAAATACCCCTGTTCTAAGGCATAGTGATGAATTTATACTTAGCCTAGACCAAGTTCTTATTCTTGTGATTAAGCATTCTTTACTCGGAAGGGGTTTGTTTATTAGTAATTTATTTCATTAATGCCAACAATTCACTTCTTGCTATGTTATCTTATCACATTGTATGGCTTTTATAAGGAAAGAGAAATGCAAAATATATTTTTTGGATTAATATGGATATTTTTTTTGTGTAATTCGACGTTTAGACTGGATACATCTCTAACAAAGTATCTAATATTTCATTGATTCCATATTTGTAATTGTATTTTATAATTTTTGGTTAATTTTATTGCTTGTAAAAATTGACATGTAAATGTGCCCCTGTGGCCTATTTGCTGAATAAATGTTTGATGTTGATGTTATGTCTTTAAAATATTTAGATCACTACGGTTTCACTCACTCACACTCACTATTATTTTTAGTCGCTTTTGGCGACATGTTTCGGACTCTGCGGGAGTCCTTCCTCGGGCACGAGTGTCCGTGGCGGCTCTACTCCGTGCACTGAGGAAGGACTCCCGAAGAGTCCGAAACATGTCGCCAAAAGCGACTAAAAATAATAGTGAGTGAAACCGTAGTGATCTAAATATTTTGAAATATATCTCACAATAGTTTAATTTCGAAAATATGACTTATATTGACCGGGATATAGACCGTGATTACCTTTTGATTTATTATTTGTGAGCTCCCGATATTCCGAAATATCGGGAGCTCAACTAACCGTGAATCTTTCAAAACTCTAATTCGAAAATATGTCTTTGTAGCTTTAAAAATATTCAAGGTTATTCGAGGTCCAGGGCCACTGCACCAAAAGGCGTAGGGCCAACATAGGAAATCGTTATCTGCCTCTCTATTCGAGTTACAGGGAGGCGTGAGAGTCAGACAATGATTTTCGATTTTTTGATGTTGGCCTTTAGATGGCGGCCCACTGTGCACACACTCCCGCTTCCTCAGCCCTGTAATCCCTGAGTTTCATGCACAATGTGTATAATTTTTTCTAGACTAAGATTTGAACTTACTGATGCAGTGTAAAATGCTCCAATATTTATGATATTATTTGTTTCTGTTCTAGGTATTTGAGGGCTCAAACTACACAGAAAAATGTGATGTCTTTTCGTGGGGTATTATTCTATGGGAGGTGTTATCTAGAAGAAAGCCCTTCGAAGAAGGTGGTTCAGCATTTCAAATTATGTGGGCAGTACATTTAGGTAATGTTTTATCACATACATCTTATGGTTAAAGAGTAGATATTTTTTACTTCACAATATATTTGTAACCAAGTTAATACAACCGCATAGATATCGTAGATAACGGAAAATGAATAAAATGCATAATGCCGCAATGAATAGGTAAACCTGAGGCCCTAATGCGAAAAACTAAAATCGAAATTTCGTTATCTGCCTCTCTCTCTTGCATGTTCGAGGCCGCTTAATTGTACGTATCGTAAAGCTAAAATAAAAGACCTACACTATTCTATACAGCTAGTATGGCGACGTGGGTAGGTACTTAAGTTGGGGCACTTACTGTGCTTACCATCCTACCAGTGGACAGTACACTCAGAGTTAAATAAATTGACTAGAATTAAAATTGGAATGATAGTATGTTGACCTTTTTTTACTGCTTTTGTTTAACTTGCCCTGTTAGTTAGTGTGCGTCAAATCTTGAAAGCTAAATTTTACCCACTTCCCGATTTCCGATTGAGCTGAAATTTTGCATACATATGTAAAACGGATGACAAATTGACAATGCAATATTATGATGACATGGAGCTGATCTGTGTTTGGGGTTTTTAGAAATGTTTTGATAAGTATTAGTTACCTGTGGTAAGAAAAGTACAGTCAGCTATAAAAGCTTGTACCAAAAATGAAATTTTTGGCAAAAATATTTTTGTGTATTCTATTTTTTTTCTAATGTGATTTTCAGGGCAAAGGCCAAATCTAATACAGGGATGTCCCGAACCCATTGAGCAACTTATGACACAGTGTTGGCACAAGAAACCAGCGGAGAGACCAAGTATGGCTAAGGTGAGCTGCCCTTAACACATTTGGCTGTATCATTTATACCTAATTTGAGCAAATATGACTGCGTCACTTTCGTTTCATATATTATACCCTCGAGTCCCCTGCCCCTAGGACTATGCCTGCATAGACAACGTAAAAAAATAAATAAAAAATAAATAATTCAAATAATTATAAAGAAAATTTGGTGTATTTTAAATAACATATGATTGATTGTTAATGATATATTTCGTGTGGTCCAAAGATACTCGCTGTTCAACTCGTAAATCAATCACTTATCACAATAAAAGTTTTTTTAACAATATCATATTCCAGGTTGTGGAGATAATGGCTGCGTTATGCGAATTCTTCCCTGGCGCGGACACTCCAATCAACTACGACGATTGCGAAGACGACGACTCTGAAAGCTTAGACGAGGAATACATGATCTCGTATAACGACACCATGGACAGCCTCGACCGCGAAAACCTATCCAACACCCCCACAAACTACCCTGTTGAAACCCAGTCCAACCCAGTACCTCTCCGAAACAAACCTCCCACCTCCCCTAGGCCCCGAAGCTTCGTCGAAACACAAGTTTCAAAGCTCCAACACATAATGGCTGCCGAAGCACAACCGAAAACATCAGCCTTAGCCAGGGAAGAACCCGACATACACAATCGGATAGGCCCTGTTAGCATACCACAGCAATTCAGAAAGCCGGAGTTAGACAGGTCACCAGTCATACAGACTACTTCAAGCTCTCCAGCTCCCGGCAGAGGCCCTTTAAGCGAAGGAAGCACGCCTCAAGATACATTAAGAGTTATAAGGAGTCCTAATATTTTCAGTGAGAGTTCATCGCCTAGAGGAATCTCTCCTATAGTCAATTATAACGTCGGCAATATGAACCCTAGGCATATAGACATAGAGCAGTATTGGAACAGCCAGAGCGATAAATTATCCCCCGCGAGGAGTCCTCTGGCCAGTAATACAGGTAATTCAGTACGTGAGGACTACAATCAGAACTATTGTGACAGATTAAGCGCAGGAAATAGTCCAATGACGCCAATGAACGAGTGGACATGTAACAATAACAAGATGTACAATGGAAACGTACAGAGATTGCCGGCGGACGCGAGATATACACCTTTACAGATTGAAGTAGATCCTGTGAGTAATGCTTTATATTTTGTATAAGTAATGCCCTAATGCAAGTGACACTGGCCCATTAGTTGACACACTCGAATTTTATTCATAACAGCTGTAGTGACAAATATCATGTCCATTATTGTAGTTAGATTGTCAAACATCTGGGTGTTCTTTTTTTTACAATTAGTAAAATAGTTGTCACTACATTTACTAGTAGTAAAGTTAAGGTCAAACTAAAATTCTGTGTTCCTGCCACAGTCCTAGCTTAAATAAGAGAAACATTCTATGAACTGAAATCCACCTGTAGATCTTACAATATGATTTAGAAATATTTTTATTCATAAACAGACAAACAAGACACTTAATTACCATATAAGAAAAACGTAGAAAGAGTAAGTGCCACGAAATGGCCTCATTTCAGCATGTTGCTGGCGACTTCCATCGCTGATCTTCTGATGAATAATATCAATGTATAAATTCAATTTTCTGTAACATTGTAAGACATAAATCACGTCATATGAATAAACTGATTTATCTTTATTTTTTTTTTGTAGAAAATATACATAGTTCATGATCAGCAACGCAGGCTTCGTCAAGTGCTTTCAACAGCAAATCAGCTACAGGCTTCGTCACCTACTAACAAATTATATAATCCGCAACAGGCTTTGTCAATCTTAAACACTAAATTAAACTAGGCCAAGTCCCCACTTCGGACCGTAGCCGGCCCAAAAGTCCCCATGACACTGGTAGCGTTGCCCCATTGAATTGCCAAGGAGATCTGTTGGACCAGATACGATCCGGAGCGAGGATCGCAACCCCTTTCTCTTAGTCGTAGACCCAATTGCCACACAAACTCCTTAGCCTCCGCACCCCAAAATCCTGCAAATCTTATCACCTAGATTGCAACATGCAACATTAGAATATACTACTTTCAAATGCTTACTTTCAAATCAACTTTATTCGTCGTAAAATCGCATATAGTGTAAGACGACCTTGTTTCTGTTATAAGCTGAGTGCTTATTTTCAGAACGCGTGGGAGCTCAACCAAGATGATCAAGCGTTGTACGATTACGTCGGAGTCAAGAACATGGCAGGATTCGATAAATTCATCACTATGGGTAAGTTTTTTCTATTGACTTTGAAACCTTCACAATTATGCCCATCATTGCTCTACAAACAGAACACATGTTCAATAACCGTTCTATTTTTTTAATGTGTTTAGAAAAAAAAAAACCAATATGCTCGGAAATGTTCACCTTATTGTAGCAAAAATAGAACTGGAAGTTCTTATTTATGGTCAAACTCAAACTAAAAAAAAAAAACAAATCATTACTGTCCTGTTTTAACGGACGGGAAGTTATTACTGTATTGTTTTTTACTCTACTTCGCATCGTCCGACAAAATCGATACTCGTCCACGAATTGCCATTTCCCGGCCTCAGCAATAATGTATACCTCAAACTTAATAAAACGGTTGGCTTGGAAATACAATGATTATGTTGTACAATAGTGGTCATCGAACTTTAGACTAGTACCACGGCCTTTGGCTCTTCCACTTCCTTTACGCGGGTCAGATAAGAGGTCGTAGTTTGAAGATGTACTTAATATTTGATTAGGTATTAAAATAAAAAGATCGATCGCATTAGGAACATCATAATGCTCTCTACAAGTGCATTAACTTGTATGGTTGAGGTACGAAAAAGCTAGGCTCTAATGGGCCTTACTGGAAGATGAGATGGCCTAGAAAGAAGCACATAGCCGGCTGGTGATCGAGACCTTTGTCCAGCAGTGTGGGACAATTAAGCCAGAGATTTTTTTTTAAATTAATTATATATCAAAAGCGTACCGTAGACTCATCGAAATGTCTATACTATACTATAATAATAATATCTTAATAGGATGAACGTTTTTATTGAAACCGTCACTCAATATTCATCATCATCATATCAGCCTTTTCCAGTACGCCACTTGTCCCGTTCCTGAGCCATTTTTTAACATAAGCCAATCATTACCAAAATGCATAAATAGGACACCGAATCAAATATTAGAGTGATAATATGCGACTATGCAGTTATGTTCTGTATGAACACTTGATTATTTTATGTTCCCTTATGCCAAGGAATCCGGAGCACAGAAAGCGGTGATTATGATTTTTGATTACCAACTACATCCCATTGATATCTTTGTATCATCCATAGCCTACAACTGACGAAACGTTTCATAATGTAAGAAAAAGTGCGAGGATATCGCGCTAGATGGTGCTAGTCGCCGCTATACGTATTAATAGAACTAGTCTATTTGCAAATACAAGGATGAATCCAATTTGGATTGCTTTCCGCAATATATAATGCCATTGACTGTAAATTAATAAATTAAACGACTTGTTTATTTTAATGATATATATACACGGTGTTTCTTGACCCACTGAAAACCTAAAAACAGTTTGTTCAGAATCGGTAGGAGAATCGATCGCACATTAATGGGGCTTTATTTTTATTTTTTTTACATGCCAATTCTACAGGTTTGTAAGGCAACAATATCAATAACTAGCATTTGACATGTTATTTGGCAATGAGCAACACCCTTAACTGGCCATTGGTAAAGCTTATCTCGTTGCAGTAAGGTATGCATATGGTCTGTTAACAGTGTTTATGATGGTAACTAGCAATTGTTTGATGTCACTAAATCGACGAAGCATCTTGTGTAGAATTACCATTTAAATAGAATTGTTAAGAAAACTAAACAACTAATATTTTTTTAAATATTTATCGGATTAAAGTATAAATAATTGTTTAGTAAATGCTATATTAACTCATTGGAAGTAGCGACGGCTACTGGCCGGTCACAAAAGAGGTCTTGAAAAACATAATAACTGACGACGTCAGTGTCATAAAAAACGTGATAAAAACCTAACGCGAATGCAAATAATATTCAGTAAAAACCCTCTTAAAGTGCTCGAAGGAAGGATACACCACGAAAGAATACACCAGGCATCCTCCAGCAGAGGCCTCTGCCAGCAGCAGACCACAAACCCATCCGGTAAGCCCACCTAAATCTATTGGATTAATATACGCTTAAACATCAACTACAGTCCACTGGCTTTACGCCACAATAATCAAGATGAGTTCAAAATAAAAAAAAAACTCTTGGTGTCTCAGGTTTTCAGTGGCTCAAGTAACACCGTGTATATATATAGTTTTTTTTTTTTTTTTTTTTCAATTTATTCAGGTAAACAAACAGTCACTACAAGAGAAACTTAAATATAGTAGTTTTAACACTATTTACAGTATGTGTGACGAACACCGTTCACCACTTAATAAATACAATTATTTTGATTATTCGGAGCTTATATACCACCTTAAGCTTAGCGGAGCTTAAGGCTCTGGGAGACATTGACTAAAGAAAAGATAAGTATTATTAATACATTATAAGTTCATGAGGAAGATAAAAAAAGTCCTTAACGCTTACCAGTTAATAATGCAGTGCATGCAGTATTACGTTATTGTTTTATTATTGGGCTAAGTTACGAATTCAAAGTAGAAATGCATACATAAAACATGCTTTCAATATATAACAAATAGTTCGCATATGCATATTTTTAATGCAAATTTGATTGCTTATTAGGGTAAGTCCGGGGCAGTTGGCCAGTTTGTTTAGAACGCGATAAAAAAATAAGTTTACATGTAATTAAAGAAATCTTTATTTTTCATAAACTATGAACAATTGACTTGGAAAATTATCTCTTATAAGCTTGAAAAAGTGTCTCAATTTTTTTTACAATTGGCGATCTCTCCCGAGGTGTCCGGGAGTGATGGCCATACCATTACAGGAGAGATGACGATAAATTAACTCTTCATTTTAGTATATGTTTAGATTTAATTTTTTATTTCCCATGTGCCTTTTTTTCTCTCAAGACCCCGTTTACGCCACCCAATACCAGCAAACAGCGCACTTAAAGCAATCTTGGATGAGAAGATGCTCGTGAATTTTTTTTCCCACACCCGCAGCACCCGCACATTCTCAATTAACTCTTTTTAGGGTTCCGTACCCAAAGGGTAAAAACGGGACCCTATTACTAAGACTCCGCTGTCCGTCTATCTGTCTGTCTGTCACCAGGCTGTATCTCATGAACCGTGATAGCTAGACAGTTGAAATTTTCACAGATGATGTATTTCTGTTGCCGCTATAACAACAAATACTAAAAAGTACGGAACCCCTCGGTGCGCGACTTGGCCGATTTTTCTTTTTGTAATTTGTTATCATGCATAGGGAGACATCGTCACTGCTATCTGATAACCTTCGGAATACCCTATCGGCTATCGGTGATAGATACATATTTACCACTGTGTACCTTCACGGTTCACGGCCATATGGCCATAATACCCCGACTGAAACTGGACATCTCTCCTTTCCATCCGGGAGTGACTACGCCTAAAATAAAAACAAGTTGAGAGTGTTGAGACTAGAACTTGATCCTTACTAAGGTTAGAACAAAACTACAACCCTATACTTTGCACCAAAAGCAAATAACACCATTAGAATTAGACACTAGCATTACCACCATGTAAAATATGAACCTAAAAAATATTTGCACTAATCAAAACAATCAACAAGGATTTTACGTACTTTTACAATTTTTTCCGACATCTAATCATCAGAGCCATGAAATATTTCGATGGGCAATCTCGCCCTTATGGCCATCTACCCCGGAATAAACCTAGTGTTATTAGTGTAATGGCTGGTTAAGTCAAAGACAAAATTAAGGGCTACGTTATAATTTTTTGTAGTCTATGTATGGTATGTATGTGTGAACTAAAAACTCTTCATTTCTTTAACCAGATGTCGCTACTATGCTAGGAACAAACAGTATACTCTTAAATCTTAATCCGCTTCATTTTATATTTAAAAAATATAATTTCGATGATTCTGTAATCCTGCTTCTTATTTATAAAACCAAATCTCTCGTTGATCTGTGAAATGTTGTCGCATATGTCAGGGGAGCGGATTACAACCTGTTTTCCTCAGTTGTCAACTGCAAATACCACATCCTAAATACATATCGTCAATTGACAACCAAAACTCACTTGATCACCAGTAAATCTGATGGCACTGCTCGTGTGATTAGTAACATGAAGTAAATCTTTGATTATTTTGTTACCTTTTATTCTTTGACGCCATTCATATATTACGTAAGGCGATTTAGGGGGGGGGGGGGGGGGGGGTCGACCATGTCTTACTTTTTCTTATAGGGGCGTGGGAGGGAGTCTTCATTCAAAGCTTTTTATTAACTTGCAATGTACCTATGTATGTACTTATGTAACTATGTTTGTACGGGTCAAATCTTGCAAGTTAAATTTGACCCTCTTCCCGACTTCCAATTAAGCTGAAATTTTGCATACACATGTAAGTCGGGTGACAATGCAATATTATGGGTCCATCGAGCTGATCTGATGATGGAGACAGGAGGTCGCCATAGGAACTCTTGTGATAAAACATTCGTAATCGAATGGCTCATGTACTCTTTCAATCTTTAATCTGTCCAAAGCAATTAAGAGTCCCCAGCAAGCTTGGCCGAATTTCACCTTCCCATACAACCGAAGTTTCGTTCTCATTTTAAAACTACGTGTTGAATTGTAACGAAACTTTGCATGTACAATGACATGAGGTATATCTAGGTCTGTAATTAGTTTATATAGCTCCAGTTTATTAAACAAACGAAATAGAGCTAAAACAAGTTTTGTACGAAAAACTTAAATTCGCTGTATTTTTTTTATTATGGTATCTGAAGCTACATTAACTAAAATTACAGACCTAGATTAGATATACCTTATCTTATTGTAAGTACAAAGTTTCAGAGCAATCTAGCGAGTCGTTTTAAAATGAGAGCGTAACTACGTTTGTATGGAGAACGAGCTTGCCGGGGACTTAAATCTAAACTACAACGGCTTCGATCATTAAAATGCCAATGCAACTAAAACAAGACTTAAAACATTGGCAGAACTTTCATCAACAGAACCCATTTAGCTTGTAACTCGTAAGATTACGATTAATTGACCATTCGTCAATCTTATTGCAACGTAATTAGGTGTACCTACAGAGTCAAGTTGCAGCTTGTACAGGAAGATCAGTTATCTGTTCTACGAACGACTAATGATCGCTAGCTGAGTCACTGTGGTCCTGCAAAGGACTTGGCTATTTCGGAGCGGTTACTCACGCGCAGTTATGCATTGCCGGCCTGATGCCATACGATGCAATCGCTGTAGATAAAATGTTCTGTGTATGTTGTGTGTATCGTTTGATTAGTTGCGAAAACTTGATTCTTTAGAGATAATTCGAGCTCCAGTCGAATATCGTCAGGTGACAACCAAAACGCACTAATTACTAAAAAATATTTAAACGAAAATCAACCTTTTTTTAGTCCTTGGGGTGGTGGTAGCCTGGTAGGTCACCTGACGATATGATATTTTAAGAGGGAAAGATTACTTGATGTGTTTTTGAATTTCGTTTTGTTACTTTCAAACATTTGTATATATAAATGTGACTTTTCGAGTAAAAGGTACCACATTGTTGTTTGTCGATAAGGTTGATTTCAAACTGAAGCTTTATGGAAATAGCGCCTTATTGACAACTGATTATAAGTACCTTTTTTGGTGGAAAATGGCACAAATAATCAATTTATTCCTATCGATATTGGTTATCATAAACTCCGAAAAGCAAAAATTACTCTACAATTTAAAAAAAAGCTGTAATGAAGGTACAGTCGAGTCGACTTTAAAGATATGTTTATATTTTTCGCGCTAACAAAGGAGTCTTTGACCTCGACAGTACGTTTATTTTAACTATGACACTCTCTCTTAAACAATTACATTGGAGATATGTCAAAACATTTATTACTCGTAAAACTCAAATCTATTAATTTTATTGCTGTAGGTTATTTATTGTTTCTGTCTAGGTTTTTTATTACTTGTGTAATATTAATCATTTTCTGAACATAATGCTTTGATTTTACTATAAGATATCCTGATATTCCTGATTGTAGTGATTGTTAATGGGATGATTTAAGAGGCCGGTGCCGATTTTAGTCGCAAAAATGTAAAATTGATAGATTTAGTCCGTGAAATTTTACACCTTTTGTTACCTAATTGAAATAACAAGTACTGGTTTCTATTAGCACGTCTTCTTATCTTACCTTTTATCAGATCAGTTTTTTGAAAACAGACTCACAACATTAATAATGTTTGCTTTTCTGATGGACGTTTAGGTAAACGCTCGTAAAGCACTGATTTTGTCGCTCTTATTTGTAAATTTCGTAAAGTTTGGACTGCTAAACATGGTAATTTTTTATTACACATATCCTGTACTTGACGTTTATCGGACTACATTTTTATTATTATGACTTTGAAGTAGTGTAAATGAAAGTTAGACGAAATCAATTTTCTCCAGAAATTACTTCAAAACAAGTGACAATTTCTCTGAAAATCGACTTAATTTCAACGTAATTTTAATACTTAAACAATCTACAACATTTGCTGAAACTATACTTATACATCAATTTGTATAATTTACCACCATGATTTTTTGATGAATTTTTAATAACTGCCCCTTCACTTCATGCATTACCGGTGACGCACGCTCGCGACCTCATTATTAAAAGGCAAGATGAGAAGACGTGCTAATAGAAATCAATACTTGTTATTTAGATATTACGTAACAAAACGTGTATAATTTCAACGACTAAATCTATCAATTTTAAATTTTTGCTCCAAAATCTACTACGGCCTCTTAAGAAAAAATAGCGACCAGTCAAATATTTGATTAAATTATGGTGGAATAAAGAAACTCACATACGTACAAACATGAACCCTGAAAACAATTCACTCCTTTTTTTGGGCAGTCGTGTAAAAAACTTAAGTATTGTTTATTTACTGTATTTTGACCGTAAACGTATAGGATGTAGGTAATTAATTTCATATACCTAACCTATAAATACAAATTAACATACAGTGAGCCCCGTGACACGGGACACAAAGGCAGAAGACCGCTCGGTGTACTCGTGCCCCTTAAATTTCATTGAATTGGCGAAAGTGTTGGCTTCGCCTCCATGCACGCCTTCTAAATGTCTGTAACACTATAAATTGTACACGGGAAAGACATAAATAATAATTTAGATAAAAACCGGCCAAGTGCGAGTCGGACTCGCGCACGAAGGGTCCGTACCACCAAAAAAACAGTAAAAAATCACGTTGGTTGTATGGGAGCCCCCCTTAAATATTTATTTTATTCTGTTTATAGTATTTTTTGTTATAGCGGCAACAGAAATACATCATCTGTGAAAATTTTAACTGTCTAGCTATCATGGTTCATGAGATACAGTCTGGTCACAGACGGACAGACAGACAGACAGCGAAGTCTTAGTAATAGGGTCCCGTTTTACCCCTTTGGGTACGGACAAACAAATATTATGGTTCAATCTTACACAAATCGATCTAGTCCCATATAGAACTAATAAATATCGTATAAATCGTATTACAGTAGTGCCTGATCTTTTCCCGACATTATTAAATACTTAATACAAATGTAATATCAGGGATGAACCACAATGGCGCCACTGCTATAAAAATGTAATATTGTATGGTTCCCATCTCCCATTCCGTCTGATAAACGATTTATTTTGCGACAAATAGGAAAGAACTTGTAGAATTTTATACATATTTACAATTCTTTGAAATTTATATTTGCCGGTCGTGTCCTTGAAATACTTTAGGTAGGTATCATTTGAAATTCTCCCGGAAAGTTAGGATCTCACAAAATCATATTAGCGAAGAGGTTTTAAATTATTTCTTGCTATGCTATTCTGAAATACATTTTACTGATTCATATTTTCTGCGAAAAAGCTATTATTTAACCCGTTGTTCGTAGGTATACAAATAAACACTCACAGAGGTATTGAGAAAAGATCATCCATTTCAGCCTTTCTGACATTGACATAAGGTTTGACTTGGTCTGTGGGACAGGATTTTTGAGTCGACATGTAGATAGATAAAAGTGTTTCTTAGGCATATTATTGAAGTCTTTGAGCACCTTTTTATTTCGACTGCATTTTAAAGTAGGCTTTCCAAGTCCTTAGGCCAAAAACTAACAGCAGCTATGTTTAAAACGTCCCTAATATACGTGAAAGGAGCACCCCTCTGGCGGCAGAGCAATATGTTTTTGCGCTCTCGTCCCACTGCGTTCGAGCGCCAAACTACCTCGACAGAAAGGGGTGCCTTTCATCCCTTGGTTAACAATCTACTATTTAAAAATACGAGCACGTTCAGACAACAACAAGGGACCTATTTTACTTTTTAGGGTTCCGTATTCAACAAGGTATCCTTATATTTTTGTTACGTCCGTTCGTCCATCTGCAGCATAGCTACAGACAGCTAGTAAACTGTAATTTGGCATGGATATGAATATCAATAGGGGATATTACTGCAATGTTCTGCCACCAGAGTGCAGCACTAGCCTTTTTAGTAAACCATAGAGTAACTTATACATACTCTACCTTTAACAGGTTTTTGTCAAGTTTTCAGAGATAATAAAATATGACATTGATGCATCAAGGCGGTTTGTTTACAAAGAACGCGCGCGCGTTTTTCGAGAAACGCGAATCCGAAATTTTGCTATCTGCCTCTTTATCGCTCGAATATGCAAGAGTGACAGAGATGTTAGATAACTAAATTTTGATTTTCTTGTTTCGCCATAAACCCTCAGATTGTGGTAGTGGCGCCTCCTACGCAGAGTTTCGCGCAATATTCTCTATTACGCTGAAATGTGATAAAATATAAATCTTACAATGTTTTATTTTACGATACAGTCATCGGCAATAATTTCTTACACAACGAAACCCTACACTACCATGACATGCTCTTGCCCGTTTTTCTTGTTTTTGGCGCAGTCCGAACATCGCTCGCGCGCACGCATCTCAACACTAGATGCATACAAAAGCAAAGCAACGCACTGGTCCAGATGCGGCTCGCTGCATGACTCACTCGGAAGAGGCAGTTATTTTAGACCGTGTCCGCTTAGCTTCTAGGAAGCTCGGGACCAACGACCGATGCCCGAGTATTGTTAGACCTGGGTTAACAGCGGTTCCTTATTTTATTCTCGGTAACCTAAAAGGAGCGTCCAGGAAGCGTTAGCGGTGTCTTGCGGTTGCTAATCAAATGTGAGTGGCTGGTCACATTTGAGTGCCGTCTTTTGGTCGTGGATATTTATGTAACCGAAGAACGAAAATCATTGAGCATTAACTATTGGAATATCTACTCAATTTGCTTCTCTTCATTCCTGTTCAGATTATGCTCTTACATTTCTCGAGATTTGTGCTCTAAGCAAGTGTCATTTTTCAAAATATGGTTTATTGGGACCGTGCACGACGACAGCGCCACACAGCGGTTGCAACTACATATAGGCCCGTATTTTATCACAACTATATAGCGAGAAGTAAGTAAATCGTAATAATTTCAGTGAAAACTACTGAACGGATTTTTATGCGGTTTTTACCTACCTAGGAATAGAGTGATTCTTGAGGAAGGTTAAGGCCTATAATATAATTTGTTAAGGTTTTGTGTAAATTGGTTGAAATATGACGATACTTGCTAATTAAGTCAGAAAAAAATGATGCCGGCTAAGCGCTTTAATCGAAAACGCTGTTCAATCCGTTTGAGATATAACAACACAAAGTATGGTATTGTCTCTCTTTTATTGGTCTACAAAAAAGTCCGCGATAGTGAACAAATATCTTTTAAGGATAGCATACTATACCCATTCTTACGAGTATCTTCTACAGAAAGATTTCATAATATGTGGTATTTGCAAGGCTATGTACACGGATACAGTATATCCGTGTATAAAATATGTTGACTTATGAGCACGGAGCGGGATTCTCATAGCAGAAATCAAACTTCAAGAGAGATTGACCATTGTATTTCATCGACGATTCCAGTTATCGATGTTATCGAATGTTTTCGCATTACCGATCACCTGCACCTTTTTACATTATTCTGTAACATTTGACCTCTTATCTCTTATCTCCATATTAAAATAAATCACGTCAACGTTACATATGTCATTTATGTCGCTTGAGTTTTCATGTACACGGATACAGTATATCCGTGTATAAAATATGTTGACTTATGAGCACGGAGCGGGATTCTCATAGCAGAAATCAAACTTCAAGAGAGATTGACCATTGTATTTCATCGACGATTCCAGTTATCGATGTTATCGAATGTTTTCGCATTACCGATCACCTGCACCTTTTTACATTATTCTGTAACATTTGACCTCTTATCTCTTATCTCCATATTAAAATAAATCACGTCAACGTTACATATGTCATTTATGTCGCTTGAGTTTTCATAAGTCTTTACGGTGCCTTGTTACTAAAATGGTTTATCCTAAAAGAATAACGATAAACAAATCGATAAATAAATATTCTTGTCCAAGTTATAAAATATAAATACATAATTATACAATGCAGATTCTTCTATTATATTATATTGCTCTAATTGTGGAGTTCATTTAAAACAACTAAAGAAGCATAAAATAAATGTATTTTCTGTTTTATCCATTATTTTACTAATCCAAAAGTCTAATTTCATTACTTAAACGATGTCGTGTTGTGACAAATATTTATCGACAGTCGATAAAACACACTAGTCAATCCCTCTTGACATTTGATGTCTGCTATGAGAATTTCGCTCCTTGCTTATGAGAATAGTCTCCATATCCCTCTTTGACTCATGCAAAATTCGTCGAAAACAAATTCCTCCGTTATTTCAGTGTCTATTCCATAACACAAACATTACGATAAAAGCACATGTCGCGTCAGTATCGACGGTCGCAGATGGCTAGACGGATCGTCTTCTGTTTATCCGCCGTTTCCGCCGCGGCATCGGCATGCAGACAGATCTCTCTGAAGAAAATTACGCATTTCCACGCCTATGGATATCGTTATACAATGTAACGCCAATAATAATATTTTTGTATGAGTAATGGAGTTTATGTTCATTATTCTTTTTAACACGGCACGTATGACAACTTTTACGGGAGTATAATTATAACAGCAACATACGCATGGCCACTAAAGGAAAAGGCGTAGGGAGATATATCTCTTACTGTCAACCATAGGATTATCCAGTAACTAAGTTTTACGTTTTAATATGTAGTGACGAATAAAACAGCCTTTTTACCTTAAACCTCAATATATTATTGGTGTCGCCAGGAGAGTTGGTGTAAATGATTAGGTAAACAAATACACACAAGCTAAGGTAACACACCGTACTTATTTGCAAAAAAGGCAATTAATATGTAAAATACTTTCGTCCATACTTGTGGTTGGTTCTTGAATAAATGCTATCGGTACGAAAAAAGATCACTAATATTTCAAAATCTCGCTGTCATTACGTGACATGTTAAGTGTGTACTACTCTGCTCTGTCACATTGTTAACTCACAATCGTAAAACTTATTGCATATCGCCTCTAAGGCACTGACAATAAGATCGTGTAAAAATATATTTCTGAAACGTTGGCTTGTCTTTACAAGCCAACGTTGTTTGTACAAAGATGTTTGTGGACTCGACCGTACGTAATATTCACCTATTAGCAACTCGCCCCGGCTTCGCACGGGTGCAATGCTGATGTATTATACATAATAAACCTTCCTCTTGAATCACTATCTATTAAAAAACACAACAAAATCCGTTGCGTAGTTTTAAAGATCTAAGCATACATAGGGACAGACAGACAGAAGGAAGCGACTTTGTTTTATACTATGTAGTGATGATGGTCAATGGCGATGGCGTTGCTTTTAGCACATTATTATCTCTTCTAGCAAATAACAATTAATAAGATGTATGAATGAATAAAGAATTCTGTGCTATTGCACAAGGTTAAGGCTTACTAGAGGCTAGTTATAGTTACATTTAAAAGTTTTATTGTTTAAAAGGAAAAATGTTACGAACTTGTTTGAGTTGTTTGGCTAAAATCCAGTTTGCGGCGAAACAACATCGACCACAATTTGTTTTCAAACATTTGAGGATCACGATCTTCGTATTTGGCGTTGTTGACTTTACTTTGAAGTGCGTAATCCCTGCTAATATTATTAATGCGAATGTACCTGTCTGTTACCTCTTCATGCTTAAACCGCTAAACATATTAAGATGAAATTATATATGGAGATAATTTGAGGCCCGAGGAAGGACATGATAGTTTTTATCAGTCATCATTATCATCATCCCACATAAATTTAAGCCGCGGGAAGAAGGTAGTGTACCTATATTAGGTAGTGTAACAGTCAAGAGTCAAGACTTTAGCGTACGAGTATCATGACAACTTTAAACCGGCTATACTGTGTGACACTGTGTGAAACCGGCTAGTCTGTAAGAATTGAATAGAAATTTCTTTCAAGCGGCCATGAAATGTTCATCATCATTAACTTAAGAGTTATTCTCTTGTCGGTGGAGTATCTTCCAGCTTTCCCTATCCCGCGCCAGCTCTTTGACTTTTTGATACGACACGACCCCTACTTTTTCTTTCACTTGATCTAAAAAGCTGCGTCTGGGTTTTCCTCTACCCCGCTTCCTTCCTATCCGCCCCTCCAGGATAGTTTTAAAGAAGTAGTCGTGTCGTATTAAGTGTCCAATCATTTTCCCGCGTCTATTTGCAATAGTGTTCAGAATAGCTCTTCTTTCACTCACTCTTCTTAGCACCTCCTCATTCGTTATCCTGTCTCTCCAACTAATGCCTTCCATTCGCCTCCAGCACCACATTTCAAATGCTTCCATTCTCTTTCTATCTCTTAGGGTCATTGTCCACGTTTCACTTCCATAAAGGGCTATACTCCAGATGTACACCTTAATCAGTAGCTTGAAATGTTACGAAAAGTTAAATTCGAATGATCTATTTCCCCGCTTCGCCTCGCTTTAACGCTGAAAAAGCATTGAGGAGAAATTCAGTGAAATTTTGTCGCATGCGTAATTCGTCCTCGCGCAAGATCCCGCATAGTTTCCTGGCTGCCTCTGACTCATCCAGACATCGATGTGGTTAAAGTAAATAAAAGTCGTAATATTTTCATGTGCGCCGTCGACGCACGAGCATCGGCCGTTATGCGCTGATCAAATAAACAAGTGTGTTGATTTTTATACAGTAACGGCCTTTGATCGGCGAGCTATCCAGTATCCATCGATTCCCGTTACCGATTATCGTTTGAAACTTTTTTAGATTAGAAATATATATCTCCCAACTACAGACGAATCAGTCAACTTAGACAGAATAAAGTCTACCTTTACTCTTTTGACGACCGTTCTGGCTATTGGGTAGTGACCCTGCCTATGAAGCCGGTGGTCCTGGGTTCGAAACCCGGTAGTAAGGGCATTTATTTGTTTGATATTTGTTCCTGAGTGAAGATGAGATGACTCATGGGTGTTTTCTATGTTTTTAAGTATTTGTCTATAGATATCGTTGTCTGAGTATCCACAACACAAACCTTCTAGTGCTTACCGTGGGACTTAGTCAATCTGTGTAAGAATGTCCTATGATATTTATTTATTTGGGCTTAAGGGGCCTAGCAAAAGACGTCTGTAGAGGACTCCATGCAGAGGGCCGCATGGCTCTCGTCACATGTAGGCATGGGGATATTATATTTGGTCACGATTTGCAGTCATGAGAGGGAACCATAAAGAAGATGACTAAGAATAGGTCTGGCTGCCCTTAGACGTTCCGTTAAAATAAATTCTAACTCGGAGTGGTATTCATTTTTATTTTAAAAAATCTGTTATAGATTTGGCATACCATACTCTTTACTTTGAAATTATTGCCATAGCAAAGAGTAATGTGATATTAATTTCAAACAGAATGGTTTCTTAAATGTAAATGTCAGTTCTGGACAGTTACAAGGTACTGAAATGCAGGATGACTTATAGAAAAATTCGTTGAGACCAACTACAAAACAAATGTTTTTATACTCATATTGAGCAAGCTCATTATTCTGGTGTCACAGTACGATGCGCGGCAAGCATGAATCAGCCAGATACAATTAATCTAATTTAAGGTTATTGGGGAGGTTTCGAACGGCCGGGCGACGTCGCACAGTCTCGCGTCTCAGTGCACGCCTGCACCCGGGTGCAGCCACGCGGCTCGCGACAACAAACAGTGTAGTAGGGAGATCCCGATGTTGTTATAATCCAGTGAGATGCCTAATACAGACTGTTCTGTTCAGGTTTCTATAACAGTGCAACAGGATACATTGGAATTATTTGTTGACGTTTTCATGAGTGAGTAATTTTTGGTGGTTTGTTTTTCAATAATTTTAAGATACTATCAAGTGTTTTAAGCTTCGGAAATTTTCTAAGCATTTCCTAATGTACAAAAAAGTTGTAATAGAAAAAAACCAGCCAAGTGCGAGTCGGACTCGCGCACCGAGGGTTCCGTACTTTTTAGTATTTGTTGTTATAGCGGCAACAGAAATACATCATCTGTGAAAATGTCAACTGTCTAGCTATCACGGTACTACAATTTTGAATAATGGAACAATTTTTGTAGGTAGCCATGTACGTTATTCCGATTTTTATACTTACTTACCAACGAACGATGTTCGTAAGCAAAAATTGCAATGTTAATGAGAAACCAACCAGTTCCAGATGCCAGAATATAACTTGGTCCAAACCTTTAAATAACCCGGAGTAACCTATCATCACCCCAATCCAGCAAAGATTTTGAGTAGTATTTTACTGAATCAGAGTCCCCGGCAAGCTCGGCCGAATTTCACTTTTCATACAAACGGAGTTTCGTTCTCATTTTCAAACTACGTGTTGGATTGTAATGAAACTTTGCACATACAATGACATGAGGTATATCTAGTCTAGTCTGTAATTAGTTTATAGAGCTCCAGTTTATAAAACAAACGAAATAGAGCAAAAAACTTTATGTAAAAACTTAAATTCGCTGTATTTTTTAGCTATGGTATCTGAAGCTACATAAACTAATTACAGACATAGATATACCTTATCCTATTGTAAGTAAGTTTCAGAGCAAACTAGCTACTCGTTTTAAAATGAGAGCGTAACCACGTTTGTATGGAGAACCGAGCTTGCCGGGGACCCTTAAGTTTCTTTTATCTAGAATGAATTCACAGTTTTCATTCATCTCCTCCTTTTCTCATATTTTCCACTTTTGGTGTTTTGATTGTATTATCCTATTGAATTATCTCCCAGACAACTCTCTCCACCCAAATTTGTGCTACCTTTAGTTCTATATAAATCCTTCATAAACGAAAGATAGAAAGACGTGAGTATTCTACGATGAATCATAAAATAATCCAGGATTCAATTTTGACGGCCTCCGGACATTTATTTGTGTGTTTATTACGAATATTTTTTCTGAGTAATGGATGTTATCTATGTATCTAAGTATGTATTTATCTATATAAGCAATAATGCAAAATGCACCACCGCCGTAAGCTGCACCTTGCTTCTTTACTCTTTGGAGTAATAAACTGTCAGACTCCTATTTATTTGTATGAGAAGCTTTCCATATCTGAGTCACGCTGGGGTCGGCGGTCTGCGACTCAACTTCTAACTCCTAGACACACATCAGCAGCCTTCAGAGGCAGTTTTCGTTACGCAGCCACTAGGTGTTGGAACAACATCCCACCTCCTATCAGAAACCTGCAAAGCATTCATAGTTTTAAAACAACTTTAAAAAAGTTTATGCTTAAACATCAATTTAACGAGGAATGCCTCAAACTTGAGACAAGCTACGTTTAGATTCAATATAGATTATTATATTTACATAAGTGTATTAAGTATGTACTTACTGCCTTTTTTGTCCCTTCCGCAACCGCCACTCACTCTCATTGTTATTATTTAACGAATTGTTGTTTATTTTTATTTTTGCATCTTGTTTGTTTTAATTAATCTTGACGTGTCTTTTATTATTTGTTTTATACTGTGTTAGTATTCTTAGAACTGCACTAGTTCATGGCCCCGACGGAAGATCAGCGCTAGCCCAGCCAGGCTAGCACCATGCTGAGTCGGGACTATTTCGTGGCTTATATTATTTATGTTGTGTTTCCTATGTACGTGTTTTCCTCTTTTTTGCCACGAATAAACGCTATCTATCTATCTATCTATCTATAATAATAATAACTCCACGGCCGATTCGGCCACGGCTCTCAATTCCGTTGCTGTCTCTGGACGTATATCGTCGCCTAGTACCCATAGTACAGTCAATCTGTATCATTTCCTACCTTGTCACAGTGACAATCAATATGAAAGCATTGAGGAGATCACGCTAGGGATCTCATAATATTGTCACTGACAAGGTACGAAATGGTACTATAATTAAATTGCTTGACCGTACAAGCTGTCTAATTTGGGGCTATGTCGCTCTGTGTAAAATTGTCCCCAAATATTTATTTAAAAAAATATGTTATTAAATTATTAGTCCATATTTGTGAAACCTTAGGCTTTAGAAGCTACTGTCCGTACCGTCTAAAGCGCCATGCGAAACATTGATAAGAATTAGTTTTTAGTAAATCGCGAGAATATGCCAAGTTTTAGATAGAAGAGGTTAAATCCTTTATTTTGTCTTTTATCACGCGATAAACGTGACTATTATATGACATCATTCTTAGGAATTTATCTTGGGAATTTCTTGGGGAGTCAACATTAATCTTGGGAATCGCCCTTTTTATTAGGTCCACACAGGGCCGGATCTAGGGTAGAGCGAGTGGAGCGGCCGCTCTAGGCCCCGCATGGCAAGGGGGCAAATGAGAAAAAAAAAAAGTTTTAAAAGACGCGAGTGTGACGCGGGCCCAAAATTCGGTTCGTTTTGCTTTTGGGTAAAAAGCTTCAACGAAGGGCGCCATAACCCGATTTCGCTCTACCCTGATCAGGGACTCGGGCCGGCTCTGGGTCCACGGTCCACATCTAAATACCTACAGCATGACGATATAATACATATTCGTTAGGCTTTTCTGTATACGGAACAATGTTGTTCCGAACAATTTCGCATTCGATTCGATCTATTTAATCAATTTAATGAAATGTTAGACCGTACTTACTTTTAATACTTTATTGTTTAACTGCGAACATAACTCAGCATAAATACTCGTAGGTCAGTGAATATAATCTAGTCAAGATGATACGCGGGTGATTTGCTAAGGGGAAATAGTCGAACTGGCAAAGTTAATATGTATAACAAATTAACAATTCAGCCTAGAGAGACTTACCGAGCTTACCGTGTTCTTATCAATCGCTATACTGGCCTGGCAGTTATCAGGCTACATGCGATTTACAAGAATGCTTATGCGATTCATCTTGTCTTTTCCACTAGGTATATACTCGTGTTCCGGATGTGTAATTCCCTGTTGTAATACTATTTTTGTAAGGATGTTTGTAGAATATATAATCCTTATAATTTTATTTAGATTAGAAGTGATGTCTAAGCAAGACCCTTTCTGAATGTTCCGAGTTTGAATTCGGGACCATAGCATACCGGGACTGCCATCCTAGCAATTTTGTGAAGTAGTAGTAAGAAACAAATCTAGGTACAAGGTTTAATTTACCTCCTTGATCATAAAACTTAAGAAATCTTTGTAAAGTTTTGTCACATTCTTATGAATACATCAATGCCAAAATGACGCATAGGGAGAACCGATTATCAACGGCTTGTTAAATTTGATAATTATAGTCTGTCAAAGAACTTTGTCTGTAGAAAAGGGCGCGAAATTCAATTTTTTTATGGGATGATAACCCTTCGCGCCTAATACATTTCTTAAAATTTCCGCTTTTTTTCTACTGACAGAAATAGCTTGACAGACTATATTATCTTTATTTTTCTATTAAACCAGTCATTAGCTTTTATGTCGCCCTTAATTTTTTTTTGTTCCGCAAGTTCCTTCCTTTTTTTTTCGCCTCCTAATCTCTTTCAGCAAATTATATTATAACATTCAACTTTCACTTGTCAGTTGTGCCTATATGATTCGTACATTTGTAGTGCTGAAAACCTGAATATATACTGCGGGCCCCTCTTGTTAACGCGATATATGTTATGTTTAAACTACGTTTATATTTTTATGTGACCTTTTTGGATTCCTAATCGTCAATATAGCTAACTGTGATAAATACTACTAACGCCCAACTCTCCACCGTAAAGTAATCACCAATAACGATCGCCGACAGCGAAATAATCGGCTGTCAAAAGGCAATGCCAAAAGCTCTCGCGCCCTGCGCTGCCCCCCACCCGGTCCGATGAATCACTAATTATTTTATGATGTGCGATGCGTACACCGCAGATGTAAACAATTAAATATACGAGCTAGTTTAATCCCGGCCATCTCTGCGTATGGCCACATCGACCCTGTCGTTTTCTCGGCTGTTATTCCGCCATCCGCGCGCAGCCAACTCAGGTAACCAGTACCAGCCGCACAGAGATACGTAACAATTATGTATAAATAATAGGAGATCATGTTTATGCTGGATTGCCAGAGTCGAACACTCGTCTGTGCTTTATGACCAATACGAATACAAGTTCTGCTTTAACGGCAACGCTCGGACGCTGTCCAATATTACGACCGCTCTAAATTTATTCCCATTGTTATCTCTTTTATTGTAGCGACATCTCAAAGTGACGCTAATAAAACAACCCCCTTTGAAGATTCAAAAATAACTCTGTTTACGTAACGCGTACCGAGCTCGTACTATTTCAAGGGGACCCTTAAAGAACTGTTTGTTGAAATGTAACAGCGGGTGAGCACGTGCGCTCGAGTTTATTCGTAGTGAACGTGGGCTGCAATGATAGTGGGAAGTATTTCTGTTCAGCAATTATAGAAAATTACCGCAACTTTTTATTCACCTACGTCCTCCAGCTACGCCGTGATTTTATTAATCTAACACGAAATTAAATGGGATCTCGTGATAAGTCAATTATTTTATTGTCACAATAAACATTGGTCGTAAATAATTAGTGTAGAGACATTTTGCAGACGGCGCCTCCTCTGAATCAGCTTGGTCTGGAACGCTTGCCTTGCCTTTATAGCTGCTGCGTTCGACTCTGCCGGGCCGTTGGCATCAGCCGCTATGACTAACCGCCCGCTCTAGATACAATCAAAATATGTGACAAGTTTATTTCTATTCGGAACAACACATTCTGCCCCGCTCGATATATCCCGCCTCAAAGTTGAACATCTGCTGATTTTTTCGACGACATAAGTAGGTCGGGGCTCGCTCCTGCGTCACGTACCGGCGCCGCTGTCGCTACGTTTACGCTAACTCGCGTTATGTTCAATGCTACCTCCGCGTAATCGCTTACACCGGTCCTTGTCAGTCAAACGAATACTTTACATAAGCACGCCTTGACGATTGCCAGCTTTGCGCGAGAGCGCGTCGCTTTTCTTCTCGTATTTATTTACACATTTTGAAGACAGCTGGTACTTAAATCTCCCTTAAATGCAACGGTTTAAGCCATTCAGTCGCCGTACAGTCAAGTGTTTCTGCTTAGGTATCTCATTTTTACGGTTCCGTACCCAAAGGGTAAAAACGGACCCTATTACTAAGATTCCGCTGTCCGTCCGTCTGTCTGTCTGACTGTCACCAGGCTGTATCTCATGAACCGTGATAGCTAGACAGTAGAAATTTTCACAGATGATGTATTTCTGTTGCCGCTAAGACAACAAATACTAAAAACAGAAAAAAAAATTAAGTGGGGCTTCCATATAACAAGTTTTTTTGCCGTTTTTTGCGTAATTGTACGTAACCCTTCGTGCGCGAGTCCGACTCGCACTTGGCCGGTTTTTCGTTTTTTCATTTTTCTCTTCCGTTTTAAATAATAATATAAGGTCTCCTAAATTAAGGGTTTAAAAAATCTAAATTGTAATCGGTATTGATAGTACGATGGTTTTTGGTCTAGAAGTCTTCTGGAAATCGATTTTCGCTCATGTCGTGGCAAATATGGACATATTTGGTATCAATGCATTCAGTGTGATGTCCTGAACACAAATATATGAGATGACAATCGCATGGAAAGTGGTGGGGGTAGTTGCTGTGACGTCAACAAGTCGGCAGTACAAAGTTTTTTACTTTTTTTTAAATCATACCATGTGGGGTATCAAATGAAAGGGCTTTGTGAGTAGATCACAAATATATAACATACTGTAACATTTTCACTACTTCGTCTAACAAATTATTAGAAAACGTTCAAAAATTTCACAATCCACAGTTGACTTTGAACTGCTCTAATTTGAAAAATGACTGAAAGGATCATTTCAAAATACATACCAAGTGACTGTGAATATCCTCTATATAACGTTAAAAAATAATTAACTAGATATAAAATAAAACTATCCACCACCAGTCACCCGTTGACCACGAACGCTGTAAAGAGTTCGAAACGTCGGGATGTATTATAAATTCAATATACGCGATATAATCCGTTTTCATAGTTTTATTTCATGAGTAACTATCGCGGTAACCGAAGATAACTAGATATAACCAAAAATAAGAAAAGTAGGTACATCAAGTTGAACAAAAGTATAATTTTCTGTTACATTAAACTGCAACTATTATTAAAACAAACAATAAACCAGACTATTTACATATATTTTTGAAATATTCTTTTCACTAGCTTTCATTTGGTACCCATATTGCTATAGTAAGAACCCCCCCCCCTCCCTTTTTCATTAGCGAGCGCTATTTTCAAAATTTATATGATGTATGAAAACAGTCACGTTACTTTTCGTACGAGTAGAACCCGTCATCCCGATACATTTTTTCTTATCGTTTTGGCATTTGTCGATGTACGATTCTCATCTTGAGTATCTTGACTAGGACCCCAGAGGTCCAATAAATTGTTCCATTGGCCATCTTCCTCAGAATTACTCTATGAGAATATGTTTAGGCCGACATGAGGGGCTGGCTCGGCGCGGCTCTAAATACGCGCGTGACTCACCGCGCTATTTCACAACGCTACCTTTGCCAATAACTTTGTATTACTTCCTATCTGCGAGAGCGCATTTATTGGCATCGGTTTTTTGGGAATGCGTTTTAAATTTATTGATAACATACCAACGTAACAACCGCCTTATACAGACATACGTTTTGTACACAGGAAAAAATCGCAGTGGATGTTTTGATCGATACACCTTATAAAACAAAGTCCCCCGCTGCGTCTGTCTGTATGTATGTTCGCGATAAACTCAAAAACTACTGAACGGATTTTGATGCGGTTTTCACCTAAGTATCAAATTATCATAAGAATTATTCTTGAGGAAGGTTTAGGTGTGTAACTTGTTAACCCGTGCGAAGCCGGTGCGGGTCGCATGTTAAGAATAAATTCATTATACGACCAGGCTGGACCATGTTTTGTTATTCTTGTTGAAATTGACCACCTTTTGCTGCAACAACCAATAATCTTTCTACAGAATTTATTCTATCGGCATTCGGCTTTTAACAAAATCGATTTTGGATTTAGGAACTTGCCTAAATTTTGTTGCTGTACAATGTGTACATATTGACTAAATTTTTAATTGAATAGGTACACTGTTTTTCGATCCAAGCAGGTACGTGTTAAGAAATGGGAAGTAATTAAATGATCAGCCGTTTTTAAAAATGTCTTGCAAAACAAATAGCCAATAAATCATTTGGACAGCATACAGAAATTTTGCTGGCAATAAATAAAAATCGAGCTACAACTTTTGTTCAGCAAACAATTCACAAACGGTCAACATTATAACCAATATCGATCTGCCTCTGTTATAATTTATCTGTTTCATAAATAGTCGAGCTGCAAAATAATTAGCAGTTCACATGAACTACCTTAATAAAATTTGATCCTTGGAATCAATATTAAAACCGGCCAAGTGCGAGTCGGACTCGCGCACGAAGGGTTCCGTACCATTACGCAAAAAACTGCAAAAAATCACGTTTGTTGTATGGGAGCCCCACTAAAATATTAATCTTATTCTGTTTTTAGTATTTGTAATTATAGCGGCAATATAACTGCATCATCTGTGAAAATTTCAACTGTCTAGCTATCACGGTTCATGATATACAGCCTGGATGATTAACATGATTGTTATGAACTAAAATCACAACGCAACCTTATAGCAGTATCTGCACCATGCAAAGTTCGTCCAATCCCGCATCATCATTAATGATTAACTTATGATTGTTATGAACTAAAATCACAACACAACCTTATAGCAGTATCTGCACCATGCAAAGTTCGTCCAATCCCGCATCATTAACAACAACTACAGGCATCGTCAAAATACATAGGTATACACATATACAGGGAAACATATAATATATTTATATACATCGCCATGTACTTAAACCGTTATTTGAGGCACGAATTGTTCTTGGACTTCACACCTTTCGACTATTTTTAATAATCACATATTTATATTTTTGACCAACGCCGCAGGGCGGGTCTAGTCGTCAAACTTGAAGGTAACCGAACCATCCTAAATGATGTATGACGGGCCAAAAGCCAGAGTATTCAATGATGTATTATGGCTGAAGAATAGTTTATTATGTCATCGTCGGCAATAAAGTGCTCTACTAACGACGCCACGGGCTATAATTCGCATCTAATCCACTTCCGACTCGCGCCCACTCACTGTAGTATACGAAGCTAAACAATCTTCGATTCGTGTAGGAAACTGTTACGCAAACGGTAGCAATAACGTACAGAGAACCTCGAGTTTTTGGAACTGGGGCGTTGTTCCCATCACTTAAGCGAGCATTGAGAGCAAGGGGTCGCCTAAGGTGAACCAGTGCCTATTGGTACCTAAGTGTGATTTCCGATTAAGTATTTGTAGCTGTTACTGTTGCTGGGCCATATTAATATCCATTTATAATATCCTATGTGGATTCAAGGACGTAATGTGGGCAGTAAGGCGAAATATCATGTTTTCCTTTGGTATCGGTATTGAAAAGTAAATAGAAAAATGTTGTGCCCTGTACAAGAAGCTATTGATTAATGTTACCACCAATGGCATCTATTACGTGTGTGATGTAATCGTGAGTTTATGTATAATGTATATTTAGGAAATAATAAAAAAGGCAGGACACGACACCTTATTTTAATATTTGCAAAAGCAATGCTAACCGGTTTGTAAAGACATTTCTAAACAAAGTTATTAGTTTTGTAAAAACAGATTAGTTAGCCCGCTCCAATCGTCCCTTCGCCAGCGCTCGGCGATGGGAATACAAGGCCTGAAGTGTAATGAAATGCCAATTAAAATGGTCTTAATCTTCCAGTCTGCCGCCTGTCTCCAGCCGTCGTTCCTCGTCTTCTGCTTTGTATCCGCGCACAAACAATTCTTTGATGATGTGATCTGGAAACAATCACGTAAAATAGCACATTAATGGTGACGGCCCAGTTCTAGTTTCGCCGTAAATTTGGCACGATATTGTAAACTGCCCTCTTTACTAAGCGTTGATACACCCAAATAATGTTCTTCTCATTATAGATACTATCCCACCATTGACGAATAAACATTTCTGAGCTAGATTCACGGTGACTTTTGTGCAGTGATTAAGACATTTGAGACACCCGCCTTTCCTTT
The DNA here is from genome assembly GCF_947568885.1 of Cydia strobilella. Classification (NCBI taxonomy): domain Eukaryota; kingdom Metazoa; phylum Arthropoda; class Insecta; order Lepidoptera; family Tortricidae; genus Cydia; species Cydia strobilella. Next base: position 6,307,936 of record NC_086053.1, read on the forward strand.
ACTGCCTGGAACTGTCGCTATGGTCAATTCAATACAATAGCAATTTACCTGACAGCGCATTCTCGAATGTACATAAAAAGTCACGTACGCTGGATCTCTTACACGACTCGACGACTCATTGAGGTTAGCTGCCTTGTATAGATTTACTCATGTATTATTGTCCTTATTTACATTTAAAACTGGACGCAAGGACGCCTAATTTCACTTCGGAGATATTTCCGTGGCGAATAAAAGTGTCTCCGGTGAATCAGACTTTCGAATGCTGGATGTGCGACGTAACACGCCAAACGTGATGCCGACAATAAAAGTTTGGAAATTCTGAAGATGTTTTGGCAATCAGCTCTGAAGTAAGTGCCGGCATTTCGATTCGAGTATATTTTTAATTTTACCAACCGCTTTGGTCCGTTCTTTTTGTGCAGTATGACTAAGACGAGAAAGTTATGTATACAGTGTATGTAAAGTATAGAGCTAAATTAATATAGGTATTTGTGTGAAAACTCCTTCAAACAAAAACATCGATCAAACGTGCCAACAACCTTATTCAAGAATAAATCAAATCTAGCTTTGTTCTTTTTTACGTTTGCTTTTTGAATTTGTGCCCACCAGAATTTTTTCTTTTTGGCTAGACATGATAGGATGAGACGGCGTAGCAACAGTTTATGATTCAACCTTAGCATTTAGACCCCGTGAAAGCAACACCTATATTCATGCAACTCATCAATGTCGGGAAGCGTTAACCGACTTAGCAGACACTTTCCTGATCGCCGCCTGTAACTATAAATCAGGTCGCTTATAGAATATGTTGTCGTTCCGTGGACAGTTTCCACGAGATGTCAGCGCGACTGACGCAATCGGGCCGGTCTGCCGGCCGTCCCGCCCGACGCCAAATTGAAAACATATTAACGCCACCGATCAAAGAAAACTTTCCTTAATGCCCAGATTTATTGGATTATCCACTGAGCAGATACGCAGCACATGCCACTCGGCGAGACGGACCAGAGGAGTTTCGAACGCGCACTAAATCAAGACGTCTCAATAACCCAAAAAAATAGTTAATCTTTACGCAATCCCATCACACTGCATATATATTTACTGAACAATCGCACAGATTAGATACCTACGCGTGTTTTGTTTGGCCCTGTCTGCAACAACAGCCGTCACTTATCATCTAAGTCCATTAATGTCCGTTGCGAAGTATTTGCACCCACTAAAGATATGATGCTCGGGCACGATGGCTTCGATAAGAACGCGCATTTGCCAAGACAGATTCTCATCCATTGTCATGTTTGCTCGTGATCGCTTAGTGCCTGACACCTGAGCTGATCCGTCAAACGCGACGCGCGCCGCGCTGCTGACGCTCCTTATATTTCAATTATGTCACTGACATTAATTACAATCTTATCTCGTCACATCTCGTTCTTAGTTTGATTCTACATCAAGCATCTCTCTTCGCCGTCCCAAGTTTGGCCCGTGCCAGAATAAAATACGCGTAAAATTTCCTGTTCCCGGTTTAAATTTTATGGTTCATCGAAGTTAGGAGTCGTAAAATTCAGCGCGTATTAGTCATATCCAGCGAGTGGTGAGAGGTGGCCATCCGTCAGCGGCCCTGCCGCTCGCACGCCCTGTCTTCGCCTACGACTTGTTAATTACCCTCCGAAACGCCACATTTGAGCTAATTGCTAATTATAAACACATTATATGTACCTGCTATATACTACTTTTTGAGCCATGTGCACATTCTTGGAATTACACTTTCGCGTTATCGACTGTCATAGCGCGTCGACTTCAAAAACTTGCCTGGTTGCGGAAATTTAAAACAAATAACTCGTCTTCTACTTCCGCTGTTCGGCGTGATTTATGAGTTGAATTATTTAGAGCAGAAGACTACGCTAGTTATACGCTTGTAATGAGCTATTAAAGCTCGAGTTGGCACGCGGCGCCATCATGCATTATTCTCTAAGGGCACGTGCTAGACGTTTGATGACACGTAGGTACTACGCTTTACGTGACTCATATTTATGCTTATTATTCAGGAACCCTGAAATTCTTGAATTTTTTAACGTTGAATTGTTATTTTTGTCGAAGAGAATAGCCCTCTAATTACATAATCGAAAAGGGTACTTTTATGTACATTTCGCTGAAGGAATTATCATAAATTTAAATGGCAATTTAATTTAGTAGAGAGTTTCAGTAGGTCTTGACAACAACTTTGTTTGAAATCAAATACACTTTAGCTCCTGTCACTGCACATTTTAGTTGTGACAAATTGGCGTCTTATCAATGAGTTCTAGGCAACGGTTGGGCATCCAAAAACGTCTGCGTTTATTATTGTCCTATTACGTCGGGATGTATTATAAATACATTATAGGCGATATAATCCGTTTTCATAGTTTTATTTCATGAGTAACTATCGCGGTAACCGAAGACAATATTATTGTCCTATTTTTAATTCCATACATCTATAACTATAAAAAAGCACATATACCTAATGAATAGGAAGCATTTTCTGGTGTCAGAGGTCACACATCTTCTTTGGCCGCTTAGCCAGTCGTGTAGTGATCTGTACTTACCAATAGATTTAAATTATCAAAAGAATCATCAGGCCGAGTGCCTACCTGGCCTGGGTCATTCTCCAGATTTGTAACTGCGTCTAAACTCCATCAAATCATACTAAGTGTGTATGAAATGTTTGACGGAGTTGAGGCTGACCGCAGTCATTTTATTTCATCGCATTTAATTTGAGAACGACCCACCTATTATTCGTGTAGGTTCTAGTAGTTGTTCTAAGAGCCTAGTCTGGCCACATTCTTTTGATACATTAAATTAGGCATACGTTCGTCATGATTCGGTAATATATGTTTCGATCGCCAGCTTTCCGACCAATCGTTCGCACTGCACCTTACGATGAGCTGAGCGTGCAATCGTTCTATGAATAAGGGACGATGCCGCAATCACCGAGCCCTGATTAGACCCTGCGCGCGCGCCTACGCCATCGTAAACTTGTTGACATTACTAACACACAACCCTTAATCGGCCTCGACATTTATAATTATTTGCGTCATATCATAACCGTAATAAATTGTGTCAAAAAATGTTGGCTTGGTGTAGCATTGTTTGACGCGTTGATGCCGTCTAAACTCTCTTCTTGTACATTTGTTTCGCCGTGTGTTTGTATAATTTCACACCTTCAAGGGCAAATTCTTTGACAAGTGACGATGCATTGCATAATAATTGCATGCATTGGCATTTCTCTCGTAGGAAATGCAAGGCCCCGCACATGTTTACGATTCGCTTTACGGTTCCGGTGATTCCGCGTAGGCAAACGGAGCACGGGGCTCGGCCGGCGGTGCCGGGTGCAAGCTGCGGCGTGGGCGCGGGTCGACGACCGGCTGCAGAGCGCGCCCTGCCGGCGAAAACGGCAGAAAACCTCACGAAGGGCGGCCAGCACACGGCGTCCGCATTTAGCTCGCTTGACGTCGCTGACTCACCGCACCGCGAATAGCGGCGGTTTGTTTGTTGCACCGCCCGCTCCCGGCTCTCCCGCCGTATTTCGGCCTCGGGCGTGCAGTGCTCGGCGCACTGTCTTCGCGAGAACACGCGCCATGACCCCGCTGCCCGCGCGCCTGCGCCGCCGCGAGCGCCACGAGCGCCTCGACGCGTGTGACGCCTCCGCCGGCATCGTCACCACCATCAGGGACACGGTCAGCTGTAGTTGGATATTTTACAGTGAGTGTCGATCGCCACCGCCGCCGCCCGCCCCACGCTACGCGGAAACTGCTTTGCGCGCGTCGCGTCCTTCTATTTCTCTCCTCGATTAACACTTGCGGCCTCTTTGTAAACCATCAACAATATGAATCTTGGAAAAAGTCATAAATAATCAGAAAAAAATTCGTGATCGACTAAAGTTTTCGCAGTGATTTACTGTTACAATTGTTGTACATTAAAATTGTGTTTGTTTATATAAAATAAATTAATTAAAAATCTGAAAAAAAGAAAATCTGAGGTCGCCTTGTTTAGTTCGGTGCTGCCATCTATTTGTGGAGAAAAGAATCATACTCCGAAAACAGAAATCTAGGTGAAGCGTCTGACATCAGCAACTCAAAGTAAATTTAACTCTTGACGTATTTAACCCTGTGGAAGTGCGACTGATTCCTCTAAACACACGGATTGTTCTCGTATTGCCTGCTTATAACCGCCAATTGTTATAATTACGTCTCTCTGAATCACCGCAGCACGTGAGGCTAACGGCGAATATTAATACATTCACGCACTGTTTATATCTATGTAAGCATTATACAAACATAAAATTGGTATGTCCTATATTGGTTCTGGAGAGTGATTTTTGAGGTTGTAGTGGAGCGTGAGGTTTAGAAATTCTATTCCTTGTTAATTTTAGCTTAAAACATTGTTTTCTATAATGACGCGCATATTGAACGTTAAACAGATTGAACAAAAACAGATTGTTAAAAGTTATATATATTAACACAGAGTAATACTATTAGCGTATTTGTAATTTAATTTAGAAACAAAAGGCCGAGTACCACTGATCTGATAACGGGTATCTTCATGTAAGCTCCAAACTATTACTATTGATCCATAGATTACTAGTATTTGCAAATTTATTAACCTGGAAAATCTTAAAAATGTACGATTGATAGAGTCCGAGATACCTAGACCTTAGACAGATAAATCTACTATAAAAAATATTCACGTTTTGAACTGAACATTTAAAATCAATCTGTCTTACCTCACAGGGTTGATAACGAACTATTATTTGTGATTCAATGATGAAAGGCATAATTTATTTTTTACATATTGCTTATTTAATAAAAAAGAAATATTTTCGGACAATCTTACACAAATTGATCTAGCCTGTATCGTGGGTACTAAATATCTGTGATAAACAAATAAATAAATGCCCTGCTTCGTAGGCAGGCAGGGTCACTACCGATTAGGATAGGACGCTGTTACTCGTAATTCGTAATGAAAGCGTTTTAATCCCATAGGCCATCGAATTTTTTTTATATTTCTAACTGAATAGTCATGTCATCAGTCCACGTTTGTAAGTGGTCCTTTTATGTTGTTGCAGGCAACAGTAGCGGCTCGCCCTCGGGCCCCGGCGGCGCGGCGCCGCCCGAACCTGACCCGGCGCTCGACTCCATGCACATGATGCTGGACCCGCACCTGCGGCCAATATCCCCGGACCTCAACAACGAGGAGTCCAAGCGCATCTTCGACGAGCACAAGCAGCTCGCGCAGGAGTACCTCAAGGTAACACTGTCGAACCTGACCCGGCGCTCGACTCCATGCACATGATGCTGGATCCGCATCTGCGGCCAATATCCCCGTACCTCAACAACGAGGAGTCCCAAGCGCATGTTCGACGAGCACAAGCAGCTCGCGCAGTGGTACCTCAAGGTAACACTTTTTAACCAACGCTACATGGTTACAGTCTAGAAATATAGCAGTTTCGAGCCTGACCCGGCGCTCGACTCCTTTCTACATGATCCTGAACTCCCAACTTCAACAACTGCATATGTCGCAAGATCTCACCAAGGAAGAGTTCAGTGCGTCTTTGTTACGAGTCCTACAAAGGAACCTTGACAGACAAAGCAACAAGCAAAAGGTAGATATCTAACGCCATTAACCAGTCAAACCTGACCTGAGCCAAGTCACCAATGTGACTGTTACAGGCATTAATTAAAATCGTTTATCCAAAAAAAAACATCTTTTCTATGTACCTACCATTAAATTATGTGAAAATCTGATGAAATTGCAAACATAACAAGATATTCGATCCCTACTTCCGACAGTACTATCGGGGACATTGGCGGTGAACCAGTTCAGTTTTTTTTTACCTCAATCCTTTATAACTTGCCAGCTAAACTCCGCCTCCCATAGAGATAACCAATTACGATGCATTTTTCATTCTTTATCTTAATATTAAAAGGGTTAAAAGCAGGTAATAAGACAAACAATAGATAGTAAGGACAGTTTATTAGTTATTGTTTAGGCCAAGCTTCGCCTCCCCATAAAGATAACCAATGAGGATGCATTTTGGATTCCTTATCTTAGTTTGCAAATGCCGGCCGTCACAAAGACAATGGACGGCAATAAACTTTATCTGAGCTAACCTTTTTTTTTCAACACCTACATTGTTAAGTGCCATGCTATATGGTCATCACTTTTATTGCTATCGCCTGACCGCCTGCAAGACGTTTAAACGATTTTTGCTCTTAAGGTGGTTCACCGCGAATGTCGTATTGTGCGGTTTGCATTTTTGTGACCTTTTTTAGCGTGAGACGTGACTGGCATTGCATTTAGGCGGTATTCTACAAAAAATAAATAATTTATAGACAATAATGATTTGAAATTGACATGACCAATATTCATATTTCAGATACAAACGGAGTTGGCGTATCTTAGCCAGCACAAGACTGAGCTCGAAGAGCAGATGGACCACAGCGAGCTTCAGCAGAAGAGGGAAGTCATACAGTTACAAAATGAAAAGGTAAGATTTAAGAAACATCACTTGTTGAATACTAATCTATTCCTTACAGTGAAAAAGATAACATTATTTGTAATTCGTTATTTTCTTGTTCTGTTAATCTACGATAGACAAGCGGTTACAAATATATGTGCCTTCCCAAACGTACTATGGAAGGTAAGAGGTAAGGAAATGAATCTTCATGTATCAAAAAGTGACCGTAAAAAACAGTAAATAGGCGGCGCCACCATACACTGAAGTACCTAGACCATACACCTAGTATTTTATATAGATGTGCACCCGTGCGACCGTGAGGGACAGAACATACGCAATGCGACAAAATTAAAAACACGTTTAACATTCCTGACAACATACCAGAAACAACCTACGTAATTCGGTCGGGTTATTTGCTGCCCCTCCCCCATTTCATCTTTACATTATTTTACCTCTATGGTTCATGTCATAGTCTCCTATATATTACAATACTCTTTGGTCTCAGAGCCTGCCTATACCATCCATAATACGTACGTTGTAAAAAAACGTGCACATTATTAACCAAAACGGAAGAGTGTCTTATTGATAGCAGACGATTGATGCAACTACGGCATCACATAAATCCAACATATCATCATCATCATCATCATTGGCCTTCGAGTCTACTACAGACTATATAAGCAGTGTCAGGTAGGGCGACCACCTTTTTAATGGCTGTGTAAGCCATTACGGGAGCGGCAAACATGAACACCTGCCAGGTGTAATGTGCCCGTGTAATGTGCCAGGTGTAAATGGTGTAATGTGCCCGTGGCGAATAGATGTCGGTCGGGCTGATGACCAGTGATCGGATCGAGGATGCAATTTGGGATGAACGACCTCAAACGTTATGCTCAACATGGATGAAATGGGTTATTGTTAATAATTAATAACTTTTGTCGAAAACAAAATAAAAAGGTTCGCTATCTATTCATACATTCAGTCGTTTATTTTACATATACTTTAATTTTTAAGTGGAAAAAGACTTTTCGACTTCTACTGATGTAAGCGGAGCGAATTTGTAAATAGAATTTTCGTCACTTGTAGATTCATTTGTAAAATCAGCGACCCGATAAACCATAGAAACAATACCCATGTTGATTTTCAGACTTTATCACCACATTTCCCCCTTTTAGGGGTTTAAATTTTCAAAAAACCTGAAGCACGTGTTTGTTCATTTATCGTTAGGAATACTCCTGTGAAGTTTCGAATAAAATAGTCTAACTAATCTTGTTTCCCCATACAAACTTCGGACCCCCATTTCACCCCTTGGGGGGGGTGAATTTTGAAGAATCCTTTCTTAGTGCACCCCTAGACCTTATAAGAAACCTACGTGCCAAATTTGGAATCTCTAGAACCAGCAGTTTGGGCTGTGTGTTGATATCTCAGTCAGTCAGTTTCTTCTTTTATATATTTAGATTTTGTTAATTTTATAGTGTAAACTATTTAAAATTAAGTTATTTACCTTTTTATAAAAATAGGTAACAAAAAGACTCGCGGGATTGTAAGTCATATCCATGTTAAGATAACGGAATTAAACCCCGGGAAATTGCATCCTAGATCCGATCACTGCTGATGACGCTTGGCTCGCTTACTTGCGAGTGCGTATAGCGATCAAAAAACCTCTTATAGATCACAATTTACTGATACGCCTGTCACAATTGACTGATACGACTAATCACGCTAACACAACGCAAAGTAGCTAAAACTTTTCCCTCTTTCTTTTCAGGAATCCTTGATCAAGTTGTTCTGCAGCCTCAACAAGCAGTTGGCGCGAGTAGACGACGACAGCTGGCTGCTGCCCGACGACACGCACGAGTGACGCCGCCGCACCCAGGGACCAGCCGGCACGCCGCACGCCGCACCCAGGGACTAGCTGGCACGCCGCACCCAGGGACCAGCCGGCACGCCGCACGCCGCACCCAGGGACTAGCTGGCACGCCGCACCCAGGGACCAGCCGGCACGCCGCACGCCGCACCCAGGGACTAGCTGGCACGCCGCACCCAGGGACCAGCCGGCACGCCGCACGCCGCACCCAGGGACTAGCTGTCACGCCGCACCCAGGGACCAGCCGGCACGCCGCACGCCGCACCCAGGGACTAGCTGGCACGCCGCACCCAGGGACCAGCCGGCACGCCGCACGCCGCACCCAGGGACTAGCTGTCACGCCGCACCCAGGGACCAGCCGGCACGCCGCACGCCGCACCCAGGGACTAGCTGGCACGCCGCACCCAGGGACCAGCCGGCACGCCGCACGCCGCACCCAGGGACTAGCTGGCACGCCGCACCCAGGGACCAGCCGGCACGCCGCACGCCGCACCCAGGGACCAGCCGGCACGCCGCACCCAGGGACCAGCCGGCACGCCGCACCCAGGGACCAGCCGGCACGCCGCACCCAGGGACCAGCCGGCACGCCGCAAGCTGCACCCAGGGACCAGCCGGCACGCCGCAAGCCGCACCCAGGGACCAGCCGGCACGCCGCACACAGGGACCAGCCCGCACGCCGCAAGCTGCACCCAGGGACCAGCCGGCACGCCGCAAGCCGCACCCAGGGACCAGCCGGCACGCCGCAAGCTGCACCCAGGGACCAGCCGGCACGCCGCAAGCCGCACCCAGGGACCAGCCGGCACGCCGCACACAGGGACCAGCCCGCACGCCGCAAGCTGCACCCAGGGATCAGCCGGCACGCCAGCTTACTTAGCCAGGGACCTTACTACCAATACAGGTTACCGGTAGCGACTAACAAATTTAACAGAAAACACGGAAGATCGTGAGTTCAAACCTCCTCGGTACTCAATAGTAGCAATGATTCTGGTTAAGAAAAAAAATACAATAAAGGGTCCAGTGTTTTAGACGTTGCCGAATTCAGGGTTAAGATACTTCACCTGCGTCTCTTTCCAAAATAGAGGTTACCTTTCGTAAAGGACACCTACCTATATTTAGATATACCGGTACTTTTGGTCCTAGCTTAGGAGGCATCCGTAGATACATTCTTGTATATTGATCTCAAAAAGCCTTCAATATGTCTTCCCTGCGTACACTGAACGCACGTTTCGTGCCCGATACAGTCATGTAGTTGTTTGCAGTGTTCAATGCTTTAACTATAATGTAGATGGTGTTTATACTTAACAAATTCAGTCAAAATGTTTAATTTTCTTGCAGGGTACAGAGCCCGCTAACTTCACGAATTATTTTAGATCCTATGAATGTTAGCGGCGTCCCACCTTACTAATTACATTGTATTTTATGTACTTATTATCTTAAACAACAATTTGTATATTCGTTGTATGTTACTTGTGTAAGTTTAGCACGTTTTAGTGCTATATTGTGCAATAAGAGTGTCTGATCTCCCCATTATACATGTGAAGAAATTGGCAAGACACCCCCATACAGGTCACACGGACACAGGTTTTATTATATTTCGTTAGTATAATTATTATGTGTGTTTGGAATTGTTCTGATTGTATAAATGTAAGATAGAATTTAGTATTAAGAATAAAATAACGCTTAATAAATAAATGATATATAAAATTGTTATTTTATTTATATGTGTAGATCGACTTCCAAATTTTGCTATTTGTGCCTGTAACATAACATAATGGGAGTCTACGCAGACGCAGAAAACCAGAACTATGCTGCATAGATACGATCATCACGTAATGTTTTACTCGCGCGTTTCCGTCTCTCGAATGAAGTTGACAACTGTCTGTATACCTACTTAGATGGCGCCAGTATAGGTTTATCTGTCTCTCGTTTTCTTATATGGTATTAGGCTTAAAGGACATCCAAGCCAAAACAATAATTTGACGCTTCGTGGGACTGAAACCTATGATGGTGCCATCTGTAAAATATTTCGACCGGCCACCGTGACTCGATAAAGTGAGTGAGACGCAATGCACATTGGACACTCATGCTTATAACTTAAATGGACGGTCCTTCACTATGTAGTGACTGCCATAGTTATTGGCCATTCTTAACAATAAGGCTTGTTTCTTTCTGAATTGTTAGGAGTGGCCCATAACTATAGCAGTGACCCTACAATTATTTTTTTTCAATTGAGTCGGTTAAGTGTTGCTATTAGTAGTTACCCAGAGTACCCACTAAATCGTTCAATAAATAACAAAACGGCTTGGATTGCAGCGGTACCTACAGCTTTGTTTCCGTGGTTGTTTCTTTTCTTGCCCCATCTTACACAAATAATAAGTCTGAGGGGATAATGCTAAGGAGTATAAGTAAATGAAACAAAACATAAAATTCAGTCCAAATATTTAATATTCAATACTCACAATATAAGTTTAGTTATCGTCAGTTGGAATGGTATTCGCGGGTTATACACAATTATTACATTTAAAATAAACGGCGAATTTGGCACTTAAAATATCAATTTTATGAAAAACAATGAGATTCCGTTTAGATATGATGGCTTAAATTAAATCTTTTTCCCGCGTTTTGGGTCTAATTAATTATAAATAAATTCTAGTGTGTCCGATAAAAGTATATATTTTTTTAATGCATTATATCGTGTAAATTCCAGCCGTTATACCGACGACAAATAAATGCGTTCTTATTAATGGTGTTGGTCTACACCAAGGCAGCTGGCCCACTGGCTGAGATCAGTGAGATGAGTAGAAAAGGAAGGAGTAGAACTAGAGAATTCTGGTCGGTAAAGTGGACGATCTAAACCTTTTTTTTAACCGCTTTTTATCGAGCGTTTCGTGAGTAAATAAGCTGGATATTGTATGTCTTATCAGTCCACGGCAGTTAAAACGTTCAAATTTGTATCGATTCATAGATGTACGTATCTTGAGCAAGAAAATATTTGATAGCTAATCGCTTTCTCGTCGCCGTATGGGATAGCTGCCAAATCAATAGCTTCACAATAGGACAATTCCACATTAAACAAATTATTTACAAAAGAATACAATCTCGTTTATACATATAATATCTACATAATATTAATGCTTAAAAAACAACACAGGACATGTATAACAACACATTATCGACTCCGTAATGTTGCGTACATAATAAATAACTATGTTCAGTTTAAAATGTAATTATTTTAACGTAATAAATCTCAATTTAGTATCTCATCGAGTGCATAATGTGTCAATGCAGATAGACTGTCAATAAGTAGTTTAATGTCTAGTTCAAAACTAACACAGATATGTTCATGTTCAATCCAAATACATTATTTTTTCTATGCTCCGTAAAAAACAGTTGAATTTTGAATTTTAAAATTTAAAATGTATATCTACAACATATAGAAATCTATCAACAATAAGCAAATCATACACGGTTTAATTTAATCTACCACCGACTGGTGCTGAGCAACTCCTAAAACGTGAAGAATTTTTCACAAAAATATACATACTCACTCTGTGATGCTACAAACTAAAAATAAATATTAAATGGACATGAATTAAATGCATAATACAATATTACATATAATTCGGCAAAAAGAGGACAAAATGGCCCTCGATTGGCCGTCACTTAGCTAACTTTAAAAGCGAAATGGAACAAATATATTTATATTACTATTCCTAATATTATACAATCAATAAAAAAGTTAATTTAATTTACTTTCGTTGTTAGGGGCCCGATTTTGATAAAATATTATTATTATTACAGGGTAATATGAGGAATATGATCTACGTTTACGCTACGCTACATTAGAAATTTAATGTCTTATTTAAGAAAATATATCGGCGCCAATTCATCAAGCCCTACATACGATATGCTTTAAAATATTTATACAAATTTTTATATACGATGAACGTGACGTGAATTTATTTAAGCCCTAATAAAAACAAGGCAACTTCCAATTAAATTATTTTAGAACGTAATCTCATCACACGTGCTTTTCGCGCATTTTCCACAAGTCAGTTTGACTTACTCTCATGACTATAAAAGCTAAAATACATAAAATGCGGGATTCGGTTTATTATAGCTGCAATACAATGTACGGTGAAATAGTTCCATCCCTTACCTACAGTAATCTCACATGCGAAAGACCTACGAATGATTGAAACACTAGCACTTCGTGAGACGTGGCATCACAACACACTCGAGTATAAAGTGATGGTGTACAAATTACAAAATAACCTTACAATTCGACGTAGATTCCCCACATTTTTACAAAACATGGCAGTAATAGTATAATAACAGTCCTAATAAACAAAACAATTCCTTCTCAGATACAAAATTCATTCCTCGTAAAATGAGAAAAAATTGAATCACTTAGATGAAATAAAAATAGTCTTTACTATGTGGAATTATGATGGTCAAAAGACAAGTCTATTTACTTGCTAAAGTTATATATTTTTCTAAAAAGATTAAATTGTGGCAAATCTGGGCTGTCTGGCATAAGATATGGCACAAACTGCGTGCCGAGCCGTCCTAACCAACGCGTTAATAAAATATACAGGTAATTTATACTTAGTGGCAAAGTCGTTAGCACCGCTCTGTGAAAATAATCGTTACCTACATAAAAATAAGTCTAACAGTGAATATCGGTGAAATTAACGGTATATTCCCAGTACTTTTATCATCGGTATTAAAAAAAAAAACTATTTCAATGTTATACCTTTGTGTGTTAAAAAAATAGTAATAGACTTTTGAGTGAAATTGAGTTACGTTTATTGTCACTACTGGACATAAAAGTTGTGACAAAATCACAGATTGATGATAAACTTAGTGAGGATATACCCATTATACCCAACTTACAACAAAGGGTGGTATGTGCTTAAGCCAAGGAGGATGGAATTTATCACTTTACTCGTAGTAAACTTGGCCAGGATATTAAACACCAGCTTTTACGAATAGTCAAGCAAAAAGGGTCCAACTAACCCAAAGAAAAATTATGAGCTAATCTTAATTTTCAGGTCGGGTTTCGCTTAACTTAAATATCCGGGAGGGTTACTACTGCACCTTTTGTTGTGATTTTTAACGTTTTAGATAATGTCTTAGCCCGTGCTAATCATATTTACCTCATAATATTTTAATAATATTTCTACACGTTACTCTCAGATAAGAACACCAGCGTATTAACAACGTTATACTAATATAAAACATTGCCGACTAAACGATATAAAGTGTATATTAAAGTCCATTAGAATACTAGATTGTGAGCTCGCGATAAACTTATTGGTCATGGAATAGAGTATCGTACAGATTCAAAAATAATTTCAATTATTTTAATAAATATCGGGGAACGTTTGATAACAATACGCACGACTTGTGATGCACCGTGGGTATGCTTACACTATCGGTTACATTAACCTTTCGTCTGTTTCATTACGATCGACCACATTTTTAAGTCGTCCTATATAGCATTTGAACAATTTGCTCTATACGATACGACTGAGGTTTGAGTAACCTATGAATATACGAAAGGTTAAGTATATTTTTTAGGTTGACAACCAAAACTCGCAAAGTAACAATACCTATAATATGTATAATTAAAGGTATTTGTATGTAAATAAAGCTCGTAAGTCAGCACTTAGTATTAAAGATGAGGTTTTCAAGAGTAGCGACAGATTTGTTAGTAAGTATTGGTTGTCAACTGATTTCCTAGTTTTGAACACTTACATATAAACGAACTCCCCTCGAAACAGCAGTTTCGCAAATAAAATTTAAAACATCCATGATTTACAAAGGACATAAAAATTTAAACAATACAAAAATAACTCACTCCACAACACACCAAACAAATACATAAGTTTGAGCAATATTTATAGGGAATACAACTTATTACAGCATACATTATGTATTGTCAACAATTCACAGGACTTCACTAATGTCAATACATCTAATAGATATAAAACTTCAGATATAGGAATAAGGAATAAAATCTGATATCTAACGAGAGGGGAAGACTGTTATGGTCTATCGTTGTTGATTCTGAAACAAACAAAATAATATTAATTAAATTCAATGAGTAAGAGTTTTAATTCAAACGTTCATAAAATGCATTGAGAGTAGTCTTTTACTTTGTCAATAAATGATTATCATCTGTACTACGTAATATTGTCTTCGGTTACCGGGATAGTTACTCATGAAATAAAACTATTATTATATCGCGTATATTGAATTTATAATACATCCCGACGTTTCGAACCCTTTACAGCGTTTGTGGTCAACGGGTGACTGAAGAAAAGCTATAATGTGCAAAAATACCTACACAAAAATAATGAACCATAATAAAAACTTTAAGGCTGGTTGTACATGCAAAATCGGTTCATAAGGCTAGTTATAAAATACAACTATTTTCATGTAAAGATATACGCGATAAAGCTACGCCGGCTCTAACCCTACACCTCTGACCCGAGAAGATTTAATTCCCTCCTAAATTGTGTATCGGGCCCGAGTAGGGCTTGTCGAGGCACATAATGTTCCTGTATAGCTGTCTCACCTGTGCGGGGGTCGCGGACTAGCTGTCCTGCTCTCTCTGGTTGCGCCGCGCCTGCCACTTGAAGTCGACCTGCATGAGCCACTGCTGGCCGCGGGAGCGGTATAGCTGTCTCACCTGTGCGGGGGTCGCGGACTAGCTGTCCTGCTCTCTCTGGTTGCGCCGCGCCTGCCACTTGAAGTCGACCTGCATGAGCCACTGCTGGCCGCGGGAGCGGTATAGCTGTCTCACCTGTGCGGGGGTCGCGGACTAGCTGTCCTGCTCTCTCTGGTTGCGGCGCGCCTGCCACTTGAAGTCGACCTGCATGAGCCACTGCTGGCCGCGGGAGCGGTATAGCTGTCTCACCTGTGCGGGGGTCGCGGACTAGCTGTCCTGCTCTCTCTGGTTGCGCCGCGCCTGCCACTTGAAGTCGACCTGCATGAGCCACTGCTGGCCGCGGGAGCGGTATAGCTGTCTCACCTGTGCGGGGGTCGCGGACTAGCTGTCCTGCTCTCTCTGGTTGCGCCGCGCCTGCCACTTGAAGTCGACCTGCATGAACCACTGCTGGCCGCGGGAGCGGTATAGCTGTCTCACCTGTGCGGGGGTCGCGGACTAGCTGTCCTGCTCTCTCTGGTTGCGGCGCGCCTGCCACTTGAAGTCGACCTGCATGAGCCACTGCTGGCCGCGGGAGCGGTATAGCTGTCTCACCTGTGCGGGGGTCGCGGACTAGCTGTCCTGCTCTCTCTGGTTGCGCCGCGCCTGCCACTTGAAGTCGACCTGCATGAGCCACTGCTGGCCGCGGGAGCGGTATAGCTGTCTCACCTGTGCGGGGGTCGCGGACTAGCTGTCCTGCTCTCTCTGGTTGCGCCGCGCCTGCCACTTGAAGTCGACCTGCATGAGCCACTGCTGGCCGCGGGAGCGGTATAGCTGTCTCACCTGTGCGGGGGTCGCGGACTAGCTGTCCTGCTCTCTCTGGTTGCGGCGCGCCTGCCACTTGAAGTCGACCTGCATGAGCCACTGCTGGCCGCGGGAGCGGTATAGCTGTCTCACCTGTGCGGGGGTCGCGGACTAGCTGTCCTGCTCTCTCTGGTTGCGCCGCGCCTGCCACTTGAAGTCGACCTGCATGAGCCACTGCTGGCCGCGGGAGCGGTATAGCTGTCTCACCTGTGCGGGGGTCGCGGACTAGCTGTCCTGCTCTCTCTGGTTGCGGCGCGCCTGCCACTTGAAGTCGACCTGCATGAGCCACTGCTGGCCGCGGGAGCGGTATAGCTGTCTCACCTGTGCGGGGGTCGCGGACTAGCTGTCCTGCTCTCTCTGGTTGCGCCGCGCCTGCCACTTGAAGTCGACCTGCATGAGCCACTGCTGGCCGCGGGAGCGGTATAGCTGTCTCACCTGTGCGGGGGTCGCGGACTAGCTGTCCTGCTCTCTCTGGTTGCGCCGCGCCTGCCACTTGAAGTCGACCTGCATGAGCCACTGCTGGCCGCGGGAGCGGTATAGCTGTCTCACCTGTGCGGGGGTCGCGGACTAGCTGTCCTGCTCTCTCTGGTTGCGCCGCGCCTGCCACTTGAAGTCGACCTGCATGAGCCACTGCTGGCCGCGGGAGCGGTATAGCTGTCTCACCTGTGCGGGGGTCGCGGACTAGCTGTCCTGCTCTCTCTGGTTGCGGCGCGCCTGCCACTTGAAGTCGACCTGCATGAGCCACTGCTGGCCGCGGGAGCGGTATAGCTGTCTCACCTGTGCGGGGGTCGCGGACTAGCTGTCCTGCTCTCTCTGGTTGCGCCGCGCCTGCCACTTGAAGTCGACCTGCATGAGCCACTGCTGGCCGCGGGAGCGGTATAGCTGTCTCACCTGTGCGGGGGTCGCGGACTAGCTGTCCTGCTCTCTCTGGTTGCGCCGCGCCTGCCACTTGAAGTCGACCTGCATGAGCCACTGCTGGCCGCGGGAGCGGTATAGCTGTCTCACCTGTGCGGGGGTCGCGGACTAGCTGTCCTGCTCTCTCTGGTTGCGGCGCGCCTGCCACTTGAAGTCGACCTGCATGAGCCACTGCTGGCCGCGGGAGCGGTATAGCTGTCTCACCTGTGCGGGGGTCGCGGACTAGCTGTCCTGCTCTCTCTGGTTGCGCCGCGCCTGCCACTTGAAGTCGACCTGCATGAGCCACTGCTGGCCGCGGGAGCGGTATAGCTGTCTCACCTGTGCGGGGGTCGCGGACTAGCTGTCCTGCTCTCTCTGGTTGCGGCGCGCCTGCCACTTGAAGTCGACCTGCATGAGCCACTGCTGGCCGCGGGAGCGGTATAGCTGTCTCACCTGTGCGGGGGTCGCGGACTAGCTGTCCTGCTCTCTCTGGTTGCGCCGCGCCTGCCACTTGAAGTCGACCTGCATGAGCCACTGCTGGCCGCGGGAGCGGTATAGCTGTCTCACCTGTGCGGGGGTCGCGGACTAGCTGTCCTGCTCTCTCTGGTTGCGCCGCGCCTGCCACTTGAAGTCGACCTGCATGAGCCACTGCTGGCCGCGGGAGCGGTATAGCTGTCTCACCTGTGCGGGGGTCGCGGACTAGCTGTCCTGCTCTCTCTGGTTGCGGCGCGCCTGCCACTTGAAGTCGACCTGCATGAGCCACTGCTGGCCGCGGGAGCGGTATAGCTGTCTCACCTGTGCGGGGGTCGCGGACTAGCTGTCCTGCTCTCTCTGGTTGCGCCGCGCCTGCCACTTGAAGTCGACCTGCATGAGCCACTGCTGGCCGCGGGAGCGGTATAGCTGTCTCACCTGTGCGGGGGTCGCGGACTAGCTGTCCTGCTCTCTCTGGTTGCGCCGCGCCTGCCACTTGAAGTCGACCTGCATGAGCCACTGCTGGCCGCGGGAGCGGTATAGCTGTCTCACCTGTGCGGGGGTCGCGGACTAGCTGTCCTGCTCTCTCTGGTTGCGCCGCGCCTGCCACTTGAAGTCGACCTGCATGAGCCACTGCTGGCCGCGGGAGCGGTATAGCTGTCTCACCTGTGCGGGGGTCGCGGACTAGCTGTCCTGCTCTCTCTGGTTGCGCCGCGCCTGCCACTTGAAGTCGACCTGCATGAGCCACTGCTGGCCGCGGGAGCGGTATAGCTGTCTCACCTGTGCGGGGGTCGCGGACTAGCTGTCCTGCTCTCTCTGGTTGCGGCGCGCCTGCCACTTGAAGTCGACCTGCATGAGCCACTGCTGGCCGCGGGAGCGGTATAGCTGTCTCACCTGTGCGGGGGTCGCGGACTAGCTGTCCTGCTCTCTCTGGTTGCGCCGCGCCTGCCACTTGAAGTCGACCTGCATGAGCCACTGCTGGCCGCGGGAGCGGTATAGCTGTCTCACCTGTGCGGGGGTCGCGGACTAGCTGTCCTGCTCTCTCTGGTTGCGCCGCGCCTGCCACTTGAAGTCGACCTGCATGAGCCACTGCTGGCCGCGGGAGCGGTATAGCTGTCTCACCTGTGCGGGGGTCGCGGACTAGCTGTCCTGCTCTCTCTGGTTGCGCCGCGCCTGCCACTTGAAGTCGACCTGCATGAGCCACTGCTGGCCGCGGGAGCGGTATAGCTGTCTCACCTGTGCGGGGGTCGCGGACTAGCTGTCCTGCTCTCTCTGGTTGCGCCGCGCCTGCCACTTGAAGTCGACCTGCATGAGCCACTGCTGGCCGCGGGAGCGGTATAGCTGTCTCACCTGTGCGGGGGTCGCGGACTAGCTGTCCTGCTCTCTCTGGTTGCGGCGCGCCTGCCACTTGAAGTCGACCTGCATGAGCCACTGCTGGCCGCGGGAGCGGTATAGCTGTCTCACCTGTGCGGGGGTCGCGGACTAGCTGTCCTGCTCTCTCTGGTTGCGGCGCGCCTGCCACTTGAAGTCGACCTGCATGAGCCACTGCTGGCCGCGGGAGCGGTATAGCTGTCTCACCTGTGCGGGGGTCGCGGACTAGCTGTCCTGCTCTCTCTGGTTGCGGCGCGCCTGCCACTTGAAGTCGACCTGCATGAGCCACTGCTGGCCGCGGGAGCGGTATAGCTGTCTCACCTGTGCGGGGGTCGCGGACTAGCTGTCCTGCTCTCTCTGGTTGCGGCGCACCTGCCACTTGAAGTCGACCTGCATGAGCCACTGCTGGCCGCGGGAGCGGTATAGCTGTCTCACCTGTGCGGGGGTCGCGGACTAGCTGTCCTGCTCTCTCTGGTTGCGCCGCGCCTGCCACTTGAAGTCGACCTGCATGAGCCACTGCTGGCCGCGGGAGCGGTATAGCTGTCTCACCTGTGCGGGGGTCGCGGACTAGCTGTCCTGCTCTCTCTGGTTGCGGCGCGCCTGCCACTTGAAGTCGACCTGCATGAGCCACTGCTGGCCGCGGGAGCGGTATAGCTGTCTCACCTGTGCGGGGGTCGCGGACTAGCTGTCCTGCTCTCTCTGGTTGCGGCGCGCCTGCCACTTGAAGTCGACCTGCATGAGCCACTGCTGGCCGCGGGAGTGGTTGCACGGCCGCAGCACCGGCTTCCACACGTCTGCGGACTCGGGCTTGTCGAGGCACATCCCCGTGTTGGTGTGCTTTATCGTTCGCGCCTGTCGACAATAAACAGATTAGTTATAGTTTCAAATGTTCACACTTCACATACGTTCCACAGTTGGAAAAACGTGCATTGCAGCAATTACGAGTATTTCCTTACCGCCATCATAATGCAAGTAAGCCACATTATTTTAACGTTATCCGGTTAAATTAACTGCGAGCCAGAAACAACTTATGACTGATGTGGATTACAAAACAGTATTCTAAATATATTATATGTGTTTGGGGGGGGGGACCATAACACTACAACCATCAACCAACCACTCATAATACCCACCAACGGAGCTGTAGCTTACGTTCACGAAGCATTAAATTACGTCTCCCTTAACCACGACTACCACGAGTTCTGGCCCTTGAAGAAATAACTGGTGTCTGGCCCGGGGCCTATTCGCGGACCATTCGTTATTAACACCACGGAGTAGGATGGAGATGGCAAGTGGGCGTTCCCGTCTATCCGACAGTTAGTAGCGACCGACTCACTTTATGCACAGACTATGCTCAGTTGTTGTGTAAACTTCATGCTCGAATGACATTCACGTCGTACGTACGCTCGTCTAACAAAAATTGATAATTAAATTTAAAATGCCGTATTGTGCAGTATTAAGCTGCAGAAATCACAGCGGTTTAAAAAATCTTTCACGTGGAGGTATTTCCTATCACCGGTGGTTATTTATTTAAATATAATCCGATAACTACGAAAAATCTGTTTCTATTGCATTATTTACGAATGTTAGTTAAGTAAATCTATATTTTATCAGTTAGAACTTAGAGTTCACAATCCTTTGTCACTATTCTTTACGTTTATCTGGAATATTCGCTATCCTAAATGTCAAATAACTTCGCTACTCAGATGCTGCGCAATGTCGATATTTATATCGATAAAGTTAAAGTTACGATATTTCAAGTTTGATGTTTGGTAGTTCGGTAATAAATTATTATTTTAGACACGTTTCTAATTATTATTTGGGATAATCAATGTCTTAGTAAATATGGCAGCTCTGGTCATCAAGCACTAAGTTAAGTCGGGGTCATTTCATGGCAACCTTTCAAACCTTCGTATTCCTTTACATACGTTTTTGTTTTTTACACCCATCATATTTTCATCGTTAATATAATTAGACTAGGTACTTAATGCACTTATGCGTACAATGCATGCAATGTGCCATGAATAAACGTTTTATATTTTCTATTTCTTTATTATTAATTATTGTAGGTTACCACAAGATGCCGATATTAAAAATAAATGGGTCAATGCTACTGGGCAAGAAAATTAGTTTCCGCAAAAATATAGCACCATTTGCTAGGAGCATTTCTTAGAGAAAGATTTCTGGGGATAAAATTGCCATACATCTCATCTAGCGTCCACACGCCTAAAACTTAGTTACTAATTTAGTAATTATTAGTGACATTCGGGCTCACTTAATTAATAAAAAGTGTTCCGTACCACGCAAACTAGCGTGAAATATTGGAATTTTGCCGCACCCCTTCCTGATTTGATAGGTCACAATCTTACAATCAAATCAAGTGGGATCGATGAGCCAGTTTCATGTATGCTTTCACACCATACAATTAATTTGACAATTTAATCAGGTTGTCCCGTCTAGATTGGCCTTAAATGCTGCTACAAGTAAATATATTGTTAAAGACGAATACTTACCTATGTAAGTAATTGCAGATTTGTGATCACAAAATAACAGCAATACCGAGTTAATAGACCTTTAAAGAACTATGATTTTATCTGTTTGACTTTAAGATATATTTAATGTTCACATTAACAACCTAGTTGGTCAATTAATAAGAAACAAATTTCTAGTTAGATATTTGTTGTACTGTACTACATATTATTTTTCATACAATCACGATTATCACTACCTATATTATAATCATAAATAAAGTATCATCTAAATGTGTTAAAACATACGGTAATGAAATATCAATACCTAACTGAACACACAAATATCGATAAAACACTCCGATTACACTGTCCCCTCCCTATATCGTCGAATGGAAAGAAGTTCCAACGGTTAGCTACTCGCAGGCGTGTAGAGGTCTCGAAAACACCAGTGTAACGTGACCGTGAGATCCGTAACAAACCATGCGTAATTAGACCTTACTTATACTGGTTTTTTAGCCCTTTTCTCGCCTGTAATAAGTAAGTGATTTTAAAATTATATAAAATAACGCCATCTGGTGTTGAGTAGTTGTATTAGGTGAACGTTGAGCGAGCTTTTGTGAGATGAATGAGATAATGAAAGAGTCGTATGTCATATAGCTTTGACATTATAATTTAAACCGTCACTCATGTAGCCTACAGTTGATATTCGTTCGAGAAATGTCCACCGGTAATAACTTTTTGGTGTGGAAAGTTGCTACGAATCAGAGCAATTTTGTAAGTGTGTGACGTATTTTAACGTGGCTATGAATGTGTGAGTTTAGCGACACTGGTTTTCATACTAAATAGGAGTCATTTCACATCCACTAGTTTATTAATTCGTGATTAACACAATTGCAAATAAAAATACCTTGGAGTCGTAGGTCCACTCCTGGTTGCCGCGCATGCCGTGGCAGCGGATCAGTTTGATGGGCCCGTGCGGGTGCGCCGCGTCGAGGCAGTTGTCGTCGGACATCACCTGCTTACGCTTCGTGTACGCGAACACCTGGAACACCATGATTCCATTTTAAGTCCACCGAAAACAGGAAGATTAAAAGAATGTGTCAGGGCACATTAGACAGACTGTGGAATTTACCGGGGATTTTCGGCTGGAAGCTGGGAGAGATCGATTTTTAGCGATAAGGCCGCATACTTTCTGGTATGTTAATTAAAATTTAAATGGAAGTCGAACATTGTCCCGTAGTAACAGCTGTCACAGGGACTATAAGTAAAAAAAAACCGGCCAAGTGCGAGTCGGACTCGCGCACGAAGGGTTCCGTACCATTATACGAAAAAAAAAAACAGCAAAAAAATCACGTTTGTTGTATGGGAGCCCCATTTAAATATTTATATTATTCTGTTTTTAGTATTTGTTGTTATAGCGGCAACAGAAATAGATCATCTGTGAAAATTTCAACTGTCTAGCTATCACGGTTCATGAGATACAGCCTGGTGACAGACGGACAGCGGAGTCTTAGTAATAGGGTCCCGTTTTTACCCTTTGGGTACGGAACCCTAAAAAGTAAGTTCAATGTGGGGAAGAAGGGTCTATAATGGAAGACCATCTACAAGCTTACAGCAGAAGGAGTGAAGCTCTTCTTTTCTGAGTGTGTACGAGTACAAATGTACGAGAATTCTTGCCCTGTGACTGTGCCGGTATTTCCTGCAATGAATTGTATAGCCGGTCTTCTTCACATTGACCTTAATTTAGAATTTTGCAACACTACTTATTATCAGCTATAGTCGCAAACTTAACGTTGCAAACCCCAAATGCATAAAACATTTGAAGGAGTAAAGAGGTTTGCAACTTTAGTAAAAGTCCAACAGAAGTCGCAAATCGTTTAACTCCTACAAACGGATCAAAGAGGATTGCGACTCTCGCCAATGTTACGAGAGTAAAGTACAAATGTCATTTTCCATCAGAGAATGCACATGAAGCATAAGAACCCTTCTCTGAAGGAAAACCACAAATGGTTTACCTGATTGCCCCCCATTCCGTGGCAGTAGCCCATGCCGAGAGGCTGCCCCGCCTTCCCTCCGAGCGTGTCCAGACAGTTGGACGTCTCCGCATTGCGTATCTGAAAACAATGGTAACCATAACACTATTGTACTTTTATCAATGACTTAATTATTCATTCATCTTCATTCATTCACTTTTGTTTATGTGAGAATAAACAATCAAACACAAGTCGTGCGAAATTATTAATTGTTACTGATTTCGAATATCGGACAGCGTATTTAGGCAATGAGAATGAAATTAATTCAGTATTAGACAAATTCAAACGGGCTGGATTTTAAATAATTATTCAATAAAAAATCTCTGTTAAAATTGCTTTTCAGTGCTAGTCGGTTAGTGTGAACTTGTCCCGTATTTGGAATATACATAATAGAAAACTAACATAATTTGAGCCTGAAGTCAATTTATGTAACTTCTTTTATATATTTTTCAGTTTGAATCTTCTCGGTCACTACACCACAAGAAACAAAATACAGCTATTCAAAAAATAAATCTATCTCACCATACATAATTGATAGGTTATTAAGTTAGTATTATGACAAACCTCTCCAAGGTAGTAATAGTCGAGTGGCATCTGGCTCTCCGGGTAGATGTTCTCGAGGTACCAGCGGAAGCTCTTGCACTTCAGTTTCTCTCGTAGCGCTTTTCGTTCGCTCACGTCGCCAACGGGCACGTTGAGCGCTCCTGGACCGTACATAAAGTCGTCGTAAACGTGGGGAATACTTGGTAGGGGAATTGGGTACTCTCTGTAGATGGACCTGCTAGCTTTTTTCACAAGGACAGTTAAAAAAATCTAACAATACCCGTCGAAGTGTGGGCTTCTTTGACAGAAAACAGTAGGTACATGGTACATATGAGGGGTTTGTATAGAAATCAAATTCGTCAGTCAACACACTATTTCTAAAAGCAGTTAGTGAACTTTGCGTAATTTTATAAAGCATGTAGCTCACAATAAGCTTAATTAACACACAAAAAGCAAACATGGATGAAGATGTTAAATTGGTTAATTGTGTTAATGATTTCAATACATGATCCCAAGCAAAATAATTAAATGACATATGTGATTACTGATCGGCAAGTTATTGAGAATAATGAGCAATACCAATTATTATTAATTTAAATAAATATATTATAAAATTAATTACCAAAAATATGTATAACGTTTTGTATAAAAATACATTTTATTGTCTAAATGTCTCCCTTTTTCGTTACAATATAAATTCGAAACAAATGTATAACGAAAAACAGATCAATAAGACAACATAAAAGCAAATATTTCATCAGAACTTACGATTGAAATTTCCTCGTCGATTCAAATAATTGGTGGCAACATCGGCAATGAACTCAAATCAATGTGACCGCTAAAGTTATCATGCAAACATAAAACAAAATGGCGTGCATTCTGCCTTTACCTGTTGGGAATTCATATTTTATTGTAGTATCTCTTAGAAACAACTTGTTGATTGGTCGTGATTGCGGTGGTCGGTGGTTACGTGCGTTAAGTAGAAATAGCACTTCGACTTGGTTAACATCCCTGTTACCGGTGTTTATGTATCATCATTTACATATCAGCCTGGGGTGCTGAGACTGCTGAGAGATTACCGTATCATTAAGTCAAATATTGTAGTGTCTGAACGAAGTTTGTTGTTCTTACAACGAACAGAGCGAGGAAGTAGTGCCAAACCTGGGTTGATATTCAGTCATCGAACCACACCTCGGCCAGTCGCTCGTTCTCGTTACGTTGACCACGTGATGACTAGGGCTTGATCTAGTGCTAACCAAGGTTGTTGAAGTAGAAATAAGCCACACCCCGTACAGGCGGATATTGATCACACGGTGTCCTTAGCGAGCAAATTTGGAGAGTGCCAACCTGGGTTGTTGTTGTAGTAGAAATGCTTCCAGTCGTCGAGTTACTCGGTCAGGCGCGCGTTGTTGACCACACGGTGCCAACAGCGAGCCAGTCAGTAGTGGCAATGCCAACCTGTGTTGATGTTGTAGTAGAAATGCTTCGTCATCGAGCCACACCTCAGCCAAGCGCTGGTTACATTGACCACGCGATGACTAAGGCTTGGTCTACTGCCATCCTGGGTTTGATGTTGTAGTAGAAATGAGCCACACCTCGGCCAGGCGTAGTAGTTGACCATACGGTGACGGGAGAGAGAAGGGTCGAGTGCCAACCTGGGTTGATGTAGTAGAAATACTTCCAGTCGTCGAGTCACACCTCGGCCAGCCGCGCGTTGTTGTGGTTGACCATTCGCCCTGTGCCTCCCGGGAACGAGTAGGGCATGGTCTTGCGGAACACGTGCCCCACGTGCAAGCACGGCGCGATCTCCAGCGTGCCCCCGCACATCCACACCTGGCGGTGTGGAAGTAGGAGTTGTCTAGTGCCAACCTGGGTTGATGTTGTAGTAGAAATGCTTCCAGTCGTCGAGCCACACCTCGGCCAGCCTCGCGTTGTTGTGGTTGACCACTCGCCCTGTGCCGCCCGGGAACGAGTAGGGCGTGGTCTTGCGGAACACGTGCCCCACGTGCGAGCACGGTGCGATCTCCAGCGTGCCCCCGCACATCCACACCTAGCCGTGTTAGTGACAATGCTCAACGAACTAAGTACATACAACACTGCTTTTATGCAACAAGGCACATGTCGCAAAGGCCCTTATGACCAATGTCAAGTTGGCCCTGACAGCGACTTTGATAAAAAAAAAACTAGTAATATTTTAGAAGATAGAATTTTACAGTAGTAATTTATCGATTGTCTTATCTCCACTGCTAACACTATTTTGTTGCTAGATATTACGTAAAAAATTTAGAAGCACTTTTCTTAGTGAAAAATCTAATTACATATTTGAATAGAGTATTATATTACACACTTATAATATACTAATAATGTAAATATAACCCATACCCGTTTCATTGATAGAATTTTGAATCGATTCGTTAAGCGTAGCAAATAAAGTTAAATTACTATAAAATCAATTTTGTTTCGTTATACTTATATTATAACCACAACATATAATTTGAATACACGTGCTTACTTGATAGCTACGTATAATACGACATATTAAATTAATTTATTTTTCAATTTAGAAAGACTAACAGTGTTATTGTATAAATACAATATACGTATTTCATTGAACATTGTTTACCCAAATGGCATGTTAACTCTTTTGTAAGTAAAGTCAAACGTCTAGACGATATTGACGTATCATGTTACTAAAATTTGCACTTGTTCAAACAAATTTTCATTAAATTATTTACTAGTTATTATAATACGTCATTAATATTTTATTCTATGAATGAAATTTTCTTAGTTATAATGGTACGTCAATATCGAAACAGTTGTATAAACTTATTAAGTAGTATTAAAATAACATCTTATTGTCGTTATTATTGAAATGGACAAACATTCAAGCTTCATTGTCTATGCATATTATTAAATACCACGGTTAGTAAAAACATTAACGATATACAATAATTAATCATAGTTAAATACGATAAAATTACTCAAAATATCTCATATCAGATGTCTGTTAAGCCATGTTATGACATAATTGCGATACGATAATAGATATAATTCTATTAAGCCATGATTAACTAAGAACTGTCATACTTTAACACAACTAATACTGCGAGCTGTAAAAGTGTACTTGTTTTTGTTTTTGGAGCCGTGACATTCAAAGGGTTAAAAACGAGTACACACAGCTGCAAAAACAAGTACACTTTTGCAGCTGTGTGTACTTGTTTTTAACCCTTTGAATGTCATACAACGTGTCCTTACTCTCTGGACATTGACAGAGATCCCGAGTAGAGTTCCTCCTCAGGAATGTTCTAATATGGTAAATTATTAGATTAGATGAACATAAAAAAAATATATTTTAAAAGTTTAATTAATTCAAATAAATCATCAAATAGGAGCAACTGTATCAGTAGTTCACAATGACGATAAGATAAAAGTGGCACTAGTGACATGACATACTCTTTAATTACCGTGTATCTACATACAGGCTGTTCCGAAGTATTAAATCGTAAATCAGTAATTTCTCCGTGAATACCGTGGCGTTTAGAAATAAACTTTGTACATAGGTTAGAAATACCCTAATCGACACGTTCTATTCATCAATGTCAGGCGTGGCTCACTCCGCGATTTCGTCGTGTCGCTACAAGTACATGCGGCCCTCACTAATTTTGGTGTCTAGCCATAGTAATTTCCGCGCACCGCTACGGAACGGACGCCTGCTCGCGCTTGCGCCACCTAGCGGTCATATCTGTCGTAATAGACGCGTTTTGTTAGACAGTGAACCTTCTGTACCTAGTACTATTATTTATTCCGTGTTAATGTCCAGAGGGTAGAGACACGTTGTATATAACGCGCGATAGTAAGCCTTATTAGAATGTACGTAGGTTATAATATTATACTGTAACCGTGAGTCTTTGGCGGTCAAAGTTTTAATAATAACAATTTATATGCTGCAAAATTAGTATTTCTTGAAGTAATACAATTCTTAGTCAAAAGAATTGGTGTGGTAACTGACACAATAATTCTGAAAACCCCGAAGTTTACTCATTGCTTCTGCATTTAGAAGAAGCAGACGTATAAAAGCAAATAATAGTAAAAATAAAAACACAAAGATTAAAAAAGAGTAGTTAGAAAAATCTAAAGTAACATCAGAGACTTGTAATACTGTCAATCTCTTAATAAAAATACGTTCCTCCGAAATGCCCAATACATTTTGATATACAGGTTGCCGCGTACCACTCCAGCAGGGCGACCGCGGGGTGAGGTTCGAGCGGGGGGCAGCCAAGTGACCGGGGACTTGCCCACTAGCCACTAATTTGGCTCCGTCGCATTTGTGAATATTTTTTTATAAAAAACTCAAAGCATAATTATTGGAGTTCATATTTAGCATCCATAAGTCAGGATAGACCCTCTCAACACAGGTCGATTCACAAGAGCTGGCATAAATGGAATAAATGAGTGAATGAAAATATTATATCATTAACCAATTAAATAGTGGCTATAACGATACAGGTGTCACTCATACAATGAAAGTTTCGTTCATTCCATTTGTGCCAGCTTATGTGAAACGTGAATCAACCTGTAACTCTGATATCCTATTACAATACCGTCTACTAAGTTTACTGAGAATGCAATAAAGCAACAATGACTAAAAGCAACAACAAGAAACGTAATTTTATACAGGGATTACATTTTTATTATTACTCATCAATAGTCTAAAGTAGTAAAAAAAAAAAACGAAACACAAACATACAAATGAAGTAGGAAACAAACAAAAATGAACATGCGAAATGGATGGAATGCAGCCGCAATGGCGATCAACGTTAATATGAAGCCGTTAAGATTGCTCAAACTGTTACATTCATTAATGTCAACCAATGATTCATTTATTGTATTAGATGTGTAGTCTAAGACAATTCGTGCTTCGAGTTTGGCAGCTGAGGGCCTAGCCAAGATGCCAATCGTTTACGCCGTAGCGAACGAAACGGTAATCTCTCTCTTCTGCACTCTTACATATTAGTGCGACAGAGAGACATCAGTGTATATTTGCCCCCTGATGTAGATACGCTTCCCGACTCCGTGCTATACGGTATATCTGGTAAAAGTTGGTTTTTGATTCGATTACCACAAAACATTATACGCCGTACAGTGCCATTTTCAGATGTCAAACTCAAATTTACGATTTTATTCGTAGACTTTACACATATTATACAATAAATACATCTTTAAGTTCGTCTAAGGCATTGTTAGTCCCCAAGCCACAACAAAACTTTAGTTGTACGTCTACTGCTATCATTTTGCAGGGGTTATTGCTATGATAACGGTCATTTGGGTAATTAGTTTTGTTATTGCAACATTAATTGAAGTTAATTCTCATTATGTTATCAGGAGACAGACAAAAACCGCTAGATGGATTGGTCGTAGAGGTACCATATTAAACAAGACTTGTACATGTATCTCTATATAGTTTATTGCAGATATAATAAAAAAAAACACTTCACATGCTCGTAAAGTTAGCGTTTTAGTCGCGAGTAAGCGGCGGGTTACTTTATGCTTTTGTTGTATAATCTACTATTCTCGCACTAGTGTACTGTCTCATAAAGGAGCAAATGATCAATTATGCTAGTCTAATTAATAGTAAAACCTGTCATATAAATTACAGTTTTACTAAACTGCATTCTAATAATGTCATACATATACTTGAAAAAGCTATCGAGTTTACCATTTAAAAACCATTATTTCGGGGTCCCATTGTTTGAAATAATTTTATTATTGAAAGTCATAATGTAATGATTGTCATATTCTCATTAGTCATAATAAGGTATTTGGGAATACGATTTTGCTATTATGGAATTAATATGAAACACTAGCATGTGACGTCACAATCAAATTACCTACTCTTTATAGTTTTATACGGGTTTTAAAATATATATTGTGTCTAAAAATAACTGCTGTCTTCGTTTCTCTATTAATCTTATGGTGCTTTATTTCGTGCATGGTGTAAAATAATTTATTTTAAATACAGTCAAATACCCTATTCTGAAACCATTAACGTTCCAGAATTTTCGTAAGGTTATCCTATAGATAGGTTAGGTTCGGTTTGTTTTATAGCAATCCTGAAAAGTTACGCGTTTCTGAGAACAACCAAATTATGACTAACGAAAATGTGGACAAACAATACATTATGACTTAAAACTTTATGGGAAACAATAGAGACGCCATTATTTCGCATTGACTTTAGCAATTTATTATGTCGAATGGTCGGAAACGGGTAGTAATTTTCCAACGAAAGTATAACATGGTCACATACAGTTCTAAGTACCCATTAGGTAAAATGTATGGAATTAAGTTACATAAACGTTTGTCGCTTAACGACGTTTGACGTGAAAGTGACATAAATTGTTCCCGCCAACTGGTTTAATTATACATTATTATTTTCCGTTTAAAGTAGTGTAAAGAAATCCTAAAAGTTTAACTTGTTTCAAAGGTTTAAAACACATTAACGAGCTAATATAAACTGGCTAATACAAATATTTCCGTATTTTTTTTATAATGACGATGACCATTTTAGATTTCATACTCTTACAACGTCGTCATCTAGCGATTATTTCCTGTACAATTAGGTTAGGATAGGTTAGTTATTACACCAAAGGAATATATTATCAGCTGATCGTAAATTCTTTATCTTCTTCAAATGCAGTTAAGATGTTTGCGAGCCGACGATATATTCCTTTGTATGATTAGCAAAACCCAGCAAAAATGTTAGCAGCGACTCCGAACCTGGGTTCATGGCGTAATAGAATTCGCCCCACTCGTCCATCCAGACTTCGGCGACGCGCGCCGCATTGTGCAGCACCACGTTCTGCACGCCGCCGGGGAAGGAGTAGGGGCTCTTGTCGCGGAACACGTGCCCCACGTGCGAGCACGGCTCGATCTCCAGCCGCCCGCCGCATTGCCACACCTTTCATTATAACGAGGGTTTAAGAGCCGTCGTACGAGGCTGCTTTTTAAGGCGATATACCCTACTTTTAGAGGATTTTAACGCGAGAAACACTCCTGTCGCGGAACAAGTACCCTGCGTACGAGCACGGCTCGATCTTCAGCCGCATTGTCACACTTTTCATTACAATTTATAGCTAGTAACTGTTCTTATTTTGATGTCTTTTTTAATCTTTATTTGAACCATAGACACCGGATGTCTAGGTGAAAAATATTGTGTTTGGTTACTGTCTGATTCACATATTTTCGGTTTTCTACCTTCTGACGTCAAAATATGTTAAGAATCGAGTTTCAAAACTAAGACGACTTACACGACTTGTACGATTCCAATAAAATTCGAATAAATCCAAGAAACATTTTTTTTTTTTAATTTAATCACACGGAAAATTTTAAACAGGTTAGGTTACTTTTACTAAAAATGCACTAAATCTATCTTTATTCCAAATTTTTATCACTCGATAAACAGTACTTTGTTATTATTAGCTTTAATCATTATGAATCAAAGAGTAAAAATAACTTTAAATTCCCACAAATAACGTATGGGTCATTCTAAGTTAAGAGGTATTGACATACCCATACTTTTCTTAAACAATTTAAATAAGGTATGGTAAATGGTAATTTTCCTTAAAAGATTGCATTGCCTTTATAGACAGTGAATTTCAATCCATCAATTAACAGTGTTGTCTCAATTAGCCTCATGCATGAAATTTATATTTGAATGACATATTTTTTATTCGGGTGTTTGTTACCGTTAAATCATGTTACAAATGCATTTCCGTTATGAAATTATCATTTAATTGCTTAAAATATTAAATAAAAAGTACAAAAATTTGCCCGCGAAAAGCTAGTGAGCGAAACGTCACGTGACGTCACGCGTTCGACAGATTAGTTCACATAAGTGTCATTAGTAGCAAACGTCAGTTGGACCGTCTAACGTGTGACGTCAAAACGCTGTCGAATTCGCGCCAAAAAAATTTAACGTTACATCCGCTCAAAAGTTTTCAACATTTTAAATATTTTTTAATAAAATAATGTGAAGGCTTACAACTTTTTTTCCGGTGTTCGAACGATATAAATTATGATTACAAAAATCATGCATGGGAGCTAATTGCACCTCAAACATGCAAAATGTCTCTGCCCAGGCCTGTCCCTTTCCAGGTTTTACGATAAATCAGGAATTTTATCCAGATGTATTTTCCTGGTATCCGTTAAATTTGGTACTGGTTGTACTACCAGGGTAAATTCAAGTTTAACCGGTTAACTCCGGGTTAGTGGAATGGTGCAAGTGGCGCTTAAAGAATGAGCCGTATTTAGTATTTTTATCTACTTACATATTTTTCCAAGATAAGACGTGTCACCTTGAATATTGCAGTACATAATTGCGTTCGTATTAGCGTGAAAGATGTAATTTTAATTTGCGTTATTTAAGAATAGCTGAAGAGATTATACGCCTAACATTGCTAAGGTAAATTCAACTGTACGCCTTAAAAAAAAAAAAAAATTCATAACTCGAATCGATTAATTTTACGATTAGTTGTAAAGCTTTTTAGACAACCGAACGACACGTATAGGCCGCGTAGTAAGTACACTACTGTATAGGCAAAGACATAAAAACTAAAACCTTGAATACGTATTATTGACTAATAAAGATTTTGTAAACGCGTTTACAAACTTTACCAAAAAGACGTCGCATCGCAATCGCAAATTTTATACTAGATATCCCCTATCCCCCGTCCTATTCCTAGGTCCCGTGAGGAAGTAAGTACGGCCACGGAACTTGAACAACTTTGTTCATTGTCCAGTGTCAATTTTTTGTGATCGGTGGCCGTACTTTACGCGATTATGACACTAATACGGTTCCGTACCTCGCTTCGGTGTGTGAGTGAGACAGCGCTATGCACGTATATAGCGTTGTCCCGCTCGAATACGGGAGCGCCGTACGAATCCGCATCCAATGCGAGGCCCCCTGTCGCTGCCCAAAGTTAAACATATCCAATACGATACCCGGAAGCTCATCTCCAAGTTCTCTCCGCCCCAGATGTCCATGCCTTGGTCGTAGGAGCCGATCTTGTAGAAGTAGTCCCGGTCGATGGCGAACAGCCCGCCGGCCATGGTGGGGGTGCGGAGGGGGGCCGTGCGGTCGCCGCCGCGGCGCTGCATCTCGCGCTCGGGGACGCGGTACCTTGGGAAAGAAATACCATGTCAGGCAAAAGATGTTCACTGCAAATACGTTACGTACAAAGAGCTGTTAAGAGTATTAGAGGGGTAGTCTTAAGAAAAAAATCTGGTTTCGAATTTGACAGCAATTGTTAGACTTTTACCACGTTTACCATTACCACGAAACATATGGTGCCGTATAGCGCGATCTAGTTTTGCTGATTAATTCGGGGCACGATTTTTTTCACATGTTATAGAAGCAATAACTTATTGATAATAATGTAATTGTAACGTTAAATTGCCTTATTTAAACTTGAAATGTCCGATTTGTCCACTAACTTTTTGCGCAAAATTATTCTTGCCTTTCAGTCTCATTGAGCTTTATTATAGCATGGTTATTTATTTACATAATTACTTTACAATGGCAAAACATCGTAACTAACCTCGATACGAAATTCATCGTCTTACGCAATTTGCTTTGGCAAATCTTATCGAAGGAAGTGCGTTAATGTAGGCTCGTTTCAAAGTATAAACCAACTTACTGACTAAAAGTAGACTTTATGTAGTTGCAATACGGATTAGGAATAGTTATTTAATTAAGTGCGCCGGGTTAGCACAAGCCGTTTTCCTAATCACTTGTACGGTTGTAATTGATTGCTAGGTAGGTATAGTGTATATTGTGGGTGTTGTGCTAGCCTCATATGGGGAACAATAGAACGTAGGGCTGGCAAGACAATGGCTTTGGATGGATGGATGATTCCGTAGGTCAGTTAAGAGTAAAAGGGAAGCCAAGCGGTCAGGGTATATTGAGATACTCAATACAATAGCCGGTACAAGGTGAGGCATTGATCAATGACGTTATCTTTGTACCGACTAGCAAATAAAGAAGATACTGATATCAATATGTAGAGATTTAGTTTTTTATTATTAGCCATAAATTCAGAGGGCTAAACCTAATTGATTCCTGTCAGAATTTGAGGATGTTAGTTTAGAAGTGCGACTTGAATTCGTCAATTTGTATTTCGTATAACGTGACTCAATATTCATTTAAAGAAGGCGTCATGTTTATCTAATCCGTATTTATTTTTTTAAATAATTATTTGGTAAGATTAACGATGAATAAAGAGGATAAATAAGAATGAATCAGCATTACACAGACGAAGGTACGTTTTTTTATTGTTATTTTCAGGAAATCCGTGCGTTCTGTTTATTTAACATCACAAGTTGATCGAACATTTCTAACCATGCCTTTATGCTTCCGTAAGTCAATTCAAACAACGTTTGATTCAATGCATATTTTGTTAGAATCAACTCAACTGTACCAGAATAGCGTACAAAAGATCTACTTTTGTGTATATTGACTTCCAACCCTTATGACTATAAATATTATACCTATATAAGGCTCTGATAGTAAAAATAACGTCAATAAAAGTATGAAACCACATCCACAACTAAGTCAAAGAAAACATCTTGTATAAATACAGGCTTAATTAAATTTCTGCAAAAGAGCAAAGATACCGGCTCCTACGCTCTTCGTTCATTCATTTTGAAATATCATACCTAGATCGAAGAGTTTGTAACAAATCGGATTCACATGGTAATATGACTGACAGAGTCGACCGACTTTTTTCTATTCTGCATAACTGATTATAATAAAAAAACGTCTACGAAAACTGTAGCAATTTAACTAACTTAGCGGTTTCACTCACGTGTATTTAGTCACTCGCGCGACATGTGCGCGAGTGACTAAATACACGTGAGTGAAACCGCTAAGTTAGTTAAGTTAATATGTCTCACGATAGTTTAAATTCAATAACTATAGCAATGTATTAGTTAGTCAACGTAAATTTTATATCTTAACATATAGAGTTCACTTTTCGTCTGAAGCCTCCCCAGGTCATAACTGACGTTTCAATGTATTTGAATGTAGTGTCCAAGATGACATCATTCATGGCGCGAAGATTCAGGCCAATTGTAATTCGAAAACTAGCAAAGCGGTAAACAAAATTGAACTTTATAACTTACCATCTGAAGTTGAGTTTCCAGTTGAAGCCTCCCCAGGTCATGTCCGAAGCCTGAATGTACTCGAACGTGGTGTCCGAGATGACGTCTATGATGGGACACACCACTGTGCTTCTGTCTTCGACTATTCGGGCCAGTAATGGTTCGAGCCAACCCTCTATAATATAATAGATTCCATGAATAACACGTATATGGGCAAATATTTGTGTGATGAGGTCAAATTTTTTTTTCGTGATCCTTGGTAGTAGAGGTAGGTATCCATCTATACTAATATTTGTTTTATTTTCTATTAAAACAATAAAGTGAGCTAAAAACATAATGACCTAAACTAAAAAACTTACAAATAAAAAATCTGACCTAGGTCTCGGTCGTGTGGTAGGGTGCCCAAAAGGCTGGCCGCATTTCCGCGCTGTATAGCTATGCTGATGCGCTGCGCGAAATAGTGACCAGCCCTCTGGTCACCGGAAGCCTCAATAAGACGCGCCGATATCTCCTTGTGCAGTCGGCGCGCACTTGGCCCCCACGGCCCCAGGGTTTCAACCCCAAACGCCGCAAACAAGTAGCTACTGCCAAGGGCAGCATACTTGCGACGTTTGAGGTTTTCGGCTTATTTAAATATTTGTTTATCATCTTGTTCTAATAACATACTGCTAACAATAATAAAGCCTGTCACGATCTTGATACGTACTTATTCAATATCACGATATTCATTTGTAAGTTATCTATAGTAGTATGCATACTCGACGAGCTTTTTTACTTATTGATTCATCAATAGGCAGATAAGAAAATACTAAAAACGGGAAAATAATCATAAATCATAATCGTAAATATAGAAACTTAATTGGTCTCAAGTATCATCCGAATCCGAGCGCGTTAGTAGTGATAACATTTTTGTAGCTGACTGTATTTGCATCTAAACTAGGAAAATGATCGTGCGGGTTGTTAACTGTGCGATGACAATCTTCAAGTCGAAACAACACATTCGAGCCGATATTAATTCAATCAGATTACTAGAAGTGTGTCAACCGGACACGCAATATTGCACGAAAGACTACAAATATAAATCTGTTCATTAACGAAGTAGATTAGCCACTTTAATCTAAAACGCAAGGCGTTCGTTAGCGTTAATTGGGTCGTGACGAGTTGACCTGTTCTTTGAAGAGTCATAGTGGAACCACGTGGTCGACCTATATACACGTTTCACGGGTTCCCGTTTGAACTTAATAAAATATAATGTTCAACTATTTTGGTTCCGCTAATGAAAAGGAACGTAGGGAATTACCTCGGACCGTTTAATATTAGTTTATTAAGATACCGGATGGCGTATTGCCTCGCCCACCTCAAATATATTAAAATAGTTTATTTTTATACACCGGCAAGAAGGCAATAAATATCAAGGAAAAACGAATACCACCTATACAGCAAAAAACTTCCGTAAATAAAATGCAAAAGACGATTGAAACAGTAGTATTTTAAATATCATATATTATACTCTTTATGAAAGCACTGAGTTTGTATTAGTTATTTTTCATCTAGTATAACCAGACCTAGACTATCTAGGGCAAGAAACGAAGGCGATACAGAATTATATCTATGGAATCCGAGGAATGTGAAGTTATCACACTACTTGCGTTGAGTACGTAAGATCGAACTTTAGTTATCTAAGGACTTCAAGGAAAGCGTTACCGCTCTACTTATGTCATGTCACGTCATGTGCTAGTGTGAGGGGTTTTAAAAGCGGAAATAGATCTAGATAAAATGCACTTGACTGTCGTTATAAGCATAGAAGCAATGCGATTGGGTTTATTTATAGAATTTATTTAAATAATGTTCGTTTGAGCCCTAAGTTTTCTGTCAGATGAGTGAGCAAAGGAAATTAGCCTTGTTACGTATTTTTTCCAAGATAGTTTATACGAGAACGGAAGAAATGAGACAACGGACCCTATTATAGAAATAATGTACAACTTACCCGTGCATTCACAGTGGGCATCGAGGAAGGTGATGACGTCTCCCTTGACGTGTTTAGCGCCCAGCAGACGCGCTCGGATGAGACCGGAGCGTTTCTCTGTCCTGAACAGGTGCGTCGGTACCGGCAGCGTCTTTATGTAGTCTTCTAGCTTTTTGCCGAGGTGTTCTGTGTGAGTAAGCAACATATAGTCAAGAATACAAGTACTTAAACCTTGTTAAGATGCGTTCAGATTTGGCGAAAGTTTATTTACGAAAGATTTGCTAACTGCTTGCGCTCTTTACTAAGTTCTTGCAGAGGTGTTTTGCGTAGGTATGAAAGTCAATAATACAAGGATATTAAAGTTGTTAAGTTGCGTCCAGATCTGGCGAACGCTTCGCGGATGTATTTACAAAAGACTCGCTAACTGCTTGCGCTCATTATCAAGTATAAAACTATGTAAAGCGCACGTGCATGCGCACTTGTGCAGCGCTAGGGGCATATTCGCAAGGAGGCCTACCGTAAATATCGAAAGTCGATATTTCGTCTATTTACCTCTCTTTAGCAAAAATATTCAATGGCGATAGAGAGTCAAATTAGAGGTACGAGCGACCGAAGTGCTGGTCCACAATTATAGTCCGTATCTAGGCCCTCAAAATACGTAACAAAAGTCAGGTATAGGTATATATAAGTAAACACGTACCTTTCTCACTAGCATCATCGACTAGTATGATTTCCTTGAGTAGCGGCCTCGGTGAACGATTAATCGTACTCCATATGGTTCTGATCAGGGTAGTCCACGCTTCGTTGTGGAATACTATGACCACGCTGGTGGTCGGCAGGAGCGCCGGGTAGCTCTTGTCTTTGCATCTGTGGAATTATTAATAGCGTTAGATACACACTAAAGGAGGCAGAGTGAGCAA
The DNA here is from genome assembly GCF_947568885.1 of Cydia strobilella. Classification (NCBI taxonomy): domain Eukaryota; kingdom Metazoa; phylum Arthropoda; class Insecta; order Lepidoptera; family Tortricidae; genus Cydia; species Cydia strobilella. The sequence continues at coordinate 6,345,620 of NC_086053.1, forward strand.
CCTGAAAATCTTGTTAGGTTTCGTGGAGGAGCTCGGGTAGTTAGAGTAGGCCTACCACGATTTTTCACGAAAAAAAGGCACAATAGTTGTCACCTGTGTTGATTCGGTTAGAAGGTCGAACCACACTGTTCTACCTTAGGGATGGCCAGGGGGCGCCATAAGCCTTCAGTAAGAAATCCATATAGGTACTTGGAAAAAATCGACCTATGCCGCCGTGACCCAGGTGGCCGAATGGCTCAGGCACCTGCCGCGATAGCAGACGACGCTGGTTCGATTCCAGCCTTGGGCACTGGAGGTCTTGGTCACTTTTGCTTAGTATATGAATATGACATTTATTTCAGTTTATACTTATTTTATATAGTAGTGTTTCTACTTGAAATAAAACAAATTAATTTATTTTCTAAAAATAAATAAATTTGTTATAATACTTCTAATAGTAATAGTTGTCGACCTGTGGAAAATGCCTAATAGTATAACTAACTAGGGTTAGGAAGGAGAAGATTAGAAGAGGAGCTGGAACAGTAAGGTCGCTACTAAGCAATAGTTACAATATTTGTCTTGGACGATTTACACGACCGCCGCGTTTATTATGTTCTTAATCGTTCAATATTTTTTACAGCTTGAAGATCGGTTAGTGTTACTTATTTGTTAGTATGTAGCAATTTTTCGAGGGCTTTAAAACTTGTTAACATTTCATTAATTCATTAGGTAATTAAATGTCATGTATGTTACAATGTATAAACTACAAAATATCGAAATAATCGTCATTCTACGTGTGGGTAGCTAATGGCAGTTTTATCGCTCGCAAATCGATTAATTTTTATATTCTTTGATTGTCGTAAAATTGGAAGTGGCCATTAAATTCTTTTTCTCTTTCATTCAACCTTGCGTAGTAATAGTAAGCGTGCTATTTCACGCATGTACAGCGGGAGCTAAAGTTCATTTTACTCCCACGGAAGTTATAGCTTTTTTTATTATGTCACTAACTCATACGAACCAAGTAGGTTCTATGAAAAAATGACAAATGGCGGGCGAAAGGGCGAATCTCTGAAATTTCACCGTATTTCAAAATTATTTCGCTTAAAACTTAGTTTTTTCTTTGCATGTGTGATGCAAAACATTGTGTGTCACTCCGGGGGTAAATATATAGACCTCGTTAGCAAAATTTTACCTACCCCCAACGTTGCACAATGTACAGCGCCCGAGGTACTCAAAAATATCTGAACACGGACTCTAACGCCTTGACAATTGCCTTGGCCGTTCCGGTATATCTGATGGCGACTGTACTATGTTGTTCAAACCAAATATGTTTCCATGAAACTCTTAGACATATAAAAGAAGGTAATACTTTCATGAAACGTTGTCTAAAGCCTTCTTATTACAAAAATGGCATTTTTACCGCTCCCATATCCATTATTTACATTTATTTGCGTGCTGTAACATTTCAAACGGCCTCTTATAACCGACGACCTGATTAAAAATAACCATTATTTGAACGACAAAAGTTTGTCAACAGAGTAATTTTTCATTAAGAGGAATGGGGATGGCCGCTTCTCCATACAAACGTAGTCCTCATTTTCCTCTCTGGATATTAACATTTTCAATAAAATGTCAACTTTAAGGGTAAATTTTTTGAGTTCATATCTTATTGCAAAATGGATGTGGGTTGACACATTATTGCCTTTCAGCAGCATTCAGCTATGCCCCTACGTTAGACTTTTTTTGATTTTTTGATTATTGTAAAAATTAGGAGCGAAAAATAGTTTCATACAAATTTTTAAATACTATTTTAAATAAAACAAACGTAGGGGCATGGCTGTGGTCGATATGTACAACCAATTGTGTCAAAATATTTTCAATGATGTTAATATCCAGGTAAGAAAATGAGGACTACGTTTGTTTGAGAAGGCGATTGCGCGCGGGTCCTCCACTTTCGTCTTAAGCTAACGTCCGTGCGATACCGGGCTAAAGTTGCCTTACAAGTTTAATGAATTTAAGAACTCGTTAACACTTCATTGTCTGAAGCTACCGGGTTTTCAGTACGCGGAAGCTCAGTCTCCCTTTCATCGCTATGCTATTTCTGACTTTGAGCGCACCAATAATGTCGCTGTGGATAATTATGAGTTAACTTAACCCATATATGACCAAAACCATTTTTTAAGACATCAAACAATAGCCCTGAAGAATAACTAAACTATGGTATTAAAATAAATGCCCTTTGTTGTTTCGTCTGAGTTAAGAAAACTCAGACGAAACAATGTTAGTTTAATACATTGCAAGCTGCGTTCAAATAAGTGTTTTACAGACAAGAAGTTAATTACTAATAATATTATTAGATGTGATTTTGGACCTTTGTAGAGGTGTTTAACTATACTTGGGAGTAGTGGGAGAGTTTACGATCACCTAATAAGTGTAACGTTTTCAATTTTTTTCCCGAAATATTACTGCGCCTAAGATATTTTTTTCTATCTCTCCCTTCACGCCTAACCTAACACAACTTTCTATCTTGATGTTTATAAAAAGTAGTGTGCCCTTTTCTTAGTTGTCGTTTTTACTCCGCCACGCACGTACAATTAAAAAAAGTCCACACTAAAGCGTGTTTTCCGGAACGGTACAATTGGGACATTTCTTAGGTAAAAAAAAAAAACATAAGTTTTGGCAGAAAGTGGTTTTTGGAATAAAATGGAAAATATTTTTTCGCTTTTCATGTTTAGTACCTACTAGTGGGCCATCTACCTGCATGCTACCACTACCACCGGCTACTAGTGGTCCCAATGCTTTAAAAACTGCAAAATGTAGCATTGATACTGATGTTCTTATACTGTGTGGCTGTTAAAGGAAAATAGAGCAACATCAGCCTACCCTACTTAGCAGCCACGCAGAGCCATATGACATATAAATAATTTTATTCGTAAACACAAACGAAACAAAATACGTATAGGAAATACGTTCAATGAACAAACTGCTACGAAATATGGCGGCTTTAACACTATTATACTACAAACAACTTAAAATCCTAACGTAAACGTGCGAGTAGGTATTATATTAAAAGAGAAGACTCATCTTTATTAGGTGTAGGCAATAATGGCGTCTCATATGCGGTAAACGACATATTTATGGTAAAATGGGGGAAATGAACTCGCGATGCAAATGTATTTGGACGTGAGTAGAATCGACCATGTGTGCAACAGGGTTGGCAAGAAGTGGAGTCTTACGTTAAATATGATTCTTAAGAACTCAGTTTTACGAGTATTACCAGGCGTGGCTCACTCCGCGATTTCGTCGCGTCGCTACAAGTACATGCGGCCCACACCAATTTAGTAGCCATAGTAGTTGCCGCGCACCGCTGCGGAACGGACGCCTGTCATATCTGTCGTAATAGACGCGTTTTGTTAAAGAGTGAACCTTCTGTACCTAATACTATTATTTATTTTGTGATACTACTGAGCGCTTAGAAAACTTCCGTCTTTTATAGGTCGGAGTATTTTTTTTCGATTTCAATCCTGCAAGCAGTCAGGCGTACATTGATCGTTTTTAATTATGAATTAATAATAGAAACTCAGTAATTAATTTACAGTACAAGTTTATTTAAACAACATAAAACTAATGAAAATTGGCGATTTTTATGTATTTGTTCTGCCACTAACCTTGGAATGAAACTAATAGAACGACGTAGCCTAAAGGGTATTTGACTCTTTGAATCAAGTTTCTGTTTTCGAACTGTCAAAACGATTTGCTACTATGGAATTTATATAAAACACTAGCACGTGACGTCATAATCAAATTACCTACCTACCTACTCTTTATAGTTTCATACGGGTTTTAAAATATAAATTGTGTCTTAAAATAACTGCTGTCTACGTTTCTCTATTAATCTTCTGGTGCTTTATTTCTTGCATGGTGTAAAATAATTTATTTTAAATACAGTCATATACCCTTAGCAATTACCATTAAGATAATGTCTTACTTGCCGAAGACATTGCTCTAGTATTGCTACAAAGCGAGAAATTATCGCTGGAAAGTGTTACAACTCTTAAAAGTAATTACCTAATGACGGCTTAATTTATAATGTAATTTTAAAATAAAATTATACATTAAAATAATAATTTTAACTTTCGTTGCTATTTTCACTTTTTCTTAATGATAGAAAAATAATACTTCTACCCAAAAAATATAGTATAATGCTTGACTTACACTTCATACTTTACCTACGTAACTTTATCTAATTAAAACTATTGTCTACTGTAGTAGACTATAATTCAGTTTTACTTCCATAAATGTTTCAAATACGCAATCGCATCATGCTTTTAGACTTAAGAGAGTTAAAATAGATGCGTTCTTCAGAGTTCAGTGTTTAATATCTTATTATTTGTACCATGTAATTTTTAATGTGTATATTTGTACAATAAAGAGTTTACTACTACTACTACTACAATATTATTATGTGGTTCGCTGAGTGTTCTGGGGCTATAATAGTCAATCAACCTTGGGAAAATTAGGATCACCAGTGCATTAGGTGTATTTATGCTCAAATTATTACAGAAGGCATCTAACACTATTCTGAATTTAAAGGTGCTGGGGTAAAACCTCGACCCAAGGGGGATAAGTTTGACAACAAGGATTAAAATGGAATTGCAGGCGAAATCCGATTGCAGAATAAATCTTTTGCAATAGAATAGACGAAGGAGCCAATGATGGTGTGAACACAAGCAAGTTGAAATTGAACACGGTTTTGAAGTCCACTCTTAAAAATTCATTAAACTTTGTGAAGTGTGAACTTATAAAATCCAAATAAAGACAGACTGTTATTTTCTTCTTAAACGTGATTTGCGTGAGCCGATTCAAATTCCTCAAGTCATACAAATCATATGGGTCGTAAAAGATCGATTAATTTCACTCAACCAATTAATATGATTTGTAGGCCATTACAGTTGTCACGGTAAAACAATGATCTTAAGGTTCGTTTTTAGCGTTCCGTGGATAAAATTGTAATGGTTTCTGAGTCTGCTCTTTTGTGAGACGAGACGAGAGGCACATATGAATGAAATTTGGAAGTCGAGTCGGAAGCACTTTTCACGAGAGAGATGCCAAAGATAGGATACCTATTGCAACTTTTCACAAGAGAGAGATGCCAAAGATAGGATACCTATTGCAACTTTTCACAAGAGAGAGATGCCAAAGATAGGATACCTATTGCAACTTTTCACAAGAGAGAGATGCCAAAGATAGGATACCTATTGCAACTTTTCACAAGAGAGAGATGCCAAAGATAGGATACCTATTGCAACTTTTCACAAGAGAGAGATGCCAAAGATAGGATACCTATTGCAACTTTTCACAAGAGAGAGATGCCAAAGATAGGATACCTATTGCAACTTTTCACAAGAGAGAGATGCCAAAGATAGGATACCTATTGGAACTTTTCACAAGAGAGAGATGCCAAAGATAGGATACCTATTGCAACTTTTATAACGCTGGTTGGTATTGTTTTAATTCTCCCATTATAGAAAAGGACGTAAAAGCAGTAAGTTTTCAATGAATAAAGCTAGCGCTCTACGTATTATATAGTTATCAATCGTTATCCAAGTGCGGGGTAGTAAAGGGCCTGTTTACAGTTTTTCACACTGATTAGTGTTTAATGCGAGTTCATACCTACATTTGCTACTTGCGTCTAGTGGCAAATGTATGAACTCGCACTAAAGTTTAGTGACTAAACACTAATCTATGTGTATTGTGTAGTGTAGAATTTCAACAAATTGATATTATCCTGTTCTAAAATCACACAGTGACATCAATTATTCACATTGGTTGAGTCGCGACTCGCGAGAGCACAAAAAAATAACTTTAAGGAAAAACTGATGGCTAAAAACGACAGTGTGGTGTAATTAATACTTAAATCTGATAACATATATCAATATGCTAATCATGTATGGAGTTTCTGATTTATCATCAAGATGCCAAAATACAACAACGGCGATATTTATGACTAAAGGCATTTTTCGTTAGGTTGTAACAAAAATACATTGACCTTTTGCAAAATAAAAGAAACATTACCAAGGGTTCATCCAGAAATCATGTGATAAAGTTTTGCCTCAATTTTTAATTCGCGCTGTGTACGAAAAATTATGCGTGACATTTTGTCACATCATCTCCCCCCATCGTGAATATTATACCTACCTATGTGATATTTCCGCCTAGCCTTTACATAAATACTAGTTTTATAAGTGATTACTACTACTACTAGTTGCACGTTCCACCAATCCATCTAAATATACTATAATCATAGTTCGTTAAAATGTACATGAAATTTGATAGTTCCCTATGAGAGCTGCACCGTTCAATTTTGTCAATTGTCTTGTGCTTGTGCAACCCGTCCGAAGTCCGTCCCTGTTGATTGAAAATAAAATATGCTAAAGTCACTAGAAATTTGGAGATATTAGTCGCGATCCTCGCTGCGGAACAAACCTGGTCCAACCATGAATCTAGTATAACTGGATCGGTCATGAGGGTCATAGTCTTATGTCTCTTTCAGTAGGAGTAGCAAAGAAAGCGATGTTATTGTTTGTCCTTGTCACAGTCTCACATTTCACCGTAAATTTAGTATGGTTTATGGTGGGCTACAAATCTTCTCGACCAATCATATTGTCGCATTGCGTATGTTTTGTCCCTCACGGGCGCCCGTGTATAGCTGAACTATGTAATGCTATTAGGTCTATGGATCCAACAGATATATATCCTTGGCAGTACAATGGGGCAACGCATGGGGACGTTGAAGCCGACTACAGCCCGGCCCTAATGTCTAATGGCTAGTTTAATTTAGTGGTTAAGATTTGTGGTTAAACTTGTAGTATTTATTTTTGTATCCACTTGACGACACCTGCGTTGCTGATCACGAACTATGGGTTGACGACTTTTTTCTACTTAATATTTTATCACACCTGAATAAAATTGGGAGAGGATCGAGCTGTGAGACGAGCGTATGTGGGGCACCCAGGTGGAAAACGTCTGTCCGGACGTCCTAAATACCGCTGGAGTGACGAAGCCCTTAGAGACCTGTCCGCCCTCGGAGTACCCAACTGCCGTGAAGTGGCGCAGAATAGGGCAGAGTGGCGTTCTTTTGTTTCGGAGGCCAAGATCCATTTTGGGTCACTAAGCCAGTGAAGTAAGTATATACTCGTAAGTAGATTAAAGTCACTTACTTCTCAAACCGGACGTCCGTAAGCGATCTATTGAGTGAGATCATGTCACTAGCCATCAGGTTGAACTGGTTTTCCTGGAACTTCTCCAGCATGAGCTTCTCTTGCTCTATGGGGATGTTCACCGCTTTACCTGTAACAAAATAAGTCAGTTAAAGACGCCTAGTGTTTCAAAGATTGCATATCTCTATCGACCTTCCGCTACTGAAGGGCTTTTTTTCTTTAGTTATATATGACATTTATTTCAGTTTATATAACAAAATAAGTGTTAATAGATCTCATTTATTTCGTTTCGTTACATTACAGGCCGTAAATTACGGTATTTGATCTAATTAATTAAACGGCAATCTAATTAATTAAACTCGCATGCGAGTTCTCAATTGATATAAGTCTACAGATTACCCTCACATAAGTCACAAAGAAAATGGACCAGCCAAAATGTATGAAACAGCCAATTTTTTTTCGCGATTTCGGGGTTAGTCCCATAGTAAAAGTTGCTCAGTATAATCCCAAAACCTCCCTGGCAACGGGAAAGCACTTATTTTTTTGCCACCGTGTATAGAGATAATACACTCGAACTGACCATGTCTTTCAATTTGTTACTATAAACAGTGTAAACGGCGGTAATTTAATTCCAAACAAATACTTACATTACTTTTCTGTTGAGTGTATAATTCGACTGTTATTACATTGGAAATATATATGTAATAATAACTATTCCGCGTCCACATTTCTCACTTCGTTATGGCGCAAAACTTATCGAAACGAAACGATTATTATAAAGTACTTACCTATGTAAAACACACGCGTATCGAATCGAATGAATATGGATATTAACTCTATAAAATGCCCCTTATTTAAACTCATGAAGCGTGATTGTTTTTGTAGCCAATTAAAAAGACAGCATACATGAATTGTAACATGCTTGGTCAAAAGGCACCAGTTTGCCGGATATTAAATCAACGTTACTGGCAACGCAAGATGCTTTTGAAAATCGGCATTATTGACAAACCGACAAAGTGATACCTTTCCTGTGGACGTTACTAATAGATTCTCGGGTGGGCTGACTATTGATTCAAATTATCTACAATTCAATGTTGTAAAAAGTGACAGTAAAATGGGTTGGGCCTATTACTAAGGAAAACCTACCTATTTATACGAACTATGTGAAATTACTAGAGGCAAAACTTACTTATTTACTCTATAACAGCTCTGTTAACCGTTCGATCTAATAAGCAAAACAGTAAGATGATAATCGGATCGGTTTACTATTCCACATGCTATATTTTACCGTACCGTCCGAGTTTCGATCTACTAACAGCACTCTTTGACCATCGGTGAGCCTTACATCTTTGTAATAAAGTTTACAAATTGTCGGATAATTGCGTGGCGACGGTACCGAGGTGATTTATTCTTCGGAGCGCTACTGTTACCAAAAAAACCGGCCAAGTGCGAGTCGGACTCGCGCACGAAGGGTTCCGTACCATTACGCAAAAAACGACAAAAAAACTCACGTTTGTGGTATGGGAGCCCCACTTAAATATTTAGTTTATTCTGTTTTTAGTATTTGTTGTTATAGCGGCAACAGAAATACATCATCTGTGAAAATTTCAACTGTCTAGGCTATAACGGTTCATGAGATACAGCCTGGCGACAGACAGACGGACAACGGAGTCTTAGTAATAGGGTCCCGCGTTTACCCTTTGGGTACGGAACCCTAAAAAGATACAGTCCGTAGCTGAAGTTGCTACGTGAAAATACTCGACATAATCTGCATTAGCTTTAATATGTTTATAATAGTCTCAATACAAATATATGTGATACTAAAATTTATAAAAAAAAAAATGATTTAAATAATGTAGTATCCAGTGACATTATAAACTGACAGTAGGAAGATTACAAACTAAACTAACCTACTTTAGATTGTAAAGCATATTATATAAGTCATACGATAAATAAATTGCTAAACACATACCATAGTTCGTTATTTGGTGTTGACTGTACAGCGTTTCAATTTATATCCTTATAGCACATGAATAATAAAGCTTATGATCAGCAGATAGTGACATATGATAGAATAATTACTATGGTAGTGAAAACACCGGAAATTGCGGAAATTGTTATTACCCTTTTTTGCTGCCGTTAATACGTACACCTATGTAATAAAGTTTAAAGTAGTGTACGTGCCGTAAATGTCTCTAATTCTCCTAAATATTGATAGAAATTCGAAACGGCCCATTCATTCGAGAGCTAGCATTGAGGAGGCATACTCGTTTAATATATTTACATAAATTACAAGTCTCTAGAGCCTTTGACATTTAGGTAGATGTCCGGAAATGTTTATGAGAATATAGAGTAACATTTCGTCAAGCTTTTACTCGCCACGATTATACCTGGCTAACGGAAAAGGAAGAGTCATAATTTTTGAATGTGTTTAACTTGTATTTATTTCTAGTTTTTCTTGTGTTTCTAAGTATGAGGAGTCAATAAATTTGTGTTGGTTCTCATAGTGACTATTAGTGCAAACTCCGTTGTAATAAAGCCGCTTTTTATAACTTTCAAGTTTTCTTGTTACCTACCTAGCTAGTTAGTGAATATGATAGAATATTTCTTGGAGCTAGAAGCACAACAAGGGGGTCACAGATTTAGGCTCTAATTTAATATTTTCTGTACCCATGACAACTGGTGAAAGTGTGAAACAAATGTCCACACATTTAAACAGCCTCAGCACAGACTCAGAGAGTTCAGGACTGGTTTTGGACGATATACGAAATTAGAATACATTACCTATCCTTAACTGTCACGACAGAAAGAACAACTTTTGTTTTCTATATGTGCATGCTTCAACAACGGTATTTGTAAATGGCGCTCACATTATTGAACAAAAAAAGAAACTGTCTGTTTGTCTAATAACATTTACTGTAAATCGCCTAACCTGTTAGCCGCGCGATATAAATGTCATTTGAAAGCTATAAAAGCGCGTGTAAAAAGTGTGAGAATGCCGGTCTTATCTTTAATTTAGATAGAAAGCGTATTGTTGGCAACCAATTACATGTAACAAACAATTGTGCATTTAGCTAAAAAAATTGAATAACATCGTTTTAGATGTGGATATGGTAAAGGTGTTGTGAAGAGTCGTTAATAGAAGCATTCTACGGGCTGTCCCGTTACAGACGCATTTTATTTCCTGTGTTGCGACTTTTTTTTCGGCATTTAAAGCAGGTGATTATTTATCTGTGCATATTTTTGACCATTTTTCATAGAAAAAAAAACTTACACGTGCAAATCTTCAGAAGTTTCGCGTTTGTATGGGACAACGGTAGACAATTTCATGGAATGCTCTAATAGCACAATAAACGTTGCTTCACATGCATTATTCATAACGACCTGAATATAAAATCGCTACGGAGTCGTTGACGCTGGACTTTACTTTTTTTTCTGATGAAATCAGTACTTATAATCTGAGGAATTAGAATTCCAATGACCACCTATAGGCTGATACCGTAGCCTATCGACACTTGCAACTTTAATCAGTGGGAGGAAACTGCAGCGTTCGGACGTTCTCGGCTCCGTTGGGCTCAGCACTGCTCCAAGGTGGCTCCAAGCAATTATTAGGGTTGGCAAAACTTGACGTTCCTTTGCGTGCACAACCACAGAAGATATACATGAATTATGACAATCCTAAATAGCCGAAAGGGATGGACAACATGATTCGGCCCTGAATGACTGTCAAACTTCGGTTTTGTAGGAAGTTTCCTTTCTGTACAGTAGTAATATTATTTGTTGTGTGCTTTAATGGTGTTACAACTGTAACAAGCGCGTTATCGACTATTGGACTCGCTGTAGGCATTTACCATCAACAGTGGTTAACAACAATAGTAGTAACAGTAGTTAATATAAAATTGTTATTACGAGTTACATATCCTTAAGAAATAAATTTTAACCTCTGGACCGAGTACGAAAAGTATGTCTTATAAAAACCAAGGGGTAATGTTGAGTGTGCAATATTGCACGTTGACACATAATGTCACCTATAGTTGGACAGAGGTTACAAAGCGTTGATGCGATGTGTCATCCATTACGTTAAAATCGGTTGCAAAAAATAGATTGCAAAACATTTCGGAGGTCAAACGAAAGCTATTGAGTTTAACAACATCAGACTTTAACATCAGAATAATAAGAACCAGAATAGAGTTTCTGAGTGAAATGCACGAACTATAATCAACCTACAAAGTACTATTAATTATTCTCATGTTATTCTGTGCTAAAAGTCCTACAACAGGGGTCGGCACTTTTAAGGAAAAGAGCAAACTGCATAAAAATTTATAAGATCGACCTACGTTTGATATGAACATACGTATATTTTTGGAATACCACTTGAACTGAACTCCAGCATACATTTCCTTTTAACTTTCGTAATAGTTTTGTAGAAAACTGGATAGAAAAGTACACAGTTAGGAAATATAAATACACGTTATACACGTAGTGCCGAATAAACGCACATCCGTCTACGGATGGTATAGAAAGGATGCCAATCTCTTATGGCAGAATTGTTGCAAAAGTGACTGCTTTCAGCTTTAAATAATAGTTCCTAATCTCTCCGGTGGCGCTAGTTAGGCTCTGGGACATGAGTATAACATGAACCATATAAGGTAACAAATAACCTGACCAAATTACGTAGGTTGTTTTTGGTAGTATTTCGGTGTATGGTGGCGCCGCCTAATTACTGTTTTTTGATGGACACTTTTCATACATAGAGATTTGGCTCCTTTATATAGTCTTCATGCATCCGTCAATCAACGATGGAAATATATAATCAAATTTACACAATAGAGGTAACAGCACGCATTCCTTTATACAATTCCATCGATATTGTAAACAAACGAGCTAGCAATTGGTGGTCAATGGCTGTAAATAATTACACTGATGAAGTGAATGCAATAGATAGTTAGTCATGCCTGGGACGAGAGATGCTTTCATTCTGGTGCAACATCATTTGTAAAACGTTTTGTCGCGAATGTTTGCTGGTTAACAGTATAAGATGTCCAAAGTCCGTAATAAACTAGCTACGTGTAATATGAGCAGTGTTATATCCTCTAATAATTGGGCGCGCTCGAACCGACTGCTCGAAGCGATTATTCAGAATGTCACAATATGAAATCCCTGGCCACTACCAAATCTCGGTCTGAAGCTAGTCGGAATAATAAAAGAAATATTGTATAGTCTGTTTTAAATATCGTGATGTGGTAAAAAAAAATCATGCCACATAATAAAGAAAAATAATTTGGTAGATTCGATTTTAAAAGAAAACGAGTACGGAACGTCAAAATAAATTTTTCCAATTAAGTAATGAGTCGAATTTAAACTGTTGTGAGACATACTAACATTAAATCATTTTACGGTTTAGACTCACTTGTTTTAGTCACTCGCGCGAGTGACTAAAACAAGTGAGTCTAAACCGTAAAATGATTTAATGTAAGTAATAAGTATTACGTTATTCGTTAAGGTACATCTACAATACATATTTTATAGGTACTAGGTACCAACTAGGCCCAAGTCCTAAGATATAATTTCTAGTCCTGCAGTCTTCACCGGCAACACCGGTCAAATACTCAAACACTCATCATTGATGAAACAAATGTTGTAGCATTGTAGCATTTGTAGCTTGTACTTTTATAAAATTGGGTCCGGTTGGTGACTGGCGATGGTGACATAAAGTGAAGCGACGCGGTGTGATTTGTGAATCAACCCTGATTCAGTCTGCTGCTGACTGTCTGAATTGTGTGAAACAGTATGCGCGTCCCTTTCATTGCATGTTGCACTGTCATTAGGGTAATGTCATAGTTCGGAGTGAATGTTTCTATTAAATGTTAAGTGGCAGGCACACTGGCGGGATCATAACGGATTCCAGGTGTGTTATTATGAAGTAAACAACTACGAAAACCCGTTAGTCTATGTTCCCATCAGGGCAACGCCATCGCAGCAGAGTCGAAAGATCAAACTAATCAGAAGAGTGCAAAAAATCTCTAATACCTTGAAATAAATATCAATAACTAGAGTCCGAGCACGATATCCGTGCATTTTCGTGCTTAATTGAGCAAAGGATGAGCTGCGTTGAGCACCAAGCGTGGTAAGGCTTAGAACGCACTGCGGTTTTCTCAAAAGCGGTTCCGCAACCGCAAAAAATGTAACGTACGTCATGCTTTATAAGCGCACGCACTTAAAAGACTGAAACCGCAAGAAATTAGACTGAAACCGCAAGAAAAAAACCGCAGTGCGTTCTAAGCCTTATGTGGCAGGCTATAGCGGGCCTCCTCTACAATTCCTAGGAATTTGAATGCAAAGTGTAATAACGCATAATGTTTAACCGAAGCATTTGAGTCACCTGCGTTGCTGCGTTCAATAAGCGATTTAGAATAGAATAGAATAGAATAGAACATTTTTATTCAACATCACATGAAATGGCAGAGTTAACAGATAGCGTAGTACATTTTTTACAGATAAACCTTAAATTTAGACTTAAAAAACTAAGAAATTGAGTTGCACATATCAGAGAGAAATATTAAAATAAATAAGGAGTTACATACTCTATTTAGTTTGGACATTGTGACTGTGACTCTGTGGAATAATTGTTGAGTCAAATTTATTGTGTTACAGTATGAGCATCACAATGTGAATGTCTATTTGGGAGCGTGGGGTGAACGTTTATATTAATACCACTTAGTCTCACCGCTTGCGGGACGGTAGAACACCCATCGCTTTACCTACCTATACTATACGTTATCATAAAAGAGCAGTCAATCAACCAGACACATCTAAATTTCCACACTAGCTTCGTCGAGGTTCCTTCAGTAGTTACTAGAAATTCGAACTTTAGCGATAAATTAAAAATAAAGTATACGTTATATTATATCTATTTGGTTTATTTTTATAAGGAGAAACTTTTAAGTCACTTTAGTATCTGGCATATAAAGACAAGGTTCAGTTCTATAGTTTAAAGTGTTTATATCGACAACAATGTCAAGGAAACACGCGCATTGTGACTTATGTCGCCTGCAAAACAATCTTTCCCCTAGTGAATTCACAGTTTAAATGCATAGTGACATTTTTAGGCTGTCGCGTGATTTATTAGGCATTTACAAGACAGAGACATCAAAATGTAACACTTCGTTAGGGCACGTAATAGGTACGGCACTGATTGAGCGTTGTTTTCTAAACATGCCGCATTATGTTCTAGCTGTAAACTACAGACAGCATTATAAACAAACATAACCATTGAAAACTGGGTCACCGAATCATTAAGCAATCGTTGTAGACGAATATAGTACCTAGAAGTATGTATTCTCAATGCATCATTGGCTAAGCTTTGGGAATGGGAAGACGAATCTTAATGACATGCAAAAAGTAGGTAAGGTTATGTCAAAGTTCATCAAACAATTTCATACTTTTCGAGGAACCTAAAGGACGGATGCTCATTTAGTCGGAGCCGTAACTAAATGCTATAATTTCTTGTTGGTTTAAACGTTAAAGGCGTTTTTAAACTGGGTCTTCGTCGACTGCTGTCTCCGATAATCGACAGCATCATGGTCATAAAAACATGGGAATCTGTCCCAATGTAAACACGCCCTAAGAGCGTGTGTAGTAGCAGCGATCAGTAAACGCGACCACAAAATAGCGATCACTGACCACACTAAGTAGTTTGTATAGTCGTTCGATTTGTAGCTGGCTCCGAACGGCTTAACCTTTGTCTATTGTTAAGTAAAACCGCACGTGCCTGCATAAAAAATGATTCGGTCACTTTAACTGGTTATTGAATTACAACTCCTATGGAAATTGCAATAAGATAATGAAGTGGAAAAATTATTTGCGATTTCTTGTGTGGTCCCTCTGCGGTTACTGAGTGCCGGCGAGTCGAACGCTACAGAACCAGTCTAAAATATGTGTCATCGAGATGCGTAACAAAGGCGCATTATCGGAGAGCGCACCTACACTGGTTTTTTGAGCGTTGGACTAGCCCGCGCTCGTGCCAATTAAATTTATACGACCCTCTTTTTGCAGGTAGTGCCACATGCGGTTTTACTAAACAATAGTCAAAGGAATAGCCGTTCGGGGCCAGCTACAAATCGAACGACTATATCTCGGTAACGCTAACGACCGCCTAAGATGCTTTGCGGTGATATAACGCCCTAAAAAATTTAAAAGATTAAAAACCAGACTGCCCTGGTGCGGTGACCTACGAGTACAAGGACGCATACAAATACCACTTACCCATTTCGCCAGGCGAGTTCCCTTGCGGTAGCACAGATGGCGCCTTCTCCCACCGCTTAAGTCTCGACTTGGGATACGGCGACAGCAGCAGCCCGTCTTCCCCGACATCTTCCACGTCATGTACGCCGACGATGGAATCTTCTATCTCGTTCTCTTGTTCCGATTTGAGCGCTGCCGCTATAGCGGCTTTTTTGCCTCTGTACTCTTCTTTGTGTGTGTTGTCCTGTTGACAAAGACGAGATACTGACTTTATAAGGCAATTTTTCAGTTTTTTGATATTGAATTGGAATGGAATACCTAGTGATATTCATCACTTGCAAGGTGCGGCGACGAGGCCAAAGGATAAAGGGGTTATTATTAGAGATGCCAAGAATATTCGGCAACTATTCGGTTTTCGGCCAGTTTGCCGAATATTAAATATTTGGCCGAATGTTGCCTACTATTCGGCCTAATACCGATTATCTGTTGCACCTACCTAAAAAGAAAAATTACACAAAAAATATCCAAAACCTAGTTTTATATTAAAAATGTATTCTTGGAAAGTTGGTAAATACGAAGACCCTTTTTTGAGCATTTATTGATTACAAAATATTTTATTTTTATCATGGATCTGATTCCCTCTGATTCTTGTGTCATGGAATTGACTTTAACTACATTCATTAATTCTGTTCAACTACAAATATATCTTAGCAAAGGTTGTGCTTTGTCGGCGAATACTTTTCATGATAATTGTGACTCAAAATTTAATGTTCGCATGTCATGCCGAATACTCGGCGCTTCGGCCGAGAGAGGGGCCGAATATTCGGTATTCGGCCAAAACCACTATTCGGGGCATCTCTAGTTAATATTATGTATACTTTCGCTAAACACATTCGGCTATCCTGCTCATAAGACCGACAGGAAAATAATATATCTCTACTCCGTCTCAGCAGAAAGTGTTCGGCGGCAGGATAGATGTAATGAACACTTAAGCTACGAAACTACATTGTCTCAATTCGTCGGTTTATAAACACACGCTGAGAATGCCACCACATTTTGCGACGCAGTATCAACTTGAGCAGTCGACGTGTAAAGTCTAGTTTTGCGTGTACTGTTTCGGTCAGCTTCAATAGATGGCGACCAAAGTTGCCAAATATATCGTAACACAATTTTGTTACCATATAAATAAGGATGTGTATGTGTAGCAATATATTTGGCCAATTTGGCTATCTATTTGATGCTGATTGCAGTTTGCAGAGAGCTTTTTACGTTTGCGGTGTGATTTGGCTTTTATATTTTAAAAATATCGGGTCGCGTCGTCCAAATCGAAGCCAAATAAATCGATCGCATCGCATGAATATCACTTTTATAGTATGGACATAAGAGCTTCTTCTGACCGTTGCATAAAATAATAGATCGTCAGGCTGGTACAGTAATCGACTAATTGAAGTAACAGGCCTAGGTCTCATCATAGAGCAGGACGTGTTTTGCAATAACTAACTGGCTGGATTTCGTCCACACAGAGACTCGCGCACAAAACGGCCAGTGTAGACGTGCCTCGGCCGAGGCGCTCGTGTTGTATCGACATTTTTAGACGTGATCGCGCGCGCCGCCTCGGCCGAGGCACGTCTACACTGGCCGTTTTGTGCGCGAGAAAATTGCCTCGCGCGTATGCTCGCTCTGTGTGGACCCGGCTATTAACGTTCCTTGGATGATCGAAGGTTTCTTCTGTAGGTATAGGTACTAAATATTTACAAGTATACAGTTTAGGTTTTTCCTGTTATGATAATATTTTGTAATAGTTTAGCGTAAGTTGGATTATAAAAAGGAATGGCGTACCTACTTTAAGCCCTTTAAGGCATTAAAAAACGAACTATGCTTGTGAACTAAAGACGCGGGTATAAGTTGGTATAACAGTTTATTTATAGGTTGCACACTTTGCATAGTGCACACCTGTGGCAGTTTATAGCCTTGTTGTCTAGACAAGCTTTTAAATTGCTATTTTTAACATGATGTTTCTCAGAGTGAGCTGTTACTACTTATTTATTACTAAGTGTAAGTACATAATGATTTTAGTTTTTTTCAAGTATGTTCATACTTCTTAAAGTTTTTGGGAAAATTCACACAAAAGTTTTCTCTCTTTTCAAATGTAAAATGCACATACATGACCAATTTTAATGGATAGCCTGCAAAGGAACACCTCGGAAGTGTTGCTTAAAAGGAACTTGAGAAAATAATCACAAACGCATGGAGAAAGTTTTGGTCTTTGAAAGAAGTTTTTAAGGCAAAAGAAATACCAACAAGGCAGAAATTTCAATAATAATACCAGTAATAACTTATGGTTGCCAAACTTGGGGACTTACAAAAAAGCAGCACCAAAAACCTAATGTGTGTCAAAACCATATGGAAATGTCCTTTAAGTAAATTGAGCCAACTTAAGGTTTTAAGGCACTTTCCCTCCAGCCTATTATTTTTTTCCCACACTGTATAACACTATAACAGTTATCATAGCACAGTAAATAAGCTTTGAAGTTAACAAAGGACTTGTTTCAGCAGGTTTCTTTTCCATTATCAAAATTGCATTGTAAATAAAAGGTTGAGAAATAACTGTTCTTGTTTGCAATATTTTTCCATTACAATAGAAATCATATAGAGTTAGGTAAGGTAATGTGTTTTGTTGGAGCAATGACACTGACAGTCATTAGGAACCAGTTAGACTCCCTTTCACCTGCTAATTTGTACAATCACCATCAGATATATCCGAGTGCAAGGATGCTCCCATCACTGGAATTCTTCTTAAACACATACAAGAAAATAATATAAAACTTTAACGGCTCTACACTTTCTGGTACTTGTGATCTTATATATTATTCATTTCTTATTTTTTTCCTTATGTTGGCATGCTTCTTAACTGTCAAAACTGTCCCCTTTCCTGCTCTTTTTCTAATGAACTGTACATAATGTCCTGTGTTGTCTGTGATGTCCATAACAATAAATGTTTTTGTTCTAGGTTCGCAGCATAATTCCTTTTATCAAATCAAAATTAATTATTCACTGAACATTATCATCGTGTGTGGTACGTCATAAAACGTCGTCATTGGCAAAATCCCTCCTGCCAAACCCACAAGAGGGGAAAGCCATTTACAAAAATAAATAAATATCTGAGTCGCCAAGGTGCTCAAAAGACCTCAGAATGCACTCAGCTGAGTTGTAACTGATAAGAGGAAAAGTATTAAAATTATCCAATTGTAAAACCACCAGCCCAGTGACCAGTGTCAGCGTACTACTTCTGTAGGACCTGGCATTATGCTGAGTGTTCACCTTTTTCAGTATAATTATATACAGTGTACAAGTTAGTTATCTTTTTTTTTCTCTTTCTTTCTCTGTATGTATTGTATAACTGTGTACTTATACTGAAATAAATGATATTCTATTCTATTCAATTTTTTTTTAAATTGCAACAAAATACTACATTTTATTGGAAGTGTGCAAAGTGTGTCCGTAAAACAAATCAACTGTGGAATTGTTTTAAACCTGACCTTCAGGTTGCTAATCAGACAATGCTATGTTTTCACTACCAAGACCAATAAGATAATAATAGGAAATGTTAACTTACACCACTTTAAATTTTGTCAACAATTCTTGCAAGTCAATGCAACAATTTAAAACTAGTTCACATTCCATTATTTTTTGTTTGACTTGGGAAGTTGTTTAATTTTTGTCTTTGTTTGAGTTACATTCATAATATGTTGAGAAGCTAATTATTAATGAAGAATTATTGTAAACACATAGTTACTTTAATTCAACAATTCTTTACATTGCATACATATTAGAGATCAGCAAAACATAACAAATTTATAAATTATGCTTAACAATCATAAAAGGTTTTAGCACCCTTCATAATCAAGTAAGGTGGTATTGTGTCTGAGGGAGGGCATTGCCCAAAAAGGTTTATAAGGTTTTGTGGATTTATTCTAACATTCAAAGGTTTACTCACCGGCGCAACGAAATCTGCATTTTTATTTTTATTGCAATCCCAGCCATCACCAATACAGTCAGAGTAGAGAGTCAGTAGAACTACATCCACCAACAACCACACTAAGGATGTCAGCAAGATTATTCTGCATGTGTGAATCCTTATCTTGCTTCTAAACATGTTTACTTCTACACTTCACTGCCACATAACAATTCGTACACGCTGGTTTCTTAAAGGTCGCGCTGACCGAGTGATAGGAAACTACTCGCGGCGACGATAATAACCACCGATCCAATAAAAGGCGTTAAACTAATATCTACGGCAATTATCACAGAAGAACAGTTAAATTAAAACGAGAGATAATAAGTATGCGAATATTGGAAGTAGGTTTCCGGATCCAAAATGTGGATATCGCACCGATGTTTTTACAACTTTTATGGCGAACACATCTTATGAACTTTATCCGCACTACCGTATTTATTCGCAACCCGACACGTTTCTTTTTTTATGTTTTATTTGTTTTGAGTAAAATACTCTACACTCCGTGAATAAATTTAATGAGTTGGAAGGAGTGCATGTCGGCTGGCTAGCGGTAATGAGCGGTCGACAATCGAAAACGTAGACCGTAGACGTCACGTCAAAAGTCAAACCAAACTTTCTACCTCGCGTCATCTCTTCGTGCTGGTGGCCGTGCAGGTATTACCAACTGAATAAATAAAATGTAGGGGGAAAAGATTTGCGGCCGTAATTTACAAACTTATTAATTTGTAATCTTACTATATAATCCTTTAACAATATTTTGCTAATCATCGTATAGTTTTTTAGATGGCTGAACATAATGTAATGCGGACATGCGTATCTAAAAAAAAACAAAAATACGTTCAGATACTAAAAGTTACTGGTTTATTCATATATTATATCGTTTTCTACTTTCACCTGCATATTTCTACTATTTATTAAAATGTAAGTAGTCGACTACGGAACCCTAAAAACATGCTAAAAACCATACCTATCCGTAGAAATATGTTTATTAAAGTGTGCCACCATTTTAAAATCTAGTCAATAATATTATGTTTTGGAACGTACTGTGCTTGTGAATGTCAATGTCAGAGAGAGAGAGAGACGTCAACGTTATCTTTGTTTGTCACCATCCAAGATTATTTTCGATTGCCGTCTAACAAAAATGTCGAAACAAACATTTATAAATTTGTTGTTCAGTAATCCCTAGCCAACAATAATACGAAGTTGTGAGATAAGTCAGTGCCAAGGAACGGTCCTAAATTTCCTAAAACAGTATGTGTTCAACTATAATATGAATTTCATAACTTTGGCCTCAAGTTCAGAATTGTCATTGTAAATGTTTAAGTGTCTTATTAGACCGGTATAATTAATAAATATATTTGTAACGATGAACAGAGGCAAGAACAGTAATTCTAAAATGGCAAGACCCGAGACAACTGAAGAAACAAATGGGTACAAGCTCCTCAACAGTGAAAGTAAGCCTCCAGATATTAAACATGGAAAAGAAAATTCCTGGGTGGCGGGGGTGCAGATGTTTGTGTCTTTCTTGCTCGCCGGCTTCGGCATGGTTGCTGCAAGTCTTCTGCTTGATGTGGTGCAGCATTGGAAGGTGTTTGAGCAAGTATCTGAAGTGTATATACTAGTGCCTGCCCTCTTAGGGCTGAAAGGAAATTTAGAAATGACGTTGGCATCGCGTTTGTCTACTCACGCCCATTTAGGGCATCTGGACACAGACCTGAGCGCATTAGTGGTAGGAAACTTGTGTTTGATACAATGTCAAGCTGTTCTGGTAGGATTTCTAGCAGCCATGGCTGCAATAGCAATGGGTTGGATACCAGATGGGCAGTTTGATATTCACCATGCATTACTGCTTGCAGCATCAAGTGTTCTCACTGCTTCATTTGCCAGTTTTATCCTTGGCCTGATCATGATTGGTGTGATTGTTATTTCAAAGAAATTAAACATTAACCCAGACAATATTGCCACTCCAATTGCGGCTAGTCTAGGTGACCTGACAACTTTGGCACTGTTGTCATGGATTGCATCGCAGCTGTACTCAAATATTGGCACAAGTGTTGTACTGCCATCTATTATTATCACTGCTGGCGCAATTCTTGTGCCGGTCTGTGGTTACATTGCCTGGGATAATAAGTTCACTAAACAAGCTTTAGATGAAGGGTGGGTGCCGGTTGTCTCTGCCATGGTTATCAGCAGTATTGGTGGTTTAATTTTAGACTACACAGTAGTTAACTATGAGGGTATTGCAGTATTTCAATTAGTTATTAATGGTATAGGAGGCAACATGGTAGCAGTGCATGCTTCTAGACTGTCAACTGTGTTACATACAGGAGACAAGCCCGGGCCTCTTGTTGGCAAAACAACAAAATTATTACTCTTGATGGTCATACCAGGACAGTTGATATTTATATACACTATAGGCTATTTGAAAGCTGGCCACACATCTATGACCCCTATATTTATCCTCATTTACATGTCAGCAGCCTTGCTGCAAGTTTTCCTCTTATTAGCTATTAGCCACCACATGGTTATATGGATGTGGAAGATGGGAATGGATCCTGACAATTCTGCCATACCATATTTAACAGCACTGGGAGACCTGCTGGGCACAGCTTTGTTAGGTGTCGCTTTTCATATACTATATGCCATAGGAGATAAAGACAAAGATTTGGGAGATTAATGTATGTACTTGAGATAATTCAAGTGGTCTTTGTTCAGTTTCAGTTGTATCAATTTTACCGAGGCATTTTGTTTTATCTAGTGCCATTCAAAACTATATCATATAGTCATCCTTTTTGACTGAGCACATATCTCAAATTTACTATATGCTAAGTGTTAAAATTAAGTAGTTTTTATTTGGTTATCTAATTTATCTACAAAAATAAATATTATAGTGCAAAAAAAATGATTAATTGTTTAATAGTGTTCCAGTTTGTATTAAAATAAGTTATGCTTACTGCACAATGAAATCCAATTAACATTTTTAGATAACAATATTAAGATAAACTGCATATTATCAATGACTGTTACTTAAGTTTTACTCAGTACTTATGAATTTGCCAGTAACTTTGTTTGTTTTGTGTAATTGGGGATAGATTTAAACTATTTAAAGGCCAATAAGACAGCCGTTTTTGGGCCTGTTCCCTAATTAAGTGACTGCGCCTGTGTCACCTGATGGACAGATTTTTATTTTATCATTTTTTTTTCATTACATTTGGAGCTCCTCATTCTGGGCGGGATAAATACATTACAACTTGTTCCGAAAAGATAAGATTATTTCTGTGAAACTGCCCTTCTATTGTATAGAATAGGGAACTGTCTATTCAATCCACCACATTTTATTGAAATCTAAAAAAAACTTCAACTAAATAAAGGTCGGTAATACCTTTATTTGGCGTAATCAAACTCCATGCGACTATGCTTACAATTACTTAAATAAATATATACTTAAATTGTTTGTAAATGTATTGTTACTTAATTTGCATGTGTCATTAAGAACTTGTGTGATTATTAAGTCAAAAAATTGTGATTGTTATTCCTATTTATTAATATGTATATTAGGTAATTTTAACAAGGTTACAATTGTTCTGACTATAAGGAAAATAATAAAGTGAATTGGTGCTACTGTCTGTTACTAAATAAGTTTACACTTTTCAATGTGACTACATGTACTTTTTTGAATTGCCAAACTATTTTTGTATAGAGTAACTATTATGATAGCAAAATACCTGTCACACAAAACTATATTTTACAATATATTTGATATTTAAATAAGTCTTGTGTTTTTTCTTCTCTTCCACTTCCTTCATGTTGGCACTATTAACGTTCTGTCACCCACTTCCCGCTTTTCTACTAATTTTTGTATTCGTCATGTGTTTGTCTGTGATGTTCATAACAATTATTCGTTTTTAGGTTTTCCCAACCGCACCTCCCAGACTACCGAACATTCTCCTCACGTGTGAAAGTCAAAAACCGACATTGGCAAATTCACCCCGTGCAAAATTGCGGGGAGTAAAAGCCAGATAGGATAAAAAAAAAAAAAAAAGAAAGTCTTGTGTTTTGTATGTATTCTCAATTCCACCAGGAGATAACTATGGCAAAGACTATGTGGGTGTTTGTAAATATGAACAGATACCCTTGAAAATTATAAATTTGATTGCTGCATCTGCATGCAAATTTGACATTTTAAATAACACTTGCAGTCTGTGCTATCAAAATCACCACCAACTTAGTATGGTGTAACTACTATTGTTTGCTATGGATTTTACATATAGGTAAGTTTTAAAGCCACCATTGTTTGTGTTAAAAATCTAGTACCCATTCAAATTATACTTTCAAATACAGTGTAAACTCCTCAACATTTTTTTTATGGGACTGAACACTGATTTTTGAAGTTTTTATTATATGGTGATGAAAAAAGTTAATTGATTAGTAGACAGCTAACCCAAGTCAGACGATTACTATATATTGTCATCAAAACACAAAATGATAGCTTAAAAACTTTTGGTCTTACAAATCTACGGGGCATTATAACCCTGGCTAAGGAGTTTAAATGAAATGAAAGAGTGAATTTAGATTTTCTTTTATTGGCTTATGCTAGTATCTGTTTACTTGACTTCACGCAATCTTCGCACAGCAGATCGGCAGGAGGAGGCAGCGGTGGTGGAGAACACCCAGGCACCTCCAGCTACGGTCCTCTTGCAGCGCTTGCAGGACCAGATACCAACACAGGAACGCTTCATGGCATCCTGGAAAATGGGAATAGTATTTGTTAAGAATAAAGAATATAAATGTATGAAATAATGTATGTCAACATTTGCATCTGTTAAAAAACGAACAAAAGGTTGTTAGTAGGATGCACTAGTGGATGTGGATATGTTCATACTTTCAATAAGCAACTTGTAATTCATTAGTTAATTTGTTATGAACAGATCTTTAAAGATACCGGCAGTGTTGGAGAATTGTGAATAATCAATTGCAATAGTGATTCAACCCCACCAATAGATATAAATATTCTTTATTGTGCACCATAAAGTTAAAAAATACATAGAAAGTGACATACAAGCTTAAGACTTAAATAGCGATCTCTTCCAAACAACCTTTGGGTAGCAGGAACAGGAACGTTAAGTACTTACAACTTTGAATGGGTAGTGCCAATATACATATAAATTGACATTTTATAAACTTGAAAAATAAAATATACATACAAGTACCTACAATAAATATATACACAACATATATAATCATTTAAATTAAGGCAAGTTAAGGCAGCGATGGGTAATGTAATTTTAATAGATTTTTAAAAATGGGAAGGGATTTAGCACATCTGATATCTAACGGCAAAGCATACCACAGCCGAATAGCTCGAAAAGTAAAGAGTTAATGTAAAATTTTAATGTAGAAGATGGCGGAGCAAGGAGATGCTTGGAAGAAAGATAATTGAAACGCTCTAAGATATAGAGGGGTAGTGGGGTTGAAAAGAATATTATACAGAAGTGTGAGAACTTAATATGAATAGTAAGTGTTCTAGTTGCCTAGGATAACAAATACAATTATAACCAAAACTAACCTTTCCACAGAAGGAGCAAGTGTATTTAGCGTGCTGTGTCACTTCCATCTTCTTGACCATCTTACGGAGGGAGGCACCGTAACGTGTGCCATATTTGCCAGTGATTCCAACCTTTTTCGTGCGTTTGGCCTGAAAAAATCGAGGAGAGCGGTTTAACAAACGATTTCACTTGACACCATCACAAAGTTCAATACCTGAGCGAAACTGATGAAATAGCCTTAACATGATTTAGAACACTGTGTCACCACTTGTTTCAGTTAATTGAACTCGGATTTTACACCAAGATTGCAGTAATATTTACGAGTTTAATTTCTCACCATTTTTGATAACCTGTCTAACACAACAGTTGACAGAAGAGAAAAGAAAAAGACAGAAAATTGGTTATGGTAAATAAAAATTAAACTTTTTTGGATTCCAAGTTTTTTAGCAACGTCCTTAGACTGTTAATAACACACGGCACATGTAACTGGTACAAAATTAATAAATTCGAGTGCTACTTGCGCAATCGTCGTGAGCTGAAAGCTAAATAAATGCAGCAGCAACGAAAGATACTGAACTCGTTTACTTTTTGTAGTTGTTTTTATTATTTTTGTGTAAGTATAACAGAAGCAAGCTACATGCTCCATGTGCAATAACTATGTAAAAAAAAGGTATTACAAATTAAAGTACTCATTAGTATTAAAATATTTGAGTTGTAAATTACTTACTTGTAATTACTTTAGTCACAGACCTAAAATTTATACTTAACTTTAGTCCTTGGATATTTTGTGAAAATTTTAATCTTTCCTTGAAATACTTGAGAGATTGTGAACTTTGTTTTTGTCTATGGGTAAAAAATGTCACGGTGACATTGACATAATGACATTTCTTTAACCCTACTTTATCTGTGATTTCAACGACCTACAAATCGGAAAAGGTCGATCCTACGGTTTAACAAAAACCGTCCAGATCATCAGGACGGCATAGATTTAGCTTCATCCAGAATCAAACATGTTGCGAACGATTGTATTACGAAACCAGTTACTAAACAATAGTTTAAATAAAGTGGTCAGGAGCAATATCACGAGATGTGTAAGCACCGAGTTGGCCCGTCGAAAGCACCCTAGCAAGTGAGTTTTGCTGTAATTGTTTATAAAAAAAATTAACAATTAGTATATTTTCCTAATTTCAGCTATTAAGTTGGACCTTTTGTTTTCATAAGTTACGTTATTTCGTATTTGCGTAAGTTCCAGTAGGTTTAGTTAGCGGTAACAATTGCATAACCGAGACGTCAAATGGTCTTCACCTTGCGAATTGTCATCACTGTCATCAGACGTGAACATGATCAGCACCCGTCAAGCCTCACCAGTCCACGTGTAAACATTAGTGTTGTGAAAAATGTAAGAGGAATGTAATTTGTAACTCCTTGAAACCCTATTTGAACACATGTAACATGTTACCCTAGTATATATACAAAATACTACAGGTCCTAACATACATGTGTGTGTAAATTCTATAAAACATTAAAATAGATTAAACTTATATTGGAGTTTACAGTGTAACTTTCATACACAACACACACAATTATATACATTTTTATTGCCAGCTCTTTTTAATTTTTTAATTACTTTTAAAGATCGGTTAAATTGAATGGCTAAACATCGTTAACCAATTTAAATACCTAGGACATTTGGTGAACGCTGACCTTAAGGATGATGCCGATATTGAGCGCGAGCGCAGAGCGTTGTCCGTCAGAGCGAATATGATAGCCCGCAGGTTTGCTCAGTGCTCTAAAGAAGTCAAAATCAGTTTGTTCAGAGCCTACTGTACGAGCTTCTACACAAGCAGCCTGTGGGCGGACTTTACGTATAAACGGTACAACGCCCTACGCGTTCAATATTACAACGCGTACAGGGTGCTGATGGGCCTGCCCAGATTCTGTAGCGCGTCAGGGATGTTCGCGGAAGCGCGGGTAGACTGCTTCTGCACCACGATGCGCAAACGAGCCACATCCCTGGTGCGCAGAGTACGGGCCAGCTCCAACAGCATCCTGACCATGATTGCGGACAGGGTTGATAGCTTATATATAAATAACTGCTGCATGATTCATGTGCGCAGGAATAGATGGGCAGATTTTCTTTAAACTGGTTTTTGAGAAAATCTGCTTACTTATTTATTTTAGAAACTATATGATTTTTAGGGTTCCGTACCCAAAGGGTAAAAACGGGACCCTATTACTAAGACTCCGGTGTCCGTCTGTCCGTCTGGCCATCTGTCCGTCTGTCTGTCAATAAGAATATTTTTTCTAAGAATTTTCTTGTTGTCTCAGAATCAGTCTCACCTTGCAAATCAGTTTCATAGGATGCCTTTTACCACTGATATATTAAGTTATTGGTCATATAGTTATTGTAACTAAAGATAGTACCGAGTTAAACATTCATTATTTTAACACATTATTATTTAATAAAACTTGTATAGCCCAGGACAGGACCACACTGCAAGTGTAATATAACACAAACTTAAGTTATCCTAATATTTATTAGTGTGGTATGGTGGCCCATTTAAATTCTATATTTTTACTAGCCTAGACATGAAGCTGAGACTGCTAACTCATACCAAATCAGATTTCCTCCTGTCTGATAAGAAGCTTATTTGTCATTGCCCTGACATTGATAAGTTACAAGTATGTTTATATATAAAATGAAACTTCTTTAGTAATGACCTCTCTAGTAATATAAATTCAAAACTTAATTTTATTACATTTATCATGCAACTTATAAGTTTACCTGTAGCCTGTACCTACCCCATTACTTTTTAGGGTTCCGTACCCAAAGGGTAAAAACGGGACCCTATTACTAAGACTCCGCTGTCCGTCTGTCTGTCACCAGGCTGTATCTCATGAACCGTGATAGCTAGACAGTTAAAATTTTCACAGATGATGTATTTCTGTTGCCGCTATAACAACAAATACTAAAAACAGAATAATATAAATATTTAAATGGGGCTCCCATACAACAAACGTGATTTTTTTGCTGTTTTTTTTCGTAATGGTACGGAACCCTTCGTGCGCGAGTCCGACTCGCACTTGGCCGGTTTTTAAATATATATTTTAGGGCTTTCTCTGCCTGTCAAGTTTTGCAATCACAGAATGTTATTCTTGAGGATGCTGGGAATCCAATTTCAGAACTGATATGGTTAAATTGGATGAAATCAAATGATGCAATTATAAATAAAATTTAAATTTAATAATATTGTCCTATTATCAATTTATCATCAGATCAAACATTTAAAGTATTTCATGAACTCTCTATAGGATGCTTCCAGATGCTTGACAGATTAGGCTTGTTAGCATAATGATAATGGAGATAACACGAATTCAGTAGTTCCTTAGTATCAATTTTTCTTACATCTGGTTACAAAGTAGGGTTTGTAACTTGGATAATAATTGTATTAATGATCCTTTGCCTGCTTTGCACGAGAGTGCTTCCGCGATAGCATCTCGTGCGCGAGATTGACTACTCGTCCGTTTCTGATTAATACAGTCAGAAAAAGACAGGTAGTCTATCTCGCGCGCGATATACTGTCGCAGAGGAGAGCGGGAGAAAGGAGCTGATGATTAAATCATAGGTAGATTGGATAGAAAAAAAAGTATCTTCCTAATGTTTGTAATTTATACCAAATAATTGGCATTTTTACGAATTTTTTTTATGATATTAAAGTAATATATTTATTGCCTGAAAACATATTTATAAACATTGCAGATTACTCTCAACGTCACACGTCAAGCGAGTGCTCGCCTCCCCACAATGGACCCCACAGCTGAGGCACTACTCCGACCTGCCCTCGCACTCGAAGGTGAACCTCCCGGCGCTGTCGCCCACCATGGAAAGCGGCTCCATCGTCAGCTGGGAGAAGAAGGAGGGGGATAAGCTCAGTGAAGGTAATTTAAAAAACTGAATAATGCTGGGATTTCATAAACTTTGTGTATCAAATCAGTATATCAAAAGTCAAGGATATATTAATAAGGTACTTAAATTATTACATAAAGGCTACTTTTTACAAGAAAGTCTTCGTAATTTACGTAAGGCCACGGACTGACGGCATGCACACAACCGATGGTGCGGCCAGCGGGAGATGTTGCGACCGTTGCCGCCCTCCGCCGCGGCTGTCCAAGGTAGATTCAAGTCTATACATTTAGATCGAGTCAGTCGGTGCCGAGCGGCGTGAGGCGTAAGCGGTGGTTCGGGTTACGGTACGCTAGCCTAACGTGGATTGGAAACACACACCATTGAATTTTTTGGCCCTGTGTACATTATGATTTACAAACACCTTTTTCACAGGCGACCTGCTCTGCGAAATCGAAACAGACAAGGCGACCATGGGCTTTGAGACCCCCGAAGAAGGCTACCTGGCCAAGATCCTGATCCCGGCCGGCACCAAGGGCGTGGCCGTCGGCAAGCTGGTCTGCATCATTGTGGAGAACCAGGCTGACGTTGCTGCCTTCAAGGACTTTAAGGATGACTGTAAGATACTGCATTTGAATATCGAGGAATTTTGGGGAAGCCAACTTGGCAACTATGCATATCCCTCCGCTTGCTCATTTCGAAATTGTGCAGATTTAGTGCCTGTGTTATCATAGATGTTTTTTTGATCGAGTATTGAGAGTTGAGACCTTGTTCTGAAGATACTGCATACGAATATCGAGGAATTTTGGGGAAACCTGCTTGGCTACTGTGCATATCCCTCCTCTTGCTCATTTCGAAATTGTGCAGACAGAGAAACGTCTGACGCAGGACAGCGTCATCTAATCCAGGTATCAAATTTGCGGACACAATTATTTTTCTACTTTTTTTTTACTTAATTTACGCACCTGAGGGTGTCTAATGTCATTGCGTCTCACTCTCATTAAGCAAAATGTGAGACGCATTGCACATTGGACAAAGAAATTGGATATTATGTGGTTCCATCCTGAGTTAGTATTTATTTACCTATACTTATACATAAGATATGCCTAACAATTTATGACTAAGATGCATGTAAAATACTTTGGTGACTAATGATTACTAGTTTTGTTTGCACATTTAAAAGTTTACATCAGTTCCATACGAGTATGACATTGCATGGTGTGATAACTCATTTAATTCATCCACAGCCACTGGAGCTCCTGCGAAGCGCCCAGCCCAAAAAGGTTACCTATTAAACATAACTAAAACTTCTGTTGCATATTATCTAATATCTATATTCGGTCACTGTACAACCAACACTTACTAGTCTAAAGGTGCGTCCAGATTAAGCGAATGTGTCAGAAGTGAGCATTCTACAGCAAACTAGCGTACGCACTAACGGCGCGTTTGCTAGAAGTGGACGCATGTTTCGCTTTGCCATCGTCGACACAATAATTGACTATCTGTGAACTACATACAACGAAATAAGATCTAGAAATGCGTAGTTAGTGTGTGACTCGTTGTTGAATTGGCGTTGAGATACGAGTTTAGTTTGTAGGTTTTTCTTAGTAAGTTTTGATTGTCAATAGACTGAATGCTTTATTTTTTTTTCTTGCATACTTCTTGATTTTCATTCTATATACTTCTTCTTTTATTTATGCCCTTAAACTATTCGTAAGACTATCTCTTAATTTTTTCACGTTAGGAATAAATTAATCAAAGTAATTTCATGTAGTTATTTTTTTAAACTGGTTCATATCTTGAAACTTTTGAAATGTCTTTACCACCGTCTGCTTTGTAGTCGTCATCAGATACGGGTTACGTATCAGTATCGGGTATATCGGGACGAGCATGGTGCTCAAAAACTGAGCATCCACTCCAGGGGCCCGTTTCTCAAAAGCTTGTATAATACAAGTGGAAGTCCCTTTCTAACCAAAGCTGTCAAAAAGTGACATCCGCTTGTATTACAAGTTACAAACTTTTGAGAAACGGCCCCTGGGCCACTAAACGAGTGCTCCGTCGTGCACTTTTGACGCCAACGCCGACCAGCCTACATTTGTTAAAACAAAGCGTGCGTTTCCTGGCCGAGGCGTCGCTTTTATATAACTGATGGCGACTGTACAATGCGCATTGTAATTTCAACTTTACCGTATTAAAAATAAGGTGTATATTCCAGCCCCGGCAGCTGCCGCCCCGGCCGCGCCCGGCGCCCCTGCCCCCGCAGCCGCCCCCGCGGCCCCCACGGCCGCCCGTGCCCCCCTCGCCGCCCCCGCCCCCGCCGCCGCCCCGCCCGGAGGTAGGGTGTACGCGAGCCCCATGGCCCGGAGACTGGCCGAGATTAGGAACATCCGACTGGGAGGTGAGAGGATGGTGCAGGGGCTTTTTGTGAGTGCAAGTGAGGCTTGGATGGATAAGGGGACTGAATGATTAATTTTGTAAATGCTAAAGGAAATATTTTTGTTTTTGCTAAACTGCTTTGATTCTGCGACAACTCGCTTAGATGACAAGGACAACCTAAATCGAATTTAATAGAATTGATGAATTTTTGTACAATACAATATAACAGTACAAAGGCGAACTTCTAATGATCGAATGATTTATATGTTTACAAATGAATTATTGTGTTCCCTGTTACAAGATCACATCATGTGATTCACGTGTATGTACACAGTGGTAGTTACATCTTCTGAATGACTTAACTTTTCAACTTGTAAGGTGAATGGATGTCTGCTATACAATTATTCTCTTTCTTTGTTTTAGTTAATGTCAAAGAAGCGTCTGCATAAGATTCCTCCCTGGTTATTTTTTATATTTATTCTGTATTTTTTTTATTTGGTTAATCTAGCGTAGCTATTTTATGCCTGAAACTTGTACAGTACCTACTTTTAGTTTATATTTTTTCTACTTTTATTACGCTTTTTGTGTAGCCTTTGCTCGTAAAGTTCGTATTTTCTCGAGTTTGTTGTTTTTTAGAGTTACAATACTTGTATTTAGTATATTAGTTGCTTTCTTTTAAACGACTATAGTCTATTTGCTTCGAAATGGACTAGAACAACCACATTCTTCTTAAACCTTACACTAGTTTACACATCGAATACAATCAAAGAATCTTTGCTCTATTGCCAAGGCGCTAAGGTGCATCCAGATCTGGCGAGTGTGCCGTTAAACAAGCGCTGTATTTACATCTTAATACGTAAAGAAAACAATGCTCCTTCCATAAAAAAAGTCCATTTTATACATGATTCCAATTCAATAACCGCTTTTTTTCGAAAATTTGAAAAGTTAGAAAAGTGGAATCTTGAGCGTTGCGAGATTTTCAAGGCACGTGAAACACAAATATTATCAACAAACCAACTGCAAAATATCAAACTAAATCAAATCCAAATGAACGTTACTAAATATTCATCATTCAAAATCATCATGTAAAGTTCATCATGTAAATCATCAGATATTGACGGCAATTATATTCATCCTTTCACTCCAGGTACGGGCTCCGGCCTGTACGGCTCCCTGAAGAGCGGCGACCTCTCCGCCGCCGCCGCGCCCCCCGCCCCCTTCTCCGTGCCCGCCCCCGCGCCCGGCGCCACCTTCGTCGACATCCCCCTGTCCGGCATGAGGGAAACCATTGCCAAGAGACTGAGCGCGGCGAAACAGCAGATACCTCATTACCAGCTCGTTGCTACGGTTAATGTTGAGAAGACATTGGAGATGCGAGAGAAGATCAATGTTAGATTAGCTAAAGAAAGCCCCGGTGTTAAGGTAACTGTGTTTTTTGCTTAAGGCTGTTCCATCGGTTTGCCGCTGTCTCTGTCACATTTCGCAAGAAAGAACGGGAAAGAGTATGCGCGCCAAGTGTCCATTTTGATCGAATTTTGTCGATTTTTATTTATTTTAAAAACGTTACCCTACAATATCGAAATTCGAAAGCTATGAAATTACTATTTAAGTTAAGATTGTTTTTTCTTCTTTTTTTTCTTTATAGTATTACATAATAAATAACCGAGTAAAGTTGGATTAAAAGTCCGAGTTAGAGGTTACTTTGGGAATTAATTGTATCGAGCGAAGTGTCATACTAATAATATAATATAATTAATAATTCGTGTATCGGAAGCTATGATATTAAAGATAATATAGTCAAGAACTACATATATTTTTTCCACGTCTACGAATATAAACACCTCTTAGAAAAACATGATCATATAAGGAGATTTTTCGCCTTCTGGCTCAGGGAACCGCCTTAACGTATCTATAAGACTAGGTTCTGTGGTACCTTCGTCAATAAACCACCACTTTCTGGTATGAGGGAAATCATTGCCGAGAGACTGAGCGTGGCGAAGCAGCAGATTCCTCATTATCAGCTGGTTGCTACGGTTAATATTGAGAAGACATTGGAAATGCGAGAGAATATCAATGTTAGATTAGCTAAAGAAAGCGGTGTTAAGATAATTTTGCCTTCTACAATTTTTGTTTAGATGTGACTCTTAAGCGAGGTTTAGACTAGCGAGAACTTGAATTCTCGTAACATTGCGGTATCTGATAACATTTTTGAATGCAATTTACCCCGAGTTTACCTTAGTAGTCGGTAATGTAACGTAAATTTCATGCAAGTTCTTGCTAGTCTATAAGTTTGTCTACTCTGAAACTACCTTTGTGAACCTTTAAAGACCTTTCTGTCCAGTAAAATGAAAACTATTTCTATACTATTATCTATACAATGTATATCGTTTAATTGGCAATACACAATACACCAGTCCTTAGAATTTAGTGTTCTTAATACGCTAAGCAAGGTTTTTTTTTTTTTCAGGTGTCCGTGAACGATTTCATCATCAAAGCCGTGGCGGCGGCGTGCAAGCGCGTGCCCACCGTCAACTCGCACTGGATGGAGACCTCTATCAGACAGTACGTTTTTATGCTCTTTCTTTAGATACTTACGTCAAAATCATAGATAATCATTAGAGTAGAGCTACAATTAGGTAGACGAGTTATAAGATTTGAGAAGGTACCACAAAACGTATGGTGCCGTACATTGTCATCTACCTACTTCAGCTTTCAAATTTGCGGCTACGGTTTGGTAACTTGCAACTAAAAACACATAATTACCTGTTGATGTTGATATTTTGTAAAATTATGGTATTTAGTTCTGCTACACGATGTTTAGTTGAAATATGTAAAGATCAATTTCCACCGCCACACCCTAGAGTCGTCTACGGGCGACCTAGTCCCAATCGAAGTCCATTTAAATGTCTTTAATATCGTTTAAAATTATTGAAGATCATGTGTGGGGAGAGACTGATTAGGGTATTCTTCTACTATAAACTCAAATCAGTTTCTTTTTAGAACTCACAAAACGATTTGCCAATATGGAATTTACATGAAAACTGCTATAGTGACGTCACTATGTTTTTCGTAGCTACCTTTTTCTAATGATTAATTTAAATAAAGCACCAGTTTATTTCGTACATAGTGTAATTTATTTCAAATACAGAACACATCCCTATTGTGATAAGTAGTGTGTATTTGCGTACGTACACTATTATTATGTCTAATACTGACAATAACAGACCTTTTAATTCCGGATTTATATCCGAAATAAAATTCTTTTATTTATTTATTTAATGAGAATCATATTTATTAATCAATTTCAGATTCTCGAACGTGGACGTGAGTGTAGCAGTAGCCACGCCCACCGGCCTAATTACGCCCATCATCTTCAACTCGGACTCGCGCGGTGTCATCGACATCTCCAACACCATGAAGGAGCTCGCACAGAAGGCCAAGGACGGCAAGCTGCAGCCCCAGGAGTACCAGGGAGGCACTGTGACTGTCTCCAACCTTGGAATGTATGGTGAGTAACATTTTTTGACCGCGGGTGGCAAATGAAAGGGGGCGGCCAAATTTGCATTTTTCGGTGTAAAAGAACAATCAATCGACTACATTTGTATCCCACTGTGAATACGGAGGAGAGTCGTAGCCGGGTTAAACTTTGTTTAACGTTTTGATTTCCCCGTGTTGGATGATAAATAGGTACTATATTTATTTGATTAATTATTTGTTTCAGGCATCACAATGTTCAACGCGATCATCAACCCGCCGCAGTCGCTGATCCTGGCGTGCGGAGGCGTGCAGGAGCTGGTTATTCCCGATGAGAAGGCCGAGAAAGGGTAGGTGTCGAATGAATTACATTTTATAAGCTATGTTTTTATATTCTAGCCCATTGCCACCCAATCTGCCCGATACAACAATCATTTTATACAAAACCAGACTAAAAAAAAACTTCGGAAGTCGTCTCCTTATCTCAATACCTAAGGCCTAAGTGATATAGCTACTTTCCCTCTAAGTTAGATTTGATTAGATGACATGTTGCTTTCGTTGAAATTACTTAGTGCCTACGAGTATTCTCGGGACTAAGTTCTCAAAGCCTTTAGAATACAAGTAAAATATTGATTAGATTGGCTAAAATGGCTTAAGTCAATTTTTTTAGAATTCATTGATAATTTCTCCATGCAATTTCGCAGCTCCGTACATCACGCTATACTTTGGAATTTAAAACCGAATCCACCCGAATGATTCTAGGCCTTGCTGAGACTCATAAAAATTGTTGTTTCAGATTCAGATTAGCCAAATTCGTGTCGTTCACGGCGTCCGCCGACCACAGGGTGATCGACGGCGCGGTCGGAGCCGAGTGGATGAGGGTGTTCAAACAGAACATGGAGGACCCCGCCAACATCATCCTGTGAACACCCTGTACCCTGACACGCCCCATTTGTCCGCTGGACCGATAAGCTCGCTGCACTGAACCAGTCAAATTTGATCGACAGGGAACGGTTTGCTTTTAAATCGGTAGCGAGATACATGCGACCGTTCTGATGATAAAATTTTGTTGGGATTCAAGTACTTACAGACTTTTGGGCGTTAGGTTATGCCAATAAGTGTTACGTTTACCCTACGCCCCCAAATAGCCCTATCAAATGAGCACATGCACGACTTTGTGTGATTCGAAAAAAAATACAGTCGTGTGAATGTTTATACATATTAGCATTTATTGATATTCATGGGTATGTCGTTCGCTCGCTTGAGATTGTACATATAGCGTTATCAACATATCATTGTTTTTTTTTTCATCATTGTTTATTTTTGTTTTTTTAATCAGTGTTTTTACGAGCTTTTATCAGAAGGTCCATTGTATAAATCGCGGGTTAGAACTAGTAACCTCATATCCTTCGTTACCGTCGTCATATACATATATATTTTTTATTCATTATTGAATAGAATCGAGGCTGTATTTCAGCGTTGACCTTACACATTTTTGTATTGATATTGTTGAATACATTTTTGTATACATATAAGCACACAACATCGAAGGATGTGCGTTATTTAAGGGCTTATTTATTTAGTGTAAATGAAAGAATGATTACGTACAATTCAATAGTAAGAGAAACTGCTCCGAGATTTTTTATGGGTATTATTTCAATAAATTTAGAATGCATATGCATTATATAATTCCGAATTATATAATTCGAATGTATTTTGGAGTACAGATCTTTATTTATTTACTACTAGTGCCAGTTTGGGGACTGAAGTGAGCTTGGCAGAGTAGCTGGTGTACATATTGAACAAATGCCGCACGCGTAGTAACATAAAGGCCAATTCGTAGTTTTTCAACTTTCAACCCTACACCTTACATAAAACGGTCGAATTTGTAAAGATTTTTAGATTGCTGATTTTCTACAATATTGATTCCGATAGGCTATTTTTAATTGTGAACTTTATTTGTATTCATTTAGGATTGAATTTATAACAGATTGGGTCTTTGTATTATTGGGCGTGCGTTGTGACTCTCCGCAAGATATTGTTTTGTTATCATGCGTCGAGTTTTGATGCCGATAGATGATTTTATGAATGTTAGTAAATATATTTTATTTATAAATAAAGTGGGTTGTTTTATTTAACCCGGCTCAAGTAGATGGGCAGACAGTTTCATGTATTTGAGTATTTGACGGTCAACGTAAACCCTATCTTGTAGTCCATATTTATAGGTAAAAAACTCAAAATTATAAATTTGAATTTCTCTAAATACTCAATAAATACTTCTACTGTATTAAATCCCTTATTAACTCTAAAATCTCTAAACAAAAGAGATTTTAAAGAAGAACATAAAATTGTGTTGTGATGTTGGTGATGATGTTATGTGGTTGGTGTGGATGGTTGATTTATAGTTTCCTTCACAAACCATTTAACTAATTCGTGATTCCATTGCATTAAAAATTGCCCACAAACTAAATTTTTGCAAAAACGCTACTGGAACATCGCGTGAGACAACAAATTAACAGCTGAAACTTTGCACAAAACAGCTATTTATTTGGGCCCTCCCTAGAAGTGGTTTACAACCTCATTAGTTTATAGTCTGGTCACGGCCACGTTATGGCGTGAACGAGACATAAACGCTTGACGGCGTTGTGACGGGCACGTCACAAGGTTGTCACGCCATTATCGCGACGAGCACGTGTAATAAATTGTGACGTGAACGTGATAACGGATAAATTTGTAAGTAAATGGGCCAATTTTGTGTAGAATTTATTTTACGTTAGATTTTGATGAATTTTGGTAGATAGTTTGTCCCTGTTATATACTTACAATATAAGTTACGAAAATGAATGGTATTTTCGTTACCGGAAAATTAGGTACATACATTTTTTATTGGGAGAAATTAGGATTTCGTATTTGTTCCGCCCAAAATGAGGAGCTCTTAGAATGAACGAAATCTAACGAATAAAGAAATATAACAAAACATAAAAAAATACCCAAGACCC
Organism: Cydia strobilella; assembly: GCF_947568885.1. Lineage (NCBI taxonomy): Eukaryota > Metazoa > Arthropoda > Insecta > Lepidoptera > Tortricidae > Cydia > Cydia strobilella. The sequence continues at coordinate 6,383,380 of NC_086053.1, forward strand.
AAAGTGTAATAGGTACTTACATGGTAGGTACTCTGGTTTTAATAAAGTCTGAATGGGATGTACCTACGTAATTGGTACCTAACTGCCTAGTTTTAAGTTAGTTGGTTAAAATTAAGTACACAATAGTTTCAAATAACAATTTTATCCCCGAGATCAGTCCCTTAATAGGGTGAAATGGGTATTACTTAATTAACAAGGTTAAAATAAAAATAAAAATTGAGAATAAAACGTTCCCTACGTGAATACCTTTCACGTACCTATTTAAATATTTTTCCCTTCAGCAGCAAACATGACTGACGAAGTAGAGCCTGAAGAACAAAAAAAGGCAGTGAAAGAAATCGTAGTGGTGTTCGACGAGGGGACCTTCGTGCACGAAACTGGAGACACCTACGGGGGCTCCTTCGAGGCCAGGAAGAAGGACAGGTTCCTGAAGATGAACGGTAAGTAGAGCCAAAAGAAGCCAGTGAAAGAAATCGCAGTGCACAGTGGTGATACTGGTGTTCGACGAGAGGACCTTCGTGCACGAAACTGGAGACACCTACGGGGGCTCCTTCGAGGCCAGGAAGAAGGACAGGTTCCTGAAGATGAACGGTAAGTAGAGCCAAAAGAAGCCAGTGAAAGAAATCGCAGTGCACAGTGGTGATACTGGTGTTCGACGAGAGGACCTTCGTGCACGAAACTGGAGACACCTACGGGGGCTCCTTCGAGGCCAGGAAGAAGGACAGGTTCCTGAAGATGAACGGTAAGTAGAGCCAAAAGAAGCCAGTGAAAGAAATCGCAGTGCACAGTGGTGTTCGACGAGAGAACCTTCGTGCACGAAACTGGGGACACCTACAGGGGCTCTTTCGAGGCCAGGAAGGACAGGTTCCTGAAGATGAACGGTAAGTAGAGCCAAAAGAAATCGCAGTGCACAGTGGTGTTCGACGAGAGGACCTTCGTGCACGAAACTGGGGACACCTACGGGGGCTCCTTCGAGGCCAGGAAGAAGGACAGGTTCCGGAAGATGAAAGGTAAGTAGAGCCAAAAGAAGCCAGTGAAAGAAATCGCAGTGCACAGTGGTGATACTGGTGTTCGACGAGAGGACCTTCGTGCACGAAACTGGGGACACCTACGGGGGCTCCTTCGAGGCCAGGAAGAAGGACAGGTTCCGGAAGATGAAAGGTAAGTAGAGTCAAAAGAAGCCAGTGAAAGAAATCGCAGTGCGCAGTGGGGTTCGGCGAGAGGACCTTCGTGCACGAATCTGGAGACACCTACGAAGGCTCTTTCGAGGCGAGGAAGGACAGGTTCTTGAAGATGAACGGTGAGGAACTAGGACGGTTAATTACAGGTGAAATAGACTGAGAGACTGCCGGCCAACAGAAAATCCCGTCTTTGGCCAGGCGTGTTTCGTGCACCTACGAGGAGTCTTTCGAAGCGAGGAATGGTGAAATAAGCACTTTAATATTTAGTATGTTCCTACTAATAGTACCTAGACAGGAGCTAACGGTAGTAACGGTCAATTGAACCCATCAAAGGAAATCACCTTGCTACACCAACAGCACGTCTAAAACGACGAGGTAAAGAAATTATGTGTTTTACTCGATTACGTCTTGTTTAATCAAAGTATTATTACTTAAGGTTAGGTACCTACTAGGTTTGCTATGGTTTATATTTTATGTGGTATTGTGGTTCTCTTCATAAGTACTTCCAAAAAATTTTTTATCATTGAAATTTAATTATACTTAAATCAAATAGGAGTACCCCATATTTTTCGGCAAAATAAAATTGTCCATGGGTTAAAAGAATATTATACTTGGTAAAATCGTAACCTTTTAGAAACAGGCATTACTGAAGCGTCCGATTAATAACAAAAAACTTCTAACAGGGTTACAATACTTTTCCGAACCAATATTGTATTTATAACTCAACAAGGTCCATTTTACACCAGGTAATTCTAGGAAAATAAGAGCTCGTCAAAGTAACTCCCGATTTGTCTCTTATCCAGAGTTAATGGTCCGTGCCATCATTCCGAAACGTTCACGCTCTAATTGTACGGTAGGTATGTATCCATTGTACGTTCGGCCCACGGAAATGAGGGATTATGTATTACTTTGTCATATTAAATAAAATCACGTGCCAATAAGCATAGCATAGTCCTTGGGAATATGAATTTACAACGACACGGTTCTAATAAGTTGGTACCTAAGTGGAATAGGTACTTAAATTGCCTATATCTACGCGAGTTGATATAATTATCTCCTACATTGTTTAATCGTGGTCCTGGGACGTTACTCATAAACGCGTTACTGTCCTGAATTAGCTATGAATCGTTTGTTTTTATCTGTCATTTTGACTTATGTATTTGTAAGAAAGGGATAAAACATAATTTAACTAAATCAGGCCAGTCAAGTTTTATGAATAAGGGGTTATTCTCTATTAGGCACACAGAGCCACACTGCTTTCTTGTCTTGGAGTCCACTTGAGAGTTGGCAATTAATGGAGTACTTGTGCAGTTAAAGCTCTGATACCACTATTTACTACCTCACTAATTGTCACTATCTTTACCTGATCTTTGGTGGTAATTCATGAATTTACATCGCCTTTATTGTTTAAATATTCTTGTTGCATCTCTTTCTTTATTATTGCTACCAAACAAAGAGACGTAAGTAGAGCTTTTAGCTTTGCGGTAATCGGGTAAAAAGAAGATACAATTTCACACCCATTATAAAAACTTTTTTTTTTGTGAAATAGGAGGCAAACGAGCAGACGGATCACCTGATGGTAAGCGATTACCGCCGCCCATGGACACCCGCAACACCAGAGGGGTTGTAAGTGCGTTGCCGGCCTTTAAGATGGAGTACGCTCTTTTCTTGCAGGTTTGAAGGTCGTATCGGTCCTGAAATACCATAACTTCCGTGTTGTGTATGCGACTACCAAGTGACTACTGAGTAGGCTTATTGTTTGTGACAGTCAGGTCAAAGCTCGATGTTTTTAGGTCCCGGCGTCTACACTACAGCAGAAGGTGATGTGTACACCGGCGCCTGGGAAGGCGACCGCCTCGTCGGCGACGATGTTACCATCACTTACACCGACGGCTCCAAATATGAGGGACCATTCAAAGAGTGGAGCTACAACGGTAGAGGCAAATACTCATATCCTGATGGCACGGTGTTGAATACGGATTTTGTTGAAAACTGTCCTGTAAAAGAGATGCTGCTGACAGATCCGAACGGCCATGTTTGGTTGGGACGTGCAGACGTCGGGTTTGGACGGCTGGATCCTTGGAATCACTTCTATCAGGGGTTAGAGAGACCGAGTGAGAAATCACAGAGTAGCCAGGACAGGGCTGTTCAAAATAATTAGAAAAACAACTGACAATACGGAATTTTTTTCATACTTACCAAACTATCAAACGTTGACATACCTTCTAAGTTCCAGAAGCTTAAGTTTTATTGTTGAATTTGGAAGGAACCGTGTCTTATTTAATAAAAGTTACAATTAATTTTAAAATAAAACCTTTATAAGGGCCTCTGGGACTCAGGAGACTATGAAGGCTTCTTACGCGGATAATGTTTTGACGCGCATCAGTTAACTGCTTCGTGTATATTTGAAGAAGGTTGCTGCTACTCACTATTGTACGCTACTTTGCTGTGTAATAGTTACTTCCCTTCAAATTATATTATTTTAACTAAGTATGAAATCTTATTTCCTTTCATAACAGTTTAAAAGTCTTCCCTCCTGTTTTTTCTATAAATAAAAGTTGATTGGAGCATCTATTTCAAACCTGCTCATCTTTTAAGTACTTTCGGATATCGCACTTGCCAACACTACAAAAGAAATTGCTCAAATTATTCAAGTAAACATCTACACTAACTCGCTAACTGTGGTTATTCATCTACTTGTGCTCGTCGCTCGACGCTGTGGCTAGCCACAAACAGTTTTTACGAGTTGATAGGAAACCACATACCGTAAAACGGGGTGGCTTTCAAATGCAGGGGCGACTTTGAAATTTTAGTTCTTAAGCCATCAATCTATTTTTGGGGTTCCCAAATGGTAAAAACGGAACCCTATTGCTAAGACTCCGCTGTCCGTCTGTCTGTCACCAGGCTGTATTTCATGAACCGTGATAGCTAGGCAGTTGAAATTTTCACAGATGATGTGTATTTCTGTTGCCACTATAACAAAATACTAAAAAGTACAGAACCCTCTGTGGGCGAGTCCGACTCGCACTTGTCCGGTTTTTTTATGCGAGATATTTTACAGTACGTAAACATCAATATATAGTAATCTAACTAGTTACAAGAACAGCTTCAGTAAATAATGAATAATGGTAATTTTATGGCCGTTTTAAAACTATCAAAGTAACCCCAAAGGTTCCTAAAGCCACCCTGTTTTACGGTACCATAAAATCATCAAATTTTCCCTTAAAAGGTATAAAATAAAAGCACGTGCTACGATATTAATTTGGTATTCGATTACTATATGGGTATAGTTATAATATTAGCTATCAGTCGTTCGCAAGAATCCGCTTCCGCTGCCAATTCAGTCACATCAATTTTCATTCGTCTTCAGTGATAATAAAGCTTAAGGGATCTAATTATACTGGTTTGCACCTAACATAACGTCGAACGTAAATCACTAAATAGCACCAATGCGTTTGTGTAAACAAAATAGTCACTTAGTAAGACGCACCTTGCACGCTAACTGTTAGACGTGAGTGACACTTCACTTTTGAACTCACTTACGGTAAAGTGGGTATGCTCGGTGGCAGTGGTATTTTAAGGGCCGACTTCGTACCTACATGGTATTGTTAATTTACAAAACTTGTTTGGGTTAGTAACCGTGAATTTGAGAGAATATTATCACGTTGTATAGGAAGTGGTTTGATTCATGTTTTAATTGCACAAAGGATGGCTTTAAAATAAATAATTGGCATTTAATATATACTAAATACCTACATTTAATAATTTGACATGGGGACAAAATCTTAAATATTATTTCAAATTTACAGGATTAGGAGGTCGATTCTGTTTAAACATTTGATAATGGTTTTCATTTCATTTTGATACGACCTTGAGTTGCGGCATTCATCAGGCATCCCATGCGCAAAAATAAGCGATTGAGCCTAATGAGAGGACTTAATGTCTCTTAGAAAACATATTCGAAAAGTCGAAGTGAACGCAATATACAGGGTGCCTAGTAATTAATGCATTAAGTAAGGTGCTAGCTATTAAAAAAGACAGAAAAGTTCGATTGCTTCGATTATCTCGAAAACCATAAAACTTTTACTAGACCTATAAGTGCATTTTCTGGACCAGCCTAAGGTGTTCTGTCGGTGGTTGGAAGGTTATCCATTAATTACTGGGCACCCTGTATATTAGACGTAAATCAAAACGTTAAAAGTAACTAATACTACGTAGTAAAGTCCCGTTCATTATTGAATACGTAATGTGTGAAAACCGTGAAAGGTTAAATCAATAAATCTTTAAACACTACGCTACTTTTTTGTAGGTCTAACATTTTCCTTTAAGTTAAAACTTTCCAAATTAATAAATTCTATCTTATTTGTGGCATTCATATAACCATGTATGGTCACGCCGCCTAATAATAGTATCTTGTAGATATAAAATTAAATCTATGCGATGCCGCACTGAGTAGGCTGCGCAAACTTTTTGCGTGCCCAAATCTAGCGTGCAATTTGCATCACTAAATATAAAGGACATGCCCGCCCACGGACACATCTTTGAGATCTTTGACCAAACATAATGTTAAGGCTTTAGTTAACGAACGTTTGTTTCGCTTTGTTATTTCGGCCTCGAGTGTACGCCCACAACCCACCAAAATATCAAGACCTCTAACTTTTCCGCCATTTCCCCTTCAGAGCAACAGGTGCTTTAGAAGGCGGTGGGAGAGGCGGTCCAACTTATGCTGGTTTCCAAATAATGAACATTTGTGGAACTAGGAGTGGTTTTGATGCGTGTTCCGAAGTCGTGTATCTTGCAGGGTAACGCAGCGTTGTATTAATAACGTCGAAGAACGACAGGGAATTAATAGCGACGCGTTAGATGGAAAATGATTAGCTTTTAAACTAACTTTAGGTTTACGACGCCTGTATCTGGGTCGAAATAAGTTTCAAGGAAATTATTTTATTAGCGTTGCAAAAGACACTTGAATAGTTGTCCTGTTGTGTAGAAATTTCGTCATGTTTATGAATGACTTGTGTGGTGTCTCATACGTAACTAATTTATGTACCTAGTACTTGCATCTGGTATACTCATTTACTTAGGTATATACCTACAGATGTAGTTATGAATGTAACTATCGCTCATGACTACAATATGTATAGGTATACAAAGATACATTATGTATACAAAAATACCTAAGTGGTATTTTTGAAACGATGGACGTATCAACACTATTATAGGTACACGTCCAAATTGCTAAGATGATCCTGTGATTAATTGATAAGTATGTGTGTCTGTTTTGGGAAATAAAATAAAATTGACAGTCAGCGAAGGTCTCCGTTATAGCTTGGGAAAAAATGTTTGCTTATGTCCGGATGTTCTCGTCTACAGGTCGCATTTTTCACCGATTCTCGAGAAATATTGTCAGCAGGTTCGATGATTCAGTTTTGGATTTTACCGGGGTCTACAGTCTACAGCTCACAGATCCACTAGCTAATGTATGTTTAAGTAGGTTTTTTTTATTAGCTCCTAAACTATACAATAGTTATTTGTGCAACAAGAGTGGAAAGTTGGTTTTTCTTGCGCGTGTTTATTTTGAGTCCCGAGAAAGCGAAAGATTCTAAGTTAGAATCTTGAGCGTAGCGAGGGACTCAAAAACACGAGATATAAAATAACTTTGCTCTCGTGTTGCACACATAATTTTTCACCTCAGTAGTGAGAACATATTAAAGGTTAAAATGTATTTCGAATTACACAGAATAATACAGAAACAAAAAAAAATTGTAATAAAAGTATGAAGTGGCAGTTCATGGCCTTCACTAAATTAAAAAGCTACTTTGTTTCACTCGCTGGAGTGAGGAATGTCGCACTTTACTCACTCCAGGGAGTGAAGAAAGTAGGCTTGTTCGAGCTGCTGAGGTGAAAAATTATATTACCTACGTAGGCAGCTAATAATTACTAAAGATGGTGCGGTCCTACAATATTCCCTAAAATAAATAACAAACGCAGTCTCATTTAGTTACACGACGCTACACTAACAACATGAATATTTATCTCCCCTTGTATCCCCTTGTTGTTAATCGGCCCGTCAAACCAAACACGCCCGGACAGCTGAAGCGTGAACTCATTACAGCGACAGACCTGAAACCATCTTATCGGCTCTTACAGTCAATTACAATGACATTACTACGAAGGGAACGAATACACAGTCGATATGTACAAAGTACTCTATCTGTACAAATAAAACCTTACAGGCGGATGACTCAACCAATGGTATAGGTACGCTACAAGGGCACAGATATTCTGGTGGAAGTCCTAATTCTAATTACATCCGAGATTTTAAAGTCGAAAGTGAATTCCTAAATGTTCGACGATAGGTTACTGTGTTTAGTCTTCAAACTGTGGAGTGAGCGCCCAACAAGTTGCCTAGAGTAGTGTGAGATGCCGCCGCGCGTAGACGCGAGCGAGTGCGCCGAGCGCGCTGCTCGCGCCCTTAATATCTCCTTATCAAGCCTTATCAAACCTTATCATTTACTCATCGCAAACGAACGATCGATTCAGCACACTCGCGAATATCCCGCTTAATATGTGAGATTTAATTATGATCATGATCAGGAATATTGTGTTTAATTTGTGTGTTTATATGTTATTGGAATACGCAAGTGGCCAAGGTAAGTTGATAAGAGTGATAAGCTTTCCTTTGCTGAAATTGGTACGTGATAACTGAAAACGTGTTAGGCGTGTTTGTTTAATGTGATATTGACATAGTTTAAAAACTAGTCAACTTTGTGTAACTTGTCTTTTGAACAAAAATCATTCACAATAATAAGTTCTGAAATTGTTAGGTACTAAGAATAGGTATATTCACGAAAACACGTGTTCAAATAAGCAGCGTCTTTAATCGGTTTTACAGGCTGAAATAAAACTCGTTCTTATCTACGTGGCTTCAAAAGGAGTGATTTATTTTACATCCATGTCTAAACTAAAATATACTAAAATAGACGTAGACGAGGCGCCACCACACCGCCACCTGCTACGGACATTACTTTACTAAGATAGGAGAAATGCTAATAGAGATTGACAGTGTTATTTATAAGTTTTAAGTGTAAAACTGAGGAAGGGCAATGTGCTCGGGTCGAAAGAATTCGATTTTCGCGTGTAAGGATGGTTAGCACCTATTTTAACACATAGGTACTTTGATGCCTAAAGAAATGTAAACTGTAAACATAAGATTTAGTTTAAATAGGTAATAGGTATATATGTATGATATAGAAGCAAAGTCAACCTAACTAAACACCTAAGATATAACTAGAAGGAGAGTCAACCTATTTAAGTTAACAACATCGAATTGTTTTCCTAAAACTGTATCTTCAGTAGAAGACACAGACACAGTTGTTGGATTACCGTTTTACAGTAGGTACGTAGGTAAATAAAATAAAAGTGGATATGGTTGGTTGGTTGGTTGGTGGATGGTTGCGTCTACATATAATATAGTCTATATGTGTGATGCATGTTTCATATTTAGGTATAGGTATAAAAAAACTACAATTATTTTATTCTATTGGTTCATTGATCTCAGAACTATAATTAATGAAATGTTTATATTAATATTATAAAATAGAGCCAGAAATGGTAAAAAAAACTTCGTCAATCAACCATCGGCTACCACCCAAAAGCTTCGTTAGAGACAGCAAAAATGGCAAGATCGGCACACCTAAGGCCCTTTTTTGTTTTATTCTTGAATACATATGTACTAAGGCGCGAACCACACCATATAGTTGTATAATCAATTTATGCCATAACCATTTTATATATCGATAATCAATTTAGCAATTAAAATTATCTCATAAAAAGCACAACATACATATTTTTTTAATTAATTGTATAATTTTGGAAATAACTTGCCCACTGATTAGGTAACAAAAGTAAGTACCTACCTACCCAAGTGAGGTGACTGAAACATAAATACAGTGCCAGAATAATACAGAATAAGTATGTCAAGCCGAACTCGAGATAAAAGTAGGACAGCGACCTATGGCCCGCCTATAAAATACACCAACTTTAGCAACTTTAGTTGACATTCGTAGTATATTCCTTTCCCATTTATATGTATGTATATAAATAATTTACTGCTTTAGGCAGATTTCTACGTATTAGGGTAGCCCACTTTTTGTACTTTTTTCCTGGCTGGATCACTTCTATTTAGGTAACTAATTTTTACAGGATGCAAATTATTAATATGAATCTGTGCGTTACCAAACGGTCACTGTATCCTCAATTAAATAGTCGTTACTATGGATGCGTATCTAATCATTTCGTGCAGCATCAACATCCTAATCTCAAACTATCCAGTTAGTTGACACCATCATTGAACTTCGATAGAGTCGATCCAAGCTAACTCTGCAGCGCGTTTGATAGCATAGACTTAGAGATAGAAAAAAAAAGTGTTATTTTAAACGTCATTTATAATTTCATAGATATTTCAAATTACAAATTCTTTATTTCTTTTAAAAGCTTTACAAATATTACAATGGCTGGTGTATCCTTTTGATGACATTTGATGTTTATGATAGTACTTCTATGTGTACTATTCGCTGCAGATTTATCTTAGTCTAACTCTATACAACATTGTCTGTCCCTGTAATTAAGTATATTTTGTTAACTAGACTACCTATTTTTTTTCGTATACCTGTACCTCCTTCTCTTCTGGATACCAATTAAAAATCGATTGAGACATTATTGAATTTGTCAAAATCGGCTCTATAGTTTTGACGCTACGGTACATGACATAAATTACATAACGTAGACTGCTAAAATGAATACTTTTCCCGTAGTCCAGTAAAAACAAAAGTCAGTAATACGAGACACGATAAACAGAACATCTGGCCAGTAACAATAATTAAAAAAGAATAACAAAATGAACAACAAACCTGTAATTGACGCATTTAATGAATCAATGGGCGTTATCACCCCGATCTAAGCCTTGTCCGAGCCGTATGGGGCACGTGTGATGTTTCAATAAATTATATCTAGATATGATACACATACATTTTTTTTATGGTTTTACACACGTAAGTCTCTTCTATTCCCAAAAGTTAAGGATAATGATGACTGAATATCTGATTTTGACTCATATTTCATATCGCCTAAGTATATAAATAAATTCCGACCTTCCGACGTATAAGTATATGTAGTTTGTGTTGTTATTGAAATTGAGGAAATTTGTTTCACCGATGTTATACTTGTACTATAAATCACTAATAGGTTCTGCCCGCGACTTTGTCTGCGTGGGATGATGATGATGATGATTGATAAAAGTATCCTTCGGCTTAGGACCTCAAACTATATTTTCATCACACTCGCTCAGTAAATGTGGAGTATTGCACGCAGGCTTAGCGGGAACTATAGAAAAAGCGTTTTCCCTAGGGAGTTATGAAGTTTCTAGTATTATAATTAACAGTTTTTTGTCTTTATATTTCATTTTTGTATCGCAAGTGTGATGAAAAACATTGTGTGTAACTCGGGGAGTAATAATATTGCAAACTATACTCTCGTTTGCAATATTTAACTTACGCCCCATGTTGCACAATGTACTATTAGTATGGATATATTAATTGATGTCATCTGAATTGGTAAATAAATTGTAAACTTTTGGCAATAACTTTCCCACGGCCAGGGCGTTTTAAGCGCGGAGAAGTAACCGTGGAAGTAACAGACAAACAGACAGTTTCTTTCGCATTTATACTATTAGTAGGGATATTATTAAATATGTATTCCGTACTACTTAATTTCTCTCATTGGTGAAGTAAAATTTGTATGTAGAAAGCCCCTAAAATTTTAAGAATTCAGAAGACAAAAAAAAATTAGCATCATATAAAAAAGATTACGCCTCCTAAATTTCGACGGTGTCGAAACAATTGTAGGTACAGTCATGTGTGAAAATACAGTGTGCATTCAACCGTCACGAAAATATGTAATGACGACCTAGTTGCACCGGTATTGAGCATTGATCATTGTTAAATTTATTTAAACTCTATTAAAACATTGCATTATTATTACATAGGTATGTAATATTTTACTTAATGCCAAATATTTACTCCATCAGTTACAAGTAACCCTTAGATCTGAGCAGAGTTGCAGGACTGATTGAGGGTTGTAAAGCTTACGAAAATAATAAAAACAAATAGTGGTTTTCATCACTACATACTCGTACCTAGAGCTCCAATTACCTGTCTTCGGTCTTGTCATTAATTTGGGACACCCATTTATTTACTTTTCTGAATAATTTATCGCTTTACACGATGTCGGCTCCTAATTCGTCAGCTCCCAATAAAACAACTTCGTTTTACCACCGTTTAGTCTGATTTAGTACTTATACTGACAATAAGTACTGGCAATGCCATGTTACTATGTGATGTTATTGATGTTTTATGGGTTTAACTGGTATTTTAGTACTTTAAACCTGGAACTGGACATTTTCAATAGGTATTCTTAATAATTTTTTAACCCTTTACCTACGGGGACTTTGAACACCCAGTCACCGCTCAATACGGGCATGTATTGGCGAGCTAATATTTCTTATTTCACGCTTACTATTAATCACTAAGAAATTGAAGAATTTTAAGTAACTATTAGCAATTCTCTCAAGATTAAGTTTTAAAGTATTAGTTTATTATATATGTAACACAACTAAATACTTAAATGATGATAATTACTGAAATATTGCAAAAAATCAATTACTTAAAATGTTGCATAGAAACAAATCTCTGCTACTGACGAAAAATAGTGATGTGCGCATATCGATACAACTGTCGATATTTCTGTAAGTACGGGATAGAAGCTCAGCAAGTTATGTTTTTAGTAAAAAAAATATTATATTCCAATTTTGTAACTTTTTGGACAAAGAAAATTCAAAAAACTAAAAATAACATTCAAAACACCCACACGTCTCACTCCTACAACAAGTCGATGAAATATAAAATAACACTAGGACGGCCATATTGAGTTCAATTATTTGCGCTTCTGCAATACGGGTGTCAACCCCAGTTGACAGCAAAAAACGGTAATTTTAAAAATATGTTTATGTCAGAGCCATCTACCGAAACATTATGATATTTTTTTTCTTTGCATCTATATTAATCCCAATGCATAATGTGACCGCTATTACCAAGACACGAGGTCTCGTTTCGATTTAAAAAAATATTGAACATGAACATATCTTCGATCAACTATACTGGTTGACACCCGTAGGTAAAGGGTTAAATTAAGCTTAGAATAAATTTAAAAGTGGAAAAATTACTGCCTCTCGCTCTGCCAACTGAGCCACCAAGACCTCATCCATCCATACTAATATTATAAATGCGAAAGTCTGTCTGTCTGTCTGTCTGTGTGTTCCCTCTTCACGCTTAAACCGCTGAATCGATTTAGATGAAATTTGGCATAGAGATAGGTTGAGTCCCTGAGAAGGACATAGGATAGTTTTTATCCCGAAAATCATCCCTTAAGAAAGTAAAAAGCGGGGTGGAATTGAGATAATTAATGAAGTGTCTGCTAATGTGTGTGCATAATATGCTCAAATTGAATAATTGCTATAAGACTTTCTCCCATTTTCCATTGCTTATTACACATACATATATACTGATAAAAGTAAACACAATGCCATCTGCTTGCATCGATAGTCGCCGATCGGTGACGTCAACGTCGCGCCACAGTTACTGGATCAATCTAAATCAGCCTTAACACCTCACCCCGCAACCTTACACGCCTACACTCGTAAATAACGGCTACGGAACGTAAACAATGTTACCACAACCACATGTACCACTTGCGGATATATTTTGTCTACTTATTTAAGTAGATTTTCCAAGAGCCCCCTATTAAGCATGCCAGTGATTATGCTTTCCCGAGCACATTTTATGGCCGTTAAAATATTGTTTGTATCGTATTAAAACGGATTTTTACTCCACTGGCGAAGGACGATAATTACCTGATCCATTTTCTTTTTCAATTGGTTTATCTGAATTTTATCACTAAAACTCACATTCACATCTCATGATATCTCAGTAATACATGTCTCTCACCTCCTAACCCTCTACTTATTGAACTGGCAATCTTTATTTTCTTACGAACCTCGCGCATACGTCGTCAGATATATGTCTGAGAACACCACAACCTATTTGGTGGTTGATTTTACTTCCGCGCGGACATCAAGTGGAGACGCGGCTAAAATAGAGAGTCCATATATAAACAGTCTAATTTAGAGAGAGGACACATTCCTTTGCCGCTCCATTGAAATGTTGAATTTGGTAGGGATTTATCTCATCGGCTTTACATATAAAACAGATCCATATGGCGGCGATGGACCTAAATTTCTGAAGATTAGAAAGTGTGTCTTGTAGTTTTAACTTCCTAGTTAAGTTACAACTAGGAATTAAATATCGCGCAGCCTAGCGAGCAAAAATATCGGACACAATTTTTTAAATATTTTTATAGAGCCTTCAAAAAGCTAATTTGTTATTTCTTTCAAAGATAATAATTAGTAAGAGTAAGTACATTTGATTTATGAAAAATTAAGATCCTCATCCCTTACAAATTAAACTGTCTGTTTGTGATAGTGCGCACTATCACAAACAAAGTTATGGTTTGTAGTCTTATAAAAACCGGCCAAGTGCGAGTCGGACTCGCGCACGAAGGGTTCCGTACCATTACACAAAACACGGCAATTAATAACGTTTGTTGTATGGGAGCCCCAGTTAAATATTTAAATTATTCTGTTTTTAGTATTTGTGGTTATAGCGGCAACAGAAATACATCATCTGTGAAAATTTCAACTGTCTACCACGGTTAATGAGATACAGCCCGGTGATAGACGGACAGACAGACAAACAAACGGAAGGACAGCTGAGTCTTAGTAATAGGATCCCGTTTTACTATTTCGGTACGGAACCCTAAAATGTTCAGTTCAGTGTTGTAGACTTGCAGTGTTTGCAATCGCATGGTTTTATTACAATATGATTCAATAATCACATCAATAATATGGATGGAACGCCATCTCATGTTTCCTTATGGATACCGTCATCATACCACTGTTACTGACTATTCCTAAACCTTATTGCAAAGGAATAAAGTCTACAAGTGGTCAGTGAAGAGTTATCTTGGTACTAGAAAGCCGACTTCGTTTACTTAAAATTAACGAGTGGACTTCGTGATTTACATTCGCAAACACATGCCGGAAAATGTAGGTCTACACATTAAATCTGTGGCGAGTTTTAGTACTTAGCTTGTGACGGACTAGAAGACAAAATTGGACTCTTATTAAGGTACAGTCTGCTATTTAAAATGTTGGACTTATAGAAATAAATTTACATGTACCTAATATCCAATATAAATAGTGGCAAATTTACATTTTTTTATACCACGTTGGTGGCAATCAAGCATACGGCCCGCCTGATGGTAAGCAGTTACCGTAGCCTATGGACGCCTGCAACACCAGAGATATTACATGCGCGTTGCCGACCCTTTAAAAACCTGCATGTACACTCCTTTTTTGACGAACCCCATACTGTAGCCCCTCGGGAAAACCTCAGCAGGAACTCAATCCACAGCCGAAGCGTCCGCGGGAGGAAATTTCTCTTAAACCACACAGTACCCGACCATTTAGGTTCTAGGGTGTGAGGATGAACATGTACTTATGTTCAATATGATAAGGTGCAGCAAACTCTTGGGCTATTTATTCAAAGATACGAGTACATAAAAGCAAAACCATTATGTAAGAAGGTGACATGAAATCAAAAACTATGCCGCACGGCTTTTGTTTCTTTAGTTATTTGATATCACTTAAATGAAACTGCAGATGCATTAAAAGTGCCATCACGATTTTGAAAACCTAAATCTGCCTATGAGATATTTTCGCGCGCCTGGATGTGGCATATAGTATATGTAGTCTGTACCTGTATCAGTGGTAGTTTATACCTCTCTCCTAGCGTCTAGTATCTTTGCCCCCTGACAAGTAAGTTAGATGGCATATGAATGGACTAGCTACTTTCCTATGCACTAATGCACTTCAGAGCCATTTCTCACGGATAGGATAGGACGTACGTATAGACTTATTTACATATAAGTCGCTTACTTTCGACAATGCTAGGTGTCTCCCTAAGGCCTAAGGTGTCCTTTGTGTGCGGATTTTATTCAATTCTACCTACAGTACGTACGCCGATTGACGAGCTTTTTCGTCTCTCGACATCGACAGTTTTCTATCTTCATTGAACGACGAACGTCTAATTCATGCATAAGTTGGTAATAAAAATCTAAGAATGCACACAGTTAATTTAATTATTCCAATAAGTAGCTTTAAAATCGAAAGTAACGATATCGCCACGCTGAGCATTAAGTATAGACCTCGCAATCTCGCTTTTAGTTTAAATTTGTATCTTCGTCAGCATTACCGCTTTACTTATAAATGGAACCAAAATATAATCAGTTATCATATATCAATCTACCAAGTGGGGACTGGTTCTGTAGCATACTTTCCAACTGTAATGCGATGCTTGAAAATGTGACCTAACTACTTATTTCTACGAATAAAAACGGGTGGGCTCTGCCGTTTTACCGTTTTACTCGAAGTTATGCATGATCGTCGTCATCGTTTGTTACTCTTATATATCCTACTCGTAGATAAGTACCACTCTACTAATAGGTACTTTGTTTTAAAAGGCACTAGACAGGCTATGAATCTGTATTTCCTATGCAAAAATACCTACTTATAAATTATGAATAGATTCGGGTCAATAACCAAGTCTCATTTGTTCATCCTATTCACACTTCTGGTCAGGTCTGTCTGTTCACCTAAATATTACTATTGTTCAGAAATATATTATACATACATGATTGGAAAACCCCATATCATTAAAATTGCAGATTTTCTCGTTCATGTTACATCGTTCATCGTCCACACCTTTAAGTGGCAATTTGTAATTGCTTACCGTCGGACGATTCGTCTACTCGTTTGCCTTCTATATCATTAAATAAATAAAACCTCATTACGACGACATAAGGTTCCCCGATGGCCAGTTAAGTGTTGGTAGGTTAGTACTAAGACACCGAAGCTGCTCTAAACCAAGCTTATCATGATTTTCTTTTACAGTGCCTCAACAAATACAGAACAAATTGGTCTGCATCGAGCATGATTCTTGCGGCGCGTGCCTATCCGCCGCCTCGCATTGTCGGTGGTGCGCGGACCCGTCTTTCAGCGCTGCTGCCAGATGTAACGATGAAGAGAGGTGAGTTAATTATTAATGAAAAGTTGTATTTAAGAAATACAGGGATGCATTTCCCTTGAGGGTATCATAGGAGCCGGAGGCACTGGTACTGGTAACTGCACTACTGGCAGATCATGCACACATTTGAATTATGCATTTTTTAAATGTTATCTTCCCTGGGGCCCAAGAATTGTATTTTAGATCTTATTTTATGTGAAAAAGTCCTTGTTTCGCTAACCTTAGGACGAACAGATAATATATATACGTACTTACCTACATAAAATCATCAACATCTGCTGCAGTTTGCAAACTCGTTTATTATTACAAATGCCAAAAGACTAATCTTAGTCAGAGTTAATAAGCTAAAGTGATGTAAAAACTATGAATAGTGTAGATATGTCTGCGGCCCAAAATTGTTGATGTTGTAAGTTCTCCACAAAAGGATTAACTACTAGAGATAATTCTATTAGATATGTTATAACGGTACCTCCATTTAGATAATGTGACCTTTCTGAAGCTTATGTCAATCCCTTGTTATCTTTACGAGTCTCTCGTATTAGGATAGGTTGATGATACGTCATGCATTTTTCTAACCACTGTATTATTTTATTATATTAGTACAAGTTACATTGCCTTGCACTAAATAGCAAATAAAACGGGTCAATTTGTATACGATCAGAGTAGTAGTAGTAGTAGTAGTAAATCACTTTATTGTACAAAACAAAAATTGTTAACATGAAATTCATATAAATTTAGGTACAAAGGCGAGCTTATCCCTATAAGGGATTTCTTCCAGCTAACCTGATATTAATAAAGAGAGTGTATTAATAAAAAATATTGTATGACCATAACTCAGTTATTTGTAATTCAATTATTTTTCAACTTCGCCCTGGGAAAAATCTCGCCATTAGCTTGATTTGTCAACCGACCTCAATATCTCATTTTAGTCATATTTTTGTTTTGTGGCAATTATCATCATTACTTAACATGTGCATATTTGGAAGTGACCGTTTATTGTTCTTCATTACGAACTCCGCATACAAGGCATAATGGCATTAACATTAATCAAATTACATTTTTTTCTTAGAATAAAATGTAGGTATACCCGGAAACACATCACTGTTTCCGGTATCTAGTATCCCACAAGTTTAAAGTAGTATCGTACTATAATAGTACCACTAGTACCACATGTATTAGTATCCCACAATTTGTAAATTAATAAAGGGTACCTACGTTTTATTCTAAGAAAAAAAAATGTAATTTGATTAATGTTAATGCCATTAAGCCTTGAATGCGGAGTTCGTTATGGAGAACTATAAACGATCACAACACACCATAATGCCACCATGGGCCACATCACTAGGGGTCATGGTCATGCAAATTAGCTTAATTAAAGAGGTCCTTCTATTTTTATTCTCAAACACTTAATTAAGTAGGTTTTTTCCGATGCCAAAGTATTAACACTATGTTTAATTAACTGATAATTCCATGCATGGTCTCGAACAGCAGGCGTCGACCGCACAGCAGGGGACTAATTACCAACAATAATGGTCAATTTGTTATTTAGTATTAAGCTTTTAACACGTTGCCTTTGCCGCGTTATCTTAGATGAAAAAGCTGTGAGATAAGAGTTATAAAAGGCGGGTCTTTTATTTATTTGATAGTTTGGTAGACGTTGCATTAGCGCATTCTTTGGGTCCGTCCGGTGCGGTGTGGTTGTGAGGTCCCGTTTTGTTCCCACGTTCGTCGGCCGATGTTCGCTGACATTCGGGCTCCATTAGTGATGGGAATCATTCCAGGGAATAATCCTCAAAAAATTGAAATAAAATCACAAATAATGTTCCTTTGTTTATATAAACTTTATTGCACAGTAAAAATATACAAAGTCTCTACCAGTTAACCTTTAGACCAAACATAGTTTTTAATTAGGTATTCTTAGTATAATTTATACTTTTATAGTGTTATGTATGCGATACCAAAATAAAATTCTATACAATAGTTATAGTAGGTACTTCTCGATATTTGGACATAAATGTCGTCCAAAAAGGCCATAACTCCCGTAAGTTCGATGCTAGCAGCGTGAATGATTACTGATTGTGACTTGGATGTTTTGGGTTTAGTGGATTTTCGTCGGGAACGTTCACGAGAATGGCACATCACTAAATTCGACTATCCAAAAAGGTCGCATCTCCCGTAACGTAACCACGATCAACGTGATTGATAAGTGGTCGTGTAGCTTAGACGCTTTAACTATTCGGTTTTCCGTGTCACCCTTGTGAGGTCAATCCTAGTCAGGGGCCCATTTTTCGAATGGTATTAAGCTGCTCAAGTGGTCATACTCACTAGGGCATGCCTGCGCAGTTTTGCCTGTACAGTTCAACTTCACAGGTAGAGCCGGTTATTAGGAAACTGCACAACCGAATACTACATACGCTCCTTTTTACCTGTCCAGTTACTCCACTTGAACTGTACCGGCAAAACTGCGCAGACATATAGTCTTCATCTTTTCAAATGATTTTTACGTTTAAGACGGTAATCTGTTAAACAAAAGCCATTGTCTCTTTTGTGTGAGCGGCCGGCCTTTATGTCTCATTGTGTGTTGGCGCCGCACGCGCCGTGGCACGCGCGTAAAAATCATTTGAGAAGATGAAGACTATAACTTAGTGTGTAATGGCCGGATTTTGACATATATTGTTATTGTCTATCATAGAAAGGAAACTTTTTCAATTGAACATTTATTAAACGAATAATATTAGTAAGAAGAATATTATCGAGAAATGGGTCGAGTTTCGTCGGGCATATCCACGGGAATAGGTACATCACTAGGCTCGATGGTCCAAAAATGCCCGATCTCCCGTAACCACGATCAGCGTGATTGATTATTGATTGTGCTGCTTACACGAATGACTCGGATGAGTAGTTTTCAATGGGTTTGTTCTAAACACCGTGGGCTCATCATTTCGTCATGAGCCTAATTTTTGTTTGTTTGTCCGTATCATTTGAAACGTGAGAATAAATCTGGATTTTGTAGCTTCATCCATCTTCTGTCATCGTAGCTACGGTCTATAAATAAAAACATGGACCACCATAAAAGTATATCGATTTGGAGTTATATTTTAAATTGTAAGGAATCTCTTGATTTATTGGTAATTTGCCTGAGTGTACAACAGGCATATGTCATAACATAAGCATTCACGTTGCTACTGCATAGTTTCTATTAACAATAAGTGTCGCCCTGATGAAAATTATATTGACTTACTCACTTTGACACATCATTTCCTAGACAACATGGAGACTGTATAAAGGAGCCAAATCTCTATGTATGAAAAGTGTCCATCAAAAAACAGTAATTAGGCGGCGCCACCATACACCGAAATACTACCAAAAACAACCTACGTAATTTGGTCGGGTTATTTGTTGCCTTATATGGTTCATGTTATATATACTCATGTCCCAGAGCCTAACTAGCGCCACCGGAGAGATTAGGAACTATTATTTAAAGCTTAACGCGGTCACTTTTACAACAATTCTGCCATAAGAGATTGCGATCCTTTCTATACCATCCATACTAGACAAGAAGCAAATAAACAAACGAAAGAGGTACTATTTTTGTTTTTCAATGTCGTATTTTTCTAGCGTTGTCCCTGCATTTTTCCTCGACTTACTGTGGAAACCGGAGGTCCACGCGGCTACCTAATCCCAAGCAGTTACGAAAGTGACTGCTATTCATCAATATCAAATGATATTTCGTACTTAAGTTTTAAAACTCAGCGGCACGAGCTGAGGTTCAAACCCGCGACCTCTGATTTGAAAGTCGTAAGCCTTAGCGCTATTCTACCAACGCATGCCTCTAGGCTCTATATGCAAAATTCATAATGAAAATTGCTCAATGCTCACTTACTCAATTTGCTTAGCACGGACGACAGTACCTACGGATATCGAGGTCGCGTTTTTATCACTTATCGTGTTGGATAAGACATCAGTCTCGATCAAACAAATATGTAAGTGCGGAAGCCACGGGTGTTTTATCCTAAGCGGTTACCGGTTAGTAATAAAAAGTGCTCGTTATAGGCCGCCAGGAAAGTGAAGAAATGCCTAAATATTTATTAATTGCTAGTATAAATTGGTTGGTCAATTTATGACCAACCTCCTAACGAGCATTGCTCCCGGAAGTGTGAATAGATTTTTAATTAATAATTGTCTACCGTTTTACGTTTTTGAATGTCGTTAATTAGGTAAAACCCAAGATTTTTCACCTACTTCTTTATATTTACCTCGCATTTGTTACAAAATATGAAGGTTTTATTTTTGTACATTCAGCAATAGAGCAAGCACCTGTATTGTTGAAGTTGTAACAGCGTGGGTAGATCATCCTGAATATCTCGCGGCTGACTGATTTATTTCGATATTTATTTTATCTGATATATACACCTTTAACCTTTTTTCTTTTTCATTAATTGGACAATATTTATTTCTCTTATCGGCCTCTTTCATTTAAAAACTGATGGTTGGAGTAGGCCTTGGCTAAAATATGCATAGGTATAGAAACCTTGTTTCACAAGAAAGGCCCCGTTTTTTTATTCACTGTTACTGCAATGTTCTGTTTACTCATCATAGATACACAGTGTAGTACACTTACCTTAGTTTACTTACCATTTGTCTTCTATGTTTCCAGTTTAGTGTACAGTGGCTGTAAAGAAGACATGATCCAGAAGCCAGCGAAGCCGGTGTGGCAGGTGGCTGAGAACCGATCCCTCCAAGACGTGGACTCTAACGACGTGGAGGCAGTGGTGCAGATACAACCGCAGAGGGTACGGCTGTCACTCAAACCACGTAAGTGATATTCATTTGACATTGCATATGGGTCAAAACGAAAGCTCAACCAACTTTTAAGTTCCCTTACTCCTCACATATCTGGAAGACGAATTTTCTAATTATTCCCGGTTGATGCTTTGAAGTCTTTGGACCATCGAACTTTTCGGTGTGCCTGCTCTTTGGCAGGCGTTTATAAATTCTTAGTTTGGCCAATTTACGGCTTCACAAAACAGGGAAAAAATAGATATAAAAATCCATTAACATATATTCTATTATTTCTAGGAGAAACGGTGAAGGTAAAATTCTCATATAGACCTGCGAAGAATTACCCGCTCGACTTGTACTACCTTATGGACTTGACGTGGTCGATGAAGGACGACAAGGAGACCCTGGTGTCGCTCAGAGACGACCTGCCCAGCATGCTGAAGAACCTTACTGATAATTTTAGGTATGTCTGGATTGACCCGCAAAGTTTACCATGGCCACGCCATTGGTGGGCTATTCGCAAAACCCCGATCGAGAATAGTTTTCAGAAATTGTCATTCAAATTATAATAGGAATAGTTAGTTAGTTTATTTATTTCATAATGATAAATTACAATATAAATTATTCTTACACTAATCTATATGAATTTATATTATGATCGTCAATTGTTCGACATGCAAACATATAATTATAAAATGTCAACAATGATAAATAAAGTCTTATATGAGTAGAAGTTCGTTTATATATAGGCATGGTCTACTGGAACAGATTGGTTGAGAAAATAAAAAGTTGCCATCTGATATTGGCATGTGGGTGGTATGCCCGCGAACACTATTTTCCTAAAACAGATAGATCGAACAGAACGATATGTGTAAAATTGTCCTATAAGTAATATTTATTCATTTATATGACTACTGATACTATTGTTGGACATAGTACGAGTACATAGTATGATAGTACGAATGGCACTATTAAATCTGCAATTTTAAATGACTGAACCTATAACCATAGGCAGAGGTTAGTGGTAACATGATGTCATCTCCTAGAAGAACAATTTATTACTCGTTAATCTGTTTATTTTCAATTAAATATTTAGTAAATACAAATCTACCTTACTTCGTCGTAATTATCATTGTATTTATAGAAATTGTACAAGTAACAACATTTGAACGCCAATTGAGATCCTTTTTATTGGATAATCCAATTTCTGTAAAAGAATATATGGAAATGACGTCTATATAATATTATCAATAGATTTAGTTAATTATATGATATGATATTGCTTACCTATTCTTATATTGTAATGCATTGTACTATAATTTGACGACCATTACGAGATACCCAGGTATAACTAGCCATATTGACATCTTTTTCGTAACCATGCTATTATTGACATCGTATATTTATTTCCCAACATTTATTTGACTTTGTGATGAATTTTTATCTGTATTGACATTTGTATATAATAAGTGACGATCATAATATAAATTCGTATAGATTAAGTTAAAATAATTTATAATGTAATTTAACATTATAAAATAAATAAATCTAAATCTAAATCTAACCTAGATTCGGAATTGACTTTGATCTAATTCTCAATCTGATTATTTAAAATTTTAAGTACTTAAAAAGTTTCTAGCTTACACTTGCTTCAAGTATCTCAGAAAATATTCAAACTGCCTATTCGCGCTATCTCAGATGCACCAATGTTGTATCCTTGTGCACATTAATCCCTCATTTTTAGATTAGGGTTCGGTAGTTTCGCGGACAAACCAGTGCTGCCGTATATAAATATCGATGAGAAACGCCGTGAGAACCCTTGCAACGTCGAAGAGGAAAAGTGCGAACCTACATACAGCTACCGGCACCACCTCTCTCTCACTAACCAGGTAAGTACCTATCTGACGTGATACCATGATGACGTGACAGCACCCTTGATACTACATGCCTATTTGCCTATGCATAGTACAACAGAGGCCAAGGAGGCCTAACAAGTATGCACATATACATATACCATGCCTAATTCATCATTAAGTTGACGGCTTTGACGTTATAAAATAACTGCTTATATAGGTACCTAATTAAGTTAGAAAAATGAATCTCATATTGTATTTTTTTCTACTAAGGCTAGACTCCGGTGTATGTTAAGTCGTTGCACTCGATTAACTTGTTATTTCTACATAAAATACCTTTACGTCATTACGTCACGTTAGTTTCTTATTTAATAATATTATATTGTGTGCACGCGCTTGAATCTACTGTAGGAGAAAAGTACCTAATTTCCATGAATGTAATCAAATGATTGAAATCCATTTTATCAGTTACCTGACATCATAGAGCCAAAATGGGAAGGTAATGGATAGACGCGTACATGACTAAAGAACTCTTTAAAAAGGCTTGGTCAAAGTCACGCACATAGCTATCAGAATTTTAATCAGACAACTAATTTATAAGCCTGTCTGGTTTACCAGTTTAGCGCTTGTGACTGTCCTTATAAATAATAGTAAAGTACATGCCAAATGTAATCTAATTTATTATGAGCTGCTCCATTTGGCGGCGGGTCAGCGGTTCTGTTTAAGAATTCCGCGCTTTGCGGTTTTGTTACGCACTTTTGTTAACACTAACAATACAAACGTAGGTATTACCTAATACATAATTATTTGAGCAATCGATTAATGTACCTATTAGATATTTTATATAAACTTAGGAAGAAAGAACTACACTAATTTTCATGATTTTTTAATCTTTGGTGTATTGCTACTACATATCGATTACCTATCAAAACTGACGTGAAATAAAATTACTAGAGTTAGACCAAGAAAAGTCTGCTACGATTTTGATAGCATACGCAGTGCAAGTGTTATTTCGTAGAAGTTTGACGTTTAAAATAACACTTGTACTGCGTGTGCTATCAAAATCGTTGCACTTTTCTTGGTCTAATCTAACTATAAAACTCTACACACGACGTTACTTTAAAGTCGGTAAAAATAAACTTAAAAGTTGACCATGTCCTCGTTAATCTATCCTTCATTGCCCAGGTGAGCGATTTCATCAAGAACGTAAACGACAGCAAGGTAACAGCCAACCTGGACGACGCCGAAGCACAGCTAGACGCCCTAGTGCAGGCCGTCACCTGCAGGGACAAAGTCGGCTGGGCGCGGCACAGCAGGAAGATCGTCATCTTACTGTCGGATGGGCTGCTGCACACCGCGGGAGACGGGAAACTTGGTAAGAAACAACTGTCTTTTATCCTTCGTTACCCAGGTGAGCGATTTCATCAAGAACATAAACGACAGCGAGGTAACAGCCAACGGACAACGCGGAAGCACAGATAGACGCCCTAAAGGGGCCCACTGACTATCAGTCCGCCGGACGATATCGGCCTGTCAGTTGTGCGGAACTGTCAAATTTATGTTCTAACTGACAGGCCGATATCATCCGGCGGACTGATAGTCAGTGGGCTCCTTAATAGTGCAGGCCGTCACCTGAGGAGAAAAAGTCGGCTCGTCGCAGCACAGTTCTGTCTGATGGGCTGCTGCACACCGCGAAAAATGGGAAGCTTGGTAAGAAACAACTGTCGTTTTTGACCCATGCTTTTAATGCTGTTGTAAATTCGCTTCTTTGCACATCTATCAGTTGCTTCAATGAGTCCAAAGTGTCCAAACATTATTTGTTTGCGTATTTTCGCCAAGGAGCAAATCTCGCCATTTTCTTTGTACATCGTCAAATCAGCTCCATGATAGCATGATAGCATAGCCATCAATGATCAAAGTTACGGAAGCACTTATGCCAAATTTCGACTCAATCATACACCGGGGGAACTTACGAGTTTTTTAATATTTGTATCAAGCAGTTAATCTAATTAAACATAAGCAATAAAGCCAATATTTGGTCATATTCCTATTACATTATTGAATTTTCATTTTAAAAGTTATGGAAGTATACCGAATTCCGTATCTACGCTCGGAAACATACGCAGTAAAGTTAACATCGACTGAATGGCATTGAAAAAGAATCACTTTCAGGGTTACGTTACTGTCACCTACTTTTGTACTTACTTTCCAATTTCAAGCCAGAGAGCAGAGTGCAGAGTTCCTTTCGTGTT
Organism: Cydia strobilella; assembly: GCF_947568885.1. Classification (NCBI taxonomy): domain Eukaryota; kingdom Metazoa; phylum Arthropoda; class Insecta; order Lepidoptera; family Tortricidae; genus Cydia; species Cydia strobilella. Next base: position 6,408,705 of record NC_086053.1, read on the forward strand.
GACATTTCGTATTCTAATGCTTTAAATGTTATGCAATATTCTATAAATCTCATTGTTATGGTTTCCATGCTTGCTCAACCTAGAAAAGTCACATGCATAAGACTAAGGTCCTCAAGATAGAGTCGACGTCAAAGATAATGTTTACATTTTCGCCTTATTACAAAGGAGTAAGGTGCAAAAGTTTTATAATAACGGCATACATATATTGTAAATTCTATGCACTATGATAAGGGCCATTAAGGGCTATAGCTGAATGCTACCGGATTTTATAGATGCTATAAAAAGCTCTATTTAAGCCGCTTTCTCATCAAGTAACATGACACTAATCTGAAATTATATTCAGGTGGAGCTATCAGAAAAAACGACGAACAGTGCCATTTGGACGATAATGGATATTACACCGAGTACTCCATTTATGATTATCCGTCGCTCGCCCAAGTCTATAGACTCTTAGATAAGTACAAGGTAAATAATGTTTCCTCTCCGGATTAAAGCTTTCGTTACACAAAGTCTGGCCAATGTAAGCAAACTGAGCCCACTGTTTACATCGTTATGATCTCGAATAAAGATGTGGTTATTTTTAGGTTAACGTAATATTCGCCGTGACGGAAAGAGTGAAGAATCATTACGACAGCATTCACCAGCTGATGGCCGATTTCACGTACGTCGCTAAGCTCGAGAGTGACAGTTCGAACATATTGAAGCTAGTCAAAACGGGTTACGAAGACATCGTGAGTGTTGTGGACTTTGAGGATGACTCTAGTGCAGGGCCAGTGAAGGTCAAGTACTTCACGGATTGTGGAGTGAAAGGGGGCTCGCTTATAGAGTCTACGCGGTGCGCCGGCGTCGAATACGGCATGACGCTTAACTACGAGGTCCATGTCACATTGGAGTCATGCCCCGAATACAAGAAGGTAGTCAATTAATTACTATCAAGTAGCGCCCCTGTTTAAGTATTCTGTAGCTGAACGCAGCGCATTATTGTTACGTCGTATCAGTTCCGTTACATCCCTCACGTGCGTTCGTACGCTTTGAAGCTGCACTCGAAATTACACATCAAAATAATTCTATTCTGTTATGCATTAACGCATAAGCAATATTTCATTTGAAGACGCGCTAACATTATGTATTCTAATCAGACATATCCACGTGCTCTTTCAAAATGCAACTGAGGGTAAGGACCCTACTGTATAAATATTTGTGCGTAGGTACCTATTGCCTAACCAAATCGGAATAGTGGAGCCATGAACAGTTCACTGACGCCTTAAAAGTCTCAACTCCAAAAAAGGCTCATGCATGTAAATTGCGTTCATAGACTATACATAAAATGAACACAGCGCCTTTTAAACTATTAAACATTCAATTTTACATACAATGTACACCTAACAGTAAACTTCAGTTAAATAGAAATCATGGCATCCAGGAAGTGCGGATCAAGCTATACCATAGAGAAATAAGTAAGCATAAAGTGCTCACTCCATACATCAGTTTTGTTACCAAAACGACTATTATTTTCGTAGTCGATATATCTAGCGTCAAGTAGCGGAATCATCAGTACTGTTACTCGACAATTTTCAGCTATTATTAACCGGATTAACCGGAACTCTATTTTCAACTCCTTCTGCTTGTAATGTTAGTTGTAAATTGTTGAGCAATACACTTTGCGTCAGTCGCGACACAAGTGACATCTGGTGTCGAGTAGCAGTACTCATAATTCCGCTACTTGACGCTAAATGTCAACTACGAAAATAATAGTCGTTTTGGTAACAAAACTGATGTATGGAGTGAGCACTCTATGCTTACTTATTTCTTTATGGCCATATGGAAAAAGATGCACTAAAATTTACGATTGGGTGTTAACACAGATTGTACAGACACACTACCTACACTGTAGCACTCAGTATACTATTCATATGCGGCGCGGTTTATTAATAGCCGTAAAATTGCAGTTAGATACAGTAAATCTGTTTTTTGTTATGACAGCTTTATAATGACAGCTTTATAATGCATGTGTATTATACAACTAATAAAAAATAGAAGCAACATTGTTGTTTTGGATCAGTTCGAGATTGTTTATTGACTGCACGTGATATCAACAATATTGTGAGATGACTGGGATATGACAGAAGTAGATCTTAAAAGCCGGCACGCACTTACAACCCCTCTGGTGTTGTCCATGGGTGGCGGTAATCGCTTACCACTAGGCGATTCGTCTGCTCGTTTGCCTCCTATATCATAAAAAAAGTCCAATCTATAGCGTATTTTACCTATAATATGAACTTTCTATGTAATTGCATTTAGAATGTATTTATTGCATTAGGTATCGAGACAAACCCTACGGGTTTAACGATACTTTGTAAATTAGTTAGATATTGTTGTTGTAATTACTTAAATAAAAAAATTAATAAAAAAATAGGTATTTTAAAATCCTATTATCCTGTAAATTATTTCATTTTTGAATTGATTTTTTATTTATTGTTCTTTTTGACGATCATAACATGAATTCTTGTATATTTACATGCCTACAATTTATGTATAGGTAATGTAATCTGTAATAATTGTAATTTTTCAATAGAGTTTATAATCACGAACTGTCATTAAAATAAGTCGAATTTAGGCACTGTGTCACTAGCTTCAGCTGAATATTAGGAGAACGCCTAGAGGCCACTTACAAGAAATACGTCTCATTTCCCATTCTTTTATTTACTTATTAAGAAATGCCATACTATTTTCATCATTAACTTAGATATTTTGGAAACCTTATGTTATGACGGTGTAAAATTGCAAAAATCGTCTTTCACATCAATCTTTCATTGTACAATTCCAGTCAAACCAAACGATACGCATATCGGAGAGTCAGCTAGGCCAAGACTCGCTGGAGCTCGAGGTGGAGGTCCAGTGTGGATGCGAGTGCGACACTAACACCGATCAGGACTCGCTGACTTGTCCGGCCAATTCGCACCTCGTTTGCGGCGTGTGCCAGTGCAATAAAGGATGGTGAGTACACACTTAAACAGTACATGAGTACACACAGTTTATTATAGAATACTAAAGTATACGGGGTGTTTTTTCACCCTTACCTATATTTTGCGAGATAACTTTTACTTATACTATGCTGAGTAACTTTTACTATGACCAACCATGAAATCGCGAAAAAAAATTGGCCGTTTCATATGAATATTTTGGCAGATAAGATGTCGATTTATATTTGGGAGAGCCATTTTTAGTATGTATGGGTAGAACAAAAACCCTGTATATAATTATTCGAAATTTCTCTATCTATTTCCGATAGATAGCAATAAAAAATGCAGATGAATTCGAATTCATGAGGGTTATGCATCTCAGTTTATAAATATGTACCTGCATTAGCTAATTAAATATACGTATGTGGAATGTGGATTTATCTATAACTAATTAGCTCTTGGTTATTTTCAATGTTTATTTTACGCCATACGCTTGAATAAAAACCATGACACTCGTAATCTTGATGAACAGAATTTTTATCTACGTTCAGCAGCAAAAGTATGTAAACTGCGCGAAGTGTTTAAAATGTTTTTGCAACCTTATTATTGTTAAAAGCTAGGTGTTTTGCAGTATTTGAAGCGATGTTCTGCGACGTAGGGGGTCCAAAGTCCTGGAACAGGAAGCACCGAAGTACTTACAATGTTACGATTCTGGGCAATATTCCTTCATTCCGTGGTAACACAACTTGAGAATGAAAGAACACAGAATGAGTTTGATTTTCAGCCTTAAGATTTAAAAAATACGGTTGTATTTCAAACGACATATTTCGGCGAGGCTAGAAGCTTGCGAACGGTTTTGTTAATTAGACTGCTTTTGTAAACAAGACTAGTGGGCACGTAAATTTCACATAATTGCCAATAATTTTGAAGTTTACAGGCTTTTCTATTATTAAACAAAAGATCGGGAAATTGTTACTACCTACCTACTTATTTAATACAGCTGCAACATGATCGTTATCATGATTATTTACTGTTTTATTAATAAATAAATTGCTAAATTTTATGTGGTAAAAGTGAAATCCAGCGCTAACGAGAATATATTTACCTACTACCCGGAAGATTATATTAGGTATAGTATAGTAACTAAATTATTTCCGTTCGTAAAAACTGCTCCTACAGTTGCTATTACAGCCAGATTACAGCACATACCTACTTAGATATTTTTAGGACTGATGCACTTTTCTTTCCAATGTTATTGTATCCTATTTTAATATTCTGGAAGAAGGTAACCTTAGATACCTCATTATTTTATTTCTTAAGATAATGAAGCTTTATTTCTAATTGCGGCATACACCAAATAAAACCGGTCTCTATGTACTTACCTTAGAAAAAAAAACAAACATAATTATGTTTCATCAATGTCCTTTTGTGGGTGAGGCAGTACATGCGCCTAAGAAGCCCATCTATTTTTTCTTTTTTTTTCTGTGGTATCTACTACTAGCGAACATTGGCGCAAAATTTAAATCCATTCACACTTATAAAAGTGTGAAATTTATGTGACTGTGATTTATGTGTTTTGTGTTATGAAATTTTGAAAAATAAACAAGCTTAAGGCACAGGGACCTTACCTTAAGAACTAGGTAACTAAAAGACGAATCAGAACCTAAATTTGTACCTATTCCCTTTACTCATATTTTTAACCGACTTCAATTTCATAGAAGGAGGAGGTTCTGTATTCGGTTGTGGCTATTTTTTTTTTTTATATATATATATTTTTTTTTTTTTTATGTATGTTCACCGATTACTCCGAGACCCGTGGTCCGATTTGAGTAATTATTTTTTTGTTCGAAAGGAGCTACTTCCAAGTTGGTCCCATATTAATCTGGTGCTGTTCTGATGATGGGATCCATGAGGAATTGAGGGAACTCCTCAATTTTTGAAGGCACATGTATGGTGATTTGGGTGTTTTCTTAAGCAACTCGAGCATTTTCTCTCGAAAACCACCAATTTGATGAAGTGGAGCTGATGATGATGATTGTTTTGATGATAATGATTTCAGCGATTACTCCGGCACCCATGATCCGATTTGAGTAATTCTTTTTCTGTTTGAAAGAAGTTACATCCAAGGTATTTTCGTAACATTTTTTGTTTTGATCTGATGATGGAATCCGTGAGGAATTGAGGGAACTCCTCAATTTTTAAAGGCATGTGTATGGTGATTTCGGTGTTTTCTAAAGTAACTCAAGCATTTCCTCCCAAAAACCACCAATTTGATGTAGTGCAACTGCCTAACCACGAGTGTGACACTAAATATTCGCTAGCGTCTTCGTAACTTTGTACACTAATATTCCAGTACGAGCGAGATGCATAAACAGTAACATAAACAGTAAGTTACGCACACGATAGCGAATATATCAATGTCAATCTCGTGGTAAGGCTACTGATGATGAAGACTACGGACGAAATGTGGAACTTCCCTCGTATGTGTATTATGATTTTTGATGTAGGTAGTGTTGGAAACAACCAAAGAGACTGAGAAGTGAGGGGTAGGTGTGAGAGGTGAAGGTAGCGGGTATTAGTATTTGGGGGGTTTGGGGGTTGAGGGGAGGTGAGTTGATGGGTCGGGGACTGAGGGGTTGGGAGTTAGGGGATTGTGGGTTAGGGTTAGGAGTTAAGGGGTCTGGGGTTGGTGGTTTAGGGTCGAGTGGTTCAGTGATCAGGGGTTGATGTGCTGTGAGGTTGAGTGATCGGGGGGTTTGAGGGATTGGGACAGTGGCGTGGCGGAGAATAGATTTAGTGACAGGAATGATTTCCCAGACGGACTCGGGGAAAATTCTGATTATTTAATAAAGTTTACGAATTTAGAGTTAAACATGATTATGTTTTTCATTCATTCATTTCATTCACGCTCTTAACAATGTCAAAACTAAAAATGGAAAAATAAAAACTTTTATAAAAAAAAAGATAAACCGACTTCAAAAAGGATGAAATAAAATATGATCCTTTTTAGGGTTCCGTGTTTAAGTATATGCGTTACCAACTGATATGTTTGAAGTCGGTGGCAAGCCAAGTAGTAACAATACCAGTCAAAAATAATGAGCTTTATGTATATAAATCCCATTACCACTGTACAAATATTATAAACGTGAAAGTAATTCTGTCTGCCTCTTTGTTACCTTTTCATGGCTAAATAACTGAACCGCTTTAGCTGAAATTTGGCATGAAGGTTCCTTGAATTGTTTTATATTTTGAAATGTAGTCCTCTGGATAAGCGACAGAAAATAACTCAGTCCCAATCCCACACTTGCGTGCTATGGACTGTTCAAGAATTAGTAAGAAATGCTCTTTAAAAAATACGATGACAAATAAACGCATTAGATTTACACTTTATTTAAGATTTACACTAATGTGCCGACAAGCATGGTACGAACTGCGCCAAGAAGGTTCAACCGTGTGTTCTGTTCTGAGGTGTGTTCTTAAATACCTACAGAAAGTTCGTTTATTGTCGTCGTGTAACGCTGCGTCTTACATAGGCGAACAGTCGCGAACGCGAAGCGAAGCGACACGGCGCGGCGCGGCCGGCCCAAGGCGTTCGCGTTCGCAAAGAGATCGCCCACGTAGGACACTTCTAGAGGTATCAAAGGATTAATTACGGCGCCGTGCTGCGCCGCTTAGCGTTCGCGTGTTGTTAGCCTACGTAGTACGCTGCGGTGCCAAGCCAAATTTTGAACCATATATTCATAGTGATTTTGGTGCAATTCGATAAAGGCTGCGGCTATATAAGTATGTACGTTGGATTGCCTAACGCAGCGTACTACGTAGGCGAACAACACGCGAACGCTAAGCGGCGCAGCACGGCGCCGTAATTAATCCTTCTTCAAACATATCAGTTGGTAACGCATATACTTAAACACGGAACCCTAAAAAGGATCATATTTTATTTCATCCTTTTTGAAGTCGGTTTATCTTTTTTTTTATAAAAGTTTTTATTATTACACAGGTCTGGCCCCTCATGCGACTGCTCCATCGAAGACGAGGAGAAGTCAATGGCTCTCATCGCGCAGTGCCGCGCGCCGAACTCGACGCACTACATCCCGTGCTCGGGCGCCGGCGACTGCATCTGCGGCATCTGCAACTGCGACCGCGGGTTCAACGGGAAATACTGCCAGTGCAAGGCGTGCGAGATTAACCGGTTTGTTTCTTGTTTTCTTCTATTGATTAAAAGAGAACAGTGGAAAAAATCTTAACCCGATTCAGAAATCATCGGGTACCTATGGCTCAATTTAAGCTCTTGATGACCATTCCGCGCAATGGGCCCACATTTATTGGCTAAAAAAGAGCTACTACTGCGAGCGCTTCTACTGATATTTTTTGACGTCAGAATTTCTTATAAACATTAGACATTCAAACAATATTGCTCATTCTATTTTTCCAGGCGCTTGGTTTCAATAATTTCAACCCTTATAAAAAAAAAACTATTTCAGAACATTCAAGATTCCATACAATATTGTTAGTACCATCGTTATAGCTATGTGTAAATAATTAAATATTATAGGACATTCTTACACATTCTTATTCTTCTTCTTATGGTTTTCATAATGAAACGATTAATTTCCTTTTCGAAATTGTTAATCCTGCTGCAGCTAAGCATGCTGGTTGGAATTACTTGTTTAATTTAAGTAGTTGTAGGTATAGGTATATATTACAAGGTGTATACATTTTTCTATACAACAAAGCAAATCTGAAACCTCCATGTCAATTCTCATCCTTTCCGTTTAGTTTAGTTAGCAGGACAACCAGCTAGAAAAATGTCGTATTTTTTATGGAAATTCACAATGTTTATGTTTGGCGTAAAGAACACCACCGGCTTACTACGACTACGACTGGATCGCTAGCTACCTCAGAAACCGTCACCAATGTGTTGAAATCACCACCATCGATGGTAATGACAAAATAGCTTATAAATCGAACTACAAACCTAACACAACTGGCGTGCCGCAGGGCAGTATCCTGGGCCCCTTGCTATTTTTACTTTATATTAATGATCTCCCAAACGTAGTTAGGCCATGATTATATCCTCTTTGCGGATGACACAACGTTGCTTATTAAAAATGACAACGATACGCCATTTGATAATAAAATCAACCACACTAGTAAATGTAATAGACTAGCTAGAAAACAATAATTTACAAATTAACATAACTAAAACAAAAATGATACAATTTCAGACATACCGAAGTAAACATATTGATTTAGAAATTAAGTACAATGGTTCTAAAATTGAGGAAGTAGATTCTGCATCATTCCTTGGAATAGACATTGACCACTTCTGCAATTGGAAGAGCCACATTGATAGCCTACGCACTAAATTAGATCGATTTGTTAATGTACTCTATCGTATCCGCAATGTGGTTTCGGAAGCAGCCGCTCTTTCGGCATGTCACGGGTATGTGTCATCCCTATTGAGATATGGTTTGACTATATAGGGGAACTCAGTCGATGCTGATATAATATTTAAAACACAAAAAAAATGTGTAGGGTCTCTATCTGGGGCTTGGTATCTGGATCACTGCAGACCTTTATTTAGGCACAATAAAATTTTGACATTACCTGCAATGTACATCTTTGAAATATGTACTTTTGTCAAAAAGCACCCCACATGTTTTGAAACTATCACCATGAGGTCTCAAAGAGGTACCCATCGACATACTTACATGCCCAGGACAAACCTTTCACTGAGCAGAAAAAACGTGCATTACATGGCAATACAATTATTTAATACTTTTACTGACGATTTTTAAGCCCTTCCAATAAAATTATTCAAAAAAAATATTATTTGACCATTTGATAGAGAACTGTTATTATTCAATTGATGAATTTTTGACATTATGTAAATTATAGGTTTTTATAGATTTGACATTGTTTGACTATTGATACATTTATAATGCTCTATAATGATTGTATATTTTCATATTACACAAATTGTAATCTTAAATTATATTGACAATTTATGATTTTATTATTTATATCTCCTTGGATATCACGGGCCTATGTATCCCGGTCTTTTAAAAGGCTTGCTTGGGGATATGGATCCAACACGTAGAGGCCCCTTGGAGAGCTTTAATGTCATGTAGAACGCCTGCTGGAACCCGTTCACAGGCGCAACAATAGACACCCATGAACCGGTCGCAGCAGGCATTGGGACTATTGTAGAAAAAGTGAACAGTATACCGGTCTATGGATTGAAGTTTGGGTGAACAATAAGACTGGGCTATTGTAAAGAAGTCCGGACACCTGCCATAACAATGTTAAAACACGTTATCGAGGCAGGTGGTGACTTGCCGCTGACTAGATGGGCCCCTGAAACTGCCGTCGTGAAGACGACCAGGAGCAACACCGGTGTGAGCGGCTCAGGGGTGTCGAGAGGTGTCCGCCGCTTTCTACCCAGTGACTGTTAACAGCCACTGTGCCAACTCGCGTCTTATTTATTTATTTAATAAATCTTACAGCTATCATTACAGTTACCCAATGCGATAGTGTCTATTAACCTTAAAAAATAATAAATTACTACTATAACTATACTACTACTATAACTAGGTATATACATACTATAACTAAGAATAACACAACACAAACAATGTAACTTTTACAAATTCACTCTCGGAACAGTAAAATACGTCAGTTCGATTGGCAACTTCGTTAAATGTGCTGGTGGCTCTCGTCCTTGGGGCCGTGCGCATCAACCCGGTGCGCGCGTGCGGCTCGGCCAGCAGGGGCGGCCTGCGCCTCCGCCACACGTACCGTGGGGGCGCGTAAACACCTATTGACTTTAGTAACTCTGGGTTACTGACCTTTCCACGCACTAACCTAAATATATAAGAGGCTAGTGCCAATTCCCTTCTAACCTCTAGCTGGTTATATCCCACCATTCCGAGCACAAACAGGGTTGGATACATTCGAGGATAGAAGGGGTACACTCCATACAACTTTAGGTACAAGAACCTGATGAATTTATTTTGGATTCGTTCCAACATAAACTTGTATTTAGCCTCATTTGGGCTCCAGACGCAAGAACTGCTCTCCATGTGGCTTCTGACAAGGGCTTCGTACAGTGCGCGTATAGCTCTTACGTTGGAAAACCCGTGACACTGCCGCAGAACGAATCCCAAGTTCCTATATGCCTTCTTGCAAATAATGGTAATGTGGTGCCTAAAGGAAAGATGCATCTTATGCATCTTTCACTTCCACCCCTGGAGCATATAGCTCTTACGACTCCCCTCTGGACGGCCAATGAAGGCAAGCCAGAGCTGAGAGTCCTGCGGGTCCCCTTGGGGTCCACTCCGACCGACGAAGGCACGCCGGAGACGGAGACCCCGACCGACTCTCTGGAGCACTCGGGTCCGTAGGGTCGTCACTCCCCAACAGCTCGCCACAAGCTGCCCTTATAATTTATTATTATTAATTGTATTTTTATTATTTTTCAATGTGACATTTTATTTTAATGGAGGATTAATATTAGTTAGTAATTTAAGAATATTTGTACGCCATGTATTATGGTAAATCAAGGACTGGAAACAATATTATGTAACAACAATTTATACCCTTTTTTGCACAAATAAACTATTCTATTCTATTCTTAAGGGGCCCACTGACTATCAGTCCGCCGGACGATATCGGCCTGTCGGTTGTTCGGAACTATCAAATTTTAGTTCTAACTGACAGGCCGATATCGTCCGACGGACTGATAGTCAGTGGGCCCTTTTACGGCAATACTTGGAATTTACCAATTTTTTTTAGCAACGCAGCGGTTGACCGTACAATGAGCCCTGTCAAGCTAATTTATACTCTGTTTTCAGGGAGAACGGCATAGAATGCGGCGGCGTTGGTCGCGGAGACTGCGCCTGCGGCCAGTGCGTCTGCGTTGAAGGCTGGAGCGGCAGCGCGTGCGATTGCATCGACAGGAACGACGCATGCATCGCGCCGGGGGGAGGGGAGGTGTGCTCGGGGCGCGGGGACTGTATTTGTGGTGAGTTAGTGGACCTTGTGTCCAGTCCGTACGGCACAGAATACGGCAGCACGTGTGACTGCTTCGCCGAGTACGACATGAGAGTAAAGTCGACCTTATGTCCAGGGCTTATGACATAGAATGAGACGGCGAGCATCACGGGAATTGTGACGGAGACTTGACATACGTTCGTGACATAGGTTATATTTCAAATGCAGCTGCCTTTGTAGCTGATAATAATTATATTTCTTTGATAGTATAGTTATTACATTGCTTTATAGAGGGCCTCAAATCGTTATTCTTGCAATCTCAAATATTTTTAAGCCTCTTGATCTTTGAAAATGAACCTTAAATTAAAAGTATAGAAATGTCGACATGGTCCTTCGAGCCGGATTGTACAAATTCCCAACTGAACAGGCTGGTTCCTTTGTTCTCGCTCGTTACATTGTTAATATAATATGAGGTTAATAATTGGTACCTTAATCGTCAATACCCTTCTAATTTTTAGGCCGTTGCGAGTGCTCATCCTCGGAGGAAGGCAGCAAGTATACGGGCGCGTTCTGTGAGACGTGCGCAACGTGTGAGAACCCACTCTGCGCAAATGCAGAACCCTGTGTTACATGTTTCCTGTCTAAGAACTGCACTGAGGTGTGCATAATTGGAGGTAGCAACTATACTGTGGCTGAGAAACTCTCAGAGACAGGTGAGGTCTTCATTACTCTCATTTTTTCAGTTTGTTCTCGGTCGTGACTCCAGCTACTGATTCGGAGAGTGACATCCTGAGAATTGGTCTAGGTTATACCCTCTGCGTGAATACAGAGCCCTGCGTCACGTTTTCCTATCCAAGAACTGTACTGAGGTGTGCATCATTGGAGGCAGCAACTATACTGTAGCAGCTACTATACTGTGACTGATAAGAAATTAAAAAAACAGGTAAGGCTACCTAAGGTATCTATATGGCATAACATCTACAGATCTAATGTCTATACTACTGTAACTGGATAATTGTCAGATTTGTCAGTATGTATTGATAATTAATTATCTCTGCATTTCTGAGATATCAATTTAAGTTATTAGGTATCATAATTACTTGCCGACACAGTGATATGCTAACGGCAAATTGTCAGGGGTCGATGAAATACGAGTCATAAAAAAATTCACCACAAAAATCATATCAAGCGCGGAAACGCCTTACTATAAACTATCGGCAAATCCTCGGCAAAACGATAAGATACTAAATACCAAAGCTGAAGCGTTGATTTGATCGCATGCACTTAGATAATTAAGTAATTAAAAATACAATTGCCCATATAACAGTAGTGGTCTTTATGATAACACCTTACTTACATTACAGCTCATATACCGTCAAAAGTATCAAATGACTCAAGAACAGTTGCTAGTTGAGTAAAATCGAATTTTCTCAATTAAGAACTTATTTCCTTAGACTTATCATCACATCTTTTTATTAACAAATGGGAATCAAGAAAGTGCATGTTGGAGTAATGATGGCAGAAAATAGGTTAATTATGATCTGTTACTTTGTGGTCGTACGTTGGCGACTCGAAAGCCTCTTTAATCGTTACGGTCGCACGATGCGGTTTGTGGTGAACAAATAACTGTTAAATTAACCACCTTTCACACTATTAAAATTAACTTCATTAGCGAATGCAGATTACCATTTCAGAAAGTTTGTTAACGTGAGTTAACTCTTAGACGTTTGTAGGTACGTGGTGCGTCAGAAACGTATAATTATTTAGTGCGTACACAATTCTACACATGAAATGACTTATTTTAATGTATTTTAACTATTCACTCCCTTTAGTTTAATTAAATAATTTAGAGCAAGTTTCCGGTTAAAATGTCAATTTTCTTTTCAGTTACGGAAGGCAGCGAGGAAGTCTCTTGCATACTCCGTGTAGAAGAGGGCAGCCAGGAGTGCGAATACAGGTATACCTACAGTGCCAGCGCCCAAGACATGGTCACCATGGAAATAGTCATCCGCTCCAAGCAATGCGGCCAGCTGACGAGCGCCAAGCTCATGACCAGCGCCTTAATCATCATGGCTTGTGTTATAGCAGGCGGTGTGGTCATTATCATGGGTATAAAGAGTGCACAGATAGTGTCAGATAGACGAGCATATGCTAAGTTTGTTCAGGAAGCGGAGATGAGCAGGTTAAACGCTCAGGAGTTGAACCCGCTGTATATATCACCGATCACTGAATTCAGGTTACCGGACAGTTTTCCTAGGGATAAGAATGATTAGTTTTAAAAACTTTGAAGTGTGTATTATGATGGATGGGATATGGGTTGAGTATTTCTTTTAATGGTATTCTTTTTTTAAATTAATAGTTAGTTCCTCAGTTACGAGGGGGATAGAGGGCATATAAAACTCTAAATGCACTCTTCGTAAAGGATAGAATTGTATAACTCATTTATTAACGTAAATATCTAGAATTATTCATGTCTAAAAAAGTATAAATTTGTATTAATTACATAATTATTTATCAGTGACTGTAAATATCTGTAATCTTACGTGTTTCGAGATTGTGCCTTTCTGTGTACTTACATCTTAAGATTAAAAACATATTAAACTGGTCTAAGACCAGCTCAATGTTAAGGAAACTTATGGAACCAAATATATGTAGGTATAATATACATAGTAGGTAGGTACTTATTTAAGTTTCAAGTAAGATATTTTAAATGTAATTTAAATGTTGAGAGTTAAATCCTTTAGGTGCTTACAATTAATAGTTTGATAGTTACGTGTTACATTGAGTCAATATTAAAGTAATATAGGGTAAAACGAGGCGAATCGGACCAATGGTACGATTGGTATGGAACGGTACTTAAATAAATATATTTTTCAAGCAGGCATAAGTATGATTTATATAAACAAAACTGAATAAATTCCTTAGTCAAGTATTACAAAATTGAAATATTGCATACCTGCCTTTTATTTTTATAGACAAAAAGACGAACATAATTCATTAAATAATTCTTAATAAAAAAAATTTTGGCCCTTTTTAGGATCGGGTGATTTATAGAGCCAAAGCATAATGCCGCTTTGCAAGCCAAGCTAGTCGAAATGTAAAGAAAATTCTTCGATCACAAGACCGAAGTTCTTGTTTGTTTATGAGTAATGAGTAGTCGGTCATGGTCAGTGATCCCAATCGCCTCGGTCTACCCTACCTACGTATTAATGTTCAACGTAATTTTGCTAGTCTTTCGCATTATGTAGTATATACATAAGATGATTTTATTGAAGTATTTCCTAAATAGTACCTAATGCCATAGTTATTTAGCTTTAAGGTTGTCCATTTTGTTATACGTTTGTTTCATATTACCAAATTACTTATCATCACTTTTAAATAGTTCAACATTTACTTCAAAGAAGAACTCGTGTAATATTTTTCATATTTTATTACGAAACGAATCACAATAGGAAGTTTATATTATAAACACTACACCGATACATTTGTATTCACTTAAGTATTACTGCATGTTACTTATACAGTATTTATTGATGTTGATAGTTTATTATCGTTATATTTTTACCGGTTAAGAGTTACCTTACTAATATAATTCAATAGGGATTCTTAAAGTATGTACTTAATGACAATTTTGACAAACTTTTCATTAAGTTTCTTGAGATTGTAAACAAATATACCACAGTTTATCTTGTTCATAAATAAAACACACTAAAACATTTCATTTATATCTTTATTCCCTTTTTTCATCATAATACAAATATATTTTTAACCGAACAAACGGTTTTATTTTTTGCAATAAATGCAACTTCTTCAGGTCCCTCTTTTAGGTAGGTAAACAAAATTTCCAGTAGAATGTGTCATTCTCAAAGAACAGGGACGTATACCATGGCAGCAGGTCTAGACAAGATGTTGTAATCGTTGATAGAAAACAATAATCTAACAATTTCCATACATTACGAGTATTTAACTCGTAATGTATGGAAATATACAATTAACATTGATTTTTTCTATTCTTTGTCACCTTGACTAGGTCCCCAGGTGCTTATACTATTTATGCTGCATTAATACAAATGCGAGACTTCGCAACAAACACAGCTCTATGTTCCCTCCCGCTTAAGAATGTCACAAGGTTTTGAATATTTTTCGTAATTTGCTATACACCATATAATACATTTTTATGCCAATAATATAACAGCCACATTTCCGCGTTATACATACTTATATACATCGTTATATACACGGAAGCCCATTAACACCCGAATTAAAAGTAATTTATTGACATATACTAAGCCAAAATTGAGCAAATTTCAAATTCACGTTTACCTTAAATCCTATGTTTTAGTATTACATAGTAATAATTTCCAACTTTCGTTGAGAACAACTTAATAGTAATTGTGATAAATTGTAGAAATTAATTTTTATCTTTACCTACAGTAGATGCGTACCTATTAAAAAGGGGTAATGAATAAATAATCGTCCAGACAGTACTGTCCCTACGCGTAAAAAGAGAGTAAACTTTTGAAAAATGTGTAGATGTCTTTTTCTTTCTCTACATCATATTTGTCCCTTCTGCTATGTAACAGCGGGATTTATCTCTTAATTCTCGTCAACTTGTCGATTATCGAATTCGTGAATTATTTTCGCTACGAAAGAACAACATCTTTTTTGCATTGCATGCTAACTAAACTTAGCACTTGTAATGTAAAAGCTCTATAGTCGAGACGAGTTAATGATAAAGACAGCAATCTTCATTCCATTGAATATCTCTAAACCGTTACAAATTAGGCTTTTGTACACATGTCGTCACGAGGGACTATTTCAAATGCTATGTAAAATATTCGACCTCAAAGTTTCTCATTGATCTCAAAAGTTCTGATATATTCGAAATAGGCCTACGAACGGTCCATTTAAGTACTTATTTATTTAGTGGGTGCAGTTTATTCATTAGTAGATCCTGTACATTTGATGATTACGTATTTAAAAGGTAACTTAATTATGGAATGTAATTAATATCGATGTCGCTACAATATCGTATAAGGTAATCGCTATCACATCCTCGTCGTTTCTTAGTTTGACTAAGTACCACAGTAACAATACACTACCTACATTACTTAACCTAAGTTAAAGTTGAAAACTTGGTAAGTAAACAGACCTTTAAGACAAACAGCGCAATTGCAAAATCTGGACGTCGGCGATCGTATGATGATCAAAATCAAATGATTTCCTTTGGCTGCCGAAGACCCTTAGTGGACACCGACAAATGACGCGCCACGCACGTTAACTTTATATTGAGGGCTGTTTCAAAAAGATGAATACAACCAGAATTTAACAGACTGAATTCAATTACCACAGATTTTGCAACTTAAAGGAAGCTCTATCAATATCAAATAGAGACACTACGACTGTGACTGAAGTGTTAAGTTATCGTCATAATGATAGGGTTCCACTTAATGATATAAGACTGATCATGAGGCCAATAATACCAATATTACATCATTTTTATATCGCTATGTAACTTCGAATTGGCCTCCATCCATATTTTAGCGATACTGAAGATTTTGGAAATGTTTCGATTAACACGTAATTCAGTGGCGCTGGGTGATTTCCCTATATTTACCTACTTTGTCGGTACAAAAAGCAGCTCCACACTTTTAGAGTTAGGTAGAAATGACCGAGGGCCTTGCCTAGAAATATGAAACGTAATGTAACTCGTTCATACTACAGTCACTTCGAAGCCAAATGGACTACATAAACGGAGTAGATAAGATATAGTGGCCATTTCACCCTTACCTACCGATATTTAGCCCTGCCTTACCCTCAATTAAAATCTAAAAGCTGCATCAGATTCAAGAGTACTGGTTAAACAGATACGTTTAAAATACTTACTTATTTAACATATGTATGTACAGGTATTATAATTTTTACTTTTACAGAAATACGAATCGTAATCTAAGGTCCCGTTTTATTTTAATCGCATTATTTAGAAAATGTTCGCGACAGTTAATCAATTTGTACTAATGTAATTCTATACAAGAAGTTACGTATTTTGTCGATGGCACTTTTCTGTAGGGCACTGATCATAACTGCTCTTATACAACATTTGCGATAACGGGAACCTTAAATATACCTCAATTACTTTGGAAACGCAACATCTCAATACACGCAATGTTTGGTCAACAATTGCTATAACAACTTTAAAATTAACTAAGTACGTCGGTACCAACAACAATGCCAAATAACTAGAAAAAAACCATATCGTTCTTACAGTTATTTGGGTCTATTTTCCGTTTAAAATAACAAGGCTGAAGTGTAGTAAAACGCATTTTGATGCCGATTGTATAAAATTCCATTAATCAATAAGTAATCAAGCTTCAGCTTCTATCACAGCATTCACTAGGTTCCCTTTGATCATCCAAATTTTGATAGTCTCTCATCTATGCATCACGATATAACAATCTGGGAATTAATCTTACTCGCGTAAAGATACCGCGATACGGCTAACTAGATACAGTAAGAAGCTCGTTCGCCAATGCAAATCATGCGATAAAGTTAATCTTTTATGGCTTTTAGCCACAAAAACAATGTGGTTTGTCATTTTCTTCTGATGTCATCAAGCTGCCACAATCACACGTACCGCGTACAACACCATTGGTCAAAATAATCAAAATATCTATAATAAATTCATCGACCGCTCAGTATAGAACAGAGCCCTAGAGAAGGCAGCTCCTTAAGCAGCTAAGGCCAACTTGCACCATTCCACTAACCCGGGTTAACCGGTTAAACCTTCCAGGGTTAGGGGGATGGTGCAAGTGGGCCTAATGGTGCTGTCTCGTCACTTAATAAGGGTCCAATGGTAATCCAGTTAGCAATATCACCCTTGTCGACGCATGTCGCATGTCTCGTAGCGCAGCGTGCTCGTGCGTCAGACGTGCCTGTCGTGTCGGCGCGGCGGCGCCAGCGTCACGGGGCGCGCGTCGGGCTTGGCGGGCCGGGCGGGGGCGGGGGCGGGGGCGGGGGCGGGGGGCGGCGGCGAGTGCACGTGCGAGTGCGACGCGGGCACCGCGTCCGGCACCAGGCGCCGCAGGAACTCCGACAGGCATGGCCAGGGGACGAGCCTGAAAGGAAAGTAAACTTATATGGTAGAGGGTCTATCTAAATATATAAAAGGTCTGACAGGTGTTCGAAAATATTTAAAAGCGCAATCCGATACATTGAAAAAGGCTAAAGAGCCGGCGTTTGTAAATCAGCTTGATCTCAAAATTAAAAATAAACAAAGCTTTTAAAAAAGCTGTTAAGATTGGGTCCTCTTGGCCTGGTCTACCTACAGTGCCACTGTGACGTGTCACTTATGGGACATCCTGTATATTAAGTCAAATAGTGGTTTAGCAATATAATAACTAAAATGTACGATCAAACAAAATTTATTCGTAAAATTGAGGGAAGTTACATCATAGCGGCGATAATTACATTAGACGTCATAATAATGGGAAAATGAGAGAATATCAGGGTCGTAATTGCAATTTCGTGTCTTGATGTTGAATTGAGCAAAAAACAAATAAATAGGCAAGGTAATTATTTACCTCTAGCGTTAAATATATGTGGGGTTTTTACTATCGCTTGATATACTTAGTTAGCATTTTACGAGTAGGTATACTAACGCTTTGAACAAAGATATCAACGTCTAAAGTTTAACAAAAGTCTCGTATATCACACGCTGTTTAAGTGTATGGTATACCTATGAATAGCACGAGGTGTAGGTTGGGTTAAGTTCGTTGTCAATCTTGTTACTAAAGGTTTGTTTTTCATGATACCTTAGACTGGTTTGACCTTTCTGACTTCCTACCGTATTTCCTTGTTTAAGTAATTACCATTGTTTTTTTCTGTGACAATGAACTTGAGAACCATGAAGGTACCTATAGTAGAATCTACCACAGTTAAAATAAGCTAACATTTATGTATAAAATTATGCATGCGCAATTGCGCAGTGCGTGTAACGAAATATTATCTATAACAATTATCATAAGTTAACAGCAAATAATAATATATTCTTGCATTGTCTAATGCAAAGCTTATGAATAACCGGCTCGATATTTTCTAATTTTAAACTTACATAAATAATGCTGTTTGCCTTTGAAATTTGCACCTTTCCGACAACGGTGGCCGGTCTTACATATAAGTACTAAGTATTCCTAGGTACCTACTAAATAATATCTCCAAGCTTCATTAAATATTTCGCCAGGGAGGGCAAGCAAGAAACGCAATAATTGCGATTGAAGTGTATATAATATAGCATTTGATGTTTAGGGGTTATCCCAACATTACTGCTACGAATACCGCTATAGTAAAAAAAATAGATTACATTTTCTGAGATTATGTGCCCTAAATTTGTCGCTACGCTCGTGTATGTAACAGCATGCTAGCGTAAAAGCTGAGGCGGAATAAATGTCGATGGCGCCCTAAGCGAGCACGTCATATTTGCCCCTCATGACTCATTGATCTTAGTAATTACTCGCTACTGCATTGAAGATATGTTACATTATATTTGTCTCCTTCTTCCAAGTGCACCTAAATAATTTAAATACTACTGCTATCTTAAGAGTAAATGTTTACCATTTGAGAGGCAGCAGTAAACTGAAGTATCCCGGCATGACGGCCAGGGCTTCGTTGGTGCGGATGGCGAGCACCACTCGGTCCGCTACCTCGTTCGCGTTCAGTTGAGGCACAAACCTGAAAACACATCATTTGCATAAATTATATGTACAGTCGCCATCAGATATATCGGAGCGGCCGAAGTGCTCAAAAATATCTGAACACGCACCTAGCGCCTTGACAATAGAGGCGTGTTCAGATATTTGCCTTATATCTGATGGCGACTGTACCTAAGTACATATATCAATCACAACGAACAAAAACAAAGGGTAAAAACGGGACCCTATTACTAAGACTCCACTGTCCGTCTGTTTGTCTGTCTGTCTGTCAGTCTATCTGTCACCAGGCTGTATCTCATGAAAGTCATGAATTATCACGGTTCAGTTCTAGATAGTTGAAATTTTCACAGATCATGTATTTCTGTTGCCTTGCCGCTATAATGTACAACAAATACTAAAAAGTACGGTGGGCGAGTCCGACTCGCACTTGTCCCGTTTTTATTTGCTAGATATTGATATTACCGTGTGCATGACGTTCTTGGGTTTGACAGATGGCGTTGAAAAGGTTAATTCTATAGAAACGCATTATAATGTAGATTTATCACACTCGGAGCGGTAAAATAGCTAGGCGAAGGTTTGAAATTATAGTGACATCTTATTAGCTTGACAATAGAGTCGTAAATCATTTTGTATTCAACAGTTGCTGCTGACGGTAATTGCTGAGGACATTATTAAAACCGGCCAAGTGCGAGTCGGCCTCGCGCACGAAGGGTTCCGTACCATTACGCAAAAAACGGCAAAAAAATCACGTTTGTTGTATGGGAGCCCCACTTTAATATTTATTTTATTCTGTTTTTAGTATTTGTTGTTATAGCGGCAACAGAAATACATCATCTGTGAAAATTTCAACTGTCTAGCTATCACGGTTCATGAGATATAGCCTGGTGACAGACGGACAGACAGACAGCGGAGTCTTAGTAATAGTGTCCCTTTAGGTAAGGGTAATCCTTTGGGTACGGAACCCTAATATTACATTACAGGGAGCCGGCCGTTACCGCT
This sequence comes from Cydia strobilella, assembly GCF_947568885.1. Classification (NCBI taxonomy): domain Eukaryota; kingdom Metazoa; phylum Arthropoda; class Insecta; order Lepidoptera; family Tortricidae; genus Cydia; species Cydia strobilella. Next base: position 6,429,370 of record NC_086053.1, read on the forward strand.
AGCGCAAAGCAGTCACGTTATATTCATCTCCGTTGTTTTTAATTCAGAAAGTGTAATAAAAGTGATAGTTTGTATCCGTATGTTATACTGTTTTAAAGCCAGTGAATTGAAGAACAAAATTCAAAAAACAGTTTATAAAAATGTGTTTTAGTTTAGGAATTACGAGCAAAAACGTTTTAAATTCTTAATCTAACGTTTATTTATCTCGCACCCGCAACGCAAGCCGGCAAGCGGTGAGTCATCAACCAGCTCTCGCGCTGCGCTCGCGCGGGCGATTATAATTATTATTTGTTGAAAAAAAAAAAAAAAAAAAAAATGGAGTGTAAAGAATGCAAATCAGAAATCAAAAGCAATTTAGTTATGCTGTCCTGCACGACATGCACAAACACATACCATTTCCAATGCCTGAATATGACGTCGGCATATTACAGAGAAAAAAATCATGAACTAAAACGCTCATGGATATGCCGAGATTGTTCTACGAGTAACATTACATATAGGCGTAGAAATGACAACACGCCCATATCAAGTTTGTTAATACAAAATAACTCACTAAACGTCACAAACATGTCTGGCGACTACCTGGCGCATGATACCCAGCGCAGTACAGCAATTGATGAGTCAAGAAATATGGGGACTCAAAACCATTCACAGAACGGAATCACCATAGAACAAATCAGTGCTCTTCTTGATCTAAAATTACTTGCATATAGCAAAACTGTCCTACATGACCTGGAAGAAGTAATCCAAAGTAACATTAAAGGCGCAATCAACACGTTAAAACTGGAATTTACTGAAAAAAATAACGCTATCTTAGAACAACAAAAATCCCATTCGGAACAACTTCAGACCGTAAATCACAAAATAGACACTCTAGAAAGAGAAAATAAAAGACTTTCTTCGGAATTACGCGAACTACAAAACAGTTTTGATAATATCGGGCTAAATTGTAACAAAGACAACCAAAGGAAATTTGTAATCTTCGGACTAGACGAGCACCGTGGAGAAACTGAAGAAGACGTGTGTAAACGAATAACAAATATGCTTGGCGACTTACTTTACATAGACATAAGTGGCTATGTTGAATCCATTAAAAGAATAGGTAGAACGGGTTACCGGCGCCCTGTCATCGTCGAACTGATAAACAAGCGCATGACAAAATATGTGATTGAACACGCCCAATGCTTTCAAAATAGCGGTTATGCGGTCTCAGAGTACTTATCTAAAGAAGCTCTACAACAGAGAAGAAAACTAAAGGAATATTTAATCGAAGCGCGACGGAACGGACATTTTGCAATTTTTAGAAACAATAAACTGATAATCAACGGGAGAGAATTCACACCTCCGGAGGAAATAAATAATCACCATCTACCACTACAATCAAATGACCGCGGCCACACATCACAACCTTCATCTGCTAATGGCGATCAAGAAGACCGCCACGACCAACACCTACGAGCAGCGATCCCCGATACAGACGTACATAAAGAAAACCACTTTCTTCCAAATCAACCAAAACATGACACCTTTTTTTGAAGGTAATCTAAAAGTTCTCTACCAAAACATACGTAGTATAAAAAACAAACGGCATTTAATAGAAAACGAAACGAATAAAGATTTGCACGTCCTTTGCATAACTGAAACGTGGATTTCTCCAAATAAGCTTGACCTCTTACGCGTCGACGGTTACAAACTGGCTTCGTACTACTGCCGCCACAACACCGAGGGAGGAGGAGTGTGTATATTCGTACAGGAAGATACGGATTATTTAGAGTGTAAGGAAATAGCTGATATGTCGATTGAATCATTATTTGAAGTATGTGCCGTCGAACTCCCAAAATCGAATAAAGTGTTAGTAACTATATACTGGCCCAACAGCCAACGAATGCCTGATACTTTCTTTGCGTCGATGGAACGACTCTTAAAACACTTACAAAATAAATACGCTAAAAAAGATGTTACGATTGGCGGTGACTTTAATGTAAATGTACTCGAACATACAAACAATACAAAAACTCTCTTAAATCTATTGTCTAGCTATAATTATAAACAAAATGTACATGAACCGACTAGAGTAACAAACACAAGCGCTACCTGTATTGACCTGGTGTTTACAAACTACATATGCAACACCACTATAGAAGTAAATGATTATGGATTCTCAGATCATAAAGGAATTCTAGTTAGTATACCATCAATAAAAATAAACATACAAGTTAGTTGGCATACATGGAAAAGACACTTTAGCAAGAAAAATATTGAAAAATTTAAATCAGAGCTAAGAAAAATAGATTTTATGAACATAATAACAAATGGCAAAACTGTCAATGAAAACTACAATATATAACACCAAAACCTATCCCAGTTATTGGACGTGTGCATGCCAAAAACTAAGACCAAAATAAAAACAAATAACAGCAACAAAAAATGGTTGACGACGGGTATAAAAGTATCTTGTAGGAATAAACGACTATTAAAAGCATTTATAATGAAAGTGAATAACCCCATCCTAAACAAACACTATAAATATCAAAAAGATGAGAACATCAAACAATGTGGTTAAATCAATGTGGAAAATCGTAAATGAACAAACTAACAAACTTCCAAAACGGAAAAAAGCCAATATTAAACTTAATATAAACGACCAACTCACGGAAAATCCAACAATAATAGCCAATTATTTTAACAATTATTTCTCATCGGTGGGAACTGTCGACGGCAGTACCACACCACCGCGAGGACGGCTACCAATTACGCGCCCAGAACATTCATTCTTTTTGAGCCCAGTTACTCCGCACGAAGTTTTCAAAATAATAAAAAACTTAAAAAATAAGCGCAGCTACGGTCATGATGAATTACCACCTTTGCTAATCAAAGAATGTGCTGATGAACTAGCTCTCCCATTAACATTCATCATAAACCAGTCCTTTTCTGAGGGCACATTTCCGGATTTACTTAAGATCTCGGTTGTAAAACCAATGTATAAAAAAGGAAAACAAAACGATAGCACCAACTACCGACCCATAGCTCTCTTATCAACTATTTCAAAAATCATAGAAACCGCAATGGCAAAACGACTGAACTCCTTTTGCGAAAAATTCAACATATTTAGCGATTCGCAAAACGGATTTAGGAAAAACCGGTCAACAACCCTAGCTGTTTTTAAATACATGCATGAAGTATTAAATATAATAAATAACAAGGAATATGCAATTGGAATCTTGCTTGATATGAGTAAAGCTTATGATCGGGTCTTATACGAAATTTTACTGCAAAAGTTACGCGGAATTGGTGTAAGAGGACTACCTTATGATTGGTTTGTTTCATATCTTTCAAATCGCAACCAATGTGTAGAAGTTAACTACCACAATAATGTAACTGGCAACATACAACAAATTCAATCACAGCTGACAAGGGTTACTCAATCAATACCTCAGGGCAGTGTTCTCGGATGCATTTTATTCTTAATTTATATTAATGATTTGCCCAAAACGATAAATTGCTCCTGCACTCTTTTCGCTGATGATATATCATTAGTAATTTCATGCAAAAATACTATTACTTTAAGAAATCACTTAGATGAATCAATATCTAGTATTGAGAATTGGCTTAGCGAGCATAACCTAAGAATAAATTTCTCCAAAACTAAACTTTTAGAGTTCAGACCTTACCAAAAACGCAGTTTGAACGTAGACTATAGCTTCAAAGATACAAAACTTGAATGTGTAGATTCTGCCGCGCTTTTGGGTATTTATATTGATGCTACAATAAACTGGCAAGAACATGTCCATCAAATATCCCTTAAATTAAGTCGATTTATCTATGCCTTGCATGAAATTAAGAAATGCACCGATATAAAAACAGCGACTTGTGCCTATTATGCTTACGCATACGCATGGCTAAAATATGGAATAGTATTATGGGGAAACAGTACAGATACTATACAACTGTTTATACTCCAGAAACGTTGCCTAAGGATATTAGTTAATGTGGATCAAATGACAGGCTGCAAACACTACTTTATAGCACAAAAAATTTTGACTCTACCATCAATATACATCTTGGAAGCTTCTATGTTCGTGAAAAACAACCTGTCATTATTTCCACAATACTCACACGCATCTTCATTACGACCTAGAAAAAAACTAGCTCTACCTGAGACTAAATTGAAGATGGTTAGCACTGGTCCTTCTGCCATGGCAATAAAAATATTTAACAAAATCCCAAATAAGATCCAAGAACTGAGTAACATAGGTGCATTTAAAACCCAACTCAAAGCATATTTAATTGAAAAAGCTTTTTACTCTGTACTAGAATTCTTAAATGAAGATGTAACTATATGAAATATAATGTAATGTTATTAACTATGAAATATAATATAATAAAATATTTAATATGTAATTAATCGTGATGTAAAATGTAAAAATATGTAATCTTCAATCGTAAGGTAAATTTAACAATATTTAATCTCCAATCGCAATGTAAAATTCCATTTTAATGTAAATTTAATAATATTTGATCTCTTATCTAATGTTAAATTCAATAACATGTAATATAATCTTTAATTGGAATGTCAAATTTAATATATTATGTATTGTAACCTATAATCGTGATCCTTAGCTACTTATTACTAATTACTTAGTTAGTAAGTTACGTAGATAAGAATGTAGTTAATTAGTGAGTATTAAGTTGCAGTGCCCTACAGGGTTCATAGCTGATCAAAATTATTATGTAACATCTTATTATGTACCTATGAAGGCAATAAATGACTGAATACTGAATACATTCCTTTCAATGCGCAGTGTCATTAGAGAGTGCTACGCCGTAGTCCGTAGCAAGATACTTTAACCCTTGTCCAGGTCGCACCAAATTGCAAGTTTTCCCAAAATTCAAATATATTCCTATTACTTAATCGAATTTGGTGATTAATTTAATTAAAGACAATAAGTCACATTTTCCGAAAGTGCAATCTAATTTGAAGCTTAATCGGAATGCTGGTTGAAATTTTATTGGCGTTTCTACTATGCCTGGTAAAAGGGTTAATAAGTACTCGTATTGCAAGTATCAGAAAAAACCGGTCAAGTGCAAGTCGGACTCACGCACGAAGGATTCCGTACCTTTACGCAAAAAACGGCAAAAGAATCACGTTTGTTGTATGGGAGCCTCACTTAAATATTTATTTTATTCTGTTTTTAGTATTTGATGTTATAGCGGCAACAGAAATACATCATCTGTGAAAATTTCAACTGTCTAGCTATCACGGTTCATAAGATACAGCCTGGTGACAGACGGACAGACAGAAAGACAGCGAAGTCCTAGTTATAGGGTCCCGGAACCCTAAAAATGTGTTAGGGGCTTAGGGGCACGGCCGCATGTGCGTCGTGCGTGCGCACTTCAAACAAACATAGTCCAAAAGTGGCCAAATATATCGTTACACACTTCTGTTACCATAGAAATAAGGATGTGTCCCGATATTTTGGCCACTTATTTTGCCGTCTTTATTTATATGCTGATTCAATTTTTCAATTCAATTTTATTCAATAAAGATAACATGATCTTAATTTTTGTTAGTATATTCTTAAAAATAATGTTAGTACTTAAAAATTAAATTTGATTTTACATTTAAAATTATTTCATTAATTACAGGACAACACACATGATCAGCAATCATCTTTAGGATGCTGTTTGGGCTGTCCCTCGTTCTGCTCAGCAGAGACGCTGCATTTTTACGCAAGATTGCTGCAAACCCATCGGTGCGTGACTCCGCGAACATGGTGGATGCGCTGCAGAATTTGGGCAGGCCAATCAGCATCCTAAAAGCATTGTTGTACTGCACCCTAATAGCATTGTATGACTTTTGGGTATATCGGACCCACAGGCTGCCAGTGTAAAAAGAAGAGCAGTATGCCTTGAAAAGCGTAATTTTCACTGCTTTTGAACACCTAGCAAACCTGCGGGCCAGCATGTTCGCCCTCACACACAATGCTCTTCGCTCTCTCTCCATATCGGCATCGTCCTTCAGATCATCAGTAACAACGTGGCCGAGATATTTGAAGCGTGTGACTCTCGTGAGGGCGATGCCGTTTAATTGGACGGGAGGTATAATTGTGGGATACTTGTTTCCAGCCTTAAAAATCATTATCTCACTCTTTTTCCCGTTATACAACAGACCGTGTGAGGAGGCGTAGGATTCACATACAGCTATAAGTTTACGGAGCGCCCCAATGGAGGGAGCCAGCAGTACCATGTCGTCCGCGTAACTGATGTTGTTTAGGCATACGCCATCAACATGGCACCCGACATGTGTACCGCTGAGCTGCTCGACAAGTGCGTCTACATACAGGCAAAAAAGTAAAGGTGAGCTCAATCCACCCTGACGCACCCCGCACTCAAGCCTGTATGGTTCCGTAGCCTCACCTGCCCACCTCACACGGTTTTCCTGGTTTAAATACCAGTACCTGAGAAGATGGATTAACTCTGGCGGTAACCCAGACCTATGCAACTTAGCCCACAGAATATCATAAGATACAAGGTCAAAAGCTTTCGTCAGGTCCAAAAAACAGGCATAAATAGGCGTTTTTCTGTCTGTGTAGTATCTGACAGTGTGCTTTAAACTGAGAATGGCCATCTCTGTTGACAACCCAGCCCGAAAACCGAACTGAGCGTCGTGTAGTTTTATGCGTGCACTTAGATAGGAGTTAAGCACACTGTCAAACACTTTCGCTACAATAGTCGCTAATGATATAGGCCTGTAATTTGTACCATCCGAAGCATCACCGGTTCTATTTTTAATGATAGGCACCACCAGGGTCTCCATCAACTCAGGCGGTAAATAAGAGTGACTCAAGCACAAGTTGAACAACAAGGCTAGTACTCGAGGTAGATGGACCCCGGCATGTCGGAGATGTTCGACGCTTAAGCCGTCATGACCAGGCGACTTGCCCCTTCTCATTTTATTTATTGCTATTCTTACGTCTTTAGCGCAAACACAAATTGACAAGTCACCCTTCAGAGCTTCGAGATTCCGACACGACGGGCCTAAGGGTGAGCTAATGGTAAATCTATCTCTAAATAAGTTGGCAATTTCTTTAGGACTTGAAACTCCATTGATACTCACAGGTACGCCGTTCTTGGGATTTAGTTTATTTGTAGCCTTCCAGAAAGCCTTAAAGTCGCCACTGGAGTGATGGGATGCCAGTAAGTCCATTTTGATTTGCTCTTGATGGTTTTGGCACCATCTGAGCCTCCCTTTAAAGATCTTACGGGCCTCGACCATGTCAACATAAACCGGTCCAGAGCCCGGTTTCCCATACAATTTCCATATATCAAATGCAAGCCTAGCGTGTCTGTGAGCGTCACTTACATGCATGTTCCAACCTGTTAAGCGCTGTTTACGTCCATTCATACTATTTTTATGTGTTACAGTAGCCGCATGACACAGAACCTCAATTACATCCTTATATAATTTATCAATAAGGCGCTTATGACATACAATTTCACAATAACTACTACAACATTCTTGAAACTCTGTGGGAAAATCTATAGCCTTTAATTTTAAATTACAAATTTCCAAATATTCATTTATTTGGTTCACACTTCTATGCCCCCACTTTACCTTATTACTATTATATTTAAAACTTGTTAAATTAGTCTTTTTGCTCACTAAGTTTAAATTACATTTCACTATAAGTGGAAAATGATCCGACCAAAAGACATCGTATTTAACATGTATATCAGTGATACTCTGCAATGCGGCCTTGGTTACAACGCAATGATCGAGCCACCGATGGCAACCGTGCGCTTCGCTAATGAATGTGAATGCTCCCGTAGACTCCAAAATATTTAAATCGGCACATACCCAGTCCTGGTCCCGTGCAAATTCAACGAGCTCGTTGTAGAAACGCTCTCCCGGGTGCGCGTTAAAGTCGCCGAGAACAAACACAGACTCAGCATCACTCTCATCTATGATAGCACAAATAGCACTTAAGCAATCAATAAAAGCCATCGTATTTTCTATCATGTCAGTAGGCATATAAACACTTATCACAACAATGGGTGCGTCGTTCGTTAACGCGCGAATTGCACACACGCGAGGGTTAGCACACGGAATCACTGTAACGCACTGGAAGAGAGACTTGCGCCACAGCAGCGCCACGCCGCCATGCGGCCTCCCGCGTAGAATGCCCGCGGCAGTGTCGACGGCCGACGTGCCCGTGCTCCCGAAGTCCTCGTGAACAGTTTCCAGGAACGGGAGGTCGTGGGCCAGCAGCCACGTCTCCTGAAGTGCAATAACGTCCCCTTCGCTGCACAGTTGTTTAACGCCATCTATTGACCTTCTAATATTTTTACAATTGTACGAGATGAAATTCGTGTTATACATATTTATTTAAAATTGCTTCTCTCTTCTTGCTTCTTGTATGGCATAAAACGCCTACATGTTATTCCGTCTGGCCATAACTTATCATTCAGATAAAAATCCAACTTATTTTTCTGAACTATAGCTTTAAAAGACTGACTTTAAAAGGCTGAATATACATTAAATTATTAATTATCCACGTAATTAATTAATAAAATACAATAACTGATGACATGACATAAACAATGCTACAAAGAAACAGAGATGTATGGAATGGAGTAGCCACAATAAAAAGTTTAACGTCGGTAATGTACGTCATGATATGACGTATAAGCTTTAGTAGCACTGCACGTTAACACGTTTTTCATGAACCTTAATTTGAGTAATAAACATTCGCTAAAGGTGGTAATCGCCTTGGTAAACATAATTTTAAAGCTTGAAAACTGGCGTACGGTAATCACCCACATACCTTTAAAGTTCATCGACATATCTTATTGCCTTTCGAATGAATACGTTTATGTACAATTACTTCTGGTAGTATGACCTTTTACAACCAGAAGTCAGAAAGCATATGTTCCATAATGAAAAGAACTTGTTTTTTTATGACGTGGGGTCCAATATGGCAATGGAATTTAATTATGCCAAGTTTAACGAAGTGTACCTACAATCTACAATACACGCCTTTAGGACATCGTCGAAGTTGAAATACAGTTAGACGCATAGTAAAATATACATATTATTTATTAAGATTCTACTTGCCTCGAATTAACCTGCTCGAACATGCCCGTAGACCGTATAAAGTACGGACAGATGAGCGACGTGGTCACCCCCTTCGCGCCGCGCACCTCCAGCTCCAATCTCAGGGCTTCATCGAAGCCGCAGGCCGCAGACTTCGACGCGCAGTAGTCCACCAGCTTGGCCACGCCTACGTGGCCCGCCATGGACGCTATGGTCACTATGTGGCCGTCGTTGTGTTCTATCATCTTGGGTAGGAAGGCTTTTACCGTCTGGAAAAGGATGAGGAATTTCTATGAAAAGGTACCTAAACATGTACGGATAAAGTCTGCTTCTTTTGATAATTTGGTAGAGAATGTAGAGATACATGCAAAGGAGTCAAGGAAACTTGCTGGTATGTAGATAGGTAATATGTTCAAGTTTGTGATTTACGATAAGATCTGATTAAAGCGTTTAATATAAATTAGATCAATACGGCTAATAGAAGTAATAAAATAAGAATGGGCTCACATTTTCGCTGCCAATGTACCTACTTCAGTTCTTAATGATCATAGCTGATCCCATTTACTTAATGTACCGTAAAGTGGTCCTACTTGTTCCCCTGTGGGTAATTATGCACTAATTCTGTAAAATGACAACGTTTAATATATTCAAATATTATATGTATTCCTATGTTTACTATAGTAGTAGTAAACTATAGGTTGAGCAAATATTGAAGCAAAGCAGGACCGTGTTTATACTTAATTGCTTACCCATATATGCGCCAAAACGTTGACGTCAAACGTCCGCTGTATGAGATAGTCCGGCGTATCCAAGAGGTACTGCCCCGACACCACGCCGGCGTTGTTTATCAACAGACTTACCTGCAAGAACAAATTGAACAGTTGCTCAAGCACCTGACAAGCCAACGAACAATGGACCACATTTATCGTGTTTTTTAATGCCGATATCAAAATGTGCCTTGACAATGTAACTGTTTCTGATGACGACAGAAATAATGCCTATAAAACCGGTTCAGGCGTAAGTGAACTGATCTTTTGTGTACGCTAGTCGTAGTAGTTATGCTATTTACTGTCATTGATCTCTGGAAAAGCGAATCGTAGACACAATTTGATTCCGTTTTAAGTACCTACATGTAATTATAAACTTACCTAATAATAATAATAGTTAGTTAATAAATTTAATTATCTTACAGCTGACCGCAACATAGTATTAAAAAGTTGTGTATTCAAACCAATCTATTTTAATAAAACAGGCTTGTTTAAATCCTATTCATTCAATCCGATTAATGTATAACACTTACCCTACCGACTTCCTCGTGAACCTTTTTGGCGACTCGGTAAATGTCTTCCTTATCGGCTAGATTCACCACGTAGGAGTAGCAGTCCCCTCCAATACCCTTCACTAGTTTTTCCGAATCATCCAATCCTGAAACAACAAAATAAGCACATTTATTATATCGTAACTATAATAGGATACCTACCTAGGTATATCTCGTTGCTAATAATTTCATGGCTCCTTTATTAACATTTAAAAGACGCGGCAACAATAGTCTAGCAACGAGTTATGAAACTCCTAGGAATAAACCTTGGTCACTAGTCAAACTTTACGAAATGCTTATTAGTTTCTAAGCGTCAAGATCACGTAGATAAAAATATGTCATAAATTGAACGACCAACATCATTACGAATATTACGATCAAGACATTGCGACCTGAGATTTTGACGGACGGCCGCAGGGCCCGCAGGTCGGTGCATGTGGTGTCGACGACCTCGTTGGAGATGATTCGCAAATTGGAAGCATTAAAATGCTTTCTATAGTCCCTATACAATGTATAAATTGTAGATGTGATATGGTACTTTTTAGATTACAAAACAAAACAATATCCCTATAAGACAGGTTTACCTAGTTTAGGGCTCAGGACACTATTCCTAGGCTGTCTAACAATAGAATACTCCTAAAAATGTAATTCTACTATGTAATAAGCTGCATTTTTGATACACAAATAAATCATTTTCAATTTTTCTTAATTCTTTTTTTATAATTAATTTATTAATCATTACCTAATTAAGACCATACATATTCATAATTTACCATCCTATTTATAATGGGTACTACGTGTAAACCACAAAACTGAGAAAACAACACAATATATATATTCGATGAAAAATAATTAATCAGTTTAATGATAAATAACTACTGGGAAGTTACTCCTCTTCTTGCGAGCGCTTTAGTGGCAGTAGATACATAAGCTGTAGGTTAGATTTTACGTAACATTTAATTTAAATACGGCTATATCCAGGTTCATGGAAAGTTACCAAGGCTAAATGATGGCACAATAAATAACATAACAATACTCTTTATTGTGCCCGTAAATAGAAGAAAGAAAGAAGAAAGAAAGAAAATACATTTATTTGACGCCACAACATAGTACATAAAAAAGAAAAGCATGCAGACAAAAAAACATTTGGACGCCAAAAAGGATCCCCACTCAGCATAGTGCCGCGGCAAACCGTGGCGCTGGTTTTCTGTGGGGACCTGGCTTAATCTAAAAATAATGGCGACACGTACGCCAACGACACACAAATAAATAAAATTTCCATTGACATAAAAATACAAACATTATTAAACAGAAAATTAAGACAAACAAAATATTAATAACCGCCTTTTTTAAATATATTTATAACGAAAGTTACAGAAAAAACCAACACCAGAACGAACTAAACTTAAGACTAAAACTAAAACAAATACTAAAACTAAAACTGTTTTGTTTTGTACAATAAAGTGATTTACTACTACTACTACTACTAAAACAAATCATCAAATTGCCGCGGAAATGTAAAAGTGTGTGTGATAAGTGTGCGAGTGAGTGACTGATATGTTACTGTGATGTCTGTAATTGAATTTGTAACAAGTGTGCACGACATTTCGATTTGAAGCCACTTAACGACTTCAGCGAACGGATTGGTGGAGGCAGGTCATTCCAGATCTTCGTAGCGGCGTGCCGGAAACAGCCACGAAAGGCCGATGAGTGGTGACGAGGGCAGACAAGTTGCAGGTACCTAGATGACCTGACCTCCGAGGATCTGGAGTTATGAGCCCAGGTTAGCTTATCGTAAAGGTACGAGGGTATCTGGTGGTACACAATGCCAAACATAAGCGACGCTAAATGGACCTTTTGACGCGTGGACATCTTCAGAATGCAGTTCTTATTTATATATGGCGTTACGTGCGAGCGTGGAGGGACATCAAAACAATACCGTGCACAGGCATTTTGCACTCTTTGTATTAATCTCTGAGTACGCGATAGGAGGCGCGGCCCGTAAACTGTATCACAATAATCAAATCGTGAGAGAACAAGTGCATCGCATAACCTCACCCTAATCTGAACACTAAGGAAGGATCTTATTTTATATAGAAGTTTCAGTCTATAAAAGCAATTTCGAACCACATTAAGCACATGTTTTTCAAACCTTAATTCTCCGTCCATAAGAAGCCCCAGGTTCTTACTCTCTTCAACACGTTCAAGAACATTACCGCCTATGTGCACTTCGAAATTACTTTCAGAAAGCTTTGCTATTTGTTGTTTTGTACCCAGTAACATGACTTTAGACTTTGTAGGGTTTAGTGCAAGTGCGTTTGCTTGTGACCATCCAGCAATGTGCTCGAGAATGAATAGAAGAAATGTTAGTGTTTAAACAAATTCAGCATTGACATGCGATATTTCGCGCAAGGGCGCGAGTCTACAATCTCACTACAATCTTACTTTGTGAGAAATTTGATGAATAGCGGTAACTTTTGAAATTCAAACCTTCACATATCTCTTTATACGTATTATACCAATACAAATACATACAATGTTAAGCATGCAATAAATGTTAAAGGGAACGCTAATGGTCAGAGGATAACTCTCCTCTAACAACAAAAGTCGCGTAGGTATGCTAGCCGAATAATCGCGATGCTTGATGGGAATAACCTTTGTCAAAATGTGTGAAAAAATTTTCAATTAATGAAAAACAAAAAAAAACAATATAATCGAATTAAGCACCTACTTCTTTTGAAATATTTGTCGTCAAAAAAATGACAATTTAAAAACTGAAGGCCGCTTTAAGTACCTAAAGTTAAAAATTGAATGTCATGTGTATGCAGAATCAGCAAAACGATAAGCATAATAGCACCCCTGCATACATATTTGTGTGCAGGGGTGCTAAGCTAATATTTTTGCTGATATAAAAGACATATAATTAGTGCCAATTAGACTGATAAATTAGCATCTATATTTATGTACCTACATGTATATTACTAGAGTGCAACAATCTGTTTTCTTTTAGTATGGTTGCAGAGTAAGTGGTTCAGTCGAGATAGTGACTATAGAAAGTCAATGCATCTACAATGTGTGGTAGAATATAGGTAATATGACGATCAAAGACTAGCGACGCAACATATTATTAACCCACAGATACGCGAGCATGCATAAAGCATTGAACTTTCCATACGAAGAAGATGCAAATAAAACGTACCTTATTGTTTCATTGTTAATCCTCGTAAGTCAAGTGTCATTTGTCAAATAATATTTCCGTTTTTTTATGTCTCACTGAAGTCGTCAATTAACACAAACGACTTCTAATTACCCAGTACATACATAAACTCATAAAAAGAGCAAAAAATTGTTTACTAAGTACTTTAATTTTCTGAATGTCATTACAATGACAGTCATGTCATTAGAATGACATTACAATTGTGGGACGAGATCCTTACGTTAAGGTAGTTAAATAAATAAGAATACCTAATGTTAACACTGTACTGTATACTACATTAAATGTAGTATACAGTATTACATTGTGACAAACAATTGTTATGAATCCAACTACTATACCTATGTTTTGCAGCACAATGTTTAAGTAGCATTACAATAACGAGCATAAAAGTCCACGCGAAGGAAGCCGGCAACAGCTAGTGGAATCATAGCATTCTGTTATCAGGTTATCACCGTAGGTACTATCGTCAGTACAGTTACTGACCAATCAACAAGTACTTATATCAATCAATAGAAGGATACCTTAGCGGATCTCCCAGAAAATTATAAAAATATCGAAAGTGGTTCGAGAAAGAACGCGCACGGTGCGATTGCGCTGCGGAAGCGCTTCCTTCGGCGCAGGCGCGCGCTGGCATTGACACACTAAGCAGCTTGTGATGGGCTATCTATTGCCATTGCCATCTTTGTGGTACTTATTACAAACTGTACGTAGCTGAAACATTGTTTCTCTATTTCAAAATATCTCTATACCAAATTTATTAATCTATAACTAAATCAGTTCAGCGGTTTAAGCGTGAAGAGGGTTTTTGACAAAATTAAACTTGTATTAAATTTAATTAGCTTTCGTTCGTTTTGTGTAAGTAGTCATGTCGCTAAGACGCAAAGTTTCCAAGATATAAGTAAAAAACCGAAAAATGGGACCTTCAAATCAAACCTGCCTATCGCAGGGGGAGCCCTCGGCTCAGGGCTACGGCCGGGGACTTTTGATATGTTCACCTCCTAACTAGTCCAAACAAAGTTACAGAGTCAAAAATTTTGTTCCAAGCATTTCCCTCTATACCTTTCTGTTTCTTGGCCTATTAGGGCTCCATTTTCAGTGCAAAACCTACCAAGTAATTTTTAATGTTTGTCATGTCTGAACTCCAGGAGGAAGGAAATATGTACAGTGATCTGCAGAGAAAATTGACCCCCCCTGCATAGAAGGTGCTAAGCGAAAAGTATTGCTGACTGTACAAACAGATTTCTATCAAATTCTAGCATTGATATTAATCTAGCATAGCATGGAAAAGTTTTGGAGAGATACAATAGCGGACTTTAAATTACTTCAATTTTATACAATGAGGGTCAGCTACTCGTAATTATCGTAATTCATTTTAGCCCTCAAGTACTTAGATTGAATTATGCAAAAGTACTTTTATATATTTTTAACCTTGAATATGCGATATTTGGTTCTCGGTCAGCATTTCACAAATTAAGCATATTTTGCTCAGAACACGGTCAAAGTCGTGACGATGACGTACCCATCTCGGTCCAGTCAGCAAAGAAAACTTTCGACGGCGCACGCACGTGAGGCATTTGCCAGGCACGTGTCGTAAAATGTCTAAATTTACTCTAATGTTATTATCTATCATGCAAGTCACAAACATGATTGCATGTCAAATGTATGAAAACTACGAGTATTTGTTAATTTAAAATTTGTATGAAACCATTAACGTTGCAGCGCATCGTATTTGAAAGGGATTTGGGAATATACTTACTTTGCTATACTAGTTAGTACCTTCAGCAAATATCTGCAAAACTTATAACCAAACGAAGTAAGCATTTACAGGCATTCCCCTCTGTCAAAAATAGTCGGCCAATGCCAATGGTCATACGCAATGAATGGACTGACGTTTATCTGACATGGCTATTTTTACGTTACGTATACATTTGAGCATTTGACGTTCCCCTCCCTGCAAAAATCGGCAGACTTTTTTGTACAGAAAATTACAGTCTCCGTTTGGTTATATCCTCTAAACTGCAAAATTACTTAGAAAAAAAAATGCTTTATGCGTAACAGCTAAATATACTTATTGTCTGTTAGGTATTGATACTCATACGCTATGTTTATTAAACAGAGTTTTTATAAACATTGAATTACTTTTCTAGTGACAGTAATTCACATTTACTTACATTTTTATAGTGACAATTATTTTTAATTTTAATATTCTTTTTTAAATACTTTATTCATATTGATTAAATAATGTGCTTGTTAAAACGAATACTTTCCGATTAATGTAATGTATGAATCTTATCATTCATATCATAATTACTTTTGAACGACTTAGATCACAGTTAGAAATGAGGCATTAGAATCTAACATAAATGTAAACCAATTTAATTTTATTTTAACGATCATTCAAATTTAATTAAGAGTACATATTTAGTCTTTGTACTATATATTATACAAAAACGATATAGTACGAAAAATACTATATTTTCATCACTCAAGAATGGGGTATACAAATGTCACCGATATCGCATCGTATGCGACTTGAATTTTTAATTCGCCTCAAATCGGCGTCCTACTTTTTTTAAATTTCCCAGTAAATACTATATTTTTTCAATACTTTGACAAAAATACTATATGTGTATAGAAAAAAGGTGGCAACCCTAGTACATAGGTATCTTTATAAAAGAACTCCGTCGTGCCCTAAAAATAACACGCAACGTCAGAAGTTATATGTTGTGCCGTGGTCCACGGTACACTTGTTCCACGGCCCGTGGAACAAGTGTACAATAACGAGTTCACTGTAGCGATCTTCGGCTGCAGAGGTAACGGTGGTGTCGGTGGTTAGGCCAGTTATAAATGTAACACTGTTTTATTGTACCTATTGTTTGTTTCCGTTTTCTTATTCATAATTTATTTTAAGATAAGATAAGATAAGATAATCGTTTATTTGATAAAACACGAGTTACATATCAGATGTTAATATATACAAATTCAATTCTTTACATGTCTGGCCGGAATTTCAGCATTCAAATATTTATCACAAAAATAATTACAAATATTAAATAAGAATACATACCTTCATTAGGTTGTTAGGTTAGGTTGTTATTTAGCCATTAACTGTTACTTTAAGTTTACTGTTTCCTTTTTTTTTTTAAATGCTGTGTTTACCTCTAATTAGTTGTGCATCACTGAATGTTTTGTTTGTTTTTTGAATTAAATGTCAGATGTAATAACTGTTGGT
Source organism: Cydia strobilella (assembly GCF_947568885.1). Classification (NCBI taxonomy): domain Eukaryota; kingdom Metazoa; phylum Arthropoda; class Insecta; order Lepidoptera; family Tortricidae; genus Cydia; species Cydia strobilella. Next base: position 6,446,231 of record NC_086053.1, read on the forward strand.
AGACCTTAATAAATAAAATAAAATAAAATAAAAAATAAGAACAAAGATAGATATAACTCCGTAATAGATGGATACAGTCTAAGGAAAAAACATGCCTCGAAAATCACGAAAATTTGATTCTCGAGGCATTTCTCGCGCCACTAGTTTAGGCCTACTCTCGTATAGAGGGCGTTGATTGTTTCGTTTGTTATTTATAATTTTAACGCATACCAGTGAAAGAACATGGGTCAAAATCAAATAAAAATAATTAATGCAAATAAAAAAAACATTTATCCATATTTAAATACATTTTATCGTATTTTTATAAATATTTATTTTTAGTTTTAAAGTGTGTCGACAGATGGCAGTGAATTTACTGGGGTTACAAAATTTACTATGACAGTACCGCTCTAGTATAAGTTACTCTATGATAAGAAGTACCGAAAAATGTTGAAAAAATGTCAGTGAGTTAACAGCATTAAATAAAAAATACACGACATAAGTATGTCATCGGGGGCCTCTTTTAGATGTATTTTAGATTAGTTTTAGTTTCTGCTTTTTATTTTTAAGTTTAGTTTATATGTTATATGTATTTACTTGTTATGTTTTATTCATGAGCATTTATTTTTAAGAACGGGCATAATTACTCATTTTAATCAGGCATATATTTTTATGGTTTTTGTATGATTTATATGACAGTACTAATATGTACTAGCATATTACTACTGTTTTTTATATTGACAATGTATAATCAATACTGAATAAAAGAATATGAATAAATCATAAAAATATCAAACATATTATAAAAAAATGAGTTTTAATACCATCTAATAAATACATATCGATTGATATTAAAGTCTTAAAAACAAAAAACTTAAACGTAAATAATATCATGACTTGACTTCTACCGTTTTAAGCAATATTTGGCGACAATCGTCTAAATATATGTACATGTACCTACACTTAATTATATCGTATCGTAATAATGGTATTGACCGTAACAGTCCGAAAGCTCGTAAAAGCTTACATAAGTGTGCATAAGTTTTCTGCCGTAATTAATACTTGTAACGCTACTATCATTTTTAGGAAGGACAAACACTGCTTGACCTTAACCAAAATAACTGGGTCAATGTGAACTACCAACGATTCGATTTCAATATAAATTCAGTGCATTCTTTTCAATTAAGACCTGAATAAACAAACTGAACATTCAGATCATTGTGTCATTGAGAAAAATCATCTGTACAAGTGCGACATAAAAAAGCAGAAATTAAATAAAATGGAACTAAAAAATTACCATACTAAATTGTTGCCATGTTTAAGCATTTTACGTCAAAAACGAGACAGTTACGTAGGAAGTGGCGCCCTAATTGATTTTTTACAATTTCTTGTCGGACTATAAGAAAGAACATTTTCTAGACAAACGTTTTAAACAGGCGACTAACACTTGACCTTCATCAACTTGGACAATTTCCATCAATGATCAATGTAAAATTCGGGGTCGGTAAGTAACGAGGTAACGACGGTACCTATAGCCGGTAGCGTCATAGGGTCAATTTTTACTTGTGGGTTCAGCAATTTATGGTGAATTGGCATAGTCAGGCGATAATAATTATCATCAATGCCAGCGTATTGAAACAAAGGAATGAATTGTTGGAAACCGGACTGTATTGAAATCTTATTTATTCGCAAATTAGCGGAATTGTTTTCGAGTACCTACCTAACTTCGTTGTCATTACATCATCGTAAAATCGCCATCAGATATATCGGAGCGGCCAAGGTGTTCACAAATATCTGAACAAGCACTCTAACGCCATGACAATAGAGGCGTGCTGAGATATTTGTGAGCACCTTGGCCGCTCCGATATATCTGATGGCGACTGTACAATCATTAATTATTAATTTATTAATTAATATTCATAAACTGAAGTTTTAACCACATTTAAAAATACGCTTAGATAAATGTATACAGTCGACGTCAATAGTATTTTATGCAATCGTGACATAATGGAGAGCTTTTCAGTCGAGTACGGCCACGAAGCTTGCTGAGTGGTCTTAATTAGGTACGAGATTGAAAAGTTTAATTATATCACTATTGTATACAATACTTTTTCTACGAGTCAACAAAAATAATATTTTAAACTACTAGAATCGTATAGGTAAACAAACCAAAAGTATACAGATAAGACACGAAAGCATCCGCGATACATTTATACTCGTACGCGCCCCGGCCGATGGGGCCCGGCGCCCGTTGCCCCCGGCGGGTTGGTCAACGACACCTTCTCGTAACTCATGAGGCCCCGGTACCTGCTCCTTGCTAAATTCAAATTTTAGACAGTTTTTTTCTCAATGTTGGCCACCGTAGCCCATGGAGACTAACAAGCAATGCTAAGCGGTTTCGTAGTATATGGATGTAGTGTAAGGGTGACAGTGACACATTCGCGTTTCAAACTTATGAAGCAAATGTTTCTACTATACAACCTAAAATAAGTAATTCATTTGAGCTATCGTTTTGTTTCATCCTCTTGACCGCGGCGAGCTGTGATTGGTCAATTTCATTATAGTCGAGTAAACCGTTTCGAAATGAATATTATAGTTGAGTTGGGAATCCATACATGAAAACTACCCAATTAAGCTTTTGTATATGAAATCTTAATTCAACAATTACAGTCGACGAGTAGAAAAAGATATGTTTACACTTTTGCACTTTACTCCTGTGTAATAAAGCGAAAAATATGAACATTTATTTGACGTCGACTATACCAAGCTTCAAGATTGCAATTTAGATCTTGAACCTAATTAGTGTGAGTTTCTACGAATTATTCTCAATAAAGTAATTATGTTATAGTAATAATAATTTACATGACTTGCAAGTTTATTCACCGTAATAGAGTATACGGTAAGAAAGAGCATTAGAGCAGAAGAGCGTTCGAAAGCGGTAATCCAGGTGGAATTGAAAATGTCCGGCGATTACGCTGTGGTCAAAACGCACAAGAATTTTAATGAGAGAAACACGTTCGGAAACCTACGCGTGCTTTTATTCCCAAAAGGATTATATAAGTTGCATGAATATTCACTAACGCACCTACATATAAATAGATCTACTCAAAAATTACCCAATTACCTAATAATAGACATATTATTATTTATTTGTAAACCTACAAATTTATCTTAATAGAATATTTAATGTTCATTCAATAATTTCTTTTATGTATCACTTATAGTGCGACAAAAAATAGTAGAAATTAAATAAAAGGCGGAAAAAATATGCGGTGTTGACGCACTACCTATTTGTCCCTCTTGCCGTGGAAACCACTGGCTGTTGGTGTGCTGAGGCCAAGACTTTTATTGGGGAAGTGGGCAGACGGTTGCGGGAGAGTGGTCATGACCCTCGCTCCGGGTCGTTCCTTTTGCAAAGGTTGTCCATCACTGTTCAACGTGGCAACGCGGCGAGCGTGATGGGCTCCTTTGCATCTGGACGGGCGCGGGGCGCATTTTGTGAATAGTTTTTGTGTTTGTTAGGTTCTAGTTTAGGTTAAGATTTTTGTAATGTTTTATTTTGTATGACATGTATGTATCCTTGGATTAATTATGTATATTCATTTTACCAACATAGTATTTAACTATTAAATAAAATGGAACTAAAAAATTGCCATACTAAGCCATGTTTACGCATTTTAAGTCAAAAAAAAAATCCTTGGAAGTGGCGCCCTCAATAATTTTCTACAATTTCTTGTCGGACTATAAGTTTAGGTGCGCAGTGGGGAAAAGTGTAGAAAGAAATGTGGGTCATATTTAAGAAGATAAGGTGCTAAAATGTAATAGCTTCACATTTAGTTAATGTAGGTATAGCTACATGAACAACATTTGGTAATAAAATATAAAATACAATATGTTCCGACTTGCACAATTATTATGCATAATCATATGATATGAATAATGATAATGATATGTAATAAATATGTAACATGTTGAATGTCTTGCCGCCGCTGTCGAGTGTTCTTTTGGTGGTGGTTTATTATATTTATTTGCGTATTTATTATTGCGGTGGGAGGGTGTGAACTTTAATTGCATGTAAAAAATACGCAAGTAAGTGTAACGCGTTAGCACTGATTGACTAGCACGTTATCTTTTCGCGGATTAGCAAAATTTTGGTATTAATTAATATGGATTTCCGCAAAGTAACGCCTGATTCTATTCATTAAAGTGAGGCAGTTAAACTTTTGTCATTTTAATGCTATGCAGAGTTAGCTTGGTCCGATTCTATGTCACTCGAAAAGTAATCTTAATGAAACTTTTTTTATGGCATTCAGGAAACTCCTAAATGTTGTACATATTCGTGCTTCATGTTAGTTCGAGATGTTGTTTAAAATCATAAATGTGCCATGTTATCTAATCGCTATCTGAATCAACAAAACTATTAGGATTATAAAAGAATATCCTAGAATCTCTAAAACGGTAAGTAAATGTTGTTAACCTCGATTGCTTGGAAAAAATTCAAAAACCGAAAATATACATATGATAAACAGCCACAAACTGACAAAAATATATCCTTCACGTTGGCAAAAACAAAGACTTGTTCCATTTATTTTGTTTAATTGAAGGCTTTTGTAACCTGTTTGGCACTAGAATTATAAAAGATATAAAGGTAGATAATAAATTATTTCGGTAAAATCTGGATAGCATTGATATCAGCACGTCGGGCCTTGTTCAGGGTTTCATTCCGTAGCACATTTTACTTACAAAGTAATATACTACTTTTAAATGTTTGGCCCGAGGGTTAACTGGTAGAGAATGCACACTGGCATTAAATTCGCTTTTTGTAAAAATTGTACAATAAAGTTTAAATAAATAAATATGTATGGGGGTCAGTGGCAGAGACAAAGTATAAAGTCGTTAGCTATTCAGTTCTATGATTTGGCTACCGACTGTAACTTTATTTCTCTTCTGTCAAGGCGCAATTAAAATACCTAACTAAAATAATTAACCCTCAACACATTTATAGGTACTGTTTTTTTTTCGATCATTTTCATATGCTTTGTCGTAACTTTTTGAAAAAGCTTTGTAATCTTTGTATAATATACATACACTTAGAAATATAAATTATTTATTCGTAAGCACAAACACAAAATAGAAAATTATACAAAAAACAACATAAAAAGGAGAAAAAGCCACGAAATGGTCTCATCTCAGTATGCTGCCGGAATTTGCTTCCTAATTTTACTTTGCTTCCCGTAAAAAATAAGTAAAATGCATGCCTAGTCAATTTCACTCACAAGCAGCTCTTCATTCCACAATGGTGGGTCTAATTAACACAAATTCAAAGTGCCTAGATTTCATTTTCGTTGCCTCTTTCGTTACCTCAAGTTACATTTTATATTATTTTGCCTCTCCTCCTCGTATTTTCAGAAGAAATTCTAAGCGAATCAAAATCACGAGCATAGCGAGTTTCATAGGATCTCTGGCTTGTATTCATACTGATTAAAAATCAGCATTCGCAGCAAAATTACTCTTATTGTATAAATATCTATTATTTTATGTAATAAATTTTATATAATAAATGTTTCATCCAAACACTTTAGAAGATGCTCATTCACAATAATCACAATAACACCGGTTATTTAAAAGACATATCTACTTATTCTATGGTCACATGCAATAATTATAAAGTATAATAAGGCAATGACTAGGATTTCATTATTATTTTTAATTTGTGCAGGTGTTTAATGGCATTTGCATTATGTATTAAGGAACTGACACTTCTGTTTTATTCTAGTTATAAATTCTCTTTTCCTTTGTCTTACTGACTACACTGCTCCTATAGAAGTCTACGAGCACTGCAATCACTGCATGTGTTTTGTGTGTTAACAGTTTATAATTTATAGGCAGTTTTTTACATATGCGTTTGAACATATGATGAACGTATAAGTAGTTTAGTTATGTCCGTCTGTCTGTTTGTAGCTTAGCTTATATACGTTAGCTACCTAATATACATAAATATAAATATGTTACGTCAACATGGCATTATGAAGGTCTTTTTACGGGTCTACGCTACTGTAATAATCTTGTCTTACTTGCTTTTTTCATGACTGTAAAGTCCCGAAACAAAGATGTAAATACCACAATATTTACCAAGAAATGCGAAGCGTGCACAAAATCGATCTCGATTAAGAGTCCCCGGCAAGCTCGGCCGAATTTCACCTTCCCATGCAAACGGAGTTTCGTTCTCATTTTAAAACTACGGGTTGGATTGTAATGAAACTTTGCACATACAATGACATGAGGTATATCTAGGTCTGTAATTAGTTTATATAGCTCCAGTTTATAAAACAAACGAAATAGACCAAAAACAGGTTTTGTATGAAAAACTTAAATTCGCTGTATTTTTTAAAACTAATATGGTATCTGAAGCTACATAAACTAATAGATATACCTTATCCTATTGTAAGTACAAACTTTCATTGCAAACTAGCGACTCGTTTTCAAAAGGGAGCGTAACTACGTTTGTATGGAGACCCGAGCTTGCCGGGGACCCTTAAGACCCGTACAGACGATGTCCAAAATATGTGCCGTATCGTATTACAACATAGTAAGATGCAAAAATAACACGTCTCTGAAGTCGACCTACAAAAAACCTTCTGTCAGTAACGAGGCCGCATTACCGGTCATTGTAGGCATTGTACGATTTTCTATGCTTCTGTCGCAGGGGCCAGTACTTAATTTGTCTCATTTTACTCTGGTTTGTATTCGGATGTTACTACATAAACTTGCTCCAGTTTTGCGTCAGTGTTAGTAACACACTAATAAATACAAGTCATTTTATGCCCTATGACGCCCGGCTGTGTTTGTTTTGTATCTATTATCTATTTGCAAATATTATTTTACCATATTTATTTACATACAAGATACATACAGTGGTACTACGTAAACAAAATAATAACTAGCTTAAATCTAAAATAGGCCCTTGAGGCATTGTACCATTTTTATTAGATATCAGCTAACTAGGTTACTAGCAATTACCTGTAACTGTAAATGAACATTGTAACGGCACGGCATTCATAGTCTATTCAACCAAATAAAAGTACCTGTCATAAATTCTAAAACATTAAAAAGTCATCATGCTTTCAAACAATGTCCTGCTTTACTTCATTTTTCTGAATTCAAAATATACCTCACACCATTTAAGTAAGTAGTCCAAGAGAAAGCTAACATTTAACATTTGTTTTTTTACACATTCCATTTAAAATCGTCATGCAAAAAACATGGTGATCAGGTTTATCTATTGCCTGTTTGAATTTTATTGTTGGTGTTAGAGCTGCTAAAAGATTCGCAGATTTATGAGCTTTCTCCCATTTCTCTGCAATTACAAGACGTCTGTTAATTTTAATAGACAATTAAAATTTTGATATACTTTCTAAAACTAACCCCATGGACTGTCATAAAACTCATAAAGAGTAATTTAATCTCCAGAGCAAGAAAAGCTATCAGTTACACCTTTTGTGCAATTTTGTTCAGATTTAGAATATTTTAAGGACTTTTCACGTTAGACTGGACCGAGTCCGGGCCGGAACTTCGTTTTTTATGGAAAGCATCACGTGATAATTGGTCATTTGTCATAGAAAAGTAAGCGCCGAAAGCTCCGGCCCGGACCCGGCCTGGTCTAACGTGAGTCATCCTTTATGCTGCGGTTTGGCATTGGAACTAGTTAAAAACATGATGAATTACCCGCGTCACTGTGAGTATGAAATAAGGCTTCGATTATGTCGATCCTTTATTATAGACATCCTTTGTTCTTAATGTTGTCGTCATACAAAACAGGTTATTTCTGACACAAAAGAAGTAGACAGAACAAACATTTTCCTTTTTCGGAGCGTTGACCAATACAAATAAGGACACTGAAAACGAAAATGGCGAACATTCACTTCCTTTACAAGATGAAATCTCAGCAACGGCACGTCACCTTCAACCTTGTTCATGTTTCCTAAAGCCGATACAGCAAACAAAGATATGTGTTTTGGAGACAACCGTCGCGTCGGCGAGAAACGTGAATTTGTGTGTCGTAAATCCATGCAAACATACGGCAACTAAGCGGACTTAACAAAGAGAAAACTGTCAAGTTTATTACAGTCAAACTTTCATTAAGTGGGACCTGAGAAAACTGTTTACCTCTTAATGGGAATATTTCTGTCCCATTCATATTCCTAGCCTTACGTATAGGTACGGTTAACGTATAGGTACGGTTTACGTATAGGTACGGTTTCTAACTATAGTCCAGGAAGAGTAAAATGATGTTACAACAGTAACTTTTCATTCAATACACCATTTATTATGAAAATATTTTTTACTAAATAAATAATAGTACGGATGACCGTTACGAAGATTTAAAGGCCCACTGACTATCAGTCCGCCGGACGATATCGTCCTGTCAGTTGATCGTAACTGTCAAATTTTTGTTCTAACTGACAGGCCGATATCGTCCGGCGGACTGATAGTCAGTGGGCCCCTTTAGAATTGATATGGGAACACACATGTACATACATAGTTGAGAGCTTTCTATGTTGAGGTTATATCGTAATCGTAAATGTTTATTTCTAGTTCAGTTAACGGATATCGTATAATAATTAACAGAAGGTATTTTATTAACTATCTACGTATTCGTTTAGCCAGATCCGAAGTAAGCTTAACAGAAATCCATTTATTTAAGTATGGCAATTAAAGCTTTAAAGTACATAGGTACCTAAACGCTTAGTTGAAACCATCGTTTTAAATCATCGCCGTACTTAACGTGCATATAATAATTAATGTTGTGCAAACGTCCTCGACATGTGGTGCGAGTATGTGGCCGGTGCACGGTGTCGTTAAGGCTTTACGTTTGTTTGAACTATTTCGTTGGAGAGCCCATGTAGTCCATGTACCTACACTCCACCCGGTCACTATTCTAGGCCACCTTATAATATTATAATAGACTTCTTACGACTTTAAAGTGATGATGAAAAATAAAACGTCCTGTAGAAAAGCCTCAGAATCAGAAAGTACCTACTTTTTCAAATGATCATCGCAATCGTCACTTATAGACTCAGAAATCATAAACCGATAAAACCGGAAATACCGGAAATCCGGAAACCAAATTAAAATTCGGCATGCATGTGTTCATGAAATAAGGCAGTTTATAAAATGTTGACGGCGAACGTGGATCCAGATATGTGTAAAATAGGTCATTTTACTTCTTTTAGCTTTTATTTACACCACACCATCCGAAGTATAACGATGGGGTTTATGTTACCACACACGCTTTGTAAATTTAGAAATAAGTTGTATTTTAAATGTACCTCTATTGTTGAACAAAACTCTAATAAATTCAAAATATTTATCAGTACGGTTTTTACTCACTATTATTTTTAGTCGCTTTTGGCGACATGTTTCGGATTCTTTGGGAATCCATCCTCAGGCACGAGTGTCCGCGGCGGTTGTACGTCGTGTACTGATAAATATTTTGAAATATGTCTCAATAAATTCATTCATTCTTATTGATACACTTGTTTATTTACTATTATAATCTGTTTGCTACTATTGAATAAAGATTTAATTAATCTTCCTCATTCACAGTGTTCATCCTCGTGAAATTATATCAATTAATATTTAACAATAAGTAGGTACTCTTCTACTACCTACATAAGTATAAGGGAATAACGATCCTTACTGGCATTAAATTATACGTATTGTATAATAGTAAGTAAGTAAGTAAGTAAGTAAATATTCTTTATTGCACCAAAATTATACATTTTACATACATGTAAAACTACAAAGAAATATTTAAAGAAAAAATAGAACCAGGTAACAACAGGCGGTCTTATCGCTAAAAAGCGATCTCTTCCAGACAACCTTTGGGTAGCAGGAAATGTAGAACTCATACAAAAGTCAACAGGTAGTGCAAAGAGCTTAAATATGGAGACTATTAAACACAAACACACATACTACAATTACTACTTATACATATAAGTATTAAAACGAAACCTAACACACAAATAAATATACAATACAATATATATATATATATATAATATATATTTATACAAGCATATATACAATATATAAAATGGCAACTTAAGGCAGAGATAGAAAGTATAGTTTTAGCTGATTTTTGAATATGGGGAGAGATTTAGCTAATCTTAATTCTACTGGTAAAGCATTCCACAGCCGAACAGCCCGGAAGGTAAAAGAGCTATTATAAAATTTAGAAGTAGATGAGGGAGAAGCAAGAATATGAGTCTGAGAACATCTGATAGAAGAGAGATACTTGAAACGCTCTTTGAGATAAGGTGGTGTAGCGGGGTTAAAGAGAATGCCATAGAGAAGGGCGAGAACATGAGAGTCACGGCGAAGACGAATAGGAAGCCACTTGAGCTGAGAACGGAACTGTGACACATGGTCAAATTTGCGCAGACCAAATATAAACCTTATACCGAGATTCTGGAGGCGCTCGAGCTTATTTAGCTGGTCCTCCGTAAGGTCCAGATAGCAAATGTCGGCATAATCTAATATGGGCAATAAGAGGGATTGAGCTAGCGCAATCTTAGTGGCGTAAGGCAAGAAATTACGGAGTCTGCGGAGTGATGCAGTTGCAGCAAACATTTTCCTGCTAACCTCATTCACCTGAGGTACCCAAGAGAGACTCTGGTCCATCATGACACCGAGATTCTTTACCTGCTATAATAGCTAGTTGCGTAACTTTAGAAATCTAGGTATCTATCAATAATTATGAACATGATTGTTCCGGTCGGCAGGGGTAGGTACACTAGCATCGTCCGTCGCCCGAGGACGCAATCCGGTTTGCTGCACCGACGACCTTGCACTTGAGACGTTGCATAACAGACTCTCACTCTACTCTTTATTGCCTGCTATTAGAACTAAAGCATCACGACTTCACGACTCACTACTCACTACTGTTCCGGCCGGCAAGGGGTACGCTTGCAATGTCCGACGCGGAGGACGCAATCCGGTTTGTTGCACCGACCTTGCACTTGATTATTGCGTAACCGACTCTCACCCTTTATTGCCTTATAATATTAATGAAATCAGCGCTTTAGAAAACCTCAACAAAATTGAAAATTTTGCGAAGGCCATCATAACATGAAATAATAAATTAAAGCCTTCCCTATCTCAAATCTCAAATTGAACTGAGTTTTCATTGCTTGCGGCGTAATTGGGATACCAACTCGTATCTCACGGGCAGAGATATGCAGTTACGTTTTGCTTTTTTTTGTTTCACTACGCCGTGTTAATCTTTAAACCATTAGTTGGCATTCTCTTATTCTCCTCTGTAGATTTTCAGAACACGTAAATTGTAGTTGACCCCATACAAATAAGTTGTTCGAGAAGAGAACAATACTTACTTGTGAAGAACGTAAATACAAAGAAACATAAATTGCTCATTATAAGATACATACTAATTAATCGTGTAAATAAAAGGCACTTTAATTCAGTTCAAAGCACCGTATATACCTAACAACATAGAGTAACTTATACTAGAGCGGTACTGTCATAGTAAATTTTGTAACCCCAGTAAATTCACTGCCATCTGTCGACACACTTTAAAACTAAAAATGAAGATTTATAAAAATACGACAGAATGTATTTAAATATAGATAAATGATTTTTTTTATTTGCATTAATTATTTTTATGATTTTGACCCATGTTCTTTCACTGATATGCGTTAAAATTGTTAAATAACAAACGAAACCGTCAACGCCGTCTATACGACTGTAGGCCAAAACTAGTAGCGCCCTCTGAACGAGAATCAAATTTTCTTGATTTTCGAGGCACGTTTTTTCCTTAGACTGTATCCATCTATTACGGAGTTATATCTATCTTTGCTAACAATTATCTATGCTAACAATAATTAACGTATATTTAAGTATTTACTTAGTTTTTGTTTGTTTATGCAATATTGACTGGATTGTATTGTATATTAGGTATAGTAACCGAATGTCGAGTAAAATAAGACAAAATATTATTACAGTTAGTCTTGCTCTGTTATATTTACTTAAGTTCTTAAAATACTTGTAATTAACACAGTACCTACGTAAGGTCCATAAATAATAATTAAGAATCTCGTAGTAATCACCAAATTCTTCCGATCAAGCATGGTTTGCTGCCTAATAACTAAAAAATTATCATTTGCTCAACATATAGGTAGTTTGTTTCAATTTGATATTTTGTTACGGGAACTAAAATATGAAATGTTCAAATCAGTCTGAATTATAATTAACATGGAATTATAAGTCTAATTAACCTACATTAACTGGTTGCAAATATTCTTAGATAGTAAATAAATAACGGTTCTATATCAAAGTAGGTATTTCACAGGACTATAAACGAAACTTGTTCTAATTGCCTGTTTTTCTGTAAAGTTTTGCATTGAAGGTCGAGCTTTAAACGCTTCGCTGAGCATGGTTTGAGATTGAATACAGAATTCTACAACGACAGTCTATTCCAATTAACAGATAATATAAAATATTGTCGTCGGTTAATATCGCTTTCGGTTCGGTTTATTTCATGAGATGATATAAAATTAGAAACTTGCAGGCTAGGTAGATTTAATAAGAGGAGCTAATTTTATTTTATTTAAAAAGAAAAGCTTACTAATTGTATAAGTATTGACACGATCAGATAATGTCCGTTGTCCGTTAGAATTAAATAAAAAATCGCCTTGAGTATAATGGATATTATACTTCTCTTTAATATTTATTGTTTTGATTAGACCGCGTGGAGTTTATTCAAGCAGTTTGAACGAGTACACACCGATCAGCTGTTGCAAAAGCATCTCCGGCCTTAGGACAGAGTGGTAGGGCAAACAGTAGGTTGCGACAGGCAAGCTAGGCAGCAAACATTAAACGAGCATGCTAGGACACCAATCGGCACGCCGCGCCGACACGCATTGCCCCCGCGGCCCCGACGCGACATTGACTCTGGATTTTTCGTAATCGCGCCCGAAAACTTGCTCGATACTTAAAACCAGTTTCTTCGGCATAAAAACGTAACAAACGTTGTTTGACCGTACTCTGAAACGAGTTGATAGCGTGCATCGTCGTAGTCACAGCATAACGACATTCCTAAATGTCAAGGCAGTGTTCGTTTGTTCTTCTTCGGTTTAAATGACCCGCCTAAATGATAGAAAGTCGATGGAATACAATAGCAATAAGTAGCTGATGCTGCATGTTGATGACAGTAATAAAGCGCTTTCTATGAATTACCTGCACAAAATTAATCAACATGCATCATTATTCTGCTCTAGGCTCTAAGTACGATAATTTTCTTAAGGCCGCGCTAGATTGCATCTTCCACATTAAAATGCAATTTTGCAATGACCTTCTGACATGACAGAATTGCACTGATTGCTTTACCATAGCATGCCATCTGTCTATTTATATTGTTATCTCAACTGCCTACTTGTATTGTTATGATAACTGCAAAGAAAATTAAAATTGAGCTCTCTAAAATGTGCTCATTCGGTACAGGATAATGATCGTTGAGTTTATCCGTTACGTAGGATTAAATAACGGTAATTATAGGAGAAGGATGCGTAGGTGTTACCTTCAAATCAACATCCATCTGCTTCACACAAAAACGAAACCGCGAGATATTAAAAATTCGCTCCGTCGAATTAAGATTAGTGAATACGGTTAAACCAACTTTAACAGTTATTATATCTGGCCAGTTGCAGTGCAGTAAGTAATTAGTAGGTGTTCGCACTCATAGTAGCCAGTGTATTGCAACGTTCTTGCTATACGAAGCAGTGAATCCTGCACTAATCAAGGCTGCTGGTTTCCGGTGCAAGGCAACCTAACCGTCACGTCGTGCGGCGTGGGGAAGATGGAGTGGAACGTGGAACAATCAGCGGTTACAATTTGACCAACTAGAAGCGTGCTACAAATCATAAGGCAGTTTCGACCGCTAAATAACAATCTGATGCCAAGCGGCAATCGAACGTGACTATCGCGGTTTAACAATTTTTAAAAAGAACAAAAGTTGACCGCAGTTATTGGGTGGGCCACGTCAATCTTTATACAATGTGGTATGATCATTAGTTTTATCGTAATCATAAATCGCGAACATTTGTCTTGTTCGCGTGAAGCAATATCATATTCTACATGAAGTGTTGCAACAGTCGCATTAGGCTGTCAATGTAGATATTTGCACAGTGAATACAGTGATTAAGGATGTGGATGGAACGCACTTTACATATATCTCGGGGTTAGGAAACCACGATCGCTCACAGTTTTGCAAGTGCAACAATGCTGGCAATCACTAGAGATACCTATACATCAACTACACTCATGAGTAGTGAAAACGGCTCATACATCATAACATCTTTGAGACACTACACTATATGGTATCATCGCATAACATCTTTCAGACAAAGTGACACGTTTCCATTGATGTCATTGAAGGTATTTCTGAATGTTCTTCTTTCTAATTTGTGATTAACGAAATTACAGCTAGAAAGTCTTCGGTATTTAGCCGAGTAGCAAAACAATATATTTTTTTAGTAATTACAATGAAATTCTGTAAAAGAACAACGTTCCTATTCAATTAATCCATATATAGGTATAAAATGGTGAAACTATAAATCTATAATTTCCGACGAAATGCAATTTATTGATTTATTTATTTGACAGTGATATGTACAGTACATGCTGTATAAGTAATAATGTATAAGTAATAATAATAAATGTCTGTTTTTCTTTTCGTCATTGCCTAATTTATATTGTAATACAAAGTTCGATTACACCTTGACTCGCTAGAATTATTAGCAAAAGTATGACTTCATAACGATAATATCATGTATGTAAATAAACGTCTGAATTACGCAAGATCATGTATCACGCATGTCGTCAAATAACTCCTCCAGCCCGCGCAGCATGGTTTCCCCTGTCACTAAGTCCGTCACTTTCGCACTCACATACTTGTTAGAACGTGACGGGCATGGTGATAGGCGTACCGTGCTACGACTCCTGATTACAATCAACACGTACGTGGTTTTATGCAATAAAAATAATTACTCACCTTGTTTGTTAATATCCCATAGCACGACCTTGCATCCCAATCTCGCAAGGCGAAGCGCTATGAGACTGCCCAGGCCGCCGCCTCCGCCCGTCACCACCGCTATTCCCCCCTTCAAATCTTTCTTAGGATATCCGACAATGTATCTGTATATCCCGAAGATAATATGTCCGGCGGCGAGGAGAAGGAACCATATAATATCGAAAACGGTCTGCACTATAGTATATTTGTTTCGCATGCATTCTGGGATCTCTCTGGTCAGGGGGCCCTCCCTCATGCCGTTGATATACTCCTGGGTTTCCACGGACATCTTGAAGGGGGAACTGGTGCGCTAGAGGGGGCTGAAGTCGCTGTGCATCACTTGTGTGGGATGTCGTTGGGTGCTAGCTGGGCTGACACATAGTTCACTGAATTTCGCTGTCATCTGAAATCAAAGGAAGATCACGTTAGTTGGCTTATCAGTAATAAAGTGTAAGTAGAGTTTTAAATGTCCACAGTAAGCTAAATTGGTTAAAATTGACATTGTCGGTATTTTCCCTGCATGCTTAATGACAAATTTATATACTGATAGTTTTTCAAACATGTGATAATTGTACAGGTACGTACTTGTATAAAATGAATCTTATATCTTCCTAAGCCATCACTTAGTCAAATGTGTATTTTAAATATTATCCATCTATTTTAAAATACGCTGCTAAATAAAAACAAACTATGCTAGAGAACTGCTTTAATAAATAGGCACCCACAAATAAAACAATACCTGTAATTTAATTTATCACTGACATACAATAAATAACATAAATTAAAATGATGTTTGTTTTCTAGTTTATAGAGTATCCGACTGACATGTGAGCTAGATCTAGAAGCTAGATAGTTCTAGACGTATTGCAAAATCTAGCTCGCTAGGTTCGGACTCGTACGTCGGAAAATTCCGCCTAGTAAGTAGTGGGGCTCCACGATTTAGTAAACTAGTGGGGCTCCTTAAATCGTATCCAAAATTAGAAAAAAAGTAAAGTGGCAGTTACGATCGTGTATTTAATGGCTTCATGAGGTTTGATATATATGTATATGATATTACATGAACACTGTGCTACTAAAAATAACAGTTGGGTTAATAATTTGACAACACGTAATTAACATTTTTTTACACTCTTAGAGGATGAATTTGCAAAAACACTAGAATAACTTTTCTGCTTTTTTTGTGTTGTTAGAATTTTCAAGTCGCTCAAAAAAAACCTACCTACTCGATACAAACTTTGAACCCCCTACGAAAAAACGTTGAAATCCTTTTTCAGTTTTTCTAATAATGTGTCTTTCTAAGAAGTTTCGACTTTCGAGTGCGTCACTAAAAAAATCGTACTTGATACAAACTTTCAACCCTTGTTTAATGTTTTATCACCTTAAGAGATAAATAAAAAAAACGCAAAAAAATATATTTTATTTAGTATTTTAATAAAAAAACTTTGCAAAGGTTCCAGTTCTTAAAACTAAACTTGTAGTAGGTACATACAAACTTTCATCCCCTTTTAACCTCCTTAGGGGTCAAATTTTTCAAAATCGCTTTTCTTTCTTTTACTTATTATAAATGTAATCGGATATGCGAATTTAAACTTTCTAGCTTTAATAGTTTCATCTTTGCGTTGTTGATGAGTTAGTCAGTCAGGACATATGAATTTATATTTATAAACAGACGAAAATAGATAAAGCTTTAAATGTTACTGAGGTGGTAAAAAAGCAGCCAATGTAGCTAACCTTTAAAAAAAATGTAATTTTAAATTTTTCATTGGTTCAAAAAATTTAATTCATCGCCGCTCATTCGATAACAATGTTTACTTAATACTCATAAACATATTTGGATGGTAGTAAATAAAGTGGAATGTCGGTATGTGCAGGGCGCTCGGACGCACAGACCGTGTCGCAACACTGCAGCGGGTGCAGCTCGGCCAGTCACAGTACTCACAGTTGGTAGGTACAAGATGCGGCCACACACTAGAGAGGCAGCGGAAGCAGTGCTGTTTCAGTGTGATATCTGATTTCCATCCGGGTTTCCCCGCTTTTGTTCGAAGGCATCTAGACAGTTTTTTAAAAGCGACCGAGTAAAAATTAAACGCTTTCTTATCAGTTTTTTATTCATCCCTACAATTTTATTTTTGTTATAAAAGTTGATAAAAGTAATATTGTCTTCGGTTACCGCAATAGTTACACATGAAATAAAACTATGAAAACGGATTATATATAGTTATACAATACAACTATTTTCGAGTAAAGATATATATATATATATATAGTTGCATTGTATTACTAGCCTTATGAACCGATTTTGCATGTACAACCAGCCTTAAAGTTTATAGTCTATGATGGTTCATTATTTTTAGTACGTGGGTATTTTTGCACTTTGCAGTTTTGCCTAAGTCACCAGTTGACCACGAACGCTGTAAAGGGTTCGAAACATCGGGTTGTATTATAAATTCAATATACGCGATACAAGCCGTTTTCATAGTTTTATTTCATATAAAAGTAATGTTCTAAGAATTCAAGTAGAAACCCCATTTTTATTCCAAAATTTCAAAATGCTGGTCGAACAGTAAAGGCGTGCAGTCGGTGGTCCGTGAAGAAGATCCTCGAAAATGGGATCGAAAATTGTCAAGCGTTTATTCGCCTTCATAATACGTTTAAAATAATTTTAATATGTTCGAGTGTGATGGGAGTTTAATAATTAAATTTGCATTGTGATATCGTTTGCAGACGATACGGCTTAATAAAAATAAAAATAATTATATTTGATAATATTTCACATTTGTCAACAGTCAAATAACGAATATACCTCACGGCCATAAGGCCAATGTAACATCATTATTATCGTTCATGCAACGAAATAAAGTTAATGTACCAATATTTCATATTGCCCCAATACCCTAGTAGTTGTCATATGATCTTAAATCTTAATTCCAAACAATAGGTAATAAGAGAATGCTTACTATTGGATTGCCTGTAAAACACCAACATCTAACTTAATACGCCCGTGATATAAAATTAAGAAGAATTAATAGAAAGTAAAATTTAGAATCCGCTTCGTTTTAGACCGCTCCCGAGCATCCGGAGTCCGTCAACACTCGTCAAGAAGGTCGTCTTAATATCGCATTCCATCTCAAGTGCGCTTATAAACATTTGCCAACTTAATAAATTTGCACCCACTACTTAAATTTTAAAAATAATTTTAAACAACACCGTCAACAATCTTTCGTGTATTTGTTTAGTGCATGCAGTCACCTTTTTGCACGATTTTTTATTGCTTTGTATAGTCGCCATCAGATATATGACAATAGAGGCGTGTTCAGATATTTGTGAGCACCTCGGCCGCTCCGATATATCTGATGGCGACTGTACAGCACGACCTTTGCTTGGATTGACCCCACGATTTTAGTAACATTAGTAGGAATGGTTAAGGTTGGGTAAATAAATAAATAAATAAAGATATAAATATTATGTTAGCTCATATCGTTTCAACAATCAATTTTTCCCCTCACTAGCGCGGAAAGCCGTCTTTTATCCTTTAAAACAAGCGGGGAAAAACGCATTTTATCCACTAGTGGGGAAAGTAATCAGACCTTGGATAGAGCGTGTTTAAGTAGCTTTTGACAGATTACGTAAAACGCTCATAATAATGGTTCGTCCGATATTAATTATCATTAAATAAATGGTTTGAGAATTTAATAAAAAATACCAAATTTAGCTTTATTTAATTATTTTAAGTCATAAACCTTAAATTCCATAAGAAACATTAGTTTTTTTTAAATGATGTTGAATGTAATTCTGAACGCACAAGTTGAGTCGATGCAATTTCAAAACGCATAGTCAGAAATGTCATCAACATTGTCAACAAATTTTTTCTCGCCGACTCCGATACGTAAAAATACACAACTTCCAGAGTTTTCTGTTATAATATCGTATTGTCGTAAAAAAATTAGTGATTCCAGTGATGAAGATGATCTAACGCCTGTGGATGTTGCACTTTCCTCGCTATAGTGAGGGGAAAAGTTTTGTGTTACTCACGAGTGCAAATGTATTTTACTTCTCGTGTGTTGAAACCACTCGCTACGCTCAGAATTCTATTTTAGAACAACTCGCTTCGCTCGTGGTTCAACTATAGAATTCTTTCGCTTGCTCGAGTTTCAATTCCACACTCGCGGGTAAAATACAACTTTGCACTCTTGTATAACAAATAACTATTTTTAAACTCTTTATTTACATACAAGATATATACTACGTAAACGAAATTAATAACTAGCTTTTACAATCAATTAGTAGGTAAAAAGTAAACTTACAGTAAGTTTATTTTCATTAAATTTGTTTTGTAATTTTACATGTAAAATTTATTATTATGGGAGCAATATTGAATATTTATTTACCTATATTTGTTCATTACTTTTTTTTATAGTTACAAATTAAGCCGTATTTCAGCAATTCTAAATGTGTACTTACAACTTAATCTAGATCTAATTAATATAAAATAACTATGGACAATATCACAACTATCTATAATGTAATTTGTACCCACGAAAGTGTCGACACAAACCCGACAGGGTTTCACAGCGCTGTTCTGTTACTTTTAATGTATGATTTAAATATATATTAAAGAAATAATATGATATTGCATTGTCTGTGAATTAAGAACAGACAACAAGGAACGCGCAGAAAATAGCCTAAATTAAATTATGAGGACAAATAATTAATAAATACTCCATCTTTCAGTCAATTTTGACGTGCAATTAAAAATTCATTGTAACATTACATCATGAATATGTCAAAATGCCTAGTAGATATGTCAATCGGCTTAATATCAAAAAAAAACACCTAACAATAAATTAGTCAGTCGGGCGGCCCTGTCAATGCAATAAAAATAAAAACATGAAAATTATGTTCGTTTTTTTCCCGTCAGAAGGGTTTCGTATCATCATTGCTTCACTCGTGATTCTTTCTTAAGATCATTCACTTGCACGGGTCTTTAAATTTGCACGCAGCAATAGTTATTTGTTATACAAGGGTGCATAGTTGTATTTTACCCGCGAGTGTTTCAACACACGAGAAGTAAAATACATTTGCACCCGTGTGTAACACAAAACTTTTCACCTCACTATAGCGAGGAAGGTGCAACATCCACAGGCGTTAGATCATCTTCATCACTGGAATCACTCATTTTTTTACGATATTATAACAATAAACTCTGGAAATTCTATATTTTTACGTGAGAAGTTTTAAAGTAAAAATTTGTTGACAATGTTGACATTTCTGACGTATGAAATGTCAATGATGCGTTTTGAAATTGCATCGACTCAACTTGTGCGTTCAGAATTATATTTAACATCATTATTAGAAAACAAAACGTTTCTTGTGGAATTTTAAGGTTTATGACTTAAAATCAGTAAATAAAGCTAAATTTGGTATTTTTTATTAAATTCTCAAACCATTTATTTAATGATAATTAATATCGAACGAACCATTATTATGAGCGTTTTACGTTTTGTTATCTGTCAAGCTACTTAAGTACACGCTCCATCCAAGGTCAAATTACTTTCCCCACTAGTGGATAAAATGCGTTTTTCCCCGCTTGTTTTAAAGGATAAAAGACGGCTTTCCGAGCTAGTGAGGGGAAAAAACTATTTTGCTCTTTTGTTGCACAAATAATTATGTGACTTAATTTCAAGACCCCATTTGAAAAAATATACATAAGTAAAACGACTCATTAATCACTACGTGCACGTTAATATAATTAATGTACTTAGTACAATTTCAGGCAGCAAATTTTGTTTAGCGAGTGAGGCTCGTTTGAATCAGATTAGCGTAATTAGTGTTTTATTCCACGTAGGTGAAGAAGCGCACATTCACCTCTCCTATCAAGTACATGTGTTGAGCAAGAGCCAGTAGATTGTGAAGAAAATGTAGCAATTACAACGAAAACCTTGTCCGAAACAAATGTACAACGAGCGAGTGGCAATCGACAGATTTTCATGGTCGCAAAACCACGACATATACACGCATACCTTGCAAACCTTCGCTATGAAGAACTTTATATATTTGGATTTAAATATGTACTTAACTTAGTGTAAAAAAGACTGAACAAAATGCCAATAAGCAAAACATGGAACATAAACCCAATTCGCCGCTACAGTTACCTACTTGGTATCTAAAAAATTCCAATTAAACAAGAGCAAGCTCGTTCACTAATCCTTTTCTACTAATTTATAACGCAACTAGGCTTCGCCAGCGGCTTCGTCTGTGTAGGAATTTACCCACTACCATTCAGCCTCATTTTCGACCTCTTACAGTTGAATTTCAGATAATATTTCGTTCTTAGTGGAGCTCTACAACCCTTAGAGCGTTTTCACATTGTCCGATCCGATATCGGATGTCGGAAGGAATTAAAATGTAAGATATATATATGTTTTCTCTGTATTTATTTATGCATTTAATAAATCATTATCACTCAAAAAAGGCGGACTTAATGCCAATGGCACTCTCCTGCAGCTTTTTTGTCATAGGCGCCTTCCGACATCCGATATCGGAAAGGCGCTTCCGATAAATTCAGCCATGTCGAAGCCCCCCGTCATCGTCAGCTGTCAGACCGATAATATTTGTTTGTGTACGTATGTGTAGGCAACGAGGCATAATACTTGTTGTAGTGTGCGTGACCGCTAAAAACGGCGAATGGGCGCGCCCCCGCGGCCTGCCTACGCGGATGTCGGATCCTACATCCGATATCGGATCGGACAATGATGTGAAAACGCTCTTACCCTACACAAGAACAATTACGGTAGTTTTTAAAAACGGTACTTAGGTAACTAAAATGTTTACTGATACTTAATTGTCATTTAGGTTGTCCAGGATACATATTAATTAATTCACGCGTATTTAATTTTGAGACCAAACTAAGAGATGCTTGTTTTATGGAAGTAATAAATAAGATCAGTTTAAAGAAATACTTTAAAACGTAATTAGCCGTTTAATTAAGTAAGGTCGTTAATTTTCATATTACCTGCAGCACTGTATTTACTTACCTACGTTAAAAAGGTCGCCTTATGTCATAAAACACACCAAGACGTAGAAAAAAAGGAAACTTAAAATTAGGTATTTTGCTTCACTATATCTCATTGATATCGTGCCGTTGCCGTTGCATAACGAAACATCAGTGACAACAATAAGCAATAACATACACCTAGCTAAGCGCATTACATACACATAACATATTGCCACAGATAATAAGTACATCCACACAATACGATCTAAATTTGTCTATCGTGAGACCGTATGTATAGGTACAATAAGTTGATTGCGGTGTCAATGTTGTCGATAAAGACCTCATAAGAATATTTGAAGCAGCTCTTGCAGAATCGCATTGCATATCCGTTTTAAATGCTCGACAGCCGATTGAGCCGATACAATATGGGGGAACTGCATCGCGTTTTGTAAAATAATTTCGGTAGTTCCAAGACGTCCAAGCATGAGACATATTTAAATAATGTGACAGTTAAAAGGTTATTTAGGTACAACCAAAAATAAGTAAGTGTTTATTGAAAACGGCACAAATGTAACTGTAGCAAAATTGTTTTGCCTTTTGAACAGTAACACAACCTGTCTCCAACTCGTCTAATGTCGTTTACCTAAAACACAAATGAGAATATTTGATAAAATGATTGTTTGTTGCCTAGTTGTTATTTTACTGTTACTACGAGGTTAAAGGACAATGACGCAAAATTATTATTCCAAATCGATATATTTTGAATAGAAATATAAATAAATATGTCAACTTGTCAGCCACCATTTATACATACTTACTCTTTGGCCACAATCGTCAAATATCTAATTGTATGTCAAGCTAAACTAAAAAAATATTTTTGTTTTGAGGAATAAACTTGACAAAAATTGGTTATTTATTTTAAAGCGACAAAAAATAATATTGTTTAAAAAATCACAAAGGTCATTAGGTACGAATATGGTTTTCGGCTATTACATATCCTTTATCTATGCCTCCTATGGTGTTTGCGTGTGTTGAGTAAAAAGCGTAATGAATTTACGAAATGTTAAAGACAATAAATTCTCGGATGTCTTACACCGGTGATGGATGACCCAGCGACCTACATTTTATAAGTTTAACTACGTTACTTGACGTTGAAATACTCGCAGGAAAATATTACCAGAAATTTTATGCTCATGACTTTATCCCTGAAACGCGTGGCCGAAAAAATGATGTCTTAATGATGTAGATACAAAGTCCAGTATTATTAATTTAGTCTTTAGGTGATCAAGTTTAATCGGAAATAAATTGTCCTTTTTGCTATGACTTTCCAAATTGTGTAGGTAGGTCTGTTGCACGTATTTCATGTTGAATATGTGATAATAAACATGACTGAGTAGTATTAGTACGAATATTTGTGACAGAAATTGTAAGAGAGAAATTGTGTGATACATATAATAATTATAATTCTAACTATACTACCTGCTCGTATGTCAATACCCTATCTAAAAAAACCGCATATGTTTATGTTATGACTTTCATTAAATTTTGAATAGTAACATTTAAGAGTGCGCTGGTGATATTGCATTTTTCATAAAGGGTCCAGAATAACATAGCCATGTCACGAGCTGACGTTAAATCAAGTCAAAATTGCTTTAGTTATTTTTGTTATGCTTTAGAAATAGGTACATAAAACAGCACGCCATCAGTTTTCATAAACCTATAATTAGCAAAAACTAGCATCTCAAAAGCAATCGATCTCAAAGATTGTCAATCAAAATACTCATTCCATATATGTATACACTACTCCATCGTATAGCAGTGCATGATACTAAGTATATCTTATTTATAGGTACTTACAGCGGCTCATAATTGTATACCAAAACATCAATGCATCATGACCAGCGCATACGTTATCGTCCTGCATCGTGATTGGAATATGATTAGGCAAGTCAACACAGAGAGAATTCTATAGGTTCAATCAACCACGATTGTTCCACTGGCCGCACAAGGACCATCGCAGACGGTTTTCCACAGCGCCAGTCAATCGTATCGGTGTTTAGATAATATAATATGTATCGTTGAAGAGGTTAGTGTAACAAGTGTCATGTGTGGCAGATTAACACAATAATCAAATAGGCTCTAAGAAAAGAACAAAGCGACTGTAGAACTCCGAATACTGAGTACTGATTGCACGATACGTGGCTAAAAGTCTTAAAGATTATGAAAACATGTCAATACGTCTGAATAGATATTAAAACAGAAATACCAAAGAAATATATAGATAGATTTGAGAAATCGTTTTTTAGGAAACAAGAAACTGTTAATTTACCTCTTCCTACTCTCGCTTTTTCATATTATTATATCTCCTACTAAGGAAGCACACCAATTTAGCTAGCATTTAAATTTAAAAAACGTAGGTATACCATTTATACATATGAGCTTCTCACTATATAAACATTATAAACGTTCAACCAGGGAATGACGTAGGTATATCGCCCTGTGTAACATGTCATAAAAAATAGAAAAACGTACCCAGTCCAAAATTATTGAAACCCACATAATTTTTGTTCAAGTTATTGCCAAACGAGTTTACGACCGGATCTGTCTCTCCCTGCATTCAGAGGGCGTTAAACTTTCACAAACAAAACCCTTCATTAACACGTGTTACTTTAATAGCCCCCTGATTAAAATGAAGCCGGTTTTTATACCATATTAATGAATCAACTAAGTTATACTAAATACTATCACATTCTAAAATCTCATCTCAAGTACCTGACTATATTAATGATGACAGTCATGTGACACTACACTGTCATTTACAAAGTTATGTAATTTATTAATAATAATAATATATTCTTTATTGTGCACCACATAATGAAAAAAGAATACAGCTAAAGAACACACATTACATTATGTAACAATAACAACAGGCGGTCTTATCGCTCAGAAGCGATCTCTTCCAGACAACCTTTGTTCTTTATGAAGATACCAAACCAACCCAACTCATAGATACTAGTTTTTTTTTAGAACAGCATTGTTAAGGTAATATAATACGCAACCTGCTACTACTGTAAAAGTAAGGTTTCCGTTGCACCTACCTATTTAATAAGCATTTTTAAGAGTAAGTAACTACTTTAATTAAAATTAAACATCCAAATATAATTAATGTTTTTTTGTATGTAATGGGATGGTTTAATACCTGAATAAATAACATTTATTTAATGATTTTTGCCTAGACTGTAAGATGGATCATTAAAATATTATATTATTAAACGTTTCATCGCGGATAATTTATTAATTACATCCATACGATATATCTACTTATAAATAGCCAGTCGTTATCGTTAATGACTGCAACACTACTTAAGTTGACACTTTGACACATGGTGTGATATCATATCGGTTGAAACAATGGGAAGTATGTCTTGACACGTCGGTCAAACTATTAAAACGTTACTTGATAGGTACTATGTACCCACTTATTGGCATATTGCAACTAATTGGACTCTTAAACTTGTATAGAGATACTGTTGCTGATTCCTCTTACAGATAAATTACGAGTATAATACATATTTATTATTATTTCCGCGCATTGTTGTGAAAGATTACAATTTATCACTGTTTACAATGTTTCATCTTAAAGAAATATAATTGATCGACGTATTTTTTCTGCTTGTCTATTTCTTTCAATTAGGGCTATGGTGCTAAAAGCTATGATGTTAACTTTTTGGCGTTGAAAACATTTACATTTCTAAGGTACACACGTTACAGGCACCTCGTTCGAAGCCGCATCAGTTTAAATATCTCTGTTACTAAATGGAACAAACGACTTCAACGCGTTCTCTGTACCTGTTTCTGCAGTTTTGCACTTCACTTAATCCTTTTATCTAACGGTTATATAAAAATTATAAAATACAATATAAGTAGTATATACATACATTCTAGTATCTGGTAAGAAATTGCGTCCTCATTTTTTAGTTCGGATTTGTTGTTGTAACTATTTGCTTGGGATGCAGAATAATATCTGCTTGTGGTTATTATTTAAAAGAACATTCCAGTTAGTGTATTGGTAATTAAGGGGCCCACTGACTATCAGTTCGCCGGACAAAAATTTGACAGTTCCGAACAACTGACAGGCCGATATCGTCCGGCGGTCTGATAGTCTGTGGGCCCCTTTAGGTAAGTACCTTGTAAATATCACAATATTATACAGGTCTTATATCTTGAACTACGAGACATTAGCTATAACTGCTAAGAGATTACTGTAGGTAGGGGAGACCGAAGTGAGTTGAAACAACGTAATTTTTTCGATATCTTTAATCGTCTTGAGCTATACATATGGAGGAACTCGCGGACCGTGGGGAGCGGCTAATGCGGCTATACATCGTTTTTTCCAGCTCGATAACAGTCATACCTAGATCTCTCTAAATTTACGTTGTTTCAACTTACCTCTGTTTCAACTCACCTCGGTCTCCCCTACAATTGAATAGCTATAACAGATAATTTTACTCTAAAATTTAGAAGCGTGTACATCTATCACAACTTAAAGTAATAATGATACGAAAAATCAAATAAACGGGTACCTATATAATATAAATTAAATACCTACTTACACGTGTTTCAAATTATTACCTGTTGGTATCTGCCCAAATGCAGTTGAGTCAAGCATGACATCATCATGTATAGTGTAAGAATTTATTGTATAGGTAAATACCTATACAATAAATTCTCAAATTTAGCGCCACTTGCACCATCCCACTAACCCGGGGTTAGTGGGATTGTGCAAGTGACGCTTAGTGCTACAATTTTTTTATACCAAAGCTATACCAGTTTAAGCAATACGAGGTCGTACTAGCACAAACATTTTTTTAGACTACAGAAAACAGTATCTTCGAAACTACCTTGACCTTTATAAAAATTTATAGGTCCTTCATAAAAATATAAAATGAATTAGGCAGCTATACTTCACATAAAATGCGAAATCTTAGTGATATTATCATTATCTATGGTAATATGAAAATTAAGTCGTTTGCAATAAAAAAAATACTTGGCACTTAATTAACACTATGTTGTCAACGGTTATATTAATATCCTTAACTAACATTGTTTACTTTAAAATCTGTATTTGATTTGATAGTCATTTGACATTACTCGCAGTGCAATTAATGAATATGCTCCTTTATAAAACGATTTGTACTGTTATATAGGTAGATTTAGTGGATTTTATTTTACGTTGTTTTATTACAGTGTTAAGTATTGTAATCATCCATCTAACTCTCAACTAAAACAAAAAAAAAAGACAGTTGTACCAACAAAGTCACCATTGCCTCATCGTTCGGAAATTGCACAGATACCGCGCATTGCTATTTGTTTTGTGTTCTATAAGGCACTTGTATTGTATCATTACATTCATTACATGTTGAACGAGCCGTTATTAATTTAACATATGCGGCAGTTTTACTTCCTACTTTAAATTAATAACGATTTCGGTTTATTTATATAGCTTCATTTTTTTTAACATTACTTTCTTCTAATGAAAATAACAAAGATGAAATATGCCAGCTACCCAATAAATAAGTACTTAAAAAACAGTTACCAAATTATTATTATTATTTTTTACTTTAATTGAGAATAGTTAGGTACTAATAAATTACCCTAGTTAAAAAAATGTATTTTCCCCTCACTAGCTCGGAAAGCCGTCTTTTATCCTTTAAAACAAGCGGGGAAAAACGCTTTTTATCCACTAGTGGGGAAAGTAATTTGACCTTGGATGAAGCGTGTTTAAGTAGCTTGACAGATAACAAAACGTAAAACGCTCATAATAATGGTTCGTTCGATATTAATTATCATTAAATAAATGGTTTGAGAATCTAATAAAAAATACCAGATTTAGCCTTATTTAATGATTTAAAGTCATAAACCTTAAAATTCCATAATAAACGTTTGTTTTTTAATAATTATGTTAAATATAATTCTGAACGCACAAGTTAAGTCGATGCAATTTCAAAACGCATCATTGACATTTCATACGTCAGAAATGTCAACATTGTCAACAAAATTTTTACTTAATAACTTCTCACGTGGACTTCCGGTTCGAGCGCCATCTTGATAGTTAGCATCGTGATTAATTACTTTGTTTTTTGCTTATTAATATTGTTTAAAGTGTAATATCGATAGCTTATTATACAGTAAACTAATGTGGTAGTGTGCAGTGAATGGAGAATTAATTTTGAAGCGCGTTTAACCACCATCTTGGAGTCAACGGCCGGTAGTCTACGTGCTTCTTGTAAAGTCTAGCTATCGATTTACAAGAGCTAGAAAATCACCGTACACTGTCTTGTACAACCGTACAATTTTTGTCGTTTGTAAACCTCTCAATACCTTGATACTGGCGAAATAGTCCCACTGGGCTGAAGCCATAATTTTAAAAGAAGAAGAAGAAGAAGAACTTCTCACGTAAAAGTACAGAATTTCCAGTTTTTTGTTATAATATCGTAAAAAAATGAGTGATTCCAGTTGATGAAGATGATCTAACGCCTGTGGATGTTGCACTTTCCTCGCTATAGTGAGGGGAAAAGTTTTGTGTTACACACGGGTGCAAATGTATTTTACTTTTCGTGTGTTAAAACACTCGCGGGTAAAATACAACTTTGCACCCTTGTATAACAAATAACTATTTATGGTTAGAAACATACTAACTTACAACACTATACCTAATATGATAATCAGAAGTATATTCTAATAGTAATTTAACTTGTAATTAATATATAACTATATGCCGAGGTCAACACGTCTCGGATAGAGATTGAAGCAATTAGTTAAACACCAAGTTTATCTGCTAATGTATGTTCAATGGTATTTTAATATTAAAATATAATTAGATACATAGAAATAATGTGGTCCTGTAGGGCTAAGATGGTCGGCTTTTTATCATTTGTCACCATGCCTGTCACGTTCTAACAAATATGTAAGTGCGAAAGTGACGCATGGCATGACAGGTGATAAAAGTGCGACCATGATACCGCTACTGAGTACGTAAAATTAGTTACTTATAACATGAAAGAAACAAATTTAATTCATGAAGGAAAAGGCAAATGATTGCAGAATGATTTTGCATAAATGTAAATATAAATTTAAATTTAAATGTAAATATTACAGACAGTAAATATATTCACGTGTTCACTAAATAATTTATACCCAGGAAATCCCCGTTTTTTATAAGTATTTAAACATTATGTGCAGTTGACCATTTACGGAATAGTCTAAAATAAATTTGAATAAAGCAAATAATCGAAGGTCGTTGCGATAATGTCGGAGCAAACAGACGCATCGGCGGTATTTGATGAGCGCCTACGTCGGTCGGTGCAGATCACATCACTCTGAAATCTTCATACCTTCGTATCTGTGTGACTGCATGACATCGTCGCCAGTTGTCAAAAGGGGGAGAAAATTAATTAAATTACATTTATAATGAACTTCCTGTCTTACGATTTTGAGTAATTTAATAACGATTTCACCAGATCTGCAAAGGCGTGAAAAATCAGTTGAACGAATTTTCCCGGGAGTTAAATCGATCAAAATCGTCACAAGCGCGTTTGTTTTGCACAATGGATGTGCAAACTTGATGTACAGTCAGCAATACTATTCGCTTAGCACCTTTGCATTCAAACTTCTATGCAGGGGGGGTACCTTTCCTCTGCAGCTGACTGTACATCCAGATTAAATCAAAGGCCCCAAAGAAGTTGGTATTGCTAGGGTAAGTTGTATCGCATGTTCGTTTTTCGGTTGTATTGAAAATACAGTATTTTTTTAAATACTTTGCTACAACGGGATAATAGGTACAGCTAGTGCATTTACCTTGTGTAAACAGTAAACAGTTGATTCATTCACTGAGCAATATCCGAGTTTAAAAAGGTCATGTACGGAAATGTTACTTTAAAGTACTTTAAACAGTAAAAATGTAATAACATCCGTATAAACATGACAGTTCATTCACATTTACTTTTGAACCTTGCGTGTCGAATGATAACCAACGATTTTCTGTTTATTAGTACATACATAGTATCAAATGTCAATGGTGAAAACTCGTTCATCGTTCTCGTTTCTTTATGATCATACGTAGAAAGAAATGGTTATCGCGCTGGCATCATTTAGCCAATATTGGGCAGATCTTCCGTCTCTGTCACAACTTTCTCTCCTACTTTCACCTGCTGGACCACGTTTTTTGATAATGACAGTAATGTGCATTCTGAGCTTTGTTTTATGCCAGTGCTGTCAAGTTTTCGGAATTTACCATGGGAAAAATAAAGAAATTCCATAAAATATTCTTCTTATTCTGCAATTTAGGTACTCATCGCTTGTTATGATAAACACGGAAATCTCGCGTATCCAAAGTTTGGTTAACGCTTAACGCCATAACATGCTAATTAAAAATACAGGAATTGTACCTAGTCACGCATAGAACCTACATTTTGAGCTCTAGTAAGACAGTTTATTATATACAACATAAGTGTTACAATCTCGGGTTAAATTGATGAGATGATAGATAATGGGAGTAATTAGCTTCTCATTCTATTATCTCAGGCAGTCATTAAAGAGAAGATTGTGGCAACTAAGAGACTGGTTTTTAAATTATAGTAATAGATAGCTACACCGAATAATTGAAGTTATTAAAGTTGGACTCTGATCCTTTCAGGTGTCACAACTTTATATTCACAATTCAATGGGCAGCTTCAGAACAATGAAGATATAATTGGTACTACGATGATTCTCTCGCATTTACATTATATCATGTTTTCAAACGAAACTTCTTAAAGTACGGTATTAAGATGAGAAATGTACCGCATTAAAGAGAAGGCACCCTTACATTTTTCCTGAATATGGTCATATACTTTTTTAGTATTTTACTTTAGGTTATGCATCTTTCTTGTGGGCGTCATAAAATATTTCAACGGATTTTAAAGCCTAATTTACCCTCACAGGCATGTTAAAACCTACTTCTTCAAAGTTAAATAAATAAATAAATATTATAGGACATTATTACACAAACTGACTAAATCCCACGATAAGCCCAATAATGCTTGATATTTATTATTTAGTGACTTACAATTACAAAATCTCCGATACGTCGGGGTCGGGGTGGAGAGGGATTCACAGCAGTTAAAAATATATTTTGTTAATTTGAAATAATAAAAGAAATAACATGCTTTTGTTAAAAACTGAAAAAGATATCATACACTAAAGAAAAAGTGACCAAGTACACCGGCGGGCTAGGTGGACATGTTTTTATGTTCGACTACGCCTTCTTACTACAAAATAAACGACCAATGGCATGGATTTAAAACATAACAAACTAACTGTTATTGGTAACCATTAGTTAAGTAAGTACGTATATTTTCTTAATACATTTAAACTTTTAAGTGGTTTAGGTTTTCTTTCCTAGTTGATAAATACAAGAAGATCGATCTGCGTACATTCCGAATCCTATTCCTAATTTTACGAGTTAAGGAATTTAATGAGCAAGCATTTCCGAAACAGTCGCTTCAAAAACACAACAAAAGTTACAACCGGGCAAGCAATAATAAGCCATCTGTCAATGGAATAAAAGTTTAGACGTGTGCATTTCTATTGCGGTGCAAGAAGATCGATCAGCGGACCGGGCGGCCTTCTCTTGCGTTTCCCAACGCGCACGCGAACGACGGAAGGACGCTCGATACCTGCGCCCGCGCTGGCTCTAGCTCAATCGATTCTATTTCATCAATAGACTGCGTAGTCTGTAGATTTATGGTTATGACCTTAGCTACTACTGTGTTACCTTCCTGCATTAAGTCGCAAAGGAAAACTGTAACGTAAACATTTATTTTTGAGAGCGATAAAAACGTGGATACTATAATTTTTTTCCGGTTTATTCAATTTTCCACTTGACGTGAGTTTTTGATTCGGTTCCTTTGGACTCGTCTAAAAAAGTAAAAGAACTCAGTGTGTTCTTTTGGCCAACTAATCCTTAGTACAACTACTGCACAGTCACACTTTCATGAAATGACTGCCATCTGACCTTTCAACCTAGAGGGGGGCATGAGTTCTTATTGGGATTATACAGGTTACCTCAAGATTTTCCTTTACCTCAAGCCTGAGCTCAACTTTGATGTTAAAAGTTAAATACATTAAAAAATATTTTTAGAGCAGTTTCCGTTCAAATGTGTAAGTATATCGAAATAACAGAATATCGAAAGCATTGACTTGAATAGGTAACCTAGCACTAGTCAGCAGAGGCTAGCAGGTTATTTATAATACATCCACTTACGACGCTGAACAGTCAAGGCAACGTCAAAGTCACGTATGTTTAGATTACACAACCTCTTCCAAAATCACCACTCTACTGTATTATGACTTGTTATAGCGGTCAAATTCAAACCCAAGGCCCCGCTAAAGTATGAGGGCTTAGCTGTATAATTGGATAATTACCTTCAAATGTTGGAATATGCAAAGCAAAAGAACCTATTATTTACTGAGAATTCAGTGTAATAACTAGGTAATAAGCATGCTAGTTGAAGCGAAATATTCAGTAGAGTAACTGGCCAGTAACAAAACCGCTACAGCTACAAAACTATACTTAACCGGCTATTGTTTGATAATGATAATTCGACAATAACTCAATATTAAGGCGACCGAAGGTTTAGCTTATATAAATGTTTATGTGCCATATTTTTATTTAACTTTTGGCGTTTGTTCGTTTGTTTTTATTAGTAAGTACAAACTTGCAAGCATGATTTTAACTCTGGAGTTGAAAATTAACATTATTGAGTTTTGGTTTGTCAGAGCCATTTTCATGATTAGATTTTCATGACCTAGGTACATTTTCACCCACAAGGGAACAGAGACGGTACCTAATACTCATGGTACGTATGAGTAACATGCGTTTACTTTTGAAATCACAAGATGGCGTTAACATTTCGTCAGGGTATTTTTAGTTCGGTATAAAATTATTTATTTTTGGAAATTTTTGATCGGTTTATTATTATTATTTTTTTTTTACAGGAACAGTTGACTATCGAACTATCTATAAACAATCCATCATTAATCAAAGACATGTGATTACTAAAAGTAGGTAAATAGATGTCATAAGTCGGACGTCCACCTGAGTTTTTTTTTTTTTTTTCAATTTGTCCTATCCAATAACGGATATCGATAAGAAGTTAATGTTTTTTTTTGTACCTATTTATTTATTCATTAAAAATTTGCATGACAAAATAAAATTATTAACCTAAAAATGGCTGACTTCATGCCACAGGGGCCACAGGGCACTCTAACATCTTGTCTTTTCCATAGAGGCCATCCGACATCCGTCATATATTAGATAGACACTTCCGATAATTACAGACATGTCGGACCCTCCGTCAGCTGACGGACCGATAATTTTTGTTTGTGTGCGTATATATGTGCCGCTGAAGCAGGGACGGCGCGCCCCAGTACCCCGTACCAGTACACCCCGCGGCCCGACATTGTGGATGTAGGATCCTACATTCGATATCGGATCGGACAATGTAAAAACGCTTAACTCGTATCCAGAATTAGACAAATAAAACTAAGCTGACAGAATTTGCCGGTATGTAGATTTTCATGAAATTACCACGTTAACGTGCAAATTTTATATTGTTCGTGGCTTTAAAGTTAACTTTCGTTTACGTGGCTACATAACGTGGTTTAATTCATGTTGACAAAGTCGCAAACAAGTTAAATCATAACAAGTATTACTTAATCTTAGTCATATCTAGAATCAGTAGGTACTGACTTCGTGAACTTGACCTAGTACATTTCACTTGTCTTGTTTGATTCGATGACCTGACCAATATATTTATATAGAACGCATGCGTTTATTATATTACACTATGCATATTTTTTGTTTATATTGCAAATCTTGATCAATATCATTATAACCTTCTAGAATATTGATACAGATTGAGTGAGCACGTAGACGGTGAGTAGGTACAGTTTTCCACGTTTACATAACATGAACAACCAATGTAGCGGCATTTATAATAATTTCCTTCCGTATGCTCTATTCATCATGTTGATGGAACTAATTTCTGAATTAATACCTACAGTATCAATAGGTAGTGTGAAAAAGAGCGCGAGATAAGTAGCAAAATTGATGCTGAATATTTCTCATAGGTATTCAGTAACGAGATGAACAAAATGATGGTTGTTAACTTGGTTAATTTGGGGAGGTACCTACCAAACACTTAAAAACATATGTATCTTCATTTTCGTCAGATCATATTTAACAATAGGTATACTTAACCCATAGAAAGTTTGAACACGAACATCTGACAAACGACCGCAATACGGCATAAAAAATTTACTTAAAAAGTACTTGAGTCTAAGACTTTTCTGACCTTCACGTCTTTCGTTTTTATAAGTTGGCCGTCTAACTCTAATGTGCGTGTCGGTAATATATTTTTAAGCTTTCCAAATTTAATCCCAGTTTCTTGAGTTGCATGTGATGTGTAGGTACCGTATATATTTAATAACCCTTTACGGGTGGTCATCCTTGTAATAATTAACATAGGCGTGAGGTTTGGATACGTGTGAAATTTTGTAATTGTAATTTCATTGTACGTACATACAGTTTATTATATTATTATTTTATCTCTCAGTCACCCGTTGACCACGAACGCTGTAAAGGGTTCGAAACTTCGGGATGTATTATAAATTCAATATACGCGATATAATCCGTTTTCATAGTTTTATTTCATGAGTAACTATCGCGGTAACCGAAGACACTATTATATTTTATCTTTTAGATATATAATACATACTTAAGTTTTACACTAAATATTCCTATTTCTCCCTATCCTTGCACAGATTGATAAAAACATGTATACTTTTTATAATTTCATCTTTTTACTTAGGTTGGGTACCTAGGGTAGGATTTTTTCCAAAATTTCTGTATCTAAGCAACATAAAAACTTTTCCTTTAATCTTATAAAACCTCCAAGCTCAGGTACATAGAATAGTTAATTCAATTTGAGACCGGCGAGAACCACGATCGCCTTGAAATACTTTCAAACACTCGTGAACTATGCGAAAACATTTACCTACACGGCTACCTAAACATTTGCCAATGCATCCTTAAATGAAAACTTACCAAATCTCCAATCATACACAATTCGGCAGCCGGTAGTCAGCTGTTCACTCACTTCTCACTAAGCCGTTGCTCGATTGCTTGAATACCTTCAAGGTAACGAACACGGTCGGTACTATAATACCGATTTGTGGATTTTAGGCCTTTGCGAGCGCACGCCGGTGTGTCTCGGTTCGACGCGCGACTCTGATCGACTGAGCGTACGAGCTGCGACCGACGTTGCGCG
Source organism: Cydia strobilella (assembly GCF_947568885.1). Classification (NCBI taxonomy): domain Eukaryota; kingdom Metazoa; phylum Arthropoda; class Insecta; order Lepidoptera; family Tortricidae; genus Cydia; species Cydia strobilella. The sequence continues at coordinate 6,481,659 of NC_086053.1, forward strand.
CGCACGGGGACCCACTGCAGACGACCTTGCCGCCAGACATGGGGTGACTACCCTAACCTCGATAACAATATTGGCGTAAGGGTGACAATTTGCACGCAGGATAGTCTGGGCAAATAGAGGGTATGTCGCGTACGCACAACACACACACAAATGCACATAGGACGCTTAATTCTTGAAAAAAAAAGGTAATTATTAGTGAGAAGCAATTTGTGATAATGCGTAGTTAACAATTTTGTTTAAATAAGAAGGTATCTATATAAAAAATATGGGACTTATATTAAGTTCTATCGATGTTCTAGATAAGTGCATGTCCCGCAAAAGTGCGTGTTTACGCGACACTTATGACTTTTTATTAAGGGTTTTTTTTTTAAGAAAACTCAAAAATGGCTTAACCGATCATTGTTCAACGTATTTTTTGTACTCTATTCTACGGCTAATCTCCCGATATTTTTTCATATTTTTTTAACTTTAGTTCAAAAGTTATAGAAGGATAAACATTATTTCGGCCTATAGAGACGGTTTTTTTCCAAAAGTATTCAATTTATCCAAAAAAGTTTTAAGAAACATTCAAGTTATTTTTAAAGGCCCACTTAATAATGTGAACACGTTGGTGCTTTCAGATTTTTTTTGCGACAATTAGTTACGTGTATGGAGCATGAAAAACCCCTCTTAATATGTAAATACATTTCTTACAATTTTTAGTACTTAATCCAGTAGAAGCTCACAAGATACACCCATATTTTAAATTTGTATACACCTTTCACCACTCTAGATAGTTTATACCCACCAATTTGGGTATAAACGAGTAAATACTTGTGAGTGAGTTTTTACTTACTAGTCTCACTACCCATCTCTAGGCACGCCATTCGATAAGTTTTTAAAAATTACTAGTTTATTTTTTAATAAAGTGATTATTTTCTGATAATAAACCTAAATTAAAAATAAAAGTTATATTTGCTAAATTAACTAATAAGTAGGTACATATAACATTGTTATTTACGCTTTCACTGTTCGTTTCCCAGGAGCGCTACGCCGTAGCGCGTTCGTAGCAAAAGCAAGTACAAGACCAGTACAAATTCTAAATACTATATTGCTACGAAATCGGTGGAACCTAATAGGACAGGTTCAAGTTCCGGTAAACAAAGATATCACAGTAATGTACTTACAGATTATTTAATGTGTTAAGAGTTATATTGTTTATGTTTTTAAGTGAGTACTTACCCATTTATCTATCCTATCCTGGGCGTTTTGGCATCATTGCACATCATTAGAAAGGATGGAATAGTCAATAGAGGTTTGTAAAATAATTATAAAACATGATTATTTTTAATAATTTTTTACTGAATTGTTGCATAATAAAACACTTTTTATGGGTCATTTAAGAAGGTATTAGACGGGAGAATTGCAAAACAATTGCACGTAGTTAAGGATCTTTAATTGTGTCATTTCCAAGCAAAAGGTACCACATTGTCGGTAACCATAAGGACGCTCTGACAGGTTTTTCGTATAAAGATACAAGTAATTTTCGTCCTTATGGTAAGCGACAATGTGGTACCTTTTGCTTGAAAACGTCACAATTAGTCTTAAGTTAATTGATTCCATTGTGTTACGAAAATTTACTATGTAAATTGTATTCGATTGTATTTATTGTAGCCATTGTAGGTAATTAATTCATACACATACCTATAAGTCTATAGCATACGTTAACACACTTTTATGTATATAGTAGAAACGGCTTAATTGTCAAACTCAATGGAATCAATTAACTTTTGACTATATACTCGTAATTACTCGTACAGCTCCTTAATTACGTACAATTTTTATGCAATTCACCCACCTTAATTGCAAGTAATTTTAAAAGAGACGTATAACATTACACGTTCCAAAAAATGCTTTCTTCTTTTTATAAATCAAGTTAAAACGAGTAAGCTCTTAGGATTTTTCCAGAAAAATAAAACTAAAAACTAAAAACCAGTGCCACAAGAATATGGCAAATTATTTGGCAAACATGGGATAATTGATATTGTGTTTTGTGACAATAAAATAATCTGAATTACATCACATTATCACCACGCCTGCGCCATCTCTGTCGGACTTCATGCACTAATAGCCCATCACCATCGCATTCTAGTTTCGATTAACATGGTACACCGTACAAGTGTACTAGTACCCGTCATCGCTACTAGATGGAAGCACTGTAGCAGAAAAGAGGACCACTATCCGGTTGAAGAACCAAGTACTTTTAATTAAAAAAAAGAAGTACCGAATGTTTTGGTACCTATTACTTTTAAAAATGTTATTTCATGGGAAACTTGAGGGCCACTTTTAACTAATAAACTAGAATAGAATGAGTATAAATATTTTTTACCGGCTCGGGTCAAATATTTTCTAGCTATCGTATACATATAAGTAACATTTGTTGCAACTACTAATTATAGTAATTATATTATACACAAATTTGACAGTTTGCAGGTTTAGATCGGTATACGTTTGTTCCTCAATCACGTAAAAAGGATCTATGGATTAGAATGTAACATTGATACATTTTTTTTTACTAGCCTAATTTAGTGTCCCACTGCTGGGCAAAGGCCTCATTCGCCTCAGGCCGCAAAGGCAAACATTGACACATAGTTCATTTAAATCCCTTCTCGAAGGGTAAGGGTCGGTAGGCACTATCGTAGCACTACCATTCATTGCAATGCAGCATTGTTAGGCGCCTCATTACATCTAATCATCTCATTAAATTGTATATGAATTAAGTTGTTGCTGTTAAGTACGGGTCATGATCATTTGATTGTTTTTTTAAGTACAGATTTCAATCTAATCTTGAGTTTGACAAACCTACATGAGCTTTTATTTTTAAACAATTTACGCAACGTATGGCGTATACATATACTTTATGGATAGTATTGGATAATATGTTGTTGTTCTGCCTTTGTTAGTTTGTCATGATGTCCGAGTAAATACTTATGTACCTATTATTATCATTTCTCATACTCTTAAAGTGACTCAGTATTTATCTACGAAGCGGGTTGAAAGTGATGCGTTTAGATTTTAGAACCTAGGGAGTTTTACTTTCTCAGTATATTTTTTTTTCATGATTAGCAATGAAGATTCGGTTCCAAATTGATTTTGTGTAATATCCATTTCATTCTGATGTTTAACTCCCGATTCCATAAATAAAGATCCATTGACCTCAGTTGTTTAATGAAAGTGTTGTAATGTTGTGCACATGTACAATATTTTTCTCGTATTTGAAATGAACTGTGTAAACTATGTTAAACTCGGGTGAAAGCATCCACTTCTGATTCAAACTATGTGGCGCTTTCATCCCATGGTAAACAATCGAATACCATATAATTTAAAAAGTATTTCTATTAAAAAAATTTTATTAGAGTGCATCTATTGGCTTATAAAATTACTAAAATATTGGTATTACTTAATATGTCTTTACTTAATTACGTAGGTATATTAGACTTTATATTATTAAGTTACAATTGGTCGGTTTTACAGAAATTTCGTCCCGCGAACGCTTCGGCTGTGGCACGTACATGAACTAAAGTGTTTTAAAGTCGCGTACCTACGGTATGAAATTGATTTTCCCTATTTGTTAAAAGTAGGTATAACTTTGGCGGCCAATACCCAATTCCAATAGATCGTTACATTATACGTGGGCTAAATATTCCTGTAATGAGCCACCTAGATATGACGCAGGGAAACAAAAGGTTTATTGTTTGAATATATAACACCTTAACATTTTTTCAGGTACAATTAATTTGGGTGTGATGTGTTTTTTAGGAATGTTGGCAGTTCGAAAATTCTCCTATCGTAAAGAAAATTTGTACCAGCCCATTGTCAGAAAAAGTTAAGAAAAAGAATTATAAAACACAATTTTACATGTCGACAGTTTTTGAGATTATATGAACTTTCAGTATGACCTAAGTATTATACGCTGAATAGATTTAAATACAATCCTATGCGCTGGGTCATGCTTACGCTAAACGGAACCAGTTTTAGGAATGCAAAAGTTTCCGAGTTTAGTAACTGTTTCCATGATAGTATAATCACAAGCACACCACAGACTTCTAAATATCTTAACCAATAGTGGGACACTGAGGCGAGAGGACCCGCAAACTGAAATTTGAGAGACCTATAAGATAAAAAAAATAAAGGGGAAGATAAAAAAACACGAGTATCTGAAGCCAAAGAGGATATAATAGGATAGAGCGGTACTGTCATAGTAAATTATGTAACCACAGTAAATTCAGTGCCATCTATCGACACACTTTAAAACGAAAAATGAAGATTTATAAAAATACGATGTATTTAAATAAGGATAAATGATTTTTTTATTTGCATTAATTATTTTTATATGATTTTGACCCATGTTCTTTCACTGATATGCGTTAAAATTGTTAAATAACAAACGAAACCGTCAACGCCCTCTATACGAGAGTAGGCCAAAGGTAGTGGCGCCATCTGATCGAGAATCAAATTTTCGTAGTTTTCGAGGCACGTTTTTTCCTTAGACTGTATCCATCTATTACGGAGATATCTATCTTTGCTGAAGCTGTTACTTGATATTTAAATTAAATAGATAGCCTTTAAACTTTTAGTTTGTGTTTGTACCCACCGTTCTATTGCGATGTGCATTTGTGCCATACAATATTGTTATCTTATTCTGATTCAAACTATGTGGCGCTTTAATCCCCTGGTAAACAATCAAATACCATATAATTTAAAAAGTATTTCTATTATTATTTTTTACTTAGAGTGCATCTATTGGGTCATAAAATTACTAAAATATTGGTATTACTTAATATGTCTTTACTTAATTACATAGGTATATTAGACTTTATATTATTAAGTTACAATTGGTCGGTTTTACAGAAATTTCGTCCCGCGAACGCTTCGGCTGTGGCACGTACATGAACTAAAGTGTTTTAAAGTGGCGTACCTACGGTATGAAATTGATTTTCCCTATTTGTTAAAAGTAGGTATAACTTTGGCGGCATACATACGTAGTTATGATATTTATTGTTTCAACACTTAATTTCGTCAAATTGTACCTTCAAAGGCATGACCCCCTAAACGACCACTGTGGGTACTGTGCAGTCTGTGCATGTTCATAACGAGCATCGTTTACATTGCGAAAGCTTGACGAAACGCACCTTTAGTTTATTTACATGGATACAAATAGTACATTTGCTTAAGAAAACCTTAAACTTAGCTTAGGTACTTATTTGTATTATGGCTTTCAAATGCAAAATTTACTAGGTCTCGTAAAACTATTAGTTTTAGCTAGTTATAATGTACTAGCTTTTGCCCGCGACTTCGTCTGCGTGGAATCAGTAACAGCAGCTAGAGTAAGTTTAGCGTCTGGATAAAGTGTAATAGCAATCATTCAATTTGAGCATAAGCTTAATTGCTTGACGTAATTTCATTCCCCTTTTCATTCTCTTTAGGGATGATTTCCGACGTAAAAGCGTGAAGGGGTAACACACAGACAGACAGACTTTCGCATTTATAATATTAGTATAGATTATACAATTATATATGTAACATGTAACTATATTATTTCGTTAGAACAAAATGCCCTACGTGGGATGTGGGCTAGTGGATTCTATCATTAATTATTTCACGTTTTTCATTTTCTTAACTTTTAACGAAGCAGGTGATCTGTAGTCATTTAATTTATTGACCGAGCGAGCGCTAAGCGTTTTCGTTTCTTGGCCAAAAATGCGTAAGTCCGATTATTAAATCTATACTTAGGTTAGGTGGATTGTCTAAACCGATATTCGTTAAATTTTGTGACCAGGTTCGATATTTATATGGATTCAGTTTTTGAACTCTACAAAAGAACTTACCACTAGCGATAAATATTTTAATACTGTCTTTCATTCCATTTGTAGTCATTGTCCTAGGTACATTTCGACTATAACTTTATTTTCCAATGTTTCATATGATTTCTGCTACAACCTCGCCTGTCTCCCCGACTTTTAATGACCTTTTCATTCAAACTATGACTTTGCATATGCCTTACAGTAATCCATAATCAAAGGTTAGTCTTACAGGCAATAAACAATTCAGCTAAGTGCAGAATCGGCACGCGTGTCCTCGCATATAATGGCTTTTACTGGAGCTGCATACAAATGGCGGTATCTTGCAGGATCTACGGCAAAGATATGTAAACACGTTTCGCCATATTGCAACGGATTAAGGTACAATGTTGTAGACATATTTTTGATAAAGACGGCACGTGTTGATAAATCTGGTGTCCCTTTATGAATATGTGCATAGCCAATGAGCATCCGCAGACCTATCTGTCGCAGTTGTGTAACTTTTGGGCCATAGATCGTGGATTAAGCCGTTTGCACTATATACAATATCCCCACAGCCGCTATCAAATATAAAACTCAATGAGGGCTATTGTTTTTTTGCTCACCAGTTGGCGCCTCTGTTGATGGTGGTCCAAAAGACTAAAGAACAGCTGTCAGTCATTGAAGTGACAAGTGACATTTGACATTTCGAACTATGGAAAAGACCACCATCTACACTAGCGCCCCTAGCGGCGAATTCATACGCGTTAGCCCTCATTTGATCTGTCAGTAAATATTTAGCTTCCAAACGCAGGGACCGTTTTCTGACTATTCCGTATATCCGTTTTTGTAAGACATCACACACTGAAGTTCCCAAGTAGGTAACCGCTTACAAATGGGGTTGGCAGGCCGAAGTTTTTTACAGATGGCGCCAGCATAGAATAGAATAGAAATAATTAATTCGTTAGCACACACAAATAGAAATTTATACAAAACAGAGAAACATAAATAAAAAGAAAAAGTGCCACGAAATGGTCTCACCTCAGCATGTTGCTGGCGACTTCCAGCGCTGATCTTCCGGTGAGACCATCCGGTGAAACAATCACGACAGGTAACAGGTAACACAACACATAGGTTTCTCCTGTCAGTCCTAGATGGTAACATCTCAAAAGGAGGTAGCTCCTTCGTCATCCTTCGGATGCAATCATCCTTCGTGATACTCAATACCTACATCAGTTGTGGATCGTTCATATAACATGATTACTACCAGCTTGTCTAATTTGAGCATTTGATTACAGCAAAAAAATATTACTAAATCCAAATTAGGTCGGCTTGCCTACGAATATGCATATGCACCGAAAGATACCTATACATGCAGGATCATGCCGGCGGCATACATTACTCACTCAAATAAAACTAAGTAAAAACAAAAGAATTACTAAGATCAATAAAAACAATAAATTCGTTTTACCGTTAATAGCCACATATTGATTACGAACCCGCTCAACCGTTTCATTGTTCAAAGGATTATTGCCTTTATTGTATACGAATCTCGTAGTCCATTACGCCGTTAGTACACTAGCAGCTTTGTGAAGAAACGCGTTGCACGTTAGCTGGTATCGTCACATCCCGTGATGATGGAATCTTAGTAATTCGTTTGAAACATTGTTTCCTTTGCGTTTCTTTTCCGAAGGCTCTCATAAGTCATAAGTAATTTATTTGCGAAAGATAGGGTATACATAGGATGTTACAGTTCACAGTAAGTGAGCCAAGCTACCTTGTCGCACAGTGACATGCAAATTCTAAATCGGATATCAAAACTTGACCGCTTCAGCAGCGATTTGCAAAGAAGGGAATCTGCACCCGCTGCACCCTTACATTAAATACAGGCAAGGATACATTTTTTCAGTACTTGAGACTAATAACATAAACGGGATATTTATTGTCTCGTACCTGAATTAATGAATAGAAAAACTTATAGAATCAGCCTGTCGCTGCCTTTTTTCTAGGAAAAGACTTCAACGCGTGCTTTAAGCACTTTCAACAGTTTCAACAACATCAAATAAAGTAATAACAAAATCTCGAACAGACAACCTATAATATCTACAATAAATACGTATAACATACCCCACCTCGGTATTCAAATTACCTTTAAAATGTCCAAGTAACCTGAGAATTAGTCATCAGTCAAGCGACTAATTCTATAATATCCTTGGACTAAAAATAGACTAATATTATGACGGATTTTCCGGTCACTATTTTAATGAGTGTAGTAATAAGTAGGTTATGCTTAGATCAAATAATTTACATCGTCTAGCTTATTAAGGTTCCGTATCCAAAGGGTAAAAACGGGACCCTATTACTAAGACTTCGCTGTCCGTCTGTCTGTCACCAGGCTGTATCTCATAAACCGTGACAGCTAGACAGTTGAAATGTTCACAGATGATGTATTTCTGTTGCCCCTACAACAACAAGTACTAAAAAGTACGGAACCCTCGGTGCGCGAATCCGACTCGCACTTGTCCGGTTTTTTTATATTCTGGAGCTATTGAAGCCAAATATTCATATGTATCTCAACTCTCAAAGCTTCTGAACAAAATATTTCGATTACGACGAATAATAATATTCGAACTCAAGATGTCACTATAGATTGAGTTCTGCAGTGGACCAGCTACTTTACTAAATGGTTATACCTATACGATTATTTAAATGATCACAAAGAAAAAGAGTCGAAAATACCACAAACATCGAAAACATCGGAATTAATGAAAGATAAGACCTACTCAATTAGATCATCCATAGTTTCATCATCATTATATAAAGTAAACATTAATCGTAATTATTACAAATAGGGCAACGTCCTCAGTTGACCTTGAATTACGTTACCCGGAGACGATAACCACATGCATTGAGTACCGTTGCAGAGAAAGTTCAGAGAGTGGAGCAAAATGCGCTAGCGGACTACACTCGATCAGCACTACGAGACATTTATCTATATCGTGGATATGACTGACAAGTATTTTTTTATACTTATATACTTATGGATATGGATATCTGTCAAAAGATTTCAAAAAACCTAGAAACTCAAATGCGAAATATCAGTTTGGAGACTAAGGATTAGAACTTTGAGGCTTCAAACGATGAAAATAGTAAACATTAATAAAAAAAGTCGACACATTTTAGTTTCAGGGCAAGTAGGTAAGTATGAGTAAGTATTACTTACATACGTACCTGCCTAATACCATGTTCTTCTCATAGCTTTACCTACCATTATTTCTTTCTTACTTTCGGAAAGCACGAATATGTAAGGACCAGCTGATTGAAAGTATATAAAATTTATTTAGAACTACGGACTAGAGGGCCTGCTGCGAAAACCGAAATTCGCAAATTGCGCGGATCTTTCTCTTTTACTCCAATGAAGGCGTAATTAGAGTGACACAGAAAGATGCGAACTTCGATTTTCGCGGTTATAGCATAGCCCAGTTCTATATCACTTCAGACAACAAGTTGTGACTGAGCGCAGTTAACTACCTATATCATAAACACACTCAAGATCATTGAAAACTGGTCGCTTGTAAAGAATTTACCATACCTACCACACTTAGTAAAGTGTCCCGCTGTCATTGCTCTTTAGTGCAGTCCAGTCAAAAAGTAGGTTCCCGTATTGTCCGCGATCTCGTAAGTCGACGCAGGCGCAGCCAGTCGCAACCGAGACCGCCCGCGCACGCACGGGACTTGCGCGAGAGTGGATAACGCGCGCTTCGATCAAAATATTTTGGATTTTTTCCACATTTTTTCATTGAGCAAAAACGGACGAAGGTATGATTTTGTTTTATGTTGTGTTAGTTTAATTTAAGGATTTCATTTAGAAGTTAATCGAAATTATCAAAATTTAGTATTTTATAATGCCTTAATGTAGTATTCGTTTTGGTTCACTTGTTTAAAAAATACTATGGAATATTATTCTAAATAAAATTCATAAAATGGATTAAGTGGTGTTTAAAAATAATGAATATAGTTATCGATACCATCTTAATAAAAAGATGACCCACTTTTTATTTGCAGCATTTTTATCGACATTGCAAAAAATCTAGAGCATGATTTTGATTATGTATTATATCATCGTTATATATATAATTTAAAACTGTGTCAAAATTGTAACGTGTGAATAATGGTTGGTGTGAATTAAACCAATTAAATGTAGGAGTATGACGAGTAAATATGCGAGTTAACTTTAGTACACGTTCCAATTTTTTGTGAAAAAAAATAATTTTACTTATTTTAATAATTTAAATACCTACGAAAGTAAAAAATAAATAAATAAATATTATAGGACATTCTTACACAGATTGACTAAGTCCCACAGTAAGCTCAAGAAGGCTTGTGTTGTGGGTACTCAGACAACGATATATATAATATACAAATACATAGAAAACACCCAAGACTCAGGAACAAATATCTGTGTTCATCACACAAATAAATGCCCTTACCGGCAAAAATATTGCTACGCTTTCGCGCTGGCCCATGGATTTTACCAAGCGAGCATAAATCAAACAGTCTACTACTCACAGTCAGTACACTCGTCAGTCTGTATACTATACCTAAACTACGTAAACTTATAAGTTAAGGCTGTTCAGACACCGACATAAAATACCAAACACTATTTATACCAATTCCAATTCACACCAACCACGCTAAGAGCCGGCGGTCCCACTTTCTTTTCGTCTACTTTCTAAGAACAAACAAACTCGTTGACCTTCTACCGTTCGTAAATTTTGATGACATGCATGCTGAAGAAACCGATGAAAGTGAACTCGTATTTTAATATTCGATCAGTTCTAATTAATCTTTAATGAGAACCTACTAATCACGTCTTGCGAAATACGTAAAATCATGAGCATATTTCTGTCGATCTGTGTAAGAAACAAAATAAAAAGACATGTTAAATAATACTTAGTACTTATACTTACTTTATATGAATTTCATGTTAACAATTTTTTTTTGTACAATAAAGTGATTTACTACTACTACTACTACTACTTAGGTACACATTGTCATCCGCGATAATAACTTCTACAATGAAGGGCGCAAAAATATCTGACAGTGTTATTTTTTGTAGCCATAAGATCTTGTCATATATTTTTGCACACTTTGTGGTACAAGATCTTATTGCAGGTGACAGTACAAAAGTACAATCACATATGTAAATGCTAAGTGCAATTACAATTTTGGCATTACAATCGTAATTAGTTCCCTAATTGCAGACACTATAGTTATTAAATTGTTATTTTAAACCTCAAATGAGAGGAGAGGATTATTACGTCAGTTTGGGGTCACACGTAGCGTCGTTCTAAGCACGCAGGCACGTTCTAGTTATCGTCCGGTAATGATGATTACGTCCCTACAGAGGGAAATCCGATAGCCTAGGTTTCTTGGACTGCAACATTGTCTGTTGCAATATAACATACTCGCACAATGTCAGAAATCGCAGAAAGTGGTTTTATTATGACCGCAATCAGCTCTCGCGTCGCGTGCACCAACAACACATATGACCACTCATTTTAGACCGTAAATCAATGTAAAATATTTTTTTTGCCAAAAATATCATTTTCAAAAACACAGTTATTGCCGACTGTACTTAATTACTTGTTACCAGATTATTTTATTGTCATCTGTATTATTATAATTATACACTTGAACAGTTTCAAAACGATACGGCTGTTATAAATAGATACTCGTAGTAGGTCAAACTTAAAATCGACTTGCATTACTTATTACATTGTTGTAACTGTTACAAGTGAAATTAATATAAAAACGTGTTAAAGACTCGAGATACTTAGGTGACTTTTACTAAAGCCTTTTTTTAAGAAACGGACCTGACTAAATAAAATAAGGCATTGAGGAAAATAATAAGGCGGTCCGCTGAATATTTCACACACGAAAAAGGTGACCCAGAATGTCCCAAATTAAAATAATTTAGGCCTCGAAACGGCCATCCAATTTTGCGCAACGATGACATTTACACGAGAACCGTTATTTATGTGACTTTTATTGCCAATGTTGATATTTATTATCCTATTACACGATATCCTTTTATATCTACTTTACTAACAATATCACTTACAATTGATGCCTTTTCTTACTCAATTTACCTACAGAGATATAATGTATGATATCCCTAAGCTACGGCAAAAAAATAATCTAGGTATAAGGGTTATTATTAATAATCTAGACAACTTAAGTCATTAAAATGTATATATATTTAAAAAAAAAGGTATTGTCTCTTTTACAGAACACGAAAATGTTAGAAGGAACAAAAATAAACCCACACTCCCAGATGTCGAAAATTTTTGACATCGCAAAGGACACTGTCCTATTCTTCATTTTATCATGTTACTACATAATGGAGTCGCTATTTTGGACCTTAGTGCCAAATGCAATAAGGCCTATGAAGAGCCTGAAGGGTGATGTGGTACTGGTGACTGGCGGCGGTGGAGGAGTGGGTCGACAGTTGGCAGTCAAGTTAGCGAGGCTGGGATCTAAGGTGGTTGTTTGGGACATTAATAAAGAAGGTATGTTTGAAACTACGAATACAGCCGACTCATTAATGCAGGGTGACCTTAGATACTGTTCCGCTTTTTATAATACGTATATTAGTCAGAAATTTATAAATCAACTTGCATGTTTTAGAATGTCCAGAGACTAGGGTCACCTTGTATAATTTATAACACTTTAAACTCGCGTTTTGTACACATATTTAACGACATTAACAGGTCTACCGCGATTAAATTTCATTATTTTACCGTTAATCCGACGTTTCTGCTAGGTTGCACTGCTGGTTGCTGTATGAATAATTTGTTTAAATATACTCTACTCTTGTTGATATGGTGTAGAACATAAATATAATAAGTAATTGATATAAAGTAAGTAGTTAGAGTATATAATTACAACAATAACTAAACTAAACAACTTTTAAAAAACCGGCCAAGTGCGAGTCGGACTCGCGCACGAAGGGTTCCGTACCATTTCGCAAAAAACAGCAAAAAAAATCACGTTTGTTGTATGGGAGCCCCCCTTAAATATTCATTTTATTCTTTTTTAATAATTTAATGAAATACACCATCTGTGAAAATTTCAACTGTCTAGCTATCACGGTTCATGAGATACAGCCTGGTGACAGACGGACAGACGGACGGACAGACGGACAGCGGAGTCTTAGTAATAGGGTCCCGTTTTTACTCTTTGGGTACGGAACCCTAAAAATGAAGTGTTGACAATATAACCATCCCACATAAGGAAATATGTCGTAAATCTGTGTCATTATGCAAACGACACAGATTTACGACAGATTTCATCGCATTAGATTAGAGGTAACTTCCGAGATACTTTACCATCAGATGGCTGTGAAGAATGACAAATTAGTGATTGTAATAAATTAAACTCGCGTGCTTAGACTGGGTAATAAGTTAATAGTATCTGAGATTGTGAACAAGAATGTGTATAATTACAATAAATAACTACGCGGCACGAGATTAAAATTCGGGTTAAAATAATTAACTTTATCCGAAGCTACAAATAATAAAATAAGTGTTACATTTTATTTTATACAATTTAGACGCGGATATTTTATACCAATAGTCACATTTTTAATTATGTAAGTATTTTGCATGAATAAATATGTACATATATAAATTTTAAACACCTGACTAATTTCTACCCACCCTCGACCTAAAAAGGAACAATTATATACAAAGTACTTTTATTACATTCAAGTTTAAGGCGGAACTACCAACCCCTCGCTCTTTATAGTCAAGCATCAAGCAATTTGAACTGCAGGACGTGCTAAAGAAAAAGACACGCCTACCTATCCCTATTAATATTACAAATGATAAAGTAGATCTGAATGTCTGTCTGTTAACTCTTCACGCTTAAACCGTTGAACTGATTAAGATGAAAATAAAATTGGTATTAAAGTTTGTGTCCCGGGGGACAGGATAGTTTTTGTCACGGAAATCATTATTCTACGCCGACTAAGATGCGGGAAGAATACAGTTAGTACCGTAATCCAACTATGCATAGTCCAAACCTACAACTTATGGTCCACACTCCACAAGTTTAATACGTAAAATGTTTGCACCAGTTCTGGTGTCTAGCCATAGCAATTGCCGCGCACCGCTACGAAACGGACGCCTGCTCGCGCTTGCGCCACCTTGCCATTCTATCTGCCATAATAGACGCGTTTTGCTAGAGAGTGAACCTTCTGTACCTAGTAAGTACTATTATTTATTCGGTGCTGGAACGTAGATACTATTTGGGTTAGTTTCGGCCCATAGTTAGAAGCTTTTGGGCTATAGTTGGATGGTAGTTAAGTAAAATTGGGAATATGTACTTACCAGGTTTGCAGAAGACGTGCGCAGATGTGACGATGGAGGGCTACGAAATCGCTAGCTACGTCGTGGATCTAGCCGACCGCGCCGCCGTCTACGCGGCCGCTGAAAATGTTAAGAAGGAGGTAAAAAAAGCTAAAGAACAGAGGGCCTACCGCGAACCACGTTCTACATGTTGCCTCTCTGTCGCACTTGTAAATTCGTACGTAAGTGTGACAGGGAGGCAACACGTCGAACGTGGTTCGCGGTAGGCCCTCAGGGCTCTATTTGACATGCAACGCACGTCAAATAGAGAGCGCGTTTTTATTACGCTACGTGTACCTAATACTTAGAATTCAAGTTATCTCCTGTAAGTATAGCAATATATTTTATCATAACAATACAAGATATAGGTAGAATTCGATTATTTTTTGAGTTTAGCTGGAAGAGATCCCTGAAAGGGATACCTTTTGTAGTATAGGTACTTTCTTTGTGTAAGTAGGTATCTCTGCAATGTACCTTCTTTTGTTTTTTTACAGTAAAGTGTCTTAGATTACCCCAAGGCAGTTTTCGTTTCCATTAGATTTTTCTACAGCTGTCTGTTCAATGTACATTTTCTTAAAACTTGACAAGCAGCAAGTCATTATGCAAACAATACAGTGTACATATGCCTGCATCGTATGTAAATTTACACTGTAACTGTGTAACTAATGCAAATTTACTTACATTATTGAAGGTGGGGAAAGTGGACGTCCTCATCAACAACGCAGGCACCGTGTTTGGGGAAACACTTCTGGATTTGAGCGACTCGGCCATCGAAACCACCTACAAAGTCAACATCCTCTCGCATTATTGGGTGAGTGGTGACTGGTGAACAAGGTCGCCTACCTTGCCATTAAAACCTGTAAAGATTATTATAAATTAAAATTGACCTTCTTTTGAGAGTCGAAAACATAATCGCATGTAGACTTTCAAGGCACTTACTAAGGGTCCGTTGCACCAAACCGTTTGTTCGATAGATTTGGTTATATGGGAAAATTCATAGAGTAGGTAAGTTCCCTGCTGAGTGGCGTTGATCAGTCTGTCAATTGTGGTTTGTGCAACTGGCCCCAAGTATAATACTACTAATTATTTATTCTGTGCCCCAAGTATCATCGTTTAAAGTATTAAACAAACACTTATGTTGTTTGTTACGTAATGTACAAATTCGTTTAAGTAAGCTTTAACATATTTCAGACAGTAAAAGCCTTCCTCCCTGAGATGATCGAGACAGGCAAAGGGCATATTGTTACGGTGGGCTCAGTAGCGGGACTTCTCGGGACCTACCGGTGTACGGACTACAGTGCCACCAAGTTTGCCACGGTCGGCTTCCATGAGAGCCTCTTCACAGAACTTAGGGTAAGAATTATTCTCGCTTGTCTGCTGCAATTTGCTACCTCTAGTATTAACAGATGGAAAGAAATCCCAGCTGTAGATATTAGAAGTAATCACTGGATTTAAAAAGCCAGCTGTTGCCACTGGTGACAGTTGGGAAAAATGTTGAAAATGCAAAATACTTAATATGCTAAATGCAAAATACTTTTTATCTCTGACACCTAGAGACCTTTACATCTCTAAACAATTTTAGTACTTCTGTTATTTGTATAGTTTTTATTAGTTTTTTTTTGTGTAATTTAACATTAATATTTATGTAATTGTTTTTTGTAATTTTGGGTTAATTTTATTGTATGTAAAAATTAACATGTAAAAGTGCCCCTGTGGCCTATTTGCTGAATAAATGTTTGATGTTTTGATGTTGATGCGAAAACATAATACAGGGAATATGAATGCGATAAGCGGGCATGTGCGGCTGTTGCAAAGAAGGCATCACGATTATTGTGGCAATCATTGACAAACGGAGAGTTCCATCTTAATTGACGGCAACGTACTTACAACCCCTTTGCTGTGGATTTCGATACCTATCCTTCGGTTCATCATATTTTGGATGATAAATTGATAAACTTTCACATATTTCCAGGCACACGGCCACACTACGATCCACGCGACGCTAGTGTGCCCCTACTACATCAACACGGGCATGTTCGACGGCGTGACTCCACGCCTCATGCCCATGCTGGAGCCGGACTATGTGGCCGAGACCATGATCGACTCTATCCGCAAGAACGAGGTCAACTGCATCATGCCCGGCTCCGTGCGGTACCTCCTACCACTTAAATGGTTAGTACCTAGATACGAAAAATTCGCTTTTTCGCGATTTTTATTCATTATTATTTAAATAGCAAAACGGGACTTAATCGCGTATAAATTTAGCTCCCACGTTTCGAGGACGGCGTTGTCCCCGTGGTCTCGGAAAAGACTGGCTAAAGTTGACATCAACATAGCCGCGCGAGTTTTAGTATTTGTTGTTATAGCGGCAACAGAAATACATCATCTGTGAAAATTTCAACTGTCTAGCTATCACTGTTCATGAGACAGACAGACGGAGAGTAGTCTTAGTAATAGGGTCCCGTTTTTACCCTTTGGGTACGGAACCCTAAAAACCGTAATCAGGTTACAGTTTTTCTTCTTGTTCCAGCTTACTTCCGGCTAAAATGTGCTGGGACCTGATGCACCGTGTGATGAAGGGGCCCCAGTCAATGATGGAGCTCAAGCGGAAACCGAAGGTGGCTGGCGTCTAACAAATAGCTGGTGCGGGCTTGTAGCAAGCCTGGTTACCTAAGCAAAGTTGATTCTACACTTTATGACTGTGTCATAAAGTAGAAAATCAAATGACGAGTGATGGCTTTGGTAACTTTCAACTTTGTAATTTAGGTAATTATCTATAGAATGATTTGTGTTAGTTAAGGATTAACTTATAAGACTGAACTGTTATTTAATACAGAGGTTTAACAACATACTTGTATATCATTTTAACCAAATTGTGACCCCAAGTTGTAAGTTGTTGTTATTGCATTGTTGTTGTATTGTTGCTTAATTAGCACGGAGACGATTTAATTTAATGGTTCCTTAACAACATGAAATCCACAGCTGCCTCTTGTTGCTTTAACAAAGATGATTTTCTTAACACATTGAGTGCCGGGAACCCGCTAGGTGGGTTCTCTCTTTGTAGTCGCTTTCCTCTACAAGGCGGGAAAAAGCTGGGATAGCGTAGGAATTAATTACGCATAGTAATAGTTAGCGATGCTAACCTAATAAGATAAAGAGGATTATTTTACCTACCGTACCTGACTGGAGGACTTAAATAAAGCGGCCGGTAGCCGTTCGTACCATCTTAAAGGACTGCAACGCACTTGTAAACCCTCTGGTGTTGCAAGTGTCCACGAGCAACGGTAATTGCTTACCATTAGGCGATTTGTCTGCTCGTTTGTCTCCTATGCAACTTTGTCTCCTAAAAAAACCATGCGCGTTGGACATCTGCTATTGTCCGATCCGATATCGGATGTCGGATGACCTTTGGAGAAAAATAGCTGCTAGAAATACTCTATGGCATAAAGTACTTTTATTTTTGCATTAAATTCTAAAACAAAACAAATTAATTGTAGGTATAAAAATAAATAAAAAGGTATTTTTTACTTTTTGCTTCTTTGAAGTCGTATGCGACATCCGATATCGGATCGGACACTGTAAGGCTCCAACGCCTCTAAGCCGGTGCTGCCCCCTAAATTTAATGCACGCTCCCTATAATCATGTTTGTTTTTGAAGCAGTAGATAAACAAAGAATAAAAATATCACTAATTACCATTTGCTTCGATCCTTAGTCTGATCTGATTCTTTAAAAATATTTAATAGCCAATTAAGTTAAGGTTAAGCTACTTAAATATCACTTACCTCATCTTTATTTCCTTAACATCTTTTTAACCACATCCGCTGACACTGTAATTGTAGATTTTCAACTTCAAACGGTTCCCGAAAGATCGGGGATTCTAAAAAAGACGCCAATAAACTAACACAAACATTTATTACAACTTAAAGTTAATATCACATAATTAGAAGAGGTCGTAGAAGTAGTCAAGACCCTGTCCTAGCTCCCAGAGGGCGACTCCGGTGCCGTACTCGCGCGCTAGCTCCAGCCGCTTTTGTATGGAGTATAGCGTGGGAAAAAATATCTTCTTTGTACCCTGCGATGTCCTGAAAAAGGAAAGATTTGGTTAATTAGCAAAATTGTCCTCCAGACACCCAAAAGCCTATAAAATGGCATTCCATTGTATTTTGAGACTACTTTGTCAGTTACCAAATTGTGTAGGCATTTAGCTATTAAGGGATAAAAAAACTGCATACCTACACCTATAACAAGAAAATAACAAAAAAGAAATATGCAATTCATGACCCAATCCAACCATGATACAACGACCACGAAGTCGGAATTTATTTTTAGAGATAAGGCGCCATTCATTCATTACGTAAGACGTGTTTTATCAGTTTTACCCCCTCCCCCCCTATGTCAGAGAAAATTAGAATAGGCCGACCCCCTTTCTCCTGTTTAATATTTATTACGTAAGAATTAAAAGGAAAAAAATGACTACAATGTACAATGGTTCTACTTTGCTCCAATATTTGCTCCACTTTAAGGAAATTTTAAATATTTTTTAAACTGTTCTTGAATAAATATTCAGACGAATTGAATATTAAGAAGAACATCTTATGTAAGTAACACATTTTATCGGTAAATCGACTTGACTTTATGAAATGTTGTTTTATATAAAACGAAGCTATGAATAAGGACCGCAAGATACCCATTGACTGGGGTATTTTTGCTCCTACCTATAGTTTACTTCGGGGTGCAAAGTTACCCCAATGTGCGCCAAATTAATAGGCCCGGCCAAAAAAAGTGAGATTAATTTTATGACTAAAACGTAGCAATTCAAAATAAAAAATAATATAGGAATACAATTTCGTTTATCTGAGTATATAAATAATAATATAGAAATATTATGTTTGAATATATTAGACGTTAAGTCCTTGTTTTGAATTGGAGCATAGTTACCCACCAAGGAGCAAAGTAGGACCATTTTACGGTATGTTGAGTTTGTTTTAATGTTTATATTTTTCAAATAAACAATTCAAACCATCCTACTAACCCAGGGTTAACCGCTTAAACTGTTAACCCAGTGTCAAATTGTACTAGTAACCATGGTAACTCCAGGCTTAACCTGTTAACCCCGGGTTAGTGAATGATGCAAGTGGCCCTTAGTGTTCCTATGTCTATGACTTGAACTAACCGGATTTCAACATAATTCTCCGCCGTATTATTATTATACGTCAACGCCTGATTGGCCTTGGCGTTCTTGAGCAGCTCAATGTACTCGGTGCCGACGATGGGCCCGCCGCCGTTGGCCGTGTACGAGTTGCCGTACAAATTCAGCCCGAGTAGGATTTTGGAACGCTTGGCGGGGTTCTCGTCGTCGTCTATGAGTTTTTCTATGCATAGTTTCATCCAGTATAAAGGTGCATTTGGTCCTGGAAGCCAAAATATAATAAAATTATGAGACTGCGTAGGTATTTAGCTTCATCTTTATGCCGTACGCTACATGCTATATAGTACAATGTGAAGGGCTTCGTTAAGGCCAAGATCTAACACAGTCAACACCAACATTGATTGAACGCTAGCTGTGTAGACGCGTGCAGACTTAAAAAACCTCTAAACAAGTAGAATTTTAATAGATTAAGATTTTTGGTTACTGAAAATGGGTATATGGGGTATTGAAACCCATTCTATCCCAAGGACACAATCCCACTCATAAGGTTATAACTCCCAATAGATCCCAAAAAAGCATTATAAAATATCACATCAGCCAAAAGATATCTGCTGGTGCTAAACAATGACCGGTCACAACACAACTGTCTCATCCAGATTATTCTCAATCTCAACCAGATCATTAGCATAAATAAATCATCACCGTCTTTTACGTGATATAAAGTTCCTTACCAGGTTTCTGTGGATTCGAGAAGTCGTAGGTCATGACCGACACGGCTTCGACGTAAGGGTAGATGTCGTTGAAGGCCTGGATGAAGAACTCGTCCGTGGGGTAGCCTCTGAACGGCGGGTACACTAGGATTAATCTGAAATCGTCTTCTCGCATTTCCAGACCTGCAACATTTCATGATACATTATTAGATACAGAATTACTATTGCAAAACTTTTTTTTATTAATTTTGATGCTTACTTTTTGATTACATACATTTTTGCTGCCCTTTTAACCCTTTTTAAAAATGTATTCAATGCAGTGCTGTGTATCTTTTACTGTTTTAATTTTATCACTAGCTGAAGGATACTAATATGTAAGTAGCTGAAGCAGCTGAAGCTCTAAAGCGCCGCAAATATGCTGGACTATCAAGCAATCACTTGTTTGCGGTGGAGACTTTGGGACCTTGGGGTCAGGAGGCGCTGAGTTTATTTAAAGACTTAAAGAAGATGCTCCTTGACACCACCAGAGATCCTAGGGCTGGCTCATTCCTTAGCCAAAGGATCGGAATTGCCATTCAGCGGTCGAATGTAGCCAGCATTATGGGCACCCTTCCGCAGGAATCAGATCTGGGGGACTTTTTTAGTTAGTTTTAATTTTTTTTATTAGAAACTGTAATAGATGTCATATATTAAAGAAAAAGTAACGAAAGCCCTCCAGTGGTGAAGGCCGGATTCGAACCGGCGTCTTTAGCTATCGCGGCTAACGCCATGAACCCCTAGGCCACCCCGCCACGGCGG
This sequence comes from Cydia strobilella, assembly GCF_947568885.1. NCBI lineage: Eukaryota > Metazoa > Arthropoda > Insecta > Lepidoptera > Tortricidae > Cydia > Cydia strobilella. Next base: position 6,502,547 of record NC_086053.1, read on the forward strand.
TACCCGTCCGAATTTCTCGACTATATGCCATCTTAATAAGACTAGGCATCTTTGACCAACTCTAAGGGCAAGCAGTAATGCTTGCACCTCCTATACGAATACAGGCCCGCGATAGCCAAAGACGCCGGAACGAATCCGGCCTTCACCACTGGAGGGCTTTCGTCACTTTTTCTTTAATATATGACATCTATTACAGTTTATAATTTATATAGTAGTGTGACTAGGTGGTCCAAGGATATTATAGCAAAAGCCGGAGAAAATTGGCTAATCAAGGCAAAAGACCGTGAAAGGTGGAAAGATATGGAGGAGGCCTATACCCAACAGGGGTCCTTAAAATAGTAAAAATGGAAAACAATAATATTAGAAAACTTTTTTTTATCATGTAAAACTATTTAAGAAAAAATAAAGGCTTAAATAAATAAATAAATAAGTGTGACTACTTAAAAAACACAAATCAAAATATTTAATAAAATAATTTGATTTGTTCCCAAAGTTGATTATTTTATTAGGTTATTGTTTTATTTAAGATTAGTTATTTTATTTTAAATGTAATTGTATATGAAATTTTTATTGTGGATATTTGTTTTATCCTGGTTATCGCCTTGTAACTCTAATATGCAAGTTATTTAATTTTTTTACAGATTTTATGATTTTGATTACCAACAGTAAGAATAGCATTTAAAATTCAAATTACGTATATTGCCTGTTTTTGCTAGTAAAACAGATTTTTAAATCAGGTTTAGCAACATTATTAGGTAACAAATAAGTTCTAAAAAATTAAAAGTGAATCTAGAATATAGGGTAATGTAGCTTTAAAGCAATTAAGACCCAAATTAGTAATAAAATAATCAGAGCAAGTGAACTCACCAAATTGCTGTATGAATTTAACAGAGCGGTCAGCATACTTCCCGACCTGCGAGAGCATCTCAAGCACCACTCCGTCGAACTTCCACTGCTTGCAAGCTTTCTTCACCTCCTCGATGAGGGCTTTCTGTTCTGAGAGTGACGAGGGCTCCATGAAGAAGGCCTTGAGGTCTGACAACTGCCAGTTGTCAAATAGGATTCTTGGCAGAACTGCAATTGAAATTTTGAAATTTATTTAATTCAAATGAATTAAAATAGAGGTTTTGCAAAACAGATGAAACAGAGAAATTAGAACGTTGTCATTGTACAAAAAATAGTTCTCTATGAATGATATCAAACGAGAATATGGTTTGAAAGGTAGAACCCACTTTAAAATATTTGTTCCGCAGAAAAGTATTAAGAGCTTATGACATGAACTACTGTATTGAAACTTATGACATATAATTATTATGTAATATGTAGGTATGTGATGTGCATCAACAAGAAATTCTTTGTCAAAAACATTTGGCTTTAAGCAGGGCAGGCCAGGTAAACAGTTGTGAGATGGAAATTAATTTTTGACAAAAATAACTTTGCATAATAAGCCAGCCCAGTGTGCTTTGATAAGGGATAAACTTATATCAATACTGACTTTTTAAGTTTCTATCAGATCCCTTTTGGCGTAGAGACTTCATCCAGGCATGGTCCACATCATGCAGCCCCGAGATGATGTAGATGTTAGGGCTCTGCCGCTTGATCTGCAGCCACACCGGGGATATGTAGTTGAACTTGGGCGCCCAGGTCTTTGCCACATCATAGCCTTTATTGTTCCACTGAAGCAGAAGAATTTAAATAGATTTTTTAAATGTTAAAATAGTGTAATAAAATTCTTGGCCTTGAAGCAATAGTTGCGGACAGAGAATAGGATGGATTCAGTGTAGAGTTGTAGACAATAGAATAAAAAACGACTTCTGGTGGTGCTTAATTCTATGAAACACTAGGTGGACATCAAAAAAAATATACATTATGGGACAATATTATACAAAATTACAAATCGACCTAGCCCCACAAAGGCTTGTGTTGTGGGTACTAGATGACAATATAAATAATAGATGGATATTGTAGATATATACTTAAATACATGGAAAGCATCCATAACCCAGGAAAAAATATTTGTGATAAACACACAAATAAATGCCCTTTTACCAGGATTTGAACTACAGATGGGCCAAATATTCGGTAATTATTCAGTATCCCGCTTATTCGGTATATTTTTCAATGTTTGTATTGGGCCGAATTTGGTATGAACTGCCAAATATATACCGAATGAACAATATTTTTTTAAGTGTGTTGCCTAGGTAGCACAGATGAACATCGCGATCAGGTATGAGACGTGTCAGTTTCTTGGCATAAACATTCCTGGTCGGTCGGGAGAAGGGCCAAAAACACGTTATGAGTGCAGACCGCGGACCTGAATGAACTTGTTTTTAGTGTTTTAGGCAGTTTTAGCCCAGCCGAATATTCGGCCCCTCTCTAATTTGAACCCAGGACCTACTGCTTTGTAGGCAGGGTCACTACTAACTGGGCTAGGTGGCAGAATTCTCAGTGAATGTCTAAAACAAGTTTACATGCATCTCACAGTGAACATTCGAAACCAAAAGCATCTGCAAAACATGAGCCCAGTGAGCCCCTGAGAAATTTGGATCATTTCGTTTTACATCTGCTTCGTGCCATTTGTGAACTCACACTTTCGGTACAACGGAAACAACCCTTTGAGTATGCACTGCAAAAATCAATGCATTTATAAATTTCAATAACCTATGATAAGAAAGCATTAATTCATGAAATAAGTACATACCGGCGTTACATAGCCCAACACAATGTTCTCAAAGTTCTTTGTAGACACGTCTTGATGATAAGTGGCATGATACTTTATTATGTCTTTAATGTAGGGTGCTTCATTCACTAATTTCCTGTCCAAAACATTGTGTTTTCGAGGTCCTTCCTGCGGTTTTATACCTTTCTGTCCCTTCTTATCAGACGGTGGTGATAACGTCGCTAAACAGACGCAAAGCAAAACTAAAACATGTAGAATAATATGAAAACATTTCATTTTTCTATTTTATTTACACGCCACGTTTTAATATTAATATATTGTCTCGGAAAATAGTTATTGCAGATTTTATCGACTGTCTCGACTGATGTGAAAGAAAACAATCAATTCGCCGCCGGCCACGATTTGGTAGTTGGTAGGCGAAACGTCAACACTAGTCAACACTAGAGTTTGGTCCAAACCGTACGTCAGCCATGGAGCGGTCATTGGAAGCGGCTAACAATCGGTCATTTGCCCAACAAAGAGCGATTACCTATTTATATTTGTCTGGCGCCTTGGACAACGAGGCGGGAGGTGGATTCCACATAGTACAAAAAAATCGTGCAGCGATACAGAAAATGTCACTCTACCACCAAGAACAGTCATTTAACAAGTATATTTTGTCAAAGGACTGTCTCATTTCAAACATAGACAGGGAGAATCATACATCATACTATCTTTGTCTTACACTAATACTAGCACCTGAAGGAAGAATGGCCTAAAAAAGCCAACGACAGAGAGGAATGGAAGAAGCTGGAAGAGGCCTTTGTGTCACAGAACACGCTGGACAACAACCCAAGAAAATGATGCGAAGAAAACTGATATACAATGATGTGCAGTTTAGTCACCAGCAATGAAGGCTATAATAATAATAATAAGTACTAACTATATCCCCACGCAAGCCTATCAAAAGACCGGGATTTATAGGCCCGTGAAATCCGAGGAGATAATAATAAGTACTAGCACCCAAAAGAAAGGGATGAGTATAATTTTCCTGGTTCTTACTGACTGACAAATTGGTTTGACCAACTATATATCTGTAAGTACTATAGTTAATAAAAGTATTTTAACTCGTTAGTACGATATTGTTCACTCAAAAAAAAACTGTTAAACAAAAAACTGCATGATTTTAAATTTAGTGAATAAAAATGACATATCAAGCCAAGTGACATAACACGAATCTACATTACGGACCGTCATACTTGCGCGCGAAAATTCACATTGTAATGTCGGTCCTTCGATCCGGATTTTGTACTTTTTGTAGTTATACAACTGGAGAGTACTTACTCAACGTTCTATGGCCTGTAAATAATTAAATAAAAGGGGCCCGTCTGAAAATCAGCGCTGGGTATATATCCACATATATCTAGCAAAAAGCTGAGATTGCCTATACCACAAACAGACCTAGATGTAAATAGTTTACTGTTCAATTTTTTTTTCTTTTATGTGCATGTTTTCTATAATGTTTTTGTGAAATTAAATGTATTGTGTATTTTGTTTTTTCTCTTGTCAATTTATTTTTATTTTTTCTGGTAGTGGCTATAAAACATTTTTTTATTTTATTTTTTTATTTATAATTATGTTGAGCTAACGTTGAGAAATACCTACCCTTATCACTTTAAACCGGAATTATTATCATGCAAAAAAAATATATTAAAAAGTAGGTACGCATATACTTATGTATGTATAGTCAACGGGCCCGGATTTAGAGACCTAGGGCCCCTAGGCACTTAGTATGGCACTTAGAATTTAGGGGGGGGGCCCCCTTCTCCATCTCAGAACCATTGCTGTTAGATGGGCCCCTAGGCGCGAGCCTTGTGGCCCTAGGCGGAAATCCGGCCCGGATAGTAGTCAGGCCATATAATTAGTCAGTCAAACAATTTTGTCAGTAGAAAAAGGCGTGAAATTCAAATTTTCTTTAGCGCTTACATTTTTTTGTTGTTTTCTTTCTACTGACGGAAGACTATTCCTACTCATTGTTGCAAGATTAGCTTATACTGTGCAGGTTTATTCGAATTAAATTCGAATCGTATTAAGGGGGACACAGTGAGGACAGGATAATAGTTATATAAAAACCGGCCAAGTGCGAGTCGGACTCGCGCACCGAGGGTTCCGTATTGTTTAGTATTTGTTGTTATAGCGGCAACAGAAATACATCATCTGTGAAAATTTCAACTGCCTAGCTATCACAGTTCATCATGAGATACAGTCTGGTGACAGACAGACGGACAGACGGCCAGACGGATAGACGGACAGCGGAGTCTTAGTAATGGGGTCCCGTTTTTACCCTTTGGGTACGGAACACTAAAAAGGTATAAAAACGTGAAAAACGTCATGCTGTTAGTGTGTTTTTAGTAGTTTTGATTTAACTTCACTGCTTATGTAATGTATCTAAAAACAATTGATATTTAATAATGTATAAAAACAAGTACTTAGTTAGAAAATTATGTCTAAAGCAGAATATTGTGTATCTAATCTATACTATTTATGTACTAGGTACATATTTTATTTATGTGTTTCGCTCACGTACCTTGAAGTACAACATGAAGTCGCCATATTCGTTCCACCTCGCCGAACGACCAGCCGTCGTGGAGGTGGAAGAAAGTAACCCCGCGACAATAATGACTCGGTGATAACTCAGTGCTTCCAAGACAGAGCTCGCGACAGCCATGCGGCTCCTTCTCGCGACCCTCGCCGTGTGCGCGGCTTTAGGTAGTTGTTCGAAATTAAAGGGACTTCCGATTAACCGTAAACAAAAAATAATTTCATCGTTACGCGGCCAAGATTCCAAATTTCCATTGCTTTCGCCGGAGAAGCAGTTTGAATATTTGCTTTACATTAAAAAAGTTCCTAAAGGTTTCAAGCAACCTACCTATACGATCAGTGAATATGCGAAGTTATTTTCGAATTTAATTACAGGAGTGCAAGGAAAGCACAGAAATAAGAAACATGTGCTAAGCAAAAGAAGCACCAGTAATTTAAAGTGTCATGAAAATGGAAGATTTTACAGGTGTGGTTACCATAGATTTTTTATCAATACATTTAACATTTATTAACCTAGCTAGTAAAACTTATCAAACCGAGTCATCTTTCGATAATATATGAACACGAAAGGGTGCTAATACATTTTCCGCTCCTGAGAATTAAGGGCTGATCATGATGATGATGATCAGTTTCTCATCATTTGTATTGGTACCAGGCAAAACATAAGTTAGGCTATGCTATTAGGCTGACCGACATCCAAAAAAGTGCTTTCTTAACTTTTAAAAATAGCAATTGTTTTTATGGTTGAATAAATAATTAATAGATGGAATTGAGTTTATGATTGGTTATTAATGTGTAGGTAAAGAAAAGGAAAAGCTTAACACATAATCGATGACAATTCATACCTTTCGAAAAGAAATCATTATGTCATTACTCGGTAATCTCAGTAGCGAGGTGAAATCGGTCCACTTTAAAAACTGGTCGAAAAATTACAGTTATTCATAACATAATACGAATTTCCGGTCATTTTATAGGCACGAAATTCAACTACATACCTACTAAAGTAGATACTTATGTAATACATAAGAAAAAAACACATAATTAAAACACGAATTAATGTTTAAGACGCCTCATAAATTTATAATACCTAATCCCTTTTGTTAATTGGTACCTATTAGGTACCTATTTATATATTAGGTGTTCATTAGCGAACGGGGAATCGCTAAGATTCGGAAAGATAGGGTAATTGTTTTCGTCCACTTGTTCAGTTTTCGTCCACTTGACGAAATTTGAAATAACCTACATTGCAGCACAAATTTGGACTTATTGCAATCCTTCATATATCTATCTACATAAAAATGATATTTTGCAAGTAGCAAACTAAAAATTAAATTATTATTTGCAAATCCTTCAAGTGGACGAAAACTGAACATGTGGACGGAAACAGGCACAATGACAAAGACAAGCGCGTGTGTAAATTTTATCGTATAAGTACCTAAACTATTTATAAATAAATATCTGTTTATTTCTTGAAATCAAGAATCAACTAAAAGTAAATATTAATAACAACACTTATGGGTATATAAAAGTAAATATAAAATACCTCCCCAAAGCTACCCGCGCTTCTGGAATGGTGCCTAACAGGACGCTGGCGGCGTTGCCCCTTTGCACCGCCAGACTTAAGTAAAAATTAAAAAAAACTCCAACCGTCATGTGGAGAAGAACAGCATACAAATTGATTGGGAAGTCCGTCATAACATGAGGCAAGAACTCTAGGTACATACTTCACTCAGACACAGTCAAAGGAAGAGCTTCGCTCGCTCCTTCAGCTCTATGGACCTTTTACATAAGTATAAGTGGAAGATATGTGTACCTACAAACGCAAGACTTCGAAGTGACGAAAGAGCATGTAGTCAGACTAAGCTAAGTTGTCAGCGATTTTGATAGGACAGACTGTGCAAGTGTTAAGTAAACGTCATAATTTCAAAACACATGCACAGTCTGTGCTATCAAAATCGCTGCCAACTTAGCTTGGTCTAACCCTAGACGGTTTCCCTGTAGGTATACACTCTATCCCATTACGGTATGAGCTGCAAAATACCATAAGATTACGTTAACGAATCCATACCATAGCTATAATGTTTATCACGATCTGCGGTCAAAGAGCATTAAAGGTGCAGTCGCATCGTAACCACTAACCTTTTAAAGTTTCATAATTTTACTTAACCGTTTGGTGAACCATGACTTAAACAGAAGTAAGCATGTCAAGCATGTGTAATTCAAGATACGCATATATATAGAGCTAGGTAACAAAAATAGTGGTGATCCGTTAAATAATCGGTATCGTGTTCCGATTAAGAATAAGTATAAAAATAACGTGAATAAAAATCTTGTATGGGGCAAGGCAGGTCGGTCAAATAGGTCAACCCGCCATACCAAATTTTTTCACCTCCAATATTTTTGTTACACTTTGTATACCTACTTGCTCCATCGATTGATAACATGACATGAGTGACATGACTGTGTGTGTGTGGGGAGTGTGGTGCGGATGACAGACCATAAGTACCTATAACCATCTAGATTCTAGGGCCTAGAATCTAGGCCCACTGATGTAGTATAGCAAAACCTTAGACTATACTTTACGTAAGTGGTAAGACCTAAATGCAAATAGCCAATGACGTCAATGTTGTCCGCGAATTGCATTGATTGCAAATTTCCCAGCGGGGCAACGACCCCGGTCGACTTTCGCCGCAACCTTGACTGACGCTAATACCGTCCGTCCGCCGCATCTACATTTCCGCCGTCCAGAGAAACTTTCGCTCTTCATATAATTAGGTACATATATTCACATACGACGATCCGCAGCCGTATTATGGATTTTATCCACGTTATATAAACGTCATTTTTAGGGTTCCGTACTCAAGGGGTAAAAACGGGACCCTATTACTAAGACTCCGCTGTCCGTCTGTCTGTCACCAAGCTGTATCTCATGAACCGTGATAGGTAGACAGTTGAAATTTTCAAAGATGATGTATTTCTGTTGCCACTATAACAACAAATAAGTACTAAAAACAGAATAAAATAATTATTTAAGTGGGGCTCCCATACAACAAACGTGATTTTTTTGCAGTTTTTTACGTAATGGTACGGAACCCTTCGTGCGCGAGTCCGACTCGCACTCGGCCGGGTTTTTTTTATTAACTCACGATTGAAAAAGACGGACACATCATTATCACGTAGACAAATACTACCATCATATCCATACTAATTGATTGCCATGTAGTTTGTTGTTCTGTGATCGATTGTCTTTTTAACCGACTTCAAGATTTCAAAAGGAGGAGGTTCTCAATTCGGTTGTATGTTTTTTTGTTTTTTTTTTATGTTTGTTACTCCATAACTCCGTCATTTCTGGACCGATTTTGAAAATTCTTTATTTGATTGTAAGTATATACATACAGATTGGTCCCGTTTTTGTCAAAACTCAGTTCTGATGATGGGATCCATGAGGAATCGAGGGAAATCCTCAAATGTTAAAGGCATACATATAGTGATTTTAATATTTTCATCAACAAATCAAGCATTTACATTTAAAAAAGTGACATTTGATGAAGTGGAACTGCTGATGATGATCAGAACGGAACTCTTCAATGAAGCATAGTTCGCGTGTGGCGATTTGTCCTCTTCGTTATGTTTGTTAAGCAAGTTAGGTTTTCAAGACGCATTTTTGTCAAGCTCGAGTTCTGATGGGATCCATGAGGAATCGAGGTAACTCCTCAAATGTGAAAGGCATACATATAGTGATTTTTGTATTTTCCTCAACAAATCCAGCATTTCCATTTAAAAAAGTGTCATTTGATGAAGTGGAACTTTTTTGAACTGCGATCCTCACAGAACCGAACTGCTATCAGAAAAGTGGGTTAGGTTAGGTTAGAACTGTGACCCTTACAGAAACGAAATGCTATCAGAATATTGGGTTAGGTTAGAACTGTGACCCTTACAGAAACGAAATGCTACTAGAAAAGTGGGTGGTTTTACCTCCTTTTAGTTAGGCAAACAGAGCTGTCTCTTTCATTTCATTGTCTGGAGTGCACCATCAACCATAAGTAACCTCTCAACGGCTTCCTCCATTGAAGTCGGTTTTTTTTTCTTAAAACTTAGCTTGAACGCGTTTTTTAGCCCAATCCTCCCTCGAGAGAAACTTTTCTTCAAGCGTTAATGATGACTGTGAATTTATGTAGCTTTCTACATTAGAGTTGCCTCGGAAAGTGATCTATCGTCAATTGTTTTGTCCGGTTCGAAGGACCAGCTTTAGCCCCTGGCCGGTGGCTTAGCCATCAAGATGGCAATCGTTGATATAAAACGCCAATGGAAATATAAATAATGTATGGAAGTAGTCACGTGGCTTTTCGTAGCATCTGTCATCCCCCAGCTGTAATAAGGTTACTAATATCATCTTGAGTTGAAAGTTAAGACTAACTCCTTAAATTTGACGTCGAGAAAAAATGGAGCTATTACAACATCGTCATAGTAATTTTGGTGGAATTCTGAGTTGCCAAATAATAAGTGAAGTACGTAAGTTTCACTCAACGACAATCAAACATTTACGATCCATAATTGGTGGGAGGTTGACAATATCTTCATAGACATTTAAACGCCACTTTATGTAAATAAATTTGAACTTGTTTTTTATCAAACCTTGCTCTATACTCATTTTCTAACCAGAAACCCGGATCGCACGGAAGAAGCAATGTGGACAAATGACGAGTGCGCCAAATATTACCTGTGTCTCCAGAATGAGGTCTTCGAGTTTCGATGTTCTCCGGGCCTACTTTTTGACGTGAACAGGCAACTTTGTGACCAGGCGCAGAATGTTCACAACTGTGACGTGACTACTGGTGAGTTGTTTGCCTTGTATTGTTGCCGTGTATGGGCTCTTTATGAAGCCAAACATTACCTGTGCCTCCAGAACAAAGATATTAATTGTAGCTCTGTGGTTTCCCTTGTTGTAAAAGAAGTACTTAGTTGTCCCATTTGCTCTTTTCAATGGCGTTCTAAAAAGCTCCTACCTTTTAGAACGCCAATTCGATCCCAAGTTCCATAACTTTCAAACTCAAAAGTGCGATATTTGTTCCGAACTACTTAATTTTATTTTTTTATTCCTACCTACCTTTCTTCGCTACCTTGGCAGAATTTCTGCTCGGGTCAAAGTACATTACATATAATAACAACCCATGTTCAGGCCAGATTTCGCGTACCTACGATATCTAAACATCTTTGTTCCAGAGACACATATCCCGAAGCCTCTGCTGGAAAACGGCTCGTGCGCCAACGAGACGCACCTCGCCTGTGCTAACGGGAACTGTGTTCCTGCGGAGTACTTCTGCGATGGATCCAACGACTGCGCAGACTCCTCTGATGAAGTAAATACCTTTCTATCTCAAGCTGACAGACGAAGACAAGTAATAAGGGTTGACCCAACATACCTGACGCAGCTTAAAAGTTCACGGCGACAATGTAATTTAAATTTCGGTTATCGTCACTTCATCAGCATTATCTGTTGTCATCAATCGCGTTAGTAAAATAAGACGGTTCAATTAAAAGTAAGCTTAACGCAACAGAAGTTACAACAAAGAAATCCAAAAGTGGACTAATAAAGTACCTAACCATACAAAGGTCGCGACGCGACAGAACTGCCAGTCTAAGCAACATTTAATAACTGGATTCTCCGCAAGATTATCTTTACAACATATTTCGATCACATATACATACTTATGGTTCTAAATCAAATGATAATTAAAAGTCATATGGCCTAAGGAAGTTCGTTTAAATTCTAATACCTAAAAGTTAAGTTATCCAATTCAAGACATCTTATTCACGTCGCGTAGGTCAAGTAAGCGTTGTTTATCTGTTAATACTGGTGCCCAAGTGTCCAGTCAGCTTTCTCTAGACCACACGTAACGACTCAACTTTGCCAAAGAAAAAGTAGTACTAGATAGTTCACTCCAATTGCCCATTTACAGATACACCCGGATAGATGCTATGTTGATTGACACAGAGTTTCATACAGTTAGGTAGTTATAATATTGTTTCTTAGGGACCGACACCGAGTGACCTAGAGGTACCTAATGGCTATAGCCGCCTAAACTGAAGACGCAGCTCGCAGGTTCGTTTCCGGCCTCAGCCACTGGAAGGCTTGGCCACTTTTTCTTTAGTATATTCACATCTATTGCAGTTTACAAATTAGTTATCAAGTTGATCTCAATACTAAAGAATACTGAACCTAGGTAAGTACCCACAAGTACTATAAGGGTTACTTTTAAATATTAAATATTTCGGCTGTTTTTATTATAACGAGATACAAGAGTGTGTATGTAAATATTGATTAATTACCTAATGCAAATCTTGAGCCAGTTCTAGTAAGTCATCGAGTTAATAAATACACAGTGTCACGAGTTTATCTACATAATATCATCACCCATCAACCCATGTAATAGGTGCCACCTGACTGCAATTACTTTCTCTGCGCCTGACCAAGCATTATTTTTAGGGCTGGTGCGACGTGCAGTACGACCCTAATTCTGCGGCGCCCTGCGACACGGGACTGTGCCAGTTGCCGGACTGCTTTTGTACCAAAACTGGGACTGAAATCCCTGGCGGTTTAGTTCCAAATCAGGTAAAAATAGGTACCCAATTATAAAAGACATATTTTAGGAGTAATTAAATTTCGAAGCACCTAAATATTTGTTGTGTTGTTTATGTAATGTTAGACTAAGATGTTTTGGTTTTCCCGCCTAAAAACGAAGTAAAAATTTAATGTAGCAAGAATAGTAGCAGTACAAAAACCTAGTTTCTTGACCGTTACCTACTCCAGCTCGAGTCCCAAGTAAGATGAACACCGAAAGAAACTCTTAAGTTCTCTACGTCGTATAGTGTTAAATATTCTGTTGTAGACTCCTCAAATGATCACCCTGACCTTCCACGGCCCAGTGAACCACGAGAACTGGGACGTGTTCACAAAACACTTGTTCACTCCTGAGCTCCGAAATCCAAACGGCTGCAACATAAAGGCGACATTCTTCATCCCGCACCAATATACCAACTACAGGCACGTGCAAAAGTTGTGGAACGAGGGGCATGAGATCGCTGTCAACTCTATTACGTAAGTTTTGTGGTCAAACAGTACTTGTTCACGCCCGAGTACCGAAAACTGTATGTATTTATGCATGTATCTAGTAGTTAAAGCGACAAAGTTCTATAGTGGCCTAGGAATCAAATTAGTTGAGGTAGGTACACCTCATAATGGTACACCTATATTGAAACGGTAAAGGCCGCGGTAAAGCTATTTAATTGTAGTTCCGTTCCCTATTTTAGAATAAATAATTAAATAAGTACAAGTCACATAGTACAATAAATAACCTTTTGATTACAGGAATCGCGGTCCCGAAGAATGGTGGTCCAAAAACGCCACTGTAGAGGATTGGTTCGATGAAATGGTCGGTCAAGCGAACATAGTCAACAGATTCGCTAAAGTACGCATGGAAGACTTCAGGTAAATACATAAATACTATCATTCAGTCACTTCCAAAGACCATTTTGTATCCGGCTCGAAGGACCACTACCGTTATAAATTCGGAAAAGCATTTATAGCGTCCTTGTCGAAGGATTATATGCAGCTTAAAAGTGCAAAACAAATGCAAGATTTTTAACGACTTTCAATTGTTTCAGGGGCCTCCGCGTGCCGTACCTGTCGCTGGGCTGGAACCGTCAGTTTCTCATGATGCAAGAGTTTGGCTTCGTGTACGATGCAACGGCGGTCGCGCCGGTGTCGGACCCGCCGTACTGGCCGTACACGCTCGATTATAAAATGCCGCACAAGTGTTCCGGTAAACATTCCTTATGAGTTGCTTAATTGTTTATTATTTACCCACCTACTGAAGATTTGGGTTGTTACTCATGTCTCATATGTTTGGGTCGGTGTACTGTACGGCGCGCGCGTGGATCGACCGTACACGATCCACTGTGTAATAAAACAATTGCCACAGCCATGTAGCTAACAGCTTTAGCTAACTTAGAATGAAAGCGGAAAAAAGGGGCTCATATAGGTGTCCCAATCTTAATCATTAAACAAATTGAAAATTACAGCTATTGAACCGTATATCTGCTTTAAGAGAACAACAAGATATACTAAAGAAAACATAAACAATGCAAAAAGTACCGTTAATTCTTTTTTAATACGCGATGTTCATTGTGTACGACTTGTACGAGACATCTTTGATCAACATGTAATTAGAGCGTGCGACCGATTAAGTAACAGTTATGCCGCTGTCGACTAGAAACTCGCAAGATGTACGTATAGATTACATAACAAAGGCATCACAATATTCACACTACACTCTTTCCTGGCATAAAAGTGCTAAGCCTTTCCGTAACGTAAACATGCATGACAATATCGAATTTTGTTAACGCATGTTTCCGCGCACAGTTCCGAATATCGTCATGCGATTGCATGATAAAAGCGCAATTACCATTCGACATTATTGTTTATGACTTTTTTTATTCGAGCTGCTAATGACAGGAAGGAATCTGCCTTCACGCTTGTGCGATTTGTTTCCTTAGGAAGACCTTTCCTTTAATGATAAAAGTGGAGCACGGGCATATTGCGCCCCTACTAGAATATCTTTAACTCCTTCGGTATACACTTTGCTTATATTAATTGACACCATAGGTACAGTCCGTTATTACGTTACAGATTGGAGGGAGAGAGGGCAGGGTTTCCTCAAAAATTCCTCTGACCACGCTTGCAGACTGTAGTTTAGAGTCACATAAATTTAAAACTATGTATCAACAGGAAACCAGTACTGCCCAACGCGGAGCTACGCCGGCCTATGGGAGATGCCCATAAACCCATTCCTGAACGAAGGAGGAAAGGAAGGCGACGAAGTGTGCACGACCCTGGAACACTGCCCCAAGCTGACTGACAAAGATGTGTATGATGTCCTGGTCAGCAACTTCAAAAGACATTATCTGAAGAACAGGGCTCCATTTGGCATTCATTTGAATGCGACGTGGTTGAAGAATGCTGAATATTTGCATGCATTTAAGGTATGGAATTATATTTATGAACACACAGTTTTGAGGCGTGGCAAAAGGGTCGCCATTAGATACTAACAATGTACTCACAAATATTAAAACTAGAGTCTTATAGAATATTTTTGATTTTTGTACAACTTGCATAGTCCATAATATTTTTAATGATCATTATTCCACATGTTTCTTTCTTTGTCAGGTGATAATGAAAAATGGAGACTTTAGCTAATTTGCAATATGGCAATATGGGCAAAATGAGAAAATAATTTCTTCCAAACCACTTCCTCATCTCCTCTTCCTCAACTTCAATAATGAAATACTGCAATGTAATTTTCCTTTACAGAAATTTATTAGTGAATTAATGAAACTACCAGATGTCTACTTCGTGACAAACAAACAAGCTATTGAATGGATGAAGCGGCCAACGCCAGTGCTCCATACGAACAAGTTTGAGCCGTGGCAATGCAAAAATCACAGTTTGGAGGATGTTGAATATGCCTGCCACAAACCAAGGACTTGTAAACTACAGTCAAAGGTTCTACAGCATGATAAATACATGATAACCTGTCAGGGTTGTCCACAGAGCTATCCATGGATAAGAAATGAGTTTGGACTAGATTAATATTTAAAAAGAATGTACCATCATTGACACAGTTAATTGACTATTTATATAACTTGTTGCAACTATGCTTGCCACAAAACTAAGTGGAGAGTCAGGTCAGGTAAATCATCAGAATCATGCTGTCTCTTACGCACTCGCCTTATGGAGTGGGACACAATAGTAGTGCAGGTAGTATTATGCATAAAAGGTATGCATTTATTGCCTGACTTTTATTGCTAAACTCACTACATGGTGCTGCGGCAAGTATAGACAAAGTATATCGATAATCAATTAAGTGTATTGGTGTTAGTAAATATGCTATAACTTATGACTTAAGTTACCAGTGGAGCAGATGACTTGATAAATGGATTTGGACATGGTTGTTCCATAGTATTATTTAATGTAATAGGTTTTTAAATGTTAAGCATGTGTGCAATAATTTATTTTTTGTAGATAATAAATGAAAATAATATTTTTTTGTTGGTTTTGATTTGAAACTACAGAATGGTCCTTAAATTATTTAATGTAGACTTAATAATATAAATGATACATTACACAGACTATCCTTCTTGGGTTATGAAGGGGTTTGGAATTGCCTCCATTCCATCCATGGGACAGATCAACACCACTGAGGTTCCTCGGCACACAACTAGTCCTAAGGCTCTGGTGTCATCTAGCAGTTTGTATGGGTCATCAGGATCTGTATATAAAAAAATTAAGACTGTTATAAGCAACCACTTAAAATGAAATTTTGATACATAATTGCAAAACATAATTTACTTGATCATTTTGTTATGAATCATAAGTCTATTGTTGTTGTTGGTTACACATTGAAAGTATTAAATTAAAACTACAACTTAATGACATGTGTAGAGTTAGACCAAGATACTATGCAATGATTGTGACAGCACAGACTGTGCAAACATTCTCTTCTTCTTCTTTATCTTCTCCTTATCCCATTATTTGGGGTCGGGTCTCCTCACTTTTCTGCGCCAAGTCATACGATCTTGGGTTGTCTGCTCAGGCAATTGGGCTTTTTTGAGGTCTCTTTCTATGTTTTTCCACCATGTGGAAGGGGGGAAGACTGCAAACCAGGGACCGGCCCGCTATCCCTTATCGGGGTTTTATAAGGGTATTGCATAAAGCTTAACTCACCATACCCTTTGCCAGACGAAACCCTTTGTTTTGCTTTTAAAAACCCTTATATAAAGCTACCACATTTGAGTAATCGGTAGCCCAAATACCCTTACAAACCCTTATCATCCGCTCACCAACACCTTGCATATTGCTTATAAGGGTTAGCCTTATAAAGGGCTTCCCTTTTAGCATATAAGCGTGCTAATTTAAGTCGTCTACCTCGTTCATAAAGCACACATTACTTTGAATCCGAGCTATCGTCGGCGGCGATGTCGGCGTTCTTTGACTAGGCACGTATTTTCTTTCCTTTTCATACACTACCGTAGATATATACTAATCTTGTCTCTTTCACGCAAAGGGAAACCTTTATAAAAAGCGCTTAAAGATAAGGGTAACCCTTATTAAGAGCTAGCCTTATTTTTGGTTAGCTTTTCGGTAAGGGTTCAAAAGGGAAAGTCTTTCAATGTGTTAGCCGTGTTTGTCCGGTCACTGGTGCAAATGTTATTTATACATATTATCATAATTTCATAGAAGTTTGACATTTAAAATAACACTTGCACAGTCTGGGATATTAAAATCGCTGCAGACTCATCTTTGACTTTATCTCACTTTTGAGGTGTTGTGAGATGAGATATGAAAGGAAAATGTTATATGAATTAAAGAGCACATATTTCCTTAACTGCAAGGCTGATTTTATACTAACCTCTAAGAAATTCGGTGGTGTTGTCGAGCACCAAGTTTAGCAGAGGATCATAACCCTTCAAAATGCCGGCGGCCTCGCGCCCTCCGGCGAACTTTACTCGTATACTCTTCTCCAAGTATTTGCTCAAGTCGAGAATAGACTCTTTCCTTCGCTTTTCTTTTCCATCTCCTGCTCCTTGAGGACCCTATAAGTAAGGTATAAATAAAAATCGTTATGAAAATGCATGAGAATATTAAATTTGTGTTCCATACAAATATTGTTTTTGTTACCTTTGCCTTATCACCGCTTCCTTCTTTTGAAGCCATTATACGACAATACTAATCAATAATTGCCTATTCTAGGAAGTTTTACTGGCGGTATCAGCTGTGTTTGCATGCAAAATACAAAACACAAGTTCAAATCAAAACAATATTTTAAGGTTATGTTAAACGCGAACGCCCGCTGTCAAACGATCAATCGTATATTGGAAGGAAAAAAGTAGTTTCTGAACGAATATGGAAAAAAAACATGTTTTGTCTCAAAAAAAACAGGTCAAAAGTAATTTACAGTTATTCACAATCAAAAACCATAAAATGGGATATTATTTAATGATTATTTAGCACAAAATATCTTTTCAAAACTTATTTATAATTAAATCATTTTACGATTTAGACTCGCTTGTTTTAGTCACTCGCGCGACATGTTTAGGAGACCTAGACTCTGCGAAACATGTCGCGCGAGTGACTAAAACAAGTGATTCTAAACCGTAAAATGATTTAATGTTAGTATGTCTCACAACAGTTTAAATTCGATTATTTATAATTATTTATGTAATACATAAAAAGATTTTATTACGTTTTCACTATTTCCGAACGAAACCTAGTTCAGGGTTGCTAGTTGTTACAACTTTA
The DNA here is from genome assembly GCF_947568885.1 of Cydia strobilella. Classification (NCBI taxonomy): domain Eukaryota; kingdom Metazoa; phylum Arthropoda; class Insecta; order Lepidoptera; family Tortricidae; genus Cydia; species Cydia strobilella. Next base: position 6,520,165 of record NC_086053.1, read on the forward strand.
CTCAATTTGAATATTTTAAAGATTGAATCATAACAAAATGGTCATTATAAAATAAAATAAAAACCTGATTTATATAGTGTTCGGAGATATGTATATGTATCACTTGTCTTAAGTTTACGTGTTCATGGTAAGGTTCGGTTCACGTCGCGTCGGGGTTTTCAAATGGTTTATGGCAGATTGAAGGGATTTTCCTTTTGTATATGCCACCCCAATTTGACGTTCCAATGTTTTGACGTAAACAAGAAATACGCCCGTGAAAATATTTTGCTGTTCAATTAATTCAATTATGTATTAATTCCAGAGCTCCAATTAAAACGATCAGCTCCCGTGGATAATTGCATAAACTTTCCATTAGTTCCAATCCGATCCTGTAGTCTCCTTCCTATATTCTTCAAAAGTACGTGGAAACATATCAAAGAGTGACCAAATGAGATATCAATGCGATCGTCAGTGAGCTACATCCTGTCTCACGCGCCCGGAGAGTCGGTGATGTCGCACCCCGACTACGCGCAGCAGGCACAGCACCATGCCTGCCTGCTGGTGCTCGTTAAAGGCGTTGGGGGCATGCTGAAGAACTTCAACAAGTTATGGGAGAGGATACAGAGAGTGAACAACATTAAAGTTACTGGTAAGCTACTTTTGCTATACTAAGGCTGATAAAGTTGTTCTATGTGTACCTACACATTGTTGCCTTTGAAACCAGCGATTGTGGATTCAGGTTTGAAATCTCATGTGGTAGAAATTATCTTTCATGGTTATGTTCATAAAGAAAAGAAATCACTACACCTTATAAAACAGAGTCCCGCGCCACATCTGTCTAATTGTGTGTGTATGTTCGCGATAATCTCGAAAACTACTGAACGGATTTTCATGCGGTTTTCACCTATCAATAGAGTGATTCTTGAGGAAGGTTTAGGTGTGTAATTTGTTAAGATTTTGTGGAACCCGTGCGAAGCCGGGGCGGGTTGCTAGTACTGTATAAAGTAAACTTTGATAATTCATTTAAATAAAAACAAAATAAAAAACAAATAAAGATCAAGGGACAATATTTTGCTAGTTCTTTTAGTTTGTTATTGCAATCTATGGCTTCCTTTACTTTGTCAAATGTTTGAGCAAATATGTGGTGTGTGCCACAATGCTAGATTGTGGCGCTACACAACAAGATCCTTAGCCAGCAGAGAGAAAATATCTCTCTCTGTCTCTCTCTCTCTCTCTCTCTCTCTCTTTAGCCTTTTTCTACCCTTTGGGTGTAGGCCTCCTTCATTAGAGAGAGATGATATAATAATGTCAAAAACAAACACTACAGCAATTGGAAGAGAATTATACAATAACCATTGTTTCTTCTAGACTCCAGTGGACAAGTCAGAGACATCTGGGTGCGCTACGTCCGAGACTACCCAGTGGAGAACAATGACTGGGGCGACTTTCAGACACACAGGTATTGTGACTGAAATGCTAGTACTAGTCTTCGTAATTTTTGCACCCTGAATCATGGAAAGATATATTTCACAATAGTCTTTAATGTTCCATAGAATATTTTGTGTTTTAATTATGTCAAATTTATGTTGTATTTTTCATGACATTCTCATTAATATGCTGATGGGTGATATGCTGTAAAGATATACAATACTGTTTTACAAGAGTGATAAAATTGTAATAACATTGGTACAAAATAGTTACAAACCTTAGCACTACACTAATTGCTTCATTGCTAGGTAGTTTTGCTCCCCCCCTCATATACCCTCCCCGAAACACCTATCTCTTGCTCCATGAAACAGAACCAAGTAACAGCTATATTTATATTACTATTGATGTTTCAACTTTTGATAGATAAATAACACCAACCAAAACCGAATTAAGAGTTCTGTTGGGGTGTAGGGTGTAGGGCTGAAATCATACTCTTACCGATTTCAATCTTAGCTATGCAGTTTGGGTTGCCTCCTCCCACCCCCAATAGAGAAAGTCTGTGTGTTAGTTAGTTTTGCTGGGCATTTTCCGCAAATCGACATCCAATGTGCCCATTTTGCGTGAAACGAGGTAGCGTTACTCTAACAACCCCAGCTCCTCCATGAAGCCTAGCAAAGTCTTCAGGTTGCTAGTTGCCTCCTTTAGTGTGCATGAATTCCCTAGGTATTTGCTCCTATATACTTCTACCTGTTTACAGTCTAGGAGAATATGTTTTGTTGTTTCTTCTTCTTCTTCCATGCATGCTCTGCACATGGGGCTGTCAGTTTTACCCATATTATGTAGGTGTTTGTTTAGTGTGTTATGTCCTGTTATTAATCCTACTATTTTACGTAGTTGGCTTCTTGGTGTTTTCAGTAATATTTTTTTATATATTTTAAGTCTGTGTGTTATTGTTATTCCTGATTGCGTAAATATCTGATTTCAGGAGACTACTTGGTCTAATAACTCTAAGCAAGTTCAATAACCAAGTAGAACTGAACGAAGTCTGCCGCGTACATGAATCACTTAAGGTGAAGTACTCCAACACGTTGTACGATTCTCGCGCGTTTATGTTTGGTCCGGTGAGCAATATGAAAAGACCGGACCAGGAGCCTGAGACTTACAGCTACGAGGATGACAAGTCGAGAGAAAGCTTTGGTGACAAGTGAGAATAAATTTATTTAATTTCACATAGCATACAAATGCACTCGGTCTCAATGGGTTCAGTTTTGTGTAAAATTCAAATGCAGTCAATGTTCTCCAGTAAAATCTTCTCAGGTCACACAAAACACCTCGAATAAAATGAGGAAGAGCGCCGGTGGCTGTAAGCTGGAAACCAAAGCCAAATTTAGTCAAGTGTAAAACGTTTGCAACTTCTTGAGTGACGGATATGGTTGACGATACAAGATATTAGTTAATTATGCTAGTTTTGTATACAATAGACATATATGACATTATTTATATTAATTGTATTCGCACTTGTAATTGTAATAATATGTTGATAATGAATAAGTTGAAAATGAAATGTATGTAATTATTTAAAATAATGAGCATGGATTATTATATAATATTTAATTTTAACTATTTTTTTAATTAGGTTAGGTTAGTTAATTATAATAGAAATTCAAACACAATGTTTATTGTTATACTGAATAAATATATGAAATATGGTCAGCCTAAAATAATATTATAATGATCGAAATTGATTGCAGATATTTGTTAACACTTTAAAGGTGTCAGAAATCACGCAAAATTGAAATGAAGTTCAAAGTGGTAAATACTTCCTCTGCCTTTTAAAGGTTTGACATTAGTAAAATTTCTGTTTTAGAGCATCAATCCCCAGTGAACAAACGGACAGCCTGTCCTCAGCTGACAGCTTTCCTCAATCCGCCTCATCTAGCGCGTCGATCCCCCTCCCAGAAGAAAATTTCACCACCCCTTCCAACTTCAAGACCCACGCTATGTTCTACGGAGAGAACGACCCAGTGCCAGATTTGGAACAAAATGTCGCCGATTTAATCAATGCCCTGTTCTGGGTGGTTGAGTCTAGGAGATTGGAGAGGTCGAGAGAAAAGCTGGAAAAGGTTTCGCTGCTTTTGGCGCCTTTTGAGAAGAAAGATTTTGTTGGTAAGTTTTTGTTTCTGGAAATTTCTATACAAGATGGTTTATTAAATAGGGCACGGAGGGAAGCTGAGGCTCTTTAAGACCATTTGGACGTAGCAGCAAGGGATCCGGAATCATATTTAAAAAGTCCACCATATATACTCGTAGAAGTTTAAAAACCTACACTATATTCTATAGCGAGAATGAACAACCGAGTGCTCACTTGCTCAGCACTTGACTGTTAGTAGGGTAAATATGCCGATTCTGGACCAGTGACGTCATCATGACGTCATCACATGACTGTCGTCGTCATCCCTGGTCCAGAATCGGCATATTTACCCTACTACTGTTGTGACCTTGTGGGTCATTGTTTTTTTATTTTGTTGGTTTTTTTAATTCTATTTTCCAGGTCTAGATATGGAGTCCCGAAACAACAAAAAACGTTGCATGGGCCGTGTCACGAAGAACCTAGCTGACTTGACACTGCAATCCGGTCTCGTAAATGAAAGCCTTAGCCTCTACCACTCGTCTGCGGAGATATTAAAATCGGTTAATGACTGGCTGTGGCTGGCTGCTGCTAAAGAAGGTTCGTATATAAGTACAATGATGCTTAGAATGCTTAAAATGTATTTAGTGTCGAAAAGTATGAATCAAATGGAACTGGGAGGTGAAGTAGGTTAGTAATTATTATTGTGGTCATATTAATTGCAAGAAGGTTTTATGATTAAATGCACATGTGTGATTCAGAAGTTCAGGTGACACAAGTTTATACTGTAGTCTTGCTCTTTTTGCAAAACTCGTAAAACAGTTCTGTCATGGAATTATTAGTCTTAAGGTACCCATGTTTTTTTTGCCTACTAAAAATTGTTTTATTTTTTTAGGCCTCTGTGCATCGTCCGCCATTCTTCTCTACCCAAACTTACGAAACCCCACTCCTCTTCAAAGAAACGCAAGCTTACAAGAAAGCTCCCCCAACAAGTCGAAATCCTTAACCCTATTCCAATCCCAAACCGACCCTTTTAGAAAATTCAAAACCACTTCCTCCCCTCTCCGGTCTTCAAAGACCTCTAGTCCAGTCAATCCTCCCAGTGAATTAACTCCTTCGTCATCAGACAGTATCGAATCGTCTTCGCGACAATCTGAAACTGACAACGCAGACTCTGAATCCTTAGCTTCATCCAGTGATATTGAATACCAGAGTCAAAAATCCTACTTAGGTCCAGACTTGCCTTCCATACCTAGACAACCTCAGTCTCAAATAATCAACCAATACCTGCTGAATGGGGATGATATTGTAGAGAAATATAGGAAAGCTATTATCCATTATAGCAAGTATCAGAATGCTGGTATAATCGAGACGGAGGCGTGCTTCAAAGCGGCGAGGATCGCCGTGGAACAGGGGAATTGCCTTCACGTGTCGGGTTTCCTTCAGAACGTGATATTTATCAATCTCACTTTGAGTGAGCAGGAGAAGATACAGAGATTTGACACGCTTGCCGAACTTTACATGGAAATAGGTACGTTATTTTATTATTAAAGTTTTATTTCTAATAAATAGGTTGATACACAAAATAACTACAATTATTTACTTTTTTTTTACATAGTTTCCCCATGATTTAGTAACACAATTTTGATTATAGACAAAAGCAGTTCTGGCTATAAAGCCTTGGACTTTTGTATATTGATACTATGGTGCGTATAGCGTCATCATTACTGACAAAAAATCTGATTAGGCAAAACGCAGCCAAATTTTATTTTTGCACTTTGGGAATTGTTCACATAGTAGAAATTGCCGAGTACAACTACCTATAGAAATGTTCTTATTTTATCATGCAATGTGAGACTGATGCTAAACGCAACATAAAGCGTCAACCCAAGATCAAGGCCTAAAATATTACAATTGTATATAATAGCATTGTATGTTTAGGGTTCCTTCGCAAAGCCGCATTCTGCCAACGCCTGGCGGCAACAAGACATGTCAGCAGCAACAACCCCAACCCAGATTGGCAGCGGTGCTACTACCTGATGCTGCACAGCTTCCCGGGGCAGAAGCTCAGTCTGGACCCCAACTACGTCATACAGCATCAAGTTGGTAAGTGCGTCATTCTTGTATTCTGTATTCTATTGCTCTTTGGTGAAGAAAAACATCGCTACGGAACGGAACTTGCTTTTTAAATCTGGGAAGAAATTAAAAAGTGTTTTGTAATTCCTAATCAGCACTGAGAGTAACCTAAACATTTCAAACCATAAAATGAATAAACTAAGCTTGTAATGATATTTTAATCTTTATAATACAATTCATTGAAAATATCTTTAAATTAATTTGCACTACATATAGAAATAAACGGCATGTTCAGTATAGTTCATTATATTTAATCTAATTAACTTACATAGAAACGTATTGACTTGCATATAAATGTATCATTAATTTAAGTATTGTTTTGTTCTTCCAATTGTAAATAATTCTGAATATGACGATGTTCAGTTAATACAAAAAAATCGATGGAGAGCAGGCCTGCACTCAGCAGTCGGCCAGTGAAACAGTCGACCACTTTAAACATCGAACTGAAAGGCGTAACAACTACATTGGAAGGGTGATATGGGCCCAAAAAATCTTGCTGACTTCAGTTCCGCAGTTCTTTTAGCCGCCTTGTATACGCCAGTGATGATAAGGATGTATGACTACCATCCCTTGCAGTAAGCTATAACATATCAGCTAAACCGTTTTTCAAATTTGTTCTACAGGTTGGCCAGCCCTACAAATCCAGTTACTCCAAGAGTTGGTGATCGCAGCGCGCCGTATGGGACACCCTGCGCTTGCTACAAGACACATGACCTTCCTGCTGCAGACCATGTGGCCGCATCTCACCAAACAGCAACATAAGGAGTTCGCTATACAGCTTCAGGTTGGTTATTCTCCTAATTCAGCTACTAGAGTTGGTGATCGCTGTATTAGACATCCGGCGCTTGCAACACGGCACTTGACCTTACTGCAGACCATGTGGCCGCATCTCACCAAGCAGCAGCATAAAGAATTCGCTATACAGCTCCAGGTAAAATGTTACGTTTTTGGAACGGTTGAACTGCTAATTCAGCTGCTTCGAGAGTTACACTCACTCACTCGCATGACGTTCTCATAGCGGATAATGCGGTCGGCACGTCGGTGGTTATGTTTTGTAGAAGTGATTGTAACAAAAAAAGGGACCTTTCCTTTCTTTCCTCCATCGTCAATTCGTCATTTCACCTCCCACTTCCGGGGAGAACTCATGAAATTAAACGAATATTTTTTCTGATCTGTAATACAAACCATGTTTAAAATAATTTTAAACACAACTAATTTTAATTCCTATCTTACATGCACAGAACTTGGAGGTAAGATTTTAAATCTCATTGAATATTAGACATAATATTACTTGATGTGCCCTATATTTACCTACTGTATTGCTTCTGCTTGTACTCCTAGAATTATACAGCCTTTGATTATTTCTCCGTTTCTTAATCTGGTGATTTTTTTAGCATTCTCATTTGTATTAAGCGTCTACTGATTTCTGCATGATTTATTGTTTTGTTTATTTATTTTTGAATGTTATGTTGTACTATTGATACGAGTAGGGTATAAGTCTAGAGTAGGTTAGGTTCAAGGTTTCGTTACTAAATATTATTCATGAAATAAAACTATGAAAACGGATTATATCGCGTATATTGAATTTATAATACATCCCGACGTTTCGAACTCTTTACAGCGTTCGTGGTCAACGGGTGACTGAGGAAAAATTACAAAATGCAAAAATACCCACATACTAAAATAATGAACAATCATAGACTACAAACTTTAAGGCTGGTTGTACATGCAAAATCGGTTCATAAGGCTAGTTATACACTATAATTATTTTTCAAGTAAAGATATATATATATATACGCGATAAAAAACTATGCCGGCTCCAACCCTACACCACGGACCCGAGAAGATTTAATTCCCTCCTAAATTGTAGGAGGGTATCCCAATATGGGACCGGCAACAAACTCGGCGGGACACATCTTTTCAAAACATCAGAATGTCCAGCATCATCCAACACTACGGTCTCACAGTCTATGTCTCGCTTGCTCCTTTATCAGGTGGACTACAGGATCCCAAGCTGGTGGTAGAGAAAAGCCATCTTCCCTATTAAAGTTTGGATATTTCTTAATCTCAATGGCCTCGCGCAGCATTCTGGGTATGTAACGCTTCTCCTTGGCAAGAAACCGACCGAAGACAATATTAAATATTATTCGTTTTATGCTACGTTAATAAATAAGACGTCACGAAGCGGCAACGTAATACTTGCAAAGCTGTAAAAGTTGTTGAATACTGTGTCATTCATTATACTGATGATTACAAACTGTATTGAATCGAATAAATTATACAGTTTTTTAGCTCAACCAGAGAATAAATAATAGTACTCGGTACAGAAGGTTCACTCTAATAAAACGCGTCTATTACGACAGATATGACCGCTAGGTGGCGCAAGGCGCGAACGTCCGTTTCCGCCTAGACACCAAAATACCAAAATTGGTGTGGGCCCATACATTATTATACTCTTTGTGTGGGCCGCATGGATTTGTAGCGACAAAATCACGGAGGGAGCCACGCAGGGGGGGGGGGGCGTTTCGACTAGAAATTTAGTTAACGTCGGTAAAGATGCAGGCATTTCTATATCCTGCTCCCAGACAACCTACTTTTGCGTAGTCGACTTCCGATGCTTTCGATTTTGCAAACTACGTCACCAGATGTCACTATAAAATTGATACAATTTTAAGGCATGAATACATCATGAATCCAACATTGAGAAGGTTGCATATACCTAGTGTGTCAAGACCTTTCTTTACTTATAATGTTGGTTACCCAGCAACGGTAATTGCTGACACTGTTGCATGGAGACTGTATAAAGGAGCCAAATCTCTATGTATGAAAAGCATGGAGACTGTATAAAGGAGCCAAATCTCTATGTATGAAAAGTGTCCATCAAAAAAACAGTAATTAGGCGGCGCCACCATACACCGAAATACTACCAAAAACAACCTACGTAATTTGGTCGGGTTATTTGTTGCCTTATATGGTTCATGTTATACTCATGTCCCAGAGCCTAACTAGCTCCACCGGAGAGATTAGGAACTATTATTTAAAGCTTGACGCGGTCACTTTTACAACAATTCTGCCATAAGAGATTGCGATCCTTTCTATACATTTTTTTGGTTCACGACAAACATGTCTGATGACATTCTGAAAAAAATCGTAGGATTTGATTCCGCTAAAGACACGTGGGTGGAACTAGAGCGCATCTATGGAGGTACCTGCTTAGACAAGAGATAATTCATGTGTCTGAAATTCTTAAGCTACAAGATGGATCCGAATGATCACATCATTATTAATGTATTTTAAAGAATATCTGGAGCAAACTGTGTACGGAGCTACAGAGCGTGGCGTATTACCCAAAATTCTCCTAATGAAACAATTATTGCATAGAAAATGGATATAGAGTCAGAAGCTGCAAGCGGTGGAATCAAAATACTTGGTACTTACACCTGCTCTTATTGAAGGTACTATCTTTGTATACCAAATTTCATCATCATCATCATGTCAGCCGATAGACGTCCACTGCTGGACATAGGCCTCCCCCAAGGCTCGCCACTCCGACCGATCCTATGCCGCTCGCAACCACCGAATTCCCGCGACCTTCACCAAGTCGTCGCTCCATCTTGTTGGAGGCCTACCGGCAGTTCGTCTTGCGGTACGCGGACGCCACTCCAGAACCTTCCGGCCCCACCGGCCATCAGTTCTGCGAGCAATGTGCCCCGCCCACTGCCACTTAAGGTTTGCAATTCTGCGAGCTATGTCGGTGACCCTAGTTCTACTGCGGATATCATCATTTCTGACTCTATCACGCAGAGAAACCCCGAGCATAGCTCTCTCCATTGCCCTTTGCGTGACCTTGAGCCTTCTTATGAGGCCCATTGTTAGCGCCCACGTCTCAGATCCGTATGTCATCACTGACAACACACACTGGTCAAAGACTTTTGACTTAAGACACTGCGGCAATTTGGACGAAAAGATACTGTGGAGCTTCCCGAACGCTGCCCAACCGAGTCGGATTCGACGAGTGACCTCTTTCTCGAAGTTGGACCTACCTAACTGGACTGTTTGTCCTAGGTATACATAATCGTCAACAACTTCGAGCGCAGAGCCTCCGATTAATACGGGAGTTGGCACAACATGGACGTAAGACATGATCTTCGTCTTGTCCATGTTCATTTTCAGACCAACTCTTTCAGATACTCTGCTACCAAATTTAAGGCAATAAAAATACTTACTTTACTAATATGTTTTTGTTATATTCATTCCACTCTTAAAAACCTTTTTTCTACATAATATTAGGTCTACTTGGGCGGTTTACGAGTCATATATTTTGTTCGATATCTTGTACTCAAAATCTTTGATAAGTTACAAGAAATCAAACAAAAAATTGACTTGTAAACCGCCCAAGTAGACCTAATATTATGTAGGACGAAATTACACGTACGTATGTATATGTAGTTGTGCACGCATACATAGTTAGTTTCGGGAGTATGGATGGTATAGAAAGGATCGCAATCTCTTATGGCAGAATTGTTGTAAAAGTGACCGCGTTAAGCTTTAAATAATAGTTCCTAATCTCTCCGGTGGCGCTAGTTAGGCTCTGGGACATGAGTATAACATGAACCATATAAGGCAACAAATAACCCGACCAAATTACGTAGGTTGTTTTTGGTAGTATTTCGGTGTATGGTGGCGCCGCCTAATTACTGTTTTTTGATGGACACTTTTCATACATAGAGATTTGGCTCCTTTATACAGTCTCCATGTTCGGGAGACAACAGAGACGGTGCTGTCAAATGAGTTTCCATAAAATGCTTCAAGTGGGCTCTCTTTACCTATTATACTTACTTTACTCTTTGGAGCCACGCCTGGCTTAACCCAAAAACGACACATGTGTCGTTTTCAAGCAAAACGTACCACATTGTCGCTTGCCATAAGGACGCTCTGATAGGTTTTTCGTATAAAAATACAAGCAATTTTCGTCCTTATGGTAAACGATAATGTGGTACTTTTTGTTTGAAAACGTCACATATATTGACTGTCCCTTAGAAAATATTGATCAGTCGAAGTTGGCCCGATAGCCAAAGTTCCGTACAGTACAGGTACAGGTGCTAAGGCTCGATAAACAGCCCGCATTAGAATGTCGATTGTCGAGTGTTTCTCCAGGCCCTATCGGCGCAGTGCGAAGGCGGTCCGGTCCCCCTCGTGCTGGAGTCGGGCGCGGTGATCCCGCCCGCCAGCCTGACGCACGTGCCGGCGTGCTCGGCGCTGGCGCCGCGCCCCGCGCCGCCCCAGCGCGCGCCGCTCCTCATCAAGTGCAAGACGCACACCGGCCCGTTCATATTCACGCCCATACACTTCGGCAGCTTGGAGAGGAAGGCTAAGAAGGATGAGGGAAAGATGGGTACGTTTTATAATGTGAAGGCAGACTAGTTCCTCCGAGTCCTATACTCCACCTGTCCAATTTTTGGGCCCAATGTGTATTGGATCTATATGGGAATCCCTAAAAAAAATTATCCTATTTCTGCATTCCCTAATATTGTTTGTCATTTCCTCCCGCGGACGCTTCGGCCGTGGAATGAGCTCCCTGCCGAGGTTTTCCCGAGGGGCTACAGGAGGGGTTTTTAAAGGGTAAGCAACGCGCGTGTAATATCTCTGGTGTTGCAGACGTCCATAGGCTACGGTAACTGCTTACCATCAGGCGGGCCGTAGGCTTGATTGCCACCGACGTGGTATAAAAAAAAAGATCATTTGTCCTAACACTCATATGCCCTAATTTTGGTTCCCAAGTAGGCATATTACAATGCGCTTATGAACGTCAAATAAAGCTACTGTTAAGTTTCGTTTTAGTAAATAATTAGATTTTGTACGCCCTTAAAAAATCCTCCTATACCTCACCCGCTCCCTCATATTCACACTCTTGTATATTGCTGTTTCGGTCGCACTCGTGCTGCGAGCGACACCTAGTGGAGCAATTGTATCTAATCCAATATGGCGATTTGAGCGTTCCGTGTCGAATCCTCTCGTCTCTAATCAAGAAAAATCTGTGCAATTTATGTGTTAATCGAACAATCCGTATAATGAACGTGTGTGATGAGTGTTTTGTCGAAGACAACGAGAAAAGTCCAAGGCCTTGGTGAAAAGTCAGCTCTCATGCAAGGAACACACGTGCCGGCATTCCCAAAACGGACATTTTTCAAGTAAGTGAGTGTGAATTTCCCATTTTCCCCTCTGTTTTTCCTTTCACTATTTTACATCCGCAGAATCAGTCAAATATATACAGTCCACAAACCTCAAAGCGCTCGTGACTGAAAAGCACAAAAAAGCGCACCGCAAAATAAAATTAACTATATGGGAAAGGTTTTTCAAATTTTTGATTTAATATCACCCAGCTACGCTGGCAGTTTTTATGTAAAGGCTACACGATGGCCCAGCGTAAGCCAGTCCGAGGGACGCAGCTATGCGGTGGAATGTGATAGCAATATCACTTGCTCCTTCTAACGCATCAATGCGTCCCTTGGACCGGCCTACGCTGGGCCATCGTGTAGAGGAGCCATAAAGCAGGTGTTCCATTAGCTCACACTGTATTTTTTTTTTTTTTCAGAATACCTCTGGGTAGAAGACGACATATGCGAGGTCCAAATGAAGCTAACCAACCCGCTGCCGTTCGAATTAAAAGTATCCAACATGCGCCTCTTAACCTCAGGAATAGTCTTCGAATCCATTCCAGAAACCATCATCCTACCCCCCGACTCTCCAACCACCGTCAATCTACATGGAACTCCAAAAGAAGTGGGCGATTTACAAATTATGGGATATTCTACCCATACCCTAGGAGTCAAGTCGAACTGTAGACTCAAAAACATGCCTACCCCTAACAAATTCCCAGCTTCCTACACTATAGAAGTCATCCCAAGCCTACCCACAATAACTATAGAGACTACAGTGGCGCCATCTGGAAATTTGAACCTGCCTAATGTAGAGAATGTTGGGAGTATTACGAATATTTCGCTGCATAATGGGGAAGGTACGGATTGTACAATGAAGATAACTAATACAAGTAACGTGCCCATTGAGTATTTGGATTTGGCGATTCAGGTAAGAATTCAAAAAGGTTTTACGGCTATCTCTATACCTACAAGGCTTTGATTGCGTAAGAAAAAAATGTGCTTGGAATTTGTCAGCTAATGTAGATTGCGCTGTACGGCTCCGTACATTGTGATTTAGGTATGTGCTAACTCTGGTCGTCAAAAGTTGACATTTGTCCACTGAATTCAGTTACCAGTGTTACCACACAACATATGGCTCCGTACAGTCAAACTTGCAGATAAGATTTTTTTCCTAAAATTTACACATCTAATCCAATCAATGAATTTTTGCTACCTAATGTAACTAGGTAAAATATGGTTCTAATCGAATAGTGATATTCGTTCAGTGCATTTTTGACACTCTTCTAACCTTTTTCTAATAATGGCCAAAGAATTTGATCAAATTGAATAATGTATACATGTTCAGCATCTTACTTATCTGCATTCTTTATTCTAGTCAAACATGGACACCCAGCTCCAATCAAAAGTGTTCCAATGGTCCAACGACGACATCCAATCGCAACTGCCGATCCAGCCCAACGACACCGCCACCATAACCATGAAGCTCTACGGGGAAGCGGACTTCCTAGACTTAGGGGGGGTCGGCGGTGAAAACATGTTCCCGAACAGCTTGACGTCGAATTATCCTTCGAGGGTTGGATCGCCGGTTCCTAATGCACAGACGTCACTGCCCACGCAGAGCTCTAATGCGCATACGTCGCTTAGTAGCGGATTGGTGCCTAATAGAAATCTTTCTGGCAGTTTCAGGTATTTTCTTGTCATTCCTAGTGCTCTATCAGTGCAAAAAACCTGTCTAGCGGGCGCTTCGAGGCTTAGCTGTCATTACTAAGGTACTAGGAGCATTAAAAAAAACTATTCGACGAAGCGCGCTAATTCAACGAGATAAAGGGAAAACATGTCCCCGAATTGTTTAGACTAGAAAAACTAATTTCACTGCCGAGTTTCTCAAAAATCCCACGAAATAATATTTTCTCTATAATTATAATAATTATTTACGGTTACATATAGTGTAAACTTATGAAATCTCTTCTCACTGACAGGGTTTCTTGTTCTCACTGTCAGTCACTGTGCGATGGAGAACAAGAAACCCGCTGGTGATAATTTCAAAGTGCCAACGTTGCCCGTACGCCGCCCCCGGCAGTCGAGCACTAAATAGTAGATTGTTAACCAAGGGATGAAAGGCACTCATTTTTGCCGAGGTATTTTGGTGCTCGAATGCAGTGAGAGCGCCAATAGTCCGAGGCTGAAATGATGCCTTTCACCCGAGTTAAACACTCTACTTTTCATTTCGAGTACGAGGAAAGTAAAATGCATGTGTTTTTTTTAAACATGACTAAGTATACATTTTTATAGTATTTCTTGAGGGTACTTTCAATTCACAATTCAGGCAAAAGTATCGTTATTTATGGAATGAAAAGTCAAATATCGGAATGGAAATTGTATAACAAATCCATTTAAACTCTAATTTCAATTGTTTATCGTACAAAATATTAAAAAAATCGTACTTCGAACGTAAAATGCTCTAGTGCATTTTCTGCACACCTTTTAGAACAACAATGACCCTCTTTCAGAGCATGAGAAATGAAAAATAACATCCCAGACACGAATGAATTGAAAGCTTCTAACTGTGCAATGGAGAACAAGATACCCGCTGGTGATAATTTCAAAGTGCCAACGTTGCCTACGGGCACTTTGAAATTATCACCAGCGGGTTGCGTACGCACCGTCCCCTGCAGTCGAGCACTAAAGATAACATCCCAGACACAAATGAATTGAAAGCTTCTAACTGTGGTGCAAAGTTGTATCTTACCCGCGAGTGTTTCAACACACAAGAAGGAAAATACATTTGCACCCGTGTGTAACACAAAACTTTTCCCCTCACTATAGCGAGGAAAGTGCAACATCCACAGGAGTTAGATCATCTTCATCACTGGAATCACTTATTTTTGTACGATATTATAACAGAAAACACTGGAAATTCTGATTTTTACGTGAGTGTGAGTCGGTGAGAAGTGCTTTTAAGTAAAAATTTTGTTGACAATGTTGACATTTCTGTTCTGACGTATGAAATGTCAACGATGCGTTTTGAAATTGCATCGACTCAACTTGTGTCTTCCGGTTCGAGCGCCATCTTGATAGTTAGCATCGTGATTAATTACTTTGTTTTTTGCTCATTAATATTGTTTAAAGTGTAATATCGATAGCTTATTATACAGTAAACTAATGTGGTAGTGTGCAGTGAATGGAGAATTAATTTTGAAGCGCGTTTAACCACCATCTTGGAGTCAACGGCCGGTAGTCCACGTGCTTCTTGTAAAGTCTAGCTATCGATTTACAAGAGCTAACAAATCACCGTACACTGTCTTGTACAACCGTACAATTTTTGTCGTTTTTAAACCTCTTAATACCTTGATACTGGCGAAATAGTCCCACTGGGCTGAAGCCATAATTTTAAAAGAAGAAGACTCAACTTGTGCGTTCAGAATTATATTTAACATCATTATAAAAAATCTAACGTTTCTTATGGAATTTTAAGGTTTATGACTTAAAATTATTAAATAAAGCTAAATTTGGTATTTTTTATTAGATTCTCAAACCATTTATTTAATGATAATTAATATCTAACGAACCATTATTATGAGCGTTTTACTTTTTGTTATCTGTCAAGCTACTTAAACATGCTCCATTCAAGGTCAAATTACTTTCCCCACTAGTGGATAAAATGCGTTTTCCCCCGCTTGTTTTAAAGGATAAAAGACGGCTTTCCGAGCTAATGAGGAGAAATGCTATTTATGCAACAAGTGCGGAAAGTGTATGATTACCGACGAGTGGAATTTTATTCACGAGCAAGCAAAGCGAGCGAGTGTATAAAGGAATACGAGTCGGAAATCATCTTTACGCACGTGTATCATACTATGCATTGTGCGAGTAAATAAAAAACATATCATGGCAAATAAGTTTAATTATTAAAAAATTGAATACAAAAAGCACTAGTGCGGAAAAGTAGTACTTTCCGCATGATATGGCTCAGTAGGAAACGCACTTTTCGAGCACATGCATTGTAAATAAAAAACATATCATGGCAAATAAGTTTAATTATTCAAAGGAGTGTTTTAAATCGACACGAGTTGCGAATTACCTATTCGCACGTGTATCGTACAACGTTTTACAGTACATATGGCCCTTTAAACCTTCGACATATGCACGAAAAGTGCTCTTTTCCACACTAGTGCGAGAAAGTAGCACCATATGTACTGTAAAAAAAAATTAAAAACAAAAAGCACTAGTGCAGAAAAGTAGTACTTTCCGCATGATATGGCTCCGTAGGAAACGCACTTTTCGAGCACATGCATTGTAAAATACTTTAGGTACTTGATTTCTGTTTTTCAGGTCGACTAACTCTCACACAACCAACTGGTCAGCTCCTATATCGGTGATGCCACCTTCACGTGGAAGACAGATTGAAACACAGGTTAGTTTTATTTATTGATTTTTAAACTTAATAAAAACATTGTAAGTATAATTATATTTAAAAGGCACGCTTGCGCCCTTGATCTTTGCGGACATTCAAAAGGTTTATGATCCCTTTAGTCCCGTGTGAAAAATAGATCACATGAAAACTGTGAAAAATCTATGGCTAATTCTTGTATTTTGTTTGTGTTTTGTAGGTGATAATAAGGTACTCCGGGGGCCGAGGTAAAGAGATGCACTGTCGGCAATCCACGCTACAGATCAATCTAGAATTGTTGCCGAGCGTGTCTATCACTCACTGGGATGTTCTACCTGCGGAAATGTAAGCACCACTTTCTCTCACTTTGTCTATGTAACCGCGAAAGATACTCCACCAACGAAAGAATAACTCTAGTTATGAAGTGAAATATATATCTTATACTAAAGAATAAGTGATCAGGCCCTTGGGTGCCTGAGAACTGATCCAAACCAGGACTTCAGCGTTCGCTGCTAACGCCATAACCTTTAAGCCACCCAGTCATGGCAACCTCGAATAAATGCAATCTTTGAAAAGTATACGCTCTAAAGTGTGGCTAGAGATTATAGTATGTATTAGCTGTGAAAGCTGAAGTGACAACTTAAAAACAAACCAAATTAACTTTGAATAGAAAAACTCTAATTATCTTAATGTTTCACAGCCCCAGCCAACTCTACCTAGTGCTCGACGTTTCAAACCTGACGTCGGAAGAGATGGAGTTCCACTACGCGCCTCACAAGCACATCCTCATAGAGAGCCGCGAGTCGTGCCGCGTGCCCGTACCTCTGCCGAGGTGCCCGTTCAACGTGCAGCCCTGCAAGAAAGACGAAGGTAACTCATTCTTCCTACAGTCGCCATCAGAAATATCGGAGCGGCCATGGTATTTACAAATATCTAAACAAAGCCTCTCCATTATCAAGACGTTAAGTTTCATGTTCAAATTTTCGAGAACTTTGACCGCTTCGATTTATCTGATGGCGACTGTACTCCCCTCTCCTTCTTAAGCCTTTAAACGCCACGCCTATCGTGTACGACGCGTCATCTAGAACTAAACTTAACGAAATTCCCAGTGTATAGTAACTAAATTACAACAGGATCTTGCGTGTAGCATAAATACTGTTTTATGCACAAGTACTCGGTTTAAGTTTCATCAATTGAGGTGCCACTGTAGAGGTAGGGTGTTATGACAAAATTGAATAACATTTTATACTTTTCCCCTTTTACAGATACTATGGAATCAAAGTCAATAAGCACCGGAACGTCCACCAACAGCCTTGAACTCATGTGCTCCGAGCACATCACCAACAACGTGGAACTGCAATGGCACCTCGTTCACTCCGACACTCGTGGCCGCGCCTCCGTCAAGGGCATCACGCTCTCGCAAGCTATGATGGATATCGTGCGCATGTCGCCTTTGAATTGGGGTATGTTACATATTGTCTAGTCGGACAATTTTTCCAGTAGAGAAATGTATTCGTGAAGGGAAGAACTCCATACAAATTCTCAATTCAGCCCCATTTTCCACTGACAAATTGTTTGTCAGACTATACATTACAATTTTGTCAGTAGAAAAATGCGGAATATTTGGAAAATGTAGGTGAGAAATCGAGACTACAAATTTTGAATTCAGCGCCTTTTTTTATTGACAAATTGGTTTAAGAGGCCGGTGCCGATTTTAGTCTCAAAAATGTAAAATTGATAGATTTAGGTCGGGTTGCACCAAACTGTCGGTCACCGTTTTAGCGTTCGCTAAATTTTATTGAATGGGAAGTTTCTTAGTTCTCTGCTGCTTGACGTTGATCAGTCTGTTAATTGTGGTTGATGCAACTGGCCCTTAGTCGGTGAAATTGTACACCTTTTGTTACCTAATTGAAATAACAAGTACTGGTTTCTATTACCACGTCTTCTTATCTTGCCTTTTATCAGATCAATTTTTTGAAAACAGACTCACTAAATTAGTAATGATTTTTTTTCTGATGGACGTTTAGGTAAACGCGCGTAAAGCACTGATTTTGTCGCTCTTATTTGTAAATTTCGTAGTTTGGACTGCTAAAAATGGTAAATTTGTATTACACATATTCTGTACTTGACGTTTATCAGATTTCATTTTTATTATATGACTTAAGAGTTCGACGAAATGAAAGTTAAACGAATTCAATTTTCTCCAGTAATTACTTCAAAACAAGTGACAATTTCTCTGAAAATCGACTTAATTTCAACGTAATTTTGATACTTAAACAATCTACAACATTTGCTGAAACTATTCATATACATCAATTTGTATAATTTACCACCATAATTTTTTGATGAATTTTTAAAAACTGCCACTTCTCTTCATATATTACCGGTGACGCACGCTCGCGACCTCATTATTAAAAGGCAAGATAAGAAAACGTGCTAATAGAAACCAATACTTGTTATTTAGATCATCATCATCAATGGCCACTGCATCCCTGACGGATGATTGTTGCAACGCTGTGTCAAGAGCGGTTGAGACGGCCAATGCATTTTCGCTTATGGCTATACAAGCCTATCGCTGCACGGCACTTCTTGCCGCATAAGTCGCATGTATGGATTTGTTGAGCCTCTGGATTTGAGACCAGGCTGCCAGCCTGGTGACGCCTGTGCCTTTTATGGTTCAAGTTTTCCAGCCACACTTCGTCGTGCTTCTTCACTCCCACGCATAGGTCTCTGCGCCACTCGGGTCTCAATGCAGCACGTTCCTCCCAACCGCCGGTACTGATGCCAAAGCATTCCATGTCGCGCTTGCAGGAGTCCCTAAACCTTAACATTGGGCGTCCCACAGGTCTTTTTGTATGTGCTATCTGACCCATCAGCACTTGGCGTGGTAACCTTTCTGGGTCCATACGGTGTACGTGGCCCAGCCAACGCAGTCTCCCTTGTTTGAGAATCGCCGTAATGCTGGTGATGCCTGACTTTGCAAGAACAGCTTCATTTGTCATCTTATCCTTCCAGGTCACTCCCAGTATATGGTTCAGGCAACGCATGTGAAAAGCGTTCAACTGGCGTTCTTGTTTAGAGTAAGAAGTCCACGTTTCCGAAGCGTATAAAAGGGTACTGAGTACGCACGACTGGTATACGAGGACTTTGGTGGCTATGTTGAGTTTATCATTCCTCCAAACACGAGTGTGAAGACGTCCAAATGTACTCGAGGCTTTGCCTATTCGAGAAGCTATTTCCTTGCTATTAGAAAGCGTATATAGATGTTGTTGTGGAACCGAGGTAGCAAAAATGATCGACCACTTGCAAAGCCGAACCATTAAGCAGAATGCTAGGCTTCCTATCTGTGCCCTGCACCATAACCACTGTTTTCTTGGCATTGACACTCATGGAAAATAGCTGGCAAGCGTGGCTGAACTTATCAATTAGCACCTGAAGATCCCCCTCAGAGTTGGCAACAAGTGCAGCGTCATCTGCATAAAAGCTCTCTGGCAAATAGGTCATCACGTCTTGTAGTAGACTTTAAACGGTTGACATTGAAAAGTCGGCCATCCTTTCTAGTATGCAGATGCACTCCGACGTCGCAATCCCTGAATGCCACTAGAAGCAGCGCCGAGAAATAAATCCCAAAGAGAGTAGGTGCGAGCACGCAGCCCTGCCTCACACCACGGTTGACATCAAAAGCTCCCGACGTTTCTCCGTCATACACTACCGAAGCACGCATGTTATCGTGAAAAGATTTCACTATGGAAAGTAGAGTAGGCGGACATCCGACCTTGCACAACACTTCATAAAGACCAATTCGACTCACTGTGTCGAATGCCTTGTTCAAATCTACAAAGGCCATGTACAGTGGAACACGATGTTCGCGGCATTTCTCCTGGAGCTGACGAAGAGTGAATATCATGTCGCTTGTCGACCGTCCGGCGCGGAATCCGCACTGAGTTTCAGGGTAAACACGCACCGCTAAGGTTTCAAGCTTCTTTAACACCACCTTTGCAAATGCTTTACCAGCAATACTCAGTAGGGATATGCCTCTGTAGTTATTGCAGTCCCTGCGATCTCCTTTTCCTTTGTATAGAGTGACGATGTCTGCAACCCTCATATCCTATTTATATATAACGTAACAAAACGTGTATAATTTCAACGTCTAAATCTATCAATTTTAAATTTTTGCTCCAAAATCGACTACGGCCTCTTAACAGACATACAACAGACGAAAATCGAAATAGCGTTATCTGTCTCTATCACTTGCATATTCGAGCGATAGAGTGGCAGATAACGAAATGTCGATTTTCGGGATTCGCGGTAAACAAACCGCCTTGATGCATCAATGCCATATTTATAAGTAACAAATTATCTGTGAAAACTTTTCGCCGCTACTTAACATTATTTTTCCTTTGCAGAAGTAAGCGTGAACTCCCAATGCATCAAGCCTCAAGAAGAATACAGTTGCACAGCCGGCGAGTGCATCTCGCTCGGCGTGGCCGTGTGGAACCACCTCAGCCGGCCGCTGCACCGCCTCTGTCTGTCCGTCCAGCTGTACCAGGACTATAACAACGGCGTGCTGAGCTATAAGCTCGACAACAGGGTCGCTACTGCCGGGAACAACAAGTGAGTTATTCTAAAACTAGGAAGAGATTGTGCAAAACTCTAACTTAAGGCTTGTCTTCCTAAAAGACTACGACTCTATTTGACTCTCTTTCGTAATATTACGAGTATTGTACAACTTGTAAAAGATATTACCTAAATCATTTTTCTTTTTTTTTTAGAGTGGTTCTCACTACACTGCCAGAATCTGCTAAAGCTTATCATGAATGCACAGTCGTGTTCCTGACGCCCGGCGAATACAAAATCGACATCCAATGCTCCACGACAGAACCAATATTAGACGACCCCTCTATGGAAGACCATCAGTCCCTAATCCAAACCTGCGCGGAGGTCAGCCATACCTGGCGATTCATACCGCCCGTAGCTATCAGTGTAACTGATTAGTTTTAAGTTTTAAGCTTAATTATTTATTTTGTTACGAATCTAAAATATGTATTGGCACGTCTATTTATATCTGAGGCTCATTTTTGTAATTGTAAGTTCAGGTTACTTAATAATTAGGGCGCTAGAAATTATATTTCTGTTCTAAAGATATTTTTACTCGACAATTTATATTTCTACATGCTCTTAAATTCTACGTATGGGAAGTAGCCTGCGCTAACGATTAGAGTGTAAAATATATTTTTCATTCATTATTTACACTGCTTTTTTATTTTTAAACCAATTTTACAGATGAGTTCCACCTCCCTAGTGCCTCCTCAGTTACATTCCCAAAGAAAGTTTATAGCACAAATGGTATTTGAAATGCTGTTCGAAAAATTTCCTTGTATTGCCTTACACAGGAACAGGTGCAGGCGTTTACAAACGAAGACCAATTTAATAATGTGTAGAAATCGTGAAAGTTTAAATCAGTGGTTTACAAACGAAGTTGGTACGAATACCCTGTAGTCTGTTGTAGGTTACACCACTAGCCCGTTTAGTAATAAACCATAGAGTAACTTATATATACCGTGCCTTTTATTACAGTTTTTTGACAAGTTTTCTGAGATAATAAAATATGACATTGATGCACCAAGGGTGAGTATTATATTCTTTGCACCAAGGCGATTTGTTTACAGAGAACCTACCGGGAAACGCTATTCCGAAATTTCGCTATCTGCCTCTTCGTCGCTCGAATATGCAAGAGTGACAGAGATGTTACAAAACGAAATTTCGATTTTCTTGTTTTGCGATAGACCCTGAGATTGTGGTAGTGGCGCCCCCTGCGCAGAGTTTCGCATAATATTCCCTATTTGATTTTTGATCAAATTGGAAATTTGAGTGTTCCGCCGTCCTGATTGGGCTTAATAACGCCTTATATGGTCTACACTAGCTGCTATAAATATAAATAAAATGTTTTTGAATTGTATTCATGTGTGACAGGGACAACATAATAAAAACACTATCGATACTATCATGTTGTCCCTGTCAGACAGCGTGGAGCCAACGTTATGGTTTGTGATAATATATTGGTCAACCAAAAGGCCAGTCGAAAAAGGCGCGAAATTCTAATTTTCTATGGAACGATTTCCTTCGCGCCTACTTTTTTTAAATTTGCCGCCTTTTTCTACTGTCAAGATTTGCTTGACCAACTATGGTTTGGCCAGGGACTGTCTCATTTCAATCATACTTTTATGCAAGTACTAGCACCCAAAAAAAAGGGTTATGAGCATGAATCCAGTATAACTGGATCGGTCATGAGGGGAGGGGGGAAATGACCGAACGGGATAGTCTTATGTATCTTTCAGTAGTCTGTTATTGTTTGTCAGTCTCACATTTTTTTTTATTCCCCACCGTAAATTTAGTATGGTTTATGGTTGGCTACAAATATACTCTACCAATCATATTGTCGCATTGCGTATGTTTTGTCCCTCACAGGCGCACGCGTATAGCTGATCTATGTAATGCTAGGTCTATGGTTATGAGTAGTTTTCTTTGTTATTTATCTATTTAAAATTTATTCCACAAAATATATACAACAATGTACAAATGGCGGACTTAATGCCAAATGGCATTATCTACCAGTCAACCATAGAGCCAAACAGATATAACTCCGTAATAGATGGATACAGTCTAAGAAAAAAAAACGTGCCTCGAAAATCACGAAAATTGATTCTCGATCAGATAGCGTCACTACCTTTGGCCTACTCTCGTATAGAGGGCGTTGACGGTTTCGTTTGTTATTTAACAATTTTAACGCATATCAGTGAAGGAACATGGGTCAAAATCATAAAAATAATTAATGCAAATAAAAAAAACCATACATTTTATCGTATTTTTATAAATCTTCATTTTTAGTTTTAAAGTGTGTTGATAGATGGCAGTGAATTTACTGTGACAGTACCGCTCTATCCTATTATATCCTCTTTGTATTTACTGATAAATTTGGGTTGCTAGACTATAATACATATCTACTCGGTTGTATGTCCAAATTCCTAAGTCACATTTTACCGAATAGTAAAAGAACAATTTCACTCAAACTAGGCTTGTGCCTGCTCGGTCACTACAGAGAGCGCTCCGCTCTCGGTCAATCGGTCAAACGAACTAGTTCGGTCTTTTAGTTCCTTTAGTTCAGTTCGGTTGTTGAGAGCCGGGAATGAATAGGAATCGGTTTTTCATTGGATTTTTTTCAATATTTAGTAACTGAATACAATTTAATTTGTACGATACGATGTGTCGATATTAAACATTAAAACACCTTATTATTATTATTATTATAGCCTCTTTGTTTCCATACTCTTTTCCGTTATTTAGTTTTTTTTTTTTTTTTTTTTTTGGTTAAAATATGTTTTTATGCTGTTGTTGTTTCTGTTATTTTTTCTTCTTTCTTGGGGTATGGATCCCGTTTGGGTAAAGGCCTCCTCCCATTTCTTCCATAAATATCTATGTTTGGCATTGTACATCCAGTCTTTCCCGGCAACCTCTACTATGTCATCGGTCCACCGTTTGACAGGTCTTCCAGTTTTCCTCTTCGCTGGTAATGGTCCTTTCCATTTTGTTGTTAATGTTGTCCATCTGTTATCTGTAAAACACCTTAACACAATAAAAAAAAACAAATCTGAAAAAAATATTAGATTTTTCTTCATATTTTACGGGCTTAGGAGTGTCACGTCGTTCCTTCATCTCGTTTACACTTGTGCCAGCGACATTGTCAACCGGTTCGTTCCATCCATTTACCGTTTTAGTCAGTCAAGCGCTCTCCGATCCCACTGAACTAAAGGACCTAAAGACCGATTAAGAGCGTGCAAAAAGATTTAGTTCCTTTCGGTCCTTCACGGGATTTCATTCTTAACAGTTCTTAGTTCATGACCGACTCAAGCCTAACTCAAACTTCAAACTGTCACTGATAAGTGTCAACTTGAATGTTGTCGGCTTGTTCATTGCATTTAAAAATTAATACTACTACTAATAAACAGCAATTACTGTCGTTCTCTTGTAACTTCGGTGCTTTACCAATATATAAATAAACCCTCACCAAAATGGCTCCAAGTAATTGCGTAGTGAAAGGCTGCAAAACAACACTTTTCAACAAAGGTCTCTCCACAAACTTTCATCCGTAAGTTAATTTCGTGATTTACTAGCTGTAAATAACATTTGCAATTACATCAAGAACTTATATTAATAAATAATATACATTAATTATGTAAAAGATCCGAGTACTTTGATTGTTATAAAGGTTGTAACTAAACATAACCTAAAAACCTAAAATGTATTTATTTATTTACTCTCTCGATTTCAGATGTCCAACTTCACTGGAAATGAGGAACAGGTGGTTACAAATTTTGAAGAATAGATGTACTATACTGGATTGGACGAAAAGTAGAATTTGTTCAAAACATTTTGAGAATAAACACTTTGATGCCCAAAGAAAACTTAAACCAAATGCTATACCTACACTGTTCCCAGCAATGGGGACAGATTCAGCTTCTAAGACTATTGTTAAGGTATATAATCTTCACATTCTATTAGGACAGTGGTTCTCAAACTTTTTTGGTGATGGAACCCTTTTGGAAAGCAAAATATTTGACGGGAGTCCCAAATTTAACAAAAATAATTTGTCACTGTAGACCAGATACATTGTAGAATAGCTGTTTTTTTTCTTATTATTACAAGTGTTCTCGCGGAGCCCCAACAGAGGCTTTGCGGAGCCCCAGCGGTCCGCGGAGCACACTTTGAGAATTGCTGTAATAAAAAGTACAGTCAGCTGCAGAGTTAGTTGACCCCCCTGAGTCAAGTTATCTCTGCAGCTGACTACATAAATCATTCCTTATATCATGGACTCTATCAAAATTTTGATTTATTTGTATGGACAATAAATATGCTAATACTAAGATCGTGTATTTATCAACAAACCATATTATTTGTTAGCAAATAGCTAAAAGTATACAACCTGTCCTGGAGAGCATGCCCTTGTTAGTTATAAATTTTGATTGGTTTAAGATTCACTTTAGAATTGTATTCATATTCCAATTTTATTTCTTGATATTTTGCAGAATAGTAACACTTCAAGCTCTAAGTTGGATAAGGCTCTCAGCAGAATGACACAAGCGGAACTCATGTCCGACGTAAAGTTAACTCTGGTTCGAATGAAAGAGCCCATTAACTTGAATGAATTTGTCTATGATGACTTGAAATGTAAGCCTGATGCCCCAATGGAAGCTAAGCTATGGGTATTGATCAAGAAACAAGAATCTTTGAATAATATGCTGACTGATGCAGTCATGAAAAATAATAAAAACCTTGAAAATCTACAGAAGAATATGACTGATACTAAATCAGGTCGAAAAGAAATGGAACAAAGCATTGAGAACTATAAGTATGTTATCAAATGCTTACAAGAGAAACAAGCCACTTTAGAAGAACAGGTTGAAATACTGACTGCTGTTGAGTCTCGGTAATACAGTAATTACATTTTCTTGATACTTTAAGCACTAAGACACACTGAATGTTCCAGTTATTTCATAAAGTGAAGAATGTTTTAATTTTGCATTAAATATGACATTTAAATTTCTCTGATTTTATTAAGTGTTCTTTATAATGTCTGCATCCCTAATTTGTACTTGAACTGAGTTAAATAAATACACAGATAATTATTGAAGTCATTTTATTTAAAACCCCTTAGCAAGTCTTATTACTTATAAGGCTTATTATTTAAAATAATTTAAATGGAATTTACTAAAACTTAATCTTATCTACAAAGTATGTATTATATTATAAAATGTCTAGAAAAAAGATGCAATTCAGTCTTAAATCAATATTATAATTGTCACTAATAAAATAAAACTATTTCCTTCTCATTTGTTTCTCAAGAATTTCTCTTAATTTTAATTTTTTGTTGGTTTTGTCAGCCAGGGGTCTACCAAGAGGCACAACTTCCATTTGTTGCAAACGGCGCCTGAATTTTTGGTAGAACTCAAGCACACTGGTGTCAGCCCACACATGCCTGGAATCAAAGTCTAAAACTCGCAATGTGTTTAAACTCTGAGCCCTGCTAAGAGCTACATAAGCCTGACCGGCTTCAAAAATCTTTGATAGAGACATTTCCACACAATCTAAAGTTAGACCTTGAGATTTGTGTATTGAGAATGCCCAAGCTAAATTCAATGGAACTTGTCTTCTGCACAACAGACTTCCACTAGCATTCTTCACATACCAACGCTCAGACCTGGCTGTATACTCTTTTTTATTCTTAAATCTTACAACAGGATATCCTTCTTCAAATCGAACTACAACTCCTCTGGCACCATTTACTAAACCTGAGTTTACATTTATATTTTTGAGCAACATTACTTGTGCTCCTGTTTTTAAGACCAATTTTGATGGAGCTATAGTTTGCATGTCAAGTGTTTTACTAGCATTATCACTATCTTGAGATGTAAACACTTTTTCTTCACCTTCCAAATCTTGCAATTTAGAGTTATTTATCATTTTAGAGTCATTTGTGTGAGAGCACAGTCTTGTTGCTAAAATTCCATCACTTTCAATCTTTTGTCTAGCAGTACCTATAAGCCTGTCACTTATCTCTTTAGTCACTCTCCCTATTCTTATACTATTTAATATGGATATAAATTCTTGATCCTTTTGTCTGTGAACTTGCTTTAGTTCATAACACAGCTGTATACATTTATCCCAGCAGGCTGTTTGGAAACAGAATCTCTTTCCTGTCTGTCCCTTTTCAACAACTGGTGGTAATTGTAGGAAATCTCCACACAGTATGAGCTGTATCCCTCCAAATGGTTTATCATTTCTTCTAACATGTCTTGCTACTGCTTCCAATTTCTGTAAATTGGAAAGGAGAATGTTATGTTAACATAATACAAAAATTAACAAAGATTATAATGAAAATAAATGCTTAGTGAATTAAAGGATTACAGTAATTACCTCAAAGAATGCACCATCAACCATGGATATTTCATCAATGATTAAATGTTTACACTTTCTCCACTTTTGTGCCACAAGTGGCAGTTTCATTGCTTTCTCACATAAGTGTTCAATGGACCCGCTTCCATCTCCTATACCAGCAAATGCATGAAGTGTTGTCCCACCTAAAATAGCAATAAATATTATTTTACTGTTCCAAGAAACATCAATTATGAGTTAATTAAACATCACATTTTTACTCACCAACATGGCAAGCGGCAACTCCAGTAGAGGCAGTGGCTATTGTGACATCAGGAGGTAATGCTGCTACAATTCGTTTTAGCAAAAAACTTTTGCCAGTTCCAGCAGATCCTGTGAAAAACACATTCTTCCCTCCAAGACAAGCTTCCAGTACTCTCTGCTGCTCTGGATTCAAAGAACTAATTGTTGTAAGAGGTGATGGAGAATACAGTTTTTTGGGTGCAGGGCCCCTTGTGGGGTCGTCATGCTTTCGCTTTTTTGAAGGAGGAGAAGGTGTTGTTGTAGTCGACTTTGGAATTTTACTTTTAGCATTGTGTATGTCAGCTACGGTTATAGGACTTATTTCCTCAAAAGACTGTGCTTTCCCACAGAGCAACTTAGCTCTCATAGATTGTTTTGACGATGCTTCCTTGTCTCCAGTCATCTTAACAAAAATAGTCCTTAAAAATGACACTAGATTTGTTGGCGGCGCGTTGGATATAAAGAGCGTGCATCTCGCCTCTTGGAACTTTACACTTGCCTTGCCTTCAGCCATGAACTTTTTGAACACGTTTATTCCTTTTAATGCCAGCCGAATGGCTGCGTTCTTTTCACTTGATATTTCCATATACATTTCACGGAATTCATTACGAATAAGGCGAAGAGATGCAGTTCTGTAGTTGACCTTTTTCAAGATGGATCCTTGAGGGGTCGTCCATTCTAATGTTGTTGCACAAGACAAAAACGAATCTCCACCCTCCATGATTAAATTTGCGATTCAAACTAATGCTTTTATCTCATAAATTTTAAATTTAAAACAATGAAACTGCAAGAATGCGCAAACGCAGCGCCGCCACAATTTGCTTTGACAGATAACGACCTGGCAGGTGACAGACGCCAACAGGGTCAACAACCCTACAACGGTCCAAATTACATTTCTGTAGTATCATTATTTTATCTCACATATCCACAATTACTTTAACTATGACAAAGATTTAATACGCAAGGATTATTTATTACAAGTGGAAGTTATTATGATTAAAATGAAAGAAAATTACTGTAGTTGGTCAAGCAAATATGGTCAGTAGAAAAAGGCGGCAAATTTAAAAAATGTAGGCGCATAGGGTTATCGTCCCATAGAAAATTTGAATTTCGCGCCTTTCTCTACTGACAAGATTTGCTTGAACAACATACTTTGGTCTAACTCGGATCGTAGTATGTTGGAAACGCATAAGGGCCCTCCACACTCATGCGCGAAGCCGCGAACGCGAGTGTGGAGTCTAGTTTGCTAATCAGCGAAATCGACTCCACACTCGCGTTCGCGGCTTCGCGCTGCGTAGTTTGGAGCGGGCTATAGACACAGAATAACTAATATGCTATAGATCTATGTCATGAATCTAGTATATACTAGATCTATGCCTAATGTGGAAACGGATAATTTAGTTTTTTTAAATTTTCAAATTCAAACAACCCATTGTTTTAAATAAATGTATAAAGTAACGCTCGCGAAACAGGTCAACATTTTTAAAACCTGTATGTACCTAAAGGGCCCCCCACACGTGCGCGAATCGCGGCGCGAAGCCGCGAACGCGAGTGTGTAGTCGAGTTCGCTGATTAGCGAACTAGACTCCACACTCGCGTTCGCGGCGGCTTAAAATAAAGTCTGTCAACCCATTTCCGCCGGTAGAAAAAAGCGGCAAATTTAAAAAATGTAGGCTCGAAGGGTATCTTACTCAAGGCCTATTGACTTTGATCTTACTATTAAACGAGCAATTCTTGTGTATAGTTTGTCAAAGGACTGTCTCATTTCAAACATAGACAGAGAGAATCATAGTAATCATACTAACTTTGTCTAACACTAGTACTAGCACCCAAAAGAAAAGGATGAGTATAGTTTTTTTTTGTTTTTATTTACTGACAATTTGGTTTGACCAACTATATATTTACATATTGAGGTTTGATCATCCCGTCTGGACTGACTTTAATACCTGCCTTCTAGTCCAGTCAATTAGGTACCTAACGATTAGTGCATTGATTTTAAACCTACACTTACTAGGTCCACAAATCCTAGTAGCTACTTACACTACGCGTGGTAGGCACAGTTCTCGCTAATGGATCAATAAAACAGTACAAATTTCGTATTTATTTCCATTTTATTTCATTCCCGGAGACAGGCTGTCAGGCGGGACGGCTAATAACTCATCGGCGGATCGTAAAGCGCGGCTAAAGATAAACACACTGTCAGAACTAAACAGAAATAGCTCATTATGTGTTTCAAAACACTTTTTACCTACATACGGGTGTAATTGTACTTTGTTGCATTGTTATTTAACTTTGCTAAATTAGCAAAATAAAGTGATCAGCGTAATTCTGTTTAACCCACTTAAACGTTAAACATTTATGATCGCTCAGTTATTCAGTTCTTGAATCAGCAAATAAATCTAGGTGGTGGCCTTTATTTAGTAGTTTGGAGTAGGTACTTCGTTAACAATAATAATAATTGCCATACTTACTGGGGCTGGGGTGACCGTTGTGGACCGGCCATAGTACTCGACTCCCTTCGGCTTACCTACAGATATTCGAATAAGAATAATATTAAGCTGGCCAAATAAGCTCCGGATTGTCCATCAAGTATACATATTTGACTGACACTCATTCTTACATACATACATGCATGATACCTACAGTCGGAGGAAAGAATATCGATCCAGACAAATGGCTCAAAAATATGTGAACATGACTTTATTGTCTAAGGTGTAAGAGCGTACACATATTTTTGAAACTTTGGGTATGTATATATATTTATGCCCTTGACTGTACATACTATACTATTAAGTATTATCAAAGAGGATAATCTTTGGTATTATAGTACGTACTATAGGGTGCGTTGGGATAAGATTGAACGGGTTTTTCATGACGGATAAGACTAAAAATCGTCCGTATGCCGAAGCATTACGGGCGACTTTTCATCTTACCCCGCATGAAAAACTCGTTCAATCTTACCCCAACGCACCCTACTATATCCACACAGTGGCTTTCAGTAGTAGTATATTATGGCTTATTGGTTCATCATTACGCATCTGCTAAGACTAAGAGTAGGTACTTACTTCAATAATACTTGATAGTATCTTAGACTGTATAGACATTGTCATGTTATGGCACATAATAAGTAATAGTACTAGCGTACAGAAGTTTGACAGCGATTCAGGGTCGAATCATGCTGTCCCTTTCTAATGTATGGCACTGTCCCTTTCGGCTATTTAGGGTTGTCAAAATTCAAGTCATTATGTTATCTGTGGTCGTGCACGCATAGGGACGTCAAGTTGTGCCAACCCTAATAATTGCTCGGAGCAATGCTGAGCCGAGCGGAGCCGAGTTTGCCCGAAAGGAGGAGTGTCCCCCCACTGGTCATAGTAAATTTTGTAGTCACAGTAAATTTGCTGCCATCTATCGACACAGGATCGAAACTAAAAATGAAAATGTATAAAAATATCAAAAAATATATATTTTTATGTTTTTTTTTTATTAGTATTATTTTTTAGAACGCGATATGACTTTGACCCATGTTCTTTCACTGATATGTGTTAAAATTGTTTAAAAATCAAACGGTGTCGCCAACGCCATCTACCCGAGTATAGGCCAAAGGTGTGGCGCCATCTAGTTAATTAGTTTTGCTGGGCATTTTCCGCAACTCGACATCCAATGTGCCTATTTTGCGTGAATATATGTTAGTATATATGTTATTAGCAAGACCAAAGAGAATAACAGTGTATAGATACATAGTAAATTTTGTAGTTACAATAAATTTACTGCCATCTTTCGACAGGATTAAAACTAATAAGCGGCCAAGTGTAGGCCGGCGCACTTGGCCGGTTTTATTTTCTTTTAGCAGGGTGGCGGAACAGGTTTTAGGTTACTTTTTGTTCATGTCATCTCATATGTGGGTGAATATGGTATCAATGCATTCAGTTTGATGTCCATGTCCAACACAAATATATGAGATGACAAGCGCGAAAGTGGTGGGGGTAGTTGCTGTGACGCCTTCTAGAAATCGATTTCTAGAAGACTTTTCGAGAAAAGGCCAGGTCACTATTATACTTTACTTATCTTATACGGAGTTACAAAATATCTTTTGCAAGACCATTCCTAAATAACCCGCAGTTAATGCTAAGTAACGTGATCCGCGGACAGACGGACAAGACAGTGTTATTATCGTTTCAGAGCCCCTCTGTGCAGAATCTCCTAACTAAAGACTTGACAATAATAAAAACTGCTAGTTATCAACGTACCTATACGAAATTACGTTCCTCATAATTACAGTAGATATCGCATATGTAGCGGTTTCAATGACTGTGAGACGTATTTACTTAAAGAATTCGATGTTTAATTTGACCGATTATAACGTTTTTTTTTTCAAAAACCGCCGATTTTCAAAAGGGTCATAGAGTTAGACCAAGCC
This sequence comes from Cydia strobilella, assembly GCF_947568885.1. Classification (NCBI taxonomy): domain Eukaryota; kingdom Metazoa; phylum Arthropoda; class Insecta; order Lepidoptera; family Tortricidae; genus Cydia; species Cydia strobilella. The sequence continues at coordinate 6,552,033 of NC_086053.1, forward strand.
AAGTCGGCAGCGATTTCGAGAGCCCAGACTCTGCAAGTGTTACTTTAAACGACAAACTTTTATGAAATTATACTTTTAAATAACACTTGCACAGTCTGGGCTATCAAAATCGCTGCAACCGTAGCTTGATCTAACCCGAAATGTAACCTACCTAACGTAAGTTAATAGCTTCTAAAGTAACGATGTCTTTTACAAAAAACTATGTAAGTATGTAGTATGTATTCGGTCGGACAAGTAGGTAACATTTCGGCAAACGATACCAACATACATGCATCCGTAAGTATTTTCGAATAGGTTAGCGAAATATATTTTTACCGTTTGAGTTTACTTTAATAAAAATAGATAAAATAGGTTTCTAAATAGCAATAAGTAATAAAATTATTATGATATCTGATATCTCGACATGTGACGCGTGGTGACGCCATCTTTTACAATAATAAGGAGTCCGGACCGGAGCCCGACTCCGAATGGAATTTACATGCAGTCTCTATTATTACATTTTCTCTGCTCCTAACTCCTAACGTAATGCCTTCCGTACACGAATTTCATTACACCTTTTTCTTAAGCAAGCTCGTATATGATTTATTTATATTACAGCAAAGTCTATTTTACCTTGTAAAAAATAAAGGCCATATTTGAATGTGAGGTTTAGGTAATATATGATATGTAGTAGATGGAGAAGATATCAAAGATATGCAATACATATTTCAAAAGCACGCTGTGACAGAAACCATTCCTCGATGCCAGGCGATTCATGAGGTCATCAGTCAATCGTGCTGTAAGTACGTGCTCACACTTTAATCTACAAAGTGCCTTTTAATGAGTACATTTTGCTACGGGTGTAAGCAGACAGAAGAGGGCAGACTGACAATACTGACATGCGTCTTTGATCGAAATTATAAGTTGATTTAGTTTAGAGGATTGGATCTTAACCGGTGATCCGTACGGGTCACTGGTGGTCCCTGGAAGATACAAGAATTTAACAAGATACAAGACATTTATTGGTAAAAGTTAATGTTTTACAGGTCAGTAAAATATAGGTACATAGTAGGTACAACGTTTCTAGAGTAAGTATTTATGTCACTTAAACTTAATTATTATTAAATAAAACATATTTTAAGCAAAGCAGGTTCGTAAACAGTAGACAATAGGGTCGCATATGGCTTACTAAGGTAAGTGGGGTAAGACTAATATGTGTCGTTTTAAAGCAAAAGGTACCACTTTGTCGCTTACCATAAGGACGCTCTGACGGGATATTCGTATAAAGATACTAGCAAATTTCGTCCTTATGGTAAGCGACAGTGTGGTACCTTTTACTTTAAAACGACACATATTAGTCTTACCTCACTTACCTTAGTTGCTTCCAGGGACCACCAGTAGATGTTACTCGAGTTGTAAGTTGTAAGCAAGTGAGTGGTTAAAGGTGTTACTGAATTTGCAAAAACCAAAAATTGATCTCATACACACACATACACAAAAATATACTAGAATCTATTCCGATGAGAATCGATTCGGTAGCTTATATGTTATAGGTAGGCAATCTATAAGCATATAAAACTATATTATTCACAAATGTGAATTCATAACTGATTTTCGCAACAGCACAACATCAAAATGAAATAGTAGACGTCCCGGCGGGATATTGGGTATAATAACATTTTATTCGAAGAGACTTGAATGCCAGCGGAAGCCACCACTAAACGTATCAACACTCGGCTGCTTTCAAAGTAAATACCTATCAACTTATTTTCATCGGCTGGGATATTTAATGGCAAGGAATTAAAGTCAGTTCGATACAAATTCGTACTTGCTTACTCACTCCGTTTTGTGATCCATTTTATAAGTACTTAATTCTTTTTGGCTTATGTTTATACGAATATTATTCCTTGTTTTTCCACAGTATTTAAGTATTAAGTTTTGCCACTTTGGAAATCATATAATATGTACAGACATGATTACAATGCGCTTAGTTAGTTAGTTAGTTATGCTGGGCATTTTCCGCAAATCGACATCCAAATGTGCCTATTTTGCGTGAAACGAGGTAGCGCTACTCTAACCACCCCAGCTCCTCCACGAAGCCTAGCAAAGTCTTCAGGTTGCTAATTGCCTCTTTTAGTGTGCATGGATTACCTAGGTATTTGCTCCTATACACTTCTACCTGTTTACAGTCTAGGAGAATATCTTTTGTTGTTTCTTCTTCTTCCATGCACGCTCTGCACATGGGGCTATCAGTTTTAATCCTACTATTTTACGTAGTTGGCTTCTTGGTGTTTTCAGTAATATTTTGGTAAGCTTGTGGTTCAGTTCCGGTAGAATTTCTTTGGTTTGCCTGCATGTCTTCAATTCACTCCAGTACTTGTTGTGCAGTTGTCTGTGATGTTGTTCTAGCTGGTTGTGGATGTAGGATATTGGTAGAGGCATAATTGGCTCGGGTCCATATGCCGGTGTTTCTGAACCTTTCCTGGCCAGTTCATCCGCTGCATCGTTTCCTCTTGATCCACTATGCCCCTTTATCCATTGTACTGTTACTTTGTTGCCTTCTTTGCTCACTTCAGTGAGGCTCCGATGGCATTCAAGTATAAGCTCTGAGGTAAGTTTGTCGCTGCATAGCGCTTGTAGTACCGATTTACTGTCTGACAGTATTAGTATGGTTTCGTGTTTCACTTGTCGTCTTGTGCGCTTAAAAAGAACTGCACTTTAGAAAGATGCTCCTAATTTTACGGATCGTGCGAGAACTAATGAGTTAAAACTAAAATAGAGAAGTTGAGCCAGTGTTGTTTTTGCAAAAACTTCGAAATAACCATAATATAAATTGCCCAATTATTGACAAAGAACGAAAAAATACCGGTTTCGTTCCCATACAAAAAATACTGGTATCCGATCCCTGGTTGTGAGATAATAACGCTTTATTATTCTTCATACATCTAGGTACTTAATTCAGAATCCTAAATTGTAAAGGTACTGTTACGTACCTAACCGCGTTTAGTAAGTCTGACTGGACTAACTAGGAAGACGGTATTTTTTAGGATCCGTTAGGTTAGGACGACTGAATTCATGGTGTACTGAACAGTGTGAAGCTGTGAAGCGTTTAACTCGCGACCCCTTGCCCCCTCGAAACACAGATTCGATCGCTCTATAACCAACTGAAGTATTAGGTACGGTTGTTTTACAGCAGAGTCATACACATTACTTGTGTTCTTAAACAAAACTTACCATCAACCCTGTGTAGTGTGTACAATAGTTAACTGTTTTTGGGCATTTGTCACGCTTTATTAGGTATACAATAAGTACCTACTATGTGATCCAGAAATCAGCGACAGCACTTTCGAATCAATATCCAAGTTCTACACGAGGACCTAATATAAGCCAGACAATAATGCAATGTTTATCACGCAATTATTTTCTACATTGTTGACCGTTTCTCGCCATTCTAGGAAGATATCCGTAAGATTGTAGCGTAGCTCAGGTCGGGGCTGCGCAGATGCGGCCCATGTGTGCGCTCACGCACCGCCGCGCTGCCGACGCCTGCGCGGCTGGCTATGCTGGAGGGAAAATGAGGACGGTCTCGCTGGAGTATTTATTTAGTCATCGTCCGTCGTTGAAAAGCGTTTTTTTAAACAAAGTTCAATTTTAAAGTCTTTGCATTCTTCAAATAACCGGCTAAGTGCGAGTCGGACTCGCCACCATTCCGTACCATTACGGAAAAAAACAGCAAAAAAATCACGTTTGTTGTATGGGAGCACCATTTAAATATTTATATTATTCTGTTTTTAGTATTTGTTGTTATAGGGGCAACAGAAATACATCATCTGTGAAAATTTCAACTGTCTAGCTATCACGGTTCATGAGATACAGCCTGGTGACAGACAGACAGACAGACGAACAGAAGGACGGACAGACGGACAGCGGAGTCTTAGTAATAGGGTCCCGTTTTTACCCTTTGGGTACGGAACCCTAATAATGATTTGAACTGTTTACCTTATCAATTATTGAATTCATTTAGGTACCTAAGTACATGTGATTTCCGTTTAGTATAATCTTTATTATCTAAGATTATTTACTAAACATGTTTAATACTAAACAATTAACTAATTATAATAAAACTAAAATATTTACATGAGTTTTACCGTTCAGGGCGGATACATACGGGTAATTGTTATATTTGTTTTACAAAGGGGCAAAGAATTGTTGCGAGCAAGCGAAAGATTCCAATATTGTACTACGAGTGTTGCGAGGGTTTCAAATTCAAAGCACGATGGTTACACAAATTTTTCCCCCGAGTGAAACACAATTTTTTTTCCCACACCAACCCGAAGAAAATATTAACTGTAACATATCAAACAAAATCAAATCCAAATGAACGTAATTAAATATTTATCATTATAAATCATTATTTAAAAGTCAATTCTACCAGCTAACGTAAGGAAAAAACTTAAAATATGCATCTGATTATATACTTTGCCCGGTTTGCCCCACATGTGGACAAAATGCAAATTTCTTATCAGTTTTTGAACAATCAAAAGAGCCTACCAGTTGGTGTGGTGAAAATTAAATGTGACCCTTTTTCCATTTTTCGATATAGGTAGGTAGATGAAATTTGGTTTGATTTCTACAATTTCATACGTCCCCTTGTGTAGCGAAAGTTAACGAAAATACGAATTAAGGTTTAGTTAGCCAACTTACGTAACTCATATCACTCATTTTTGAGTGGCCGTCGCTCAGAGAAGTTAACGAAAAATAAATAAAAACAAAGTTGGCTTGCCAGATCGTGAACAAAATATTTGTCCTATTAAATACGGCACGATGGTGTCAACAGCGTCACCCTGCATTGTCCGGCGTTCACACGACGTTTGGTTTCAGCAGCTGCGCGGGCGCGGCTCGGAGCCCTGCCAACTACAAACAATACTAACAAACCTTCGATGCTGTACTAATTGCTAATGTTATTAGAATATCGATTACTGCTAAATTCAATTTAGTTTAGGATCGATCAAAAATAAACATGTGTTTAGTAAAAATAAAATCATTTAAGTAAGCGGTACCTTGAGATTTCATTCACATGTCGCCCATGTCGGTAATTCTTCCTTATTATAATACAAACAAATGAAAATTTCACCGCGTCGCGTAAGTTATTTTTGCTTAAACATTTTTGCCTTAAACAAACAAAAAGTAATTATGGTTTTCTACCCCATTCGCAAAATACCTACATATACTTACCACACTGTAAACTCTGAAAGACTAGTTCTTTTAGGTAACCTAACCGTTGTTAAAATGTTTATTACAGCTATACCTACATGTAGTGTAGATAGTAGATATTATATATTCTAACAGAACAATTTTAGGTTAAAATACATGCTGGCGGGTCACCAAAAACTTCCGCATAGACCACCTACACAAAGAACTCCATAACCGATTTACCTATGGTTCTAACATTAAAGTCTAAATTCCTGCAATCCACCCGCATTCCAGAAAATGCAATATGCAACTGTGATAACGTAATACTCCAAAAAGGCGTATGTGGCTTTTTAGTTGGAATGCATATGTAACTTTTCGATGTAGGGTGATACAGACAGATGACAAGAGACATTCGCTAATTCTGCCGCTTCCTGAGATCGATTCCGCGTGTCGCAAACGTTGTAACTGTAACGTTTGGCCGTTTGTGGGGTTTGTTTATTTTCAGGAGTTATGTACAGATTCTTCAGAAAAAGCCGTTGCACTATTGAGGTCAAACTTTATTACCTGATGTTAAAAGTTACCTGGTACTGGTACTTACTGTTGTAATGAATGAGTAACGATGTAATGTGACATGTGACTTAATGCCAAATATGGCACAAGACTTACTTGTGCCATCTGAAGTGATGTCCATAATTCGATACCCTCCGGCTAGTTCAGATAGTTGAGCACTTTTTTCACAGGTTATGGATAAAAGGAAAGCTATAGTGCTGTGGCTTCGGCTTACCTATCATAGGTAAAAAGTGCTCAACCTATGAACGAATAAGTTATTTACATTACTATATCTACCATTTATTCGTGTAAAGTTATAACTTTAACTATAGTTTAATATACTTGGTTGACAACTTGACACGGGTGGATATGTGGATTTTTTGTTGACTGATTGCTATGGATAGAACTAAGACTCTTCATTCCGTAAAAATACAGTTACAGAATTTTACAAGTCAGCGGTTTCGAAAAAAAATTGTAAAGTGCAGATATCCGTCGCATTGTTTTTATTTTAAATAAAGCTTTAACGGCCCACATGACATCTTTTCAATATTTTTTGATTTAATATAGTTGGTACAGGTTTTTATAATAGATACATTAGAGATGGGCCGAATATTATAGGTAATTATTCGGTATTCGGCATATTTTTCAATGTTCGTATTCGGCCTAATAATTCGGTTCGAATTGCCGAACATTTACCGAATAAACAATTATTTTTTAATAACTGGAGCGATTTTCTTGGTAATCTATCTCTTACGCGTAGTGACAAGTTAAAAGACCAATTGAAAACAAAAGCTTGTGTAACTGTCTTCTAAAAGCAGCAGCACGTGACGTTACCACGTTGTGTGGCAAGCCTTTCTTGGACTAAAGCTTAATATACCGCTTTCATTTCCAAGGATTTTGATTCAATTCAAAGTTCAGGTGTGCAATCCCAATCCCGCTAGAACAATGGTTTTTATTAGCAAGCAGGTAGCTTAGCCTAGCCGATTAGCCATCAGCCACACGTGTGACGCCCTACGCAGCTGCGCTACGCTTGCAGATGTTTTATGACTCCGACAATTCCAAGACTTTATTACGATACTGTTTAGAACCTAATCTTTGTTTTTATTATCGAAAACAATGGTCATCGCCGGTCATTTTTGGCATACGGCACGCAGATGTGGTGAGCTGACGTGGGAAACGGCGCTGGGCCGTCTTCGGCGTTCCTTTAAAATAACTATAATTACGTCCTTTAATGATTTCCGTTTTGGTTCCGTTTGTCGCTTACAATGACCAGTTAAAGTAAATACAGCAAGGCCGAAAGCCAGATGTTGCCTAATGTGCTACTTTTGTTTGTACATTACTCGTCTCAATTATGTACTAGCCATAGATAGGTAAGTACGCGTATTGACTAATAATGTTATGTTATGGCAGTTTCATCAGCCTGGCCTTAATACTGTACCAGCATCCATCAACGAGACATTTAACTGATATATCGTATTATTTTTGTAGCTGTATGCTTTGTATTGTGGCATGGCATCATGCCTTTTTCTAGGCCGACTTGATGTATAGATACTATGGATAGTAAGGCCGGCGGGAGAGGCCGTAAATAAATTGCGTATAATTTTGAACTGTACCAAAATATCGGACTTCGTAAGTTGCTTAATCTGTTGTCCATCGGGAAATTTGGGAACAGGAAAAACATATCGTTACAAAAATATAATTAATCCTATTTATCAATTTTTGGAATATTATACCTAAGAGTCGGAGTTTATATGCTCTCAGGAATTAACCTGAACCATCCTGAACTTAATTTAGTACCTAAAGCTATGCTGTAATAGAAAATACAGCGCTATAGTGTTCCAAATGGAGTTCTCTACATAACATAATTTCCTTTCTACTTAGATTGTACAGTGACCAGCAATAAATAATATGTTATATGTTACACAACGAAGGTCGCAAAAATATATGACACGATCTTATTTGTAGAGCCATAAGAGCATTTCACATATTTTTGCGGCCTTCAAAGAGTAACGTATTATTTGCAGGTGACTGTACTACCTGATAGTGCCTACCTGTGTATCTGTAATCAACTTATTATATTAAATAATCTTAATTTATACAGTATTGCTCTAATAGAAGTTCATCTATGAGTTTTCCTAAGTTTTTCACTTTTTCAGCTTTCTAGTAGAGCCGCATTAGGCTAATGCTAATAGAAAGTTAATGCGGTAATGCGGCATTACGCACCATAGACGCTACGAGTGTGTAAATTATCGTACTCGTAAATGTTTTATCTAAAGCAGGTGTCACTTTCAGCACAAAAACTTCAATAGGTAACCACAATGCCGTAAAACGCTTAACCAAATAAACTGAGGCGTTAAACCCACAGTTGAAACATCTGTACACTCGAGTAGGGGATGACAACGCCTCATCCGAACTCGTCTTAACGTGCTTTCCCTAATCTTGAGAGATTAGTGTTAAAAAGCGTTACAACATTACTCTCTAATTATACTGTAAAGGTACAGTCAGCGACAAAAGTAACGGATCAGACTACGCGTCAAAAGTACCTATCTACCATTCTCTACAGACACTTAGTGAATAAATAGCTACCTAGTACCTAGCCTACGTAGTACTATTAGTTATTCTACTCTGTACCTACTTAGCAAATAGAGATAAAATATGTCCCTACATGTAGAACAATTTGCTATGCTCCTAATTACCACGGTCCATGATATACTCTTTACAATCCTGCACCAAACTAACTGTCTCTGTTTAGCCCAATGGTTGACTGGTAGAGAATGCCTCAAGGCGTTAAGTCCGCCATTTGTACTCTTTTTGTGTAAATTTGTGCAATAAATAAAATAAATAAATATAGTTCCTCTATTTTTAGGAACTGTATGAATACAAATGGTTGCAATAAATAATTAATACCTATTTATTAAATACAATAAGACTGGGACAGAAACTTTTGAAGCGAACTGTAGAGCTTTGTCTATATTTGGTCACGGCCATGTGGCCTATTCGGCCTCTTTGCCGAACATTCGGTATTCAGCCAAATATTGCGTACTATTCGGCCGAATACCGAATACCTATTACACCTACTCATTAAGAAAAAAAATATTAATTATAGGTTACCGCAAACATTTAAATATTTAAATTATTTAATATTTATTTATATTTAATATTTTATTTATATTTCTCGTGCATGAGAGGAGGCCTATGCATGCCCAGCAGTGTGACGTATATAGGCCGAAATATAATTGTTATTTAATATTTAAAATAAATTGGGAAGTTGTTATAAACCTATAAATTTCTATACGTATTTTTGTCTAGTTTGTCGGGATGAACCTCTGATCATAATTTCCTGTTTACCAAATGTGCCGGCAAGTCAGTGTAGACTGGTAGAGACAAAATGTGTGAGAACTAAAGACTTAAAAAGCGAGATAACGGTGAGTGGTTCGGTGTTTTAAAGCTGCCTCGTTAGTTTGCATCCTTTGGGGAATACAAGGACGACATCTGGCATATGACTCATTGAATACTCAAAAAGTTTCTATAGATTCATATAAAAGAAGCCTCCATAAAAATAAGTTGAAAACACACCCCTACATTCCCTATATGTAAAGCTATACCTACATATATACCTTATCGATTAATTAAAAAATCAGTCAGTCAGTCAGTCAGCAGCAGAATCCGACATTTACGAGAACGAAAATTATCGTAGTATTAGGTATACGAATATGTATAAAAACAAACGCAAACCAATTTAGTCCTAATACTGATATTAATAATCTGTAGGTACCTACGTCGCCCTAGCACGTGGGTACCTACTTACCTACTTCCACCTTATTTTAGTTCGTTAGGTCTTTAGCAATGTCCTCACGTACCTATACCTTGGTAAGTTAATTAACCGAATTACCGCAGCCGTTTTATTTTTTTTGCCCAATAGATCTTTGGTGGTTGAGACTGTTAGACTTGTAGAGAGCTTTTTAGCATTGTCTGCTTGTCTGTTTTTTTTGTGATTTAAATGAAAGAATAAAATATAATCTTGATTTGCATATGCGAAACCTATCGTCCGACAAGAAATTGTAGAAAATTATTGTGGGCGCCACTTCCTACGTAACTGTCACATTTTTGACATAAAATGCTTAAACATGGTATGAATTTAGTATGGAATTTTTTTAGTACCATTTTATTTATATTTTGTTAAAGAACTGTCTCATTTCAAACATAGACAGAGAGAATCATACTATCTTTGTCTTACATTAGTACTAGCACCCAAAAGAAAAGGATGAGTATAGTTTTTTTTTGTTCTTATTTACTGACAATTTGGTTTGACCAACTATAATTTTAACTAAGTATTTTATGTCGCACTATACCTAGTTATATCTCTTAAAATTCTTTACCATACTAGTACATTCTAGAATATAACACTAAACCACGGCCCTGTTTCCATTGCAATCCTACTTATTGCAGTTTAAATCAGCTATGGCGACTGTTTGCAGTCCCTCCTTTAAATCCCGTCAGCCTCATTGGACAAGAAGACACAATGGGCCTTCCGCGCGCCAATAAAACGCACCTGCATTATACTTCATAGGTAAGAATGTGCGTTGTGTCATCGTGACTCAAACAATGCAATATTTTTTTCAGCAACGTTACTTCTGAAAGGGTTGAAAATTATTGCGTTTATACGAAATTAAACTGTCTTCAAAACAAAACTCTGAAATGAGTTTATATAGCTCCAGTTTATAAAACAAACGAAATAGAGCAAAAACAAGTTTAATATGTAAAACTTAAATTAGCTGTATTTTTTTTACTATGGCATCTGAAGCTACATAAACTAATTACAGACCTAGATATACCTTATCTTATTGTTAGTACAAAATCTTAGAGCAATCTACGAGTCGTTTTTAAATCAGAGCGTAGATAACTACGTTTGTATGGAGATCCGAGCTTATTATAGTTCCTAAGTAGGTACAATGTAATACCTAGGGGTACCTACCTTGTTTATTTAGGGGTACTTTATACCAATCAATTTTATATATATCGTACGCATTTATTTAAATTACAACTGAATATTAATCGTAGATATGAATAAGCCACCCGCGTTATGGTGTGGTGAGAATCCCGAAATACTGTGAAACAGCTCCTATAATAATATGACGAGGGTTAACCTACTATGAGTTGACTTTTTAACTTCAGCCTAAATCCGTTGAATTGATTTACCTTGTGTTAAACCGACGTTCAAACTTATTTTCGTGCGGTTTTAATCTTTATTTATCTTCGTAACTGAATGCATAGATCATGAAACGCTCCAACGTTTTGGATGTTAAAACTATGCCTGATGAATTTTCGTTTCGAAATATTTATTTTGTTTACGTAGGTAGAATATAAAGGCAGGAGTGTTAGTTAAAGCAGCTTACCTAGGTAGCAAGCTAGGAGTCTAGTCAAGATGACATTAGTATTAGTACATCGACAGACGCCAAAAGAAAATAAATCATGTATCGGGATGACAGATGCTACGAAGTCACGTGACTATTTCCATACATTATTTTCGATTGGCATTTATTCTAGAGTTAGACCAAAATAACTCTGCAACGATTTTGACAGCACATACTGTGCAAGTGTTATTTATAAGTACCTACCTACGTCACAATTTCATAGAAGCTTGACGTTTAAAATAACACTTGCACAGTCTGGGCTATCAAAATCGCTGCAGACTTATTTTGGTCCAACTCTATCAACGATTGTCATCTTAGGCCGCCCTAGTAGGTAGCTAGTAGCTACCGATTAAAAATAGTTATTTGTTATACAAGAGTGCAAAGTTGTATTTTACCCGCGAGTGTGGAATTGAAACACGAGCAAGCGAAAGGATTCTATAGTTGAACCACGAGAGGTAAAATACATTTGCACTCGTGAGTAACACAAAACTTTTCCCCTCACTATAGCGAGGAAAGTGCAACATCCACAGGCGTTAGATCATCTCCATCACTGGAATCACTAATTTTTTTTACGACAATACGATATTATAACAGAAAACTCTGGAAGTTGTGTATTTTTACGTATCGGAGTCGGCAAGAAAAATTTTGTTGACAATGTTGACATTTCTGACTATGCGTTTTGAAATTGCATCGACTCAACTTGTGCGTTCAGAATTACATTCAACATCATTTAAAAAAACTAATGTTTCTTATGGAATTTAAGGTTTATGACTTAAAATAATTAAATAAAGCTAAATTTGGTATTTTTTATTAAATTCTCAAACCATTTATTTAATGATAATTAATATCGAACGAACCATTATTATGAGCGTTTTACGTTTTGTTATCTGTCAAAAGCTACTTAAACACGCTCTATCCAAGGTCAGATTACTTTCCCCACTAGTGGATAAAATGCGTTTTTCCCCGCTTGTTTTAAAGGATAAAAGACGGCTTTCCGAGCTAGTGAGGGGAAAAACAATATGCTTGGCCGTTGGCTATGGTGACCGCGTATCAGCTGTGTGTAGTGAACTGAACAATTGTCGTTTTTGATGGTATCTAGACTATCTAGGTATAATAATCTATCTATAAAAAGTTACTTAAATCAAGTATCTAGGCTAGCATAATATACTTGTCACAACCAATAATTAACTACATTTAAACAAAGTAGGTGATAAGTAAATGTACGGTAGGGATAACTAATTGGCTATGACCAACATTACCAACAGTCTTCCATCGGATAGGTATTACGATGGGTACCCTACCCTACCTAATGCATCCGTTTCCGTTGCGCATCTTGGACTTGGACAAATCTCCACTTAAACTTATGTTTATTAAAATTATTAATTATCTAAAATTTACATGGTAGGGTACTTTAAATTTTAACGTTACCCAGATGCCATCGGTGTTATAGAGCGTGAGATAAATAAATTAAATATTTATAACGAGTTGTAACAAAGAGCAGGCTGCGGCGTGGGATCACCGCCGTGGTCCGATTACGTCACGGGTATTTTTAGTTCAGGAGCTGCGGTGCGAGGCAGGACGAGACAAACAAAAAACTCGCACTGTTTCGTAAAGTTTACCGATATATCGACTTCCTAAGCCGACAAGTGTAAGCCTGATATCTGATTGCGTGTAGTAGTTACGAATGTGGAGCTCTAAATATGCTAGTGGCGAGATTAAAGTCGAGTAAAATGATTTGAGATTAGAAGGAGCTTGGGTGGCGCCGAAGGCAGACTCGCTCGGATGACGGCGGTTGGAGGACTTGGAGGGTGGTGGTCGTTATTTTGCGCTTTTGAGCGGTAAAGGAACATGACGCTTTATTTTGTAAATCATGCAAGCTGAAGGAACAAAACAAGGCTACCTATTATATCCGAAAGCTTAAGTATTTTATTGCGTAATGGTTACTTCGAATTTCTGTACTGTGTCCATCCAACCCTAAATGATCAGCAGTTTTAAAAACTGATCTGCAAAAAAAATAGCCATAAAATCATTTGGACAGACATAATACAAAGATTTTGCTGGCAATAAATAAAAATCGAGCTACACTCACTATACCTACTCTTGTTCAGCAAATAATTGACAAACGGTCAACATTATAACAAATATCGATCTGATTTTATTATAATTTATCTGCTTAATAAACAGTTGAGCTGCAAGATTATTATTTGGTCAGCAAGATTAAAAAATTGGTTGGTAGAAAAAACGTCTCTAAGTTTACAGTTTAATTGAGACGTACTTAAGCATATTAAAGGAATGGTAATCTGATATAATAATATATGGTGGCTAACTTTGATTTGAAAAATCGGCAGAGTTGCAGGCAGAGCGAAATCAGCCCATATGACACGATACCACACCACCATCCTCAGGGTCACCAAAATCTCAAGGTCATCTAAAACCGAATCCGGGCACCCCACTATCCACGTGGTCTTGTCTGTCCTACCCCTAGAGAGCAATTGCGAAAACGGAGGCGCTGCTTCACCCCGGCCCCTCTCCAACAAAGACTTAGTTGCGCCCATTTTGTGAATGGGCAGTAAGTTTTTTGAAATACAAAATGAAAGGGAAGTAAGCTAATGGTGGCCAATATTCTTTTTTTATAAAATCAGCAAAGGGGGTACCTAGGTTAGGTTGGTTAGATATTTACTGATTTCTCAGCTAACCAAATTCTGCGTAGATATCAGGTAAATTCCAATCCAAAATGAAATAATCCGCTTACCCACTGATTGTTTAATAAAATTTGATTAATGGTGGATCGCTTACTGCCGATCAAATAATTAATTTGCCAACCAAATCAATTTAGAGCAGCTCAGTATGACATTAGTTGCGAAAAGTGACCTAATTATCATTATACATACCTATTTAAGAAGCAAGTTGGAATTAAGTGGAATTGAATGTTATTACAATCTTTTGTAGGTGGGTATGTAAATAGTAATCTGAAAAGGAAGGCAGGTAGGAAGGTAAGTTACATACGTCGCAATACCTAGGACCTAAGTAATGAACAAGTTAAGACGAAAGGGGACGACCGCCTCGAAACCGGTTTTCCATACAAACGCATTTCCCACTTTCCTCTGGATCTTTATTAACATAGGTAATTGAAAATATTTTTACACAATTTGATGTAATTTTAATCATAGCTATGGCCGACCGCGCGTTGACGGACAGATAGACAGACAGACGTGCGAGTGATCCTACAAGGGTTCCGTTTTATTATTTTGAGGTTAATACATTGTTAAAAATTGTGTAATGTATACGGAACCCTTGGAACGCGAGCCCCACTTAGGAGCGAAAAACAGGTTTCATACAAAATTTTAGAAACTAACTCTTATAATAAAGTAAAAATCGAAAAAAATATCAAACGGCGGGGCATATAGCTATGATTAAAATACATCAAATTGTGTAAAAATATTTTCCATAATGTCAATATCCAGGGAGGAAAATGAGGACTACGTTTTTATGGAGAATCGATTGTCCCCTATCCTCTTAAACTGCGTCCAAAAACATAATAATTTAGCCATTTTAAAAGAAAAAATAAAATTCCAATCTTCACAACACCCTACCCTATACAGGATGCGCCATCACCGATGCGATCAGAATGGCGACCGTATACATACCTCTATATACGCGGTAAATACGCTCCGAAGATGATGGACAAGATAAACAAACGACGAATACGACGATCGTCTATCCCCGTCTCGCTCTCGCCGACCGGGAGGCGGAGCGAGTGGAGGGAGGCGCGATGGAAACGGTTAAATGGTTATTTTTTGTGTCTTGTCAATGAAGGGACGCCCGGCCCCAGGAGTCAGTCAGTTGCACCCGCTTGCACCGCGCACCCATGTTGCACGATTACACCGATCCGCGAAATATGCATTACGAACACTGTGACTACAGAACAGTGCCTATAAAGCGAGAGAAGGACTCCGAGTACCCCGACGACGAAAACTTCTATAGCTACCCTCCTATGGAAATCAAAAGGCAATCCGCGGAGCAGGGCTTTACTCCCTCCTCCCCTACACACCTCATGGACCTCAGCAATGGTACCGAAAGACCGACGCAACAACAGTGGCCGTCCAACGTTATATTTGGCAGCGACGAGCGAGAATACCAGCCTCAATACCACCCGTATGAACCAGAGTACGGCCAGGAGCGGCAGAGGCAAAAAACATTCTACTTCGACGATTCCAACTCGCAAGACACCGTACGGACGTTCTACGAACCGAATGAAAACGGGGAATACAGAGCTTCCACTGAAGAACGCAGCGACGGAAGTGACGAGCAACGGAGATCGAAGAGGCGTTCCTCGAAATCGTCAAGAAAAAAAGCACAATCGTTCCAAGAAATGCAGATACAACGCATGATGGCTAACGTGAGAGAACGCCAGCGGACGCAGAGTCTTAACGAAGCCTTCGCGAGCTTACGGCAGATCATACCTTCGCTGCCAAGCGACAAGTTGTCTAAGATACAGACTCTTCAATTAGCGACTCAGTATATCGAGTTTCTGTACCAGATTTTGTCGAATAACGAGTGCGCGCCGAGCGAATCAACGGACTCCGGCGGTGAACACGGCAAGTACTTAGCACAGGACAAGCTTAGCTATGCCTTCTCTGTGTGGAGAATGGAAGGAGAGTGGAATGGACAGACGTGATTCTTATCTAGTGTTTGACCAAAGAAAAAAGACGCTTGACTTATTCCATAGTATTAAGGATTGTTGATTATTTTTAAAGTGATTATTTTAAAATGATAGAAATCTTTCACAATGTTGCATCTGGCATAAAGGATATTCGTCCAAGACCAAGTGATTTTGTACATAATGCATTGTTACACAAAATGTGATAGTTAAGTATTTTTGGGTATTTTTTAAAATACCGAAGACGTGTATACGAAAATTACACGCTGTAAATAAAGTTATTAGAACCTCCAAAGAGTCGCGAAAGCATGTTAAACACAAATAAAATAAGATTAATCTCGTAGGATTATGCACAGACCGATTGCACAGTTTCCATACAAATTGCAGTCCGTCTGTATCGGCCCTAAGTGTTTATAATTTAAGAAGCTGATTACCAAAAATAAAAACACAATGTTAGTAAGAGTCATTAGAACCTAGGAACCTACATGTATTGTGTTTTTAATTCCAATAAATTTTAATTATCAAAACATTTCATTTATTTTTTAGATCCTACCCCAATCGATTTTATGGGTTTCAAATATAAAACAACAAATCATTTTTAAACAATTTATTGATTACCTTTACACTACTTTATTTTGGTACATTTTTTTCGTAAATTACATAGTAACTATATAATGTATATTAATAGTAAGATTCCCTAGTCCCTAGTTACATGGTAGAGTTCAACCGGCCCCTAATATTTAAGTATTTGCTTCCATTTAAGAAAAAAGTTTGTTCTTGAAAATTGACACTGTTGACACAAAGAACTAGGGAATGCAAACTCGCACCAAGATTGGCGATTCGAGATTTCGCACAAAAAATCTGAATCGAGATTGGGTGTTTCGAAATCTCGACCGTCAGACTTTCGAGATCGAGATTTGACAATAATTAAAGATGTTATTTTGATTTAATTTTTTTAAGATTTGCTTATATAAGTACTACTTACTAAGGGTACGCCATGTTATATTTTAAAAATATAAGCAACAAGTTAAATGAACATATAATAAAAAAAACAACTATTATTTAAAAAAAACAAAATACATATAAAACTCTAATTTGCATGTAAGTAAGAAAAGTGGTAATAATTATTTTTAGTTATAATTGTAAGCACAGGCTTTAGGCACTAACATGTTCATTGTTGTACCAAAAAAAATCATTGCTAATCAGAATCGTGCTATATTGCTGTTTGATTTTTTTTCGAATCTTTAAATTTTATAAGAGTTAGGAGCATTTAAAAATTTGTATGGAATCTGTTTATCGCTCCTAATTTTTTCACCAATAAAAAAAATCGAAAACAGTCAAATATAGGGGCACAGCTATATGGTTAATATACATCAAAATATGTTAAAACATTTTCAATAATGTCAATATCCAGAGAGGAAACTGAAACGTTTGTATGGAGAAGCGGCCGCAGTGTATACTCTAATCGAGATCTTGACCGAAATTTCCTGTCAACGAGAACGAAATTGAATCTCGAAAATTCGTGCGAAGTCGCGCGACATCTCGAAATTGCGAGATCAAGATTGCATTCCCCAATAAGGACCTATAGGGGTCATCTACTAATGTCACACGTTTAGGGAGAGTGAGAGGTCAATAAATTGTGACAAGGGGCTTTCCCCTTATCAGTTACAAACTTTTTAAAATTCATCAATTTCGTGTGAAGTCATTTATGGATGAGCCCTTACTAGTCGTAATTTGTATGCCGGTAGCGCCTTATTGATAACCAACAAAGTAGCGAATTCGAGACATTTATTATCCATCTCTCTCAATAAACAAGTGTTTATGGTATAAATAAAGAAGAAGCTTGAATATGACTTGTATGAAGTAAATTTATAAAAATCAAATTGTGCTAACAAACATACCATTTTATATTCATCTCTAGAAATCGCAAGTAGCACCAGTAATAAAATAAAACCACGCCACGCCACAACGACACGCAAATCAGTAAGCAAAAGAGATTATAAAATTATAAACTGTAGGAGGTCTAGTAAAAGCCCACGCGGTTGCCGCAGCTGGCGGCCACTGAAATTACCAGGACAATACCACTGATAATAATCCTTTGTTCTTAATTAGCTCATTAGATACAATAATCCCTTTAACAAATGTGATACTTTCCTAAACAAAATCACTGTACAAAAATATGCGTAAAAATGGTGTTTACAATTTGATTTATTTTATACAGTTGATCAAAATTTTATATAAAAATAATTGGTGATTATGATTATTGCCTTAGGTAACGCGTATGTACCTAATGTACCTATACAAAAAATATAAAACATCAAAACGAGGTCACTTCGACCATTTTAAAAGAATGTTTTATAAGTTTTAATTATCTTATAGTACTTATTTCACTTATGGCTTCCATAAATCATCACAGACTCTGCTTCTACCAGTTGATTTATCTGAAAATCACAAAATTACATTTATGAATCGTATACTTATACCTATAACAGTAAAGAATGCGACAGTTATGTATTTTCTAGTCTTCACTAACACTAACGCGTTAAACCCTGGGGGGTCGACTATGCTATTATAATAGAACAAGACTCCGCGACTAAAAATGTTATACATATTACAAATAGTAAAACCCACAAAAATAGTCTGAAACTTACATCTTTGACTGTGACTTAAATAATTAAAATACAATAAAAAAAACTATACAAACCCGTAAACGGATCAGAATTGGGATTCAATTCAATCCCAGAATCTTGAATAACTCGGTAAGTAAGTACGTCCACTTTACCTAAGCCTTAGAAATGTTATCGAAAAATACGTAATTTGTATAAATGCCGAACACGTTGAGTTGTAAACCATATTTAAATTATAAAAAAAATGGATGGAATGTCAAGTAGCTAACTAACTTTTAGATAAGCTGACTAAAACGCCTTTTGAGAAAGAAATTCATGTATTTGACTAATATAAAATTATATCTGTGGCAACGTGGCGTTACAACATCCAAGTAGATCAATCTGATTTTACAGAATTATCTGTTTTAACGATTTTTTACAACACAAAAACCATATTTTCGTAGATCTCCTGCCTCCCCCGCACCCTATACATTAGACAAAACGACATAGATTCTTAAATCACGCGGGCGAAGCCGCGGGCAAAAGCTAGTAACTCATACAAAACTTGCTAATGAAGCAAGCTTCATTATTAATGAAGTTTAGTCTGTAGTCTCGAAATACATACTTATTTCTATTAGAAATGCTTACCTCATTTGGCACAGTTTTGTCGAGAGACACCTGCACAGTGTCGGCGTCGCCCTCCGACAATATCCATCCCTCCTCTTTGAGATCCACCGTCTTTAACAAATGACACAAGATGTTGACTATACTATCTCGATAAAAAGCTTTAGCATTTAGATAAAAAAGAAGGTTATGGTTTTAAATATCTCAACAGTTTAAGAGAGATTTCTAGCTTATTAATATGCTACATTGATATGATATGTAGGTTTTTCAACGGTAGGTTGACTTTATTATAATTTATTTTTTATATGGAAGGAAGCCTCAAGAATACTAATACAAGTTAAAGTTAATAAAACATTTACTCGTGGTGACCTCATATACTGACATGAAAATACACAGCAGCATTTACAAATAAAATAACCAATATTTGGGTCCATTTTACATTAAAATAATCTTAAAACTACTGGCTTGTTCTCGGGAGTTCGTTCGCACATAATTCGCTTATCAAGTTATCATACACCATAAAATTAATCCGAAATATAGTGTCCCACATTTTAATACAGGTAAAGAGAATTAAGTAGACAATAGATGTCGCGACGAACGGAAAGTTCAACGATTTTCAGCTAATATTATAAACGGATTAACCGGAACTCTATTTTCAAGTCCTTCTGCTTATAATATTAGTTGTCGTTGACGTCACTAAGTCACACTTAAAGAAATGTCTCATATCACGAAGGCGGGGTAAGTACATGCGGAATCTAGACTAACACCCTATAATAACAAACATGATTGCCGACTTCGTGAAATGAAATACATACTCCATAGCTTGAAAAATTATATATAAGAAGATAATATTAAGGGCCTGTTTCACAATGTCCAAGTAAAGTATTGGATAGCTAATTAAAAAATAAATTAACTGCCAGATAAAATTTCCTACAAAAATAGCACTTTATCCAGCAGATAAAGCTTATTTGGAGATTGTGAAACGCCAACGATGACTTTATCCGTCAGATAAGTGGCAAGTAGCTTATTCAGGACTTTACTTGGACATTGTGAAACAGGCCCTAAGAGTAAATAAGAGCGATTATAGCGGCAGTTAAGTCTTAGGGGGCTTTGTTCGCTGTCATAATTATTAGAATGTATATGCTTCGTGTTAATAAATAAATGAAAATATATATATGTTGAGCAATACACTTTTCGTAAGGCGGCGACACACGGGAAATCTAGTGTCGAGTAGCAGTATCAGTACTGATAATTTCGCTACTTGACGCTAGATGTCAACTACGAAAATAATAGTCGTTTTGGTAACAAAACTGATGTATGGAGTGAGCACTCTATGTCTACTTAATTCTCTTTAATACAGGTTATAAACTATGTGTGTGACAATTCAACGCACGCGAATAATATAAAAAACATTGTATTTTCATGTTCTATGACGCATGCCAAAAACATTTCAGTGCAAACATCTCAACTCAAGACTATTGGATAAGAAGATTTAGTGAGTTACTAAGATTTGGTTAAATAAATAAATAAAAATCGTTTATTTCAGATCTGCATTGATCCATAACCGTGGGTGTTAGTATAAACTTGTATAAGTTTAAAGTGTGAAATACTTTTTTGAAAAAAAAAAAAAAACTTAAAAAACGTAAAACACGTTACGTTATGTAAACGTTAAAGTTTTAGCTGTGTGTTAGACTGTATCTGTAGCAATCTAAAATAAAATACAATAGGCTTCGTCACACCATAGCTGGGCGAGCGCCGCACAAGCGCGAGATGCGCGCACTACGCACCGCGCTCCGCTGCAGTGTTACATGGATACATGGAATACATAGCATTTTGCACTAGTTTAAGCCCCAAAATGAGCTACATTCTACAAGACCCCCGTCCCCGGCAAGCTCGGCAGAATTTCACCTTCCCATACAAACGGAGTTTCGTTCTCATTTTAAAACTACCTGTTGGATTGAAATGAAACTTTGCACATACAATGACAAGAGGTATATCTAGGTCTGTAATTAGTTTATATAGCACCAGTTTATAAAACAAACGAAATAGAGCAAAAACAAGTTTTGTATGAAAAACTTAAATTCGCTGTATTTTTTTATTACTATTGTATTTGAAGCTACATAAACTAATTACAGACCTAGATATACCTTATCTTACTGTAAGTACAAAGTTTCAGAGCAATCTAGCGAGTCGTTTTAAAAAGAGAGCGTAACTACGTTTGTGTGGAGAACGGAGCTTGCCGGGGACTCTTAAGCAACACAGCCCTGTCTGTAAATCCGTTTACAAAAGCAAACACACAGTTTTAATGATCTTATTTGATGTGGTCCTTGGGCGCGAATGTTCGCGCGTAGCTCGCCCCACACAACGTGCACGCGAACTTGAGGTTGTTCTGCCGCGCACGTTTTTACTAGTAAACTCACCGTTTTATTGACAGCGTCCAACTCCTTGTTGTGGACTTGTTTGATGTGGTCCTTGAGCGCGAATGTTCGCGCGTAGCTCGCCCCACACAACGTGCACGCGAACTTGAGGTTGTTCTGCCGCGCATGCGTTTCTGTGTGAGCTCGTACCGCGTATAATGATGCGAAAGGCCTGTAAGACAAATTAATGTTGACTCTTTTTGACACAAGGCGGATGCTTACCCGGACAATAATTAACTTTACATGTATCGCCTGTATCGTCGTAAATTTTTAATCGTTGGGATAATATCTTTCAGAGAGCCTTGGACCCCGTTTTATACAGGTGTAATAACGGCGTTTGACACGGGTTTGACGACTTTGGCAAGGGGCGTTTTGATTGTTTTTACCGTAAAATTGTACCTTTTAGCTTTATAAAATGCGGTCCCTGTTCCCATTTTTAGCCACGTATGACGAGACGCTGCCTCGGAGCGAGGTAGCCCGCTTGATCCGAGGCTGCCTCTAGTGGATAAGCGGCTTTTAAACAAATCAGTAAGTCAAGAAAGTTGAAATTGTATTACCTGTTACAGTGTGTGCAGGAGAAGGGCTTGGTGTGCGAGTTCTTGTGCCCTGCGAGTTGCACGCTGGTCTTGAACGCCTTCGGACAGTACGGGCATTTGTACGCGCGCACTTCCGAATGTGTTAGTAGGTGGTGGTTGTATACACTGTGCGCTTTAAACCTGGGTACGACAATTAATAGAGCATTAAATACCTAAACCAGCGACGAAAGTCGCAACGTAACCAAAGCTCATAATTAGTCATGCGCAAAATGTGTCACTGAAAAGAAAATATTGATATGCATCTTTCGTTTTGTACGCTGTGAAGTACTTCACTCTTTCAGACTTTCAGTTTAGTTCAGTAGCTCAACAGTATTGTTTTCATTTCTCTCATTCGCGGATATATTGAGTTGAATGAAGAATTTGATGGAAAATTTCATTCAATGCGAATCACTCAAATATATTAATTTATGAATCGAGGGTTTAACATGGCGTACTTGTCACTCTCTAAGCGAATGAGCACGTAAATAAAAAGGTTTTTGAACTGGAGTGCTGAAGTAAAGAACTAAATGAGTCCGAACTGAACTAGTGAATGAACGAGTGACATCAAGTGAAGTACTTCATTTGAATCTTTCATTCGCGAACTACTTTATGTCTACTTAAAATGGTAAATATGTTCTTATTACAACAACAACTTGTACATAAGTGAAGCACGCAAAAAAAGATGGCGTTAGGATTTTTCGCGCGAATCGTTGTAAACGATATAATTGCTGGTCAATGGTAAGAAAGGTGTGTTACGATACTTACGATATATCGTATTTGGCCCGTATCGTATTAGCACTTAACCTTGACGATACACAATTATTAAAACGGAAAAACACCACAAGATATCATTCTGAAGTACTACATATTATGAAGATGCGATGAGACCTTGTTTTTTTTTGCAAAAGTCGTCTTAGGATTCATTTTCTAGGTTTTTGGGAGATAAGTTATTGAGAAGATAACAGACACTTTTGAATTACAAAACCGGCAGCGTTGATAATTACTTGCGAAATAAATAATTTCTTTTCGCAAATACTCGTCCAAGATTGATATTCCATCCGTCCAATATCTTGGTCCAATGTGTATTTGCGTCTCACATTTTTCTTAATGAGAAAGTTAGACGCAATGCACATTGGACAAAGAAATTAGACTATAATACCACCCTAAGACATTTTTCTGAATTACATAGGTGCTTAAAGTCCAAAATTACGTTTATTTCAAATAGGAAGATGTATATATAAACTCTACTAACCTCTTGTTGCAATGTGGACAGGCGTAGGGCCGCGCGCCGGTGTGTGTACGCATGTGTAGTGTTAGACAATATGACACCCGGAACGATTTGCCGCAGATTTCACACGAGTGTGGTTTCTCGCCTTACAATACAAAAAACATACGTTAGATAGAATTTCCTTTTAAGGGTTTCGTACCCAAAGGGTATAAACGGGACCCTATTACTAAGACTCCACTGTCCGTCTATCTGTCATCACTCATCAGGCTGCATCTCATGAACCGTGATGCTAGACAGTTGAAATTTCCACAGATGATGTATTTGTGTTGCCGCTATAGCAACAAATACTAAAAAGTACGGAAAACTCGGTGGGCGAGTCCGACTCGCACTTGTCCGGTTTTTTTTACAAGATTTTATTTAACTTGCCCTGTTAGTACGTTGGTTTCTTTAGTTAGTGTGGGTCAGATCTTGGAAGCTTAATTTGAACCACTTCTCGATTTCCGTTTGAGCTGAAAATTTGCATACATACATATGTAAGTCGGGTGACAATGCAATATTATGGTACCATCGAGCTAATCAGATGATGGAGACAGGAGGTGGCCACAAACCTAATTGTGTTTGGGGTTTTTAGCATTGTCTCGATGAGTATTAGTTGCCTGTGGTAAAAAAGTATAGTCAGCGATAAAAGCTTGTACCAAAAATTATATTTTTGGCAAAAACTTATTAAGACTAGCTTTTATTTCTGGCTCATTATAAATTCGTACTAAAACACGATCACTAGACGATGTGGCAAAGAGATCACGCAACACTTTTAAATTTGTGTTTTTTTTAAAAAAGTACACATTATTTCTGTGATAATATTTTTCTTTCCGGTGTTACACTATGGACGCCTACATTTACTTATCACAGATTATTGACAGATTATAGCGATGATCGCAGTCCACTTAGAAAACTTATACCTTTCGATGGACTATTAGATTTTCATATCACTTGATGTCAACTCTCAAATAGTATGAAACTAGGTGTGAACGTCGCCAGAGCGGCGTCACTGTCATAAACGGTTAAACGCAACCAATAACGAAATCAATGAAAACGGGTAATTTTTTACGGGAATTTCCATATAGTCGAACCACGCAGTTTTCATGCCAAGTGCTACGTCAAGTACTTATGGAACTTATAGGGTTACTAGCTTTTGCCCGCGACTTCGTCTGCGTGGAATCAGTAACAGTAGCTAGAGTAAGATTAGCGCCAAGCAATTCATGAAATCTCTCAATTTCACCCCCCTTTTTACTCTCTTTAGGGGTGATTTCCGACATGAAAACTATCCTATGTCCTTCGCCGGGACTCAAACTATCTCTATGCCAAATTTCAACTAAATCGGTTCAACGGTTTAAGCGTGAAGAAGTAATACACAAACAGACAGGCAGACAGACTTTCGCATTTATAATATTAGTATGGATGTATGCATCCTTACTGCCAAGTTTGTGCAAAGTTAGCGTGGTCAGAGTCCACAAACTGACTCATTGCTTTGATTGTATAACTCAATACATACCTGTATGTATCCTCTCATGCTTGACCTTTTCGTGCGGCCGCGCGAACTGCCTAGTGCAATACATGCAGTTGTACGGAAGGGATTTATCTTGCTTGTTCACTGGGACCTAAAACAGATGCGATTTTAATTCCTGTTGCTTGGAAATAAGGATTCATTCTTTTATGAATGAGAAGAGAGCGTTAATCAATTACAATTTTGTCGGAGGGGTGCTGACCTGCAGTGAATGCCGCCGTACATTTGCTGCTAAAATCGGTTATGTCATCCACCTGAGAGCTCACGAGCGTCGCTCTCAATAATCAGTACTAAACAGTCGGCGTGGTCGAAACCGGCCAGGACAGTATGATATGAATGAGATGATGATTTCACGGATTATAATGTTGATTATTAATGAGTCGTTCACAGATCATTTTACAGTTTAGATAAGCAAACAGTTTTAATAGGTTCCGAGTTTTTGAATAAGACTTCTATCACTCTCCTTAACAGACAAATCGTAGTAAAACGGTCTATTCAGTTTATCTACGTTAGCATCTTGCTATTTATGTGATTTATTTTATACGAAATTAAAAGTCAATCAGCATATACAGGACGGCCAAATAACAGGCCCCAATTTCACCACGGTGACAGGTGCGACAATTGTAAAACATCAATGTTGCTGACGTCACAGGCATCCATGGGCTACGGTTACCGCTTACCATCGGGCGGGCTGTATTCCTGTTTGCCACCATCATTGTAATACTTAAAAAAACTTTATTATATCGGCATAAAACAGGTACGTTTATGCCGATGATTATGACAATTGTCACAAGATTTATAAGAATTTTCGGTAATTCTTGACAGGAAATAAGTTCTGTGTCGGAATTTTGCGACAATTGTCGTAATTCTTGTGACAATTGTCATTAGCATCGCAAAATAAGTACTAATTTATTGGCGATATAATGGAGTTTTTTATTTATTAAAATGTTGGTGGCAAACAAGCACACAGCCCGTTCGATGGTAAGCGGTTACCGTAGCCTATGGAGGCATGTGACGTCAGTAATAGTGATTTCGACAATTGTCGCACCTGTCACCGTGGTGAAATTGGGGCCAGGTGTACACCTCAGTTTTGTAATTTTATTCTATGAAATATAAAAAATATTAAGTATTCCTTGTTAAATATAGTATTTAGGGCCGGCAGTTAAACATGGAAAATAATGTCAGACAAATGCCCACCTCTAGCAGCATGGCAGATGTGAACCCTTTTCATCGCGTTATTCATCAGATTTTCACACATTTCGTGAGTTATCACAGTGACTGTGTCTCAAATATTTTGTTTTAATTGCTGAAGGTTCATTATCCCGTTAGCATAGACACGTCCCGTTAGAAAAAAGTCAAAAGCTGTTAAATCAGGTGAACTTGGGTGTCCAATCAATGTCACCGTTTCTCGAAATTGGCCGCAATTTTCTTAGAGTTTCCGCAATACATTGGGTTTAGTAAAACGTTTTATTTAATTAAAACACGTTGTTTCGTCGTAAAACCCTCCATAACAAATTTGCCGTATCTACACAAAGTAATTTTCATGCAACAACTGTCATATTTACCGCCAAAACAAAATGGCGGCAAAAAAAAGTTGTATACATCCAAGTTGGTCACCCTGTACTGTATATAAAGCCCGTTACAGCCTACGTGGCCCTAAGCTGCGAGTCGTTTTCGCTGATTATAGTTTGTCAAAGGACTGTCTCATTTTAAACATAGAGATAATCATACTATCTTCGTTTTACACTAGTACTAGCACCCAAAAACAAGGATGAGTATAGTTTTTTTGGTTCTTATTTACTGCCAATTTGGTTTGACCAACAATAGCGAACTAGACTCCACACTCGCGTTCGCGGCTTCGCGCCGCGATTCGCGCACGAGTGTGAAGGGACCTTTACACGCACCTTATCTAAGTTGTGCACGCTCATGTGCATTTCGAGGTACTCGCTGGAGTGGAACTTGCGGTTGCATATATCGCAGTTGTACTTGTTATCGGTGCTGTGCGAGTTGTGGTGTACGGCGCGGTAGTCGGTGGGGATTAATTTGTCGCATATCGAGCAGATGTATTTGTCGTTGCTGGTTTCTGTGCCTTCGGATTCTACTGGTAGCTCTATTGGCCGTGCTCTGTGGATAAAAATAGAATATTATATTTGTGTTTTGTTGAATTTGGACAGGGGCCGGAAAAACGTTGCAACCGCAAACAGCTCTTTGGCAAGTAATGCAATTATTATACTTAGATCAATCAAATAATTATTACAAGCAATTAAATTACACTTAGTGTTAGACCACTAGTTATTGCCATTTGCGACTAGACTAGAGACTCCTAAAACTGGTGATTTCTACTCCGACTGGCTCTTCGTCTCAAAAGTTTGGGATTGAGGATCCCTATGGGAAGTGAGGATTAAGGTTATAAAATTCTTTATTGGAATACGTACTTGACTGGATCATGCATACGTTTGTGCAACTTTAATGATTTGTTACTGGGAAACACGGTTGAACAAATATCACATTTGAACGGCCCTGTTGAGTCCGCGTCTTCTGAAAGCAAACAAAATCATCCTATAGGTACTGTCAACTAAAAACCGTCTTAATTTTAGTAATTGAATATTTGTTTGTAACAAAATTAGTGAACAGATTGACCTGCCCTGCGGTGGATACTTTCTATCGGGAATCATGGCCTAAAATGGCATGGCATGAAATAAAGGGGGAAAAGTTAGTATGGGACTATAAATTTTATAGGAAGGTGGAAGTGGATGGATTAAGAAAAGTAAATCTAGTATTTTTAAATTAAAGGGAAAATGGAAAAATTTACGCTCGGCACTCGAACCTGCGACCCCGTGCACCTGACCAGACCGTGGACCTGAGGCCTCCATGGCTCAGTTGGCATAAGTGATTGGACCGGTGTTCCAATGGCCGCAGGTTCGAGTCCGGCCGGAGGTGTAAATTTTTCCATTTTTCCTTTAATTAAAAATTTTGAAGTAACGCTCGCAGACGTTTCTGTTTCATAAAAAATAGGATCCAGTATACCAACTTCACGTAGAAGTCGCGTACAAAGGTTAGGATTAGGACATAAAAAACTAAAATATCTGTACAAATAGGAGGATGTGTGTAAGCATGAATGTAAATAATAAAATTGGAATAAATCATACCAGCATGAGCTTTGTGGATTTTCATATGAGCACTTAATGACTTAGAATTTTCATATGCAACAGAGCAGTGTGGACATTGGAATTTTTCTGAAATATAAACAAGATTAATCATCCTTAAGCAACCAAGACGCATGATAATTATCGCTAAGCACTTGTAGTAAATTGATAATATGTATCTAAATTTATCTTGTCAGAGCAGAGTAAACTTTTGGCTATTTCCTATCGCAGTGAATTGACTGGTTGGTTGATTTTATCAACGCATGAAACCTGTGGGCTCTGTTTGCCGTTCTTACAACATTCGTTAGTGACATATAATAATTACAGTTTACAAGCCTTTTATTAAACGGAACCCTGACCGCACATCGGCAACAGAATAGAAATGAAAGTCACGTAACAGAACCACCAGATGTTTTACGGATACGTTTATTGAACATGACATGACATTGATATAGCATTCGTCTGTTCCTTGCGCGCGTTGTCGCAAGTGACATTTGCTACTGTTTAATAAGATTAATAAATTCAATGGGGTTGGCCAGTCGAAGTATTTTACAGATGGCGCTAACATTCAGGTTTTCCTGTCATTCCCTAGAAAGAAATGTGTACCAAATTCTTGTTTTATTTTTATTTTATGGCCTGGGTCTTATGGCAAATCTCATAGAACAAAACTAGCGAGACATGGAAAACCTAGGCTGGCGCCATCTATACAAGGGGCATTCCATGAAAACTGCATGAAAACGTTAAGTTCTTCATCTAGTTTTTTTTAACAAAATTCTTTATTTATGCAATGTCTACTCGTATTTTGCATGCGAATCGCTTACGAAATATTTGCTTTAATTCCAAATTACTTTGTCGACTTGAGTATTATAGTAAAAGTAAATTAAATAGTTTATTAAGAAAACAAGCGGCTTTGAGAGGATACCAATATTACACTATAAAAAGGCAAGCCAAAAAACAACCAGGCCAACTCGGATAGTCGAAAAAATGGGTCCGAATATCCCTTACGTAACGATGGAATGCTCCACAAACCTTTGGCAGTTGCCAACCCCACTCACCCAGCCACTTGGTTCTCTTCTCTCTTTGTACTTGAAGTCAGCCTTTCTAGTATTTTTGCATTACAATGGGTTATCTTCAGCGCTATATTGACTTTGTCTTCCCTAGTAGTCACATAAAGTTGTATATCTGTGACTATTACTTACTATTTGAACCTGGCTCTTTAATTCATGCGTTTACTTACGAGGTTTACAGGGTTGTAACTTAAACTCGTCCAACGTGGTGACATAGATATTACAAGTCATACAGTTGTACACTTTAACTTTGTTGCCGCCCTCAAGCATTTGCATCTCTTTCACTACCACCTTGTGGTATGGACCTTTTTTAACATCTGAAATTGAAATAGCATCAATATAATTTTCATTTTCGGAATGATCGTTTTCTTGTTATCTATAGCCAGGTTTTGCCGCCGTAGTGATAACATATACCCTTTTTTTAATGTAGTAAAAGACATTCTATCCATCCTAAATGTCGAATTCAAAAGTAAAAGTATAACAAGAGCACCAAGTACCCACGTCACTCTATGCTAAAATATCTCAGGTAAATTAAGATTCCTTTAACCCCTATTTAACAACTTATTAATTCAATTTCAGTATCATTGGCAGTCCTGTAAAACTTTGCGCAAATTATTTAGTCTTTTTTATTTTATAGGACATCCCTCCACATGAATTCGTATGAATGAGAGCATCAATCAATGGGCAATTTACCCTCCATATCATTGCGCGGTTTACCTTCCTTGTTCTTCAAGTCAGTAACAACACTGTCAACTTGCACTTGTTTTTTCTCCACCGTGGCTACGGGCCGCGGCGGCTTTGGCTTCCTTTCAACTAGAGTGTTCAAAGGTTCGATTGTCACTGTAATGATAAAATTGAAATAAAACATTAGATTAAAACTAAGCTAGAAGATCAGTACCGGCAACCATTAAAACTGGCCAAGTGCGAGTGGGACTCGCGCACGAAGGATTCCGTACCATTAAGCAAAAAACGGCAAAAAAAAATCACGTTTCTTGTATGGGAGCCCCACAAATATTAATTTTATTCAGTTTTTAGTATTTGTTGTTATAGCAGCAACAGAAATACATCATCTGTGAAAATTTCTATCACGGTTCATGAGATACAGCCTGGTGACAGAGGAGTCTTAGTAATAGGGTCCCGTTTTTACCCTTTGGGTTCGGAACCCTAAAAAATAGCAGCATGTTTCGGCCATATAAGTATCACTACATAGTATAAAAACAAAGTCGCTTTCCGCTGTCTGTCCGTCTGTATGCTTAGATCTTTAAAACTACGCAACGGATTTAAATGCGGTTTTTTTTAAACAGATAAGTGTGATTCAAGAGGAAGGTTTATATGTATAATCTGTAAAGGTTTTGTGTAAATTAGTTGAACTACCCGTGCGCAGCCGGGGCGGGCCGCTAGTTCAGAAATAAAACATACGACCTACTACGACACTTGAAGGTAAATTGAATGTAAACGAGGGCGCGGCAGGAGAAGAATGGACGAGAAATGTAAAAGACTGGCTGGAAGCTATCTGCATAGAAAAACTAATGCGCATGAATTCAGACAGAGTGACGCTCGGACATAAGGTCGCCAACCTCTGGGAGGGAGATGGCACATGAAGAAGACGAAGAAGTCTTTCTCCGGGATATGGATATCTCCAGGATAACAGATTTCAGCACAGATAACAGAACTATGAAAACGGATTATATCGCGTATATTGAATTTATAATTTATAATACATCCCTATTGTATGTATTATAAATTCAATATACGCGATATAATCCGTTTTCATAGTTTTATTTCATGAGTAACTATCGCGGTAACCGAAGACAATATTACACAGATAACAGATTAAAGTGAACTTACATTGATTGTCCTCTAAAGTAGCATTCAGCAGCACAGGCGCTTCCACAATATCTCCCGTGTCCGTGATGACGCGCCGCGATTGTTGCAGCTCCCCAGTTGTTACGTCTTCACCGTTCATTTGTTCATAGTCCATGGGTAACTGGCAGCTATCTAGAGACTCCTGTAATAAATTGAAAAAACTACTAAAATCATTGTAAGGGTTAAAAGAAACACCACGGAAATAGAGAAATGACATTCTGTTGCCCCCAGCAAAATAAACTATGTTTGTATTACCCCACCAGAACTTATCTGGATTTTTAAACAACTAATGCTAATCTGTGATTATAAATAACAGCCTGGGTTTGGTCTGATAATTGGAGCAATGGAAATAACTCGTCCAACATTCATTAAATGTGCAGAAGGATTATACAACTCTGTAGTCTTTGGCTATGGCTTGCTTGAAAAATAATTTAATTTTAGTTTAAACTTGTAGCAGTGATGGGGATGAAAGTCGCGTCCTTACTACCCATTCTGCTCTTTCATCAAACTCTGTAGAGTTTAACTTGTAATACTTTAATAAAATACCTGTGCCATAAGAAAATTCTGTTGCTTGAGATATTTGTTCTATTTTCAACCAAAAGGGTTCTTATTATCATGTGTCAATAAGGCGCTACATATTACCATAAAGCTTCAATTTGAATTCAACCTTATTGACAACCGACAATGTGGTACTTATTAGTTGAAAATGCCATTTGACAGTATTGACGCTGCCTCTTGCCTCTTGGAGATACATGCAGATGCAAATAACAGGTCCCAAATTTTAGTTTATATGATGGCTATAAACAACACAACACATATCATATCATTTCACAACAATGTTGCTTATGATGCTATTTTTTTTAATTTTCAGGATGCCTGGTTTAACACCTTTAAATTCTTATATCAGGCTATGGAACATCATCAGACAAGAATATTAACAAATCCATAGCAACACCCTTGGATGAATCTGTCTTATATCTTATATTCACCTCAACTACAACTTCCTGGTCATTGTGGTAGTTCTGTATGTGATCTATTACAGATGAAAAGGAGACCCCACATGTGTTACAGCTGTAGATCTCCTGGGTCTCCTCTGGTTCATTCTCGGGCATAAGTGGATCCACGGGGTCCGTCTCTAACTTCATATCTGGAATATAACAAATAGTTTTGATGGTTCAGATGGTTCAGAGGTTGATACCAAGAGAATATTTAAGGATTTTCAACAAACAGACAATTAATAGTTTCATTATTATTTATCTCCACGGGACTTAATCGCGTAAAATAGTTTCAAATTTACCTCCGACGTTTCGAGGACGGCGTTGTCCGGTATTAATAGTTTTCTATTATAACAAGTTCCTATGACGTTTATTGAAAAAAAAAAACCATTTTACTTCAACATACCTACTTCTTTTAATGTTTTGAAATTATTATTATTATTATTCTCTTTATTTATTCTTTTTCTTATGTTAGGTTTTTTATAATATGCATATAAAAGTAAAATATAAAAACACTTACAAAACAATACAAAATACATATAAACAAATTATAAAAAACCTAACCTAGGGTGCCGCCAGCAGCGGGGCAGGGCCCAAGCTGCCGGTGGTCAGGGCCGCAGAGAGAGGAACCGGCGGACTATCCGCGCCGTGTCCAAGATCACCGCCTTCTGCATCTGACCCTTGATCCAACCACCTAGCGAGAGTCTCTCAAGGTGTTGGTCGAGACTCTTCGCTATGAGACCGTTCGCTGAAACGACTATCGGGACAATGATCGTCGAATCAACATCCCACATGGCGGTTATCTCGTGAGCCAAGTCTAGGTACTTACTGGACTTGTCCTTCTCGGCTTTCACGAGATTCTCATCATGGGGGATGGTGATGTCGACGAGCACGGCCCGGCGCTGCGATCGATCTATTATCACAATGTCAGGCTTATTGGCTACAATAGTCCTGTCAGTGATGATAGATCGATCCCAATAGAGCGTGGCACGACCATTCTCGAGAACTGGCACAGGTAAATACTTGTAGTACGGTACTTCGCAGTCCACAAGGCCGTATAGAAGAGCAAGCTGCTGGTGAATAATCCTGGCTACGAGATTATGTCTGTGCAAGTACTCGCCGTTAGCAAGATGAGAACAACCGGAAATGATATGCCTGAGTGACTCTCCGGGACGGCGGCATGCCCGGCAAATGTCGACCGTACCGTCCTTCAGGATATATTTCCGATAGTTGTTCGTCATCATAACTTCGTCCGCAATTGCACAGGCAAAACCCTCGGTTTCTCCGAAGAGGTCCCCGAATCGTAACCAGTTCACCGACGCGAGCAGGTCTACATCGGGTCCCGTGAGGGCCTTGTAGAACCGCCCGTGTAGCACCTTACTCTCCCATACCGCCTTGCGGCCCGCAGCACTTTGTACCACAGGTTTGTGCCAGTTCTCGTTTGCCAAGGAGAGCGGCGTGAAGTGCCTGTCCACTGCCACCACATCACGATGCATCCCACACTCGTTGTTAAGGAAATAATTCCTGAGATTGCACACCTCGCGGTTGTGGAGATCTTTGGCGTTAAGGAAGCCTCGACCTCCACACTTCCGTGAGATGTACAATCTCATAACTGACGAGCGTGGGTGTAGCATACGGTGTGTGGTGAGTAGTAGACGGACCCTCCGATCCAGGGCGTCCAGCTCGGTCTGAGTCCACCTTAGTATGCCAAAGGAGTATATGAGTATGGGCATTACCCAGGCGTTGAAGGCGCGCACTTTATTGCCTCCTGACAAAAGACTGTTAAGGACTTTTGTGAGCCGACTGAAAAAGCGCTCCTTCACCGACCGTCTAATACCCTCGCCCTCAATACCCAACGACTGTGACATACCAAGGTATTTATAGGTTTCTGATTCAGAGATAGATCTAAAAGACATTGTCTCAGAAAGTTGTAAATTTGTTGAATTTACAACCTCCCCCAGCTGTACATGCATAACCGCACACTTATCGACACCAAACTCCATTCTGATGGCGGTACTGAAAACTTCTGTGGTTTTCAATAGCACCATCAAGTCTTGGTTATTTGGCGCAAATAGCTTGAGGTCATCCATGTACAGAAGGTGAGAAATGACTTCACCCTCTCTCCGAAGCTGGCAACCTAACCCTGAATCCTTCAGCAGGGTGCTGAGGGGATTCAGAGCTAGGCAGAACCACAGGGGACTCAGACTGTCACCCTGAAATATTCCTCGCTCGATCCTTATAAAGTCCTGCGGGCCAGGGCGGTCATCTCCACCTCCTGGTTGACGAAGGACTGTGATCCACTGCCTCATACACGCACTTAGGAAGGATATTAAAGCTGCATCAAGTTTATACAGCTCCAATACCCTTCTCAGCCATGAGTGAGGCACCGAATCATAGGCCTTCTTATAGTCAATCCAGGCGGCCGAGAGGGCCCCCTTGTTCCGTCGAACTTGCTGGCATATGGTCATGTCTATGAGGAGGAGCTCTTTAGTACCACGGGACCCAACCCTACATCCATTTTGAGCGGAGGCCAAAATATTGTTAGCGACAATGTGCGCGTTAATTTTTGCTCTCAAAATGGATGTAAGGAGCTTGTAAAGTGTAGGCAAGCACGTGATGGGTCTGTAGTTCTTTGCTTCCGTGGTACTACCGGACTTGTGGAGCAGGAAGGTTACACCAGTTGTTAGGGAAGGTAGGAGGGAACCGAGCTCTAGGGCTTGTTGGAACTGCGTTGCCAACCGTGCGTGCGAGCATCGAAACCATTTTAGCCAGAAGTTGTGCAATCCGTCCGGTCCAGGACTTTTCCAGTTCTGGGTCGTACGGATGGCACAACTTACGTCATCGGGGCTGATGGTGATAGCCCCCATAGGTTCGATGTTCTCGCACTCACGTTCGACAACGTCTATCCAACCGCCCTCCGTGTGTTCCACAGGCACTGACCAGATGCTACGCCAGAAATCAGTCATGGCAGTAGCATCCGGTAGCCGCACGTCGGACACACGAGAGTCGGCTTCCTCCCACCTTCGGTACACGTTCCTTTGGTCACTTTGAAAAAGACGATTCTGCTGGAATCGATCCACACGCTTTCTGTAGCGGCGAATACGGTTTGCCCATGCATAGACTTTCTGCTTTAGAAAGTCGATGCGCTCTGTGACATTGGCCATGTAGTCGTGGGGCCTGACATCCGTCCCCGCGAACGCCTGGTTCACAAAGCGCATTACTCGGGGGCGGTTGTTGCCCCCCCTAAAGCAGATCAGCTTTGCAATGAGAGTCCTAAACGAGCTGATACGTCGCTCGATCCGCGCTTGCCATGCAGGGACACCTCCGGCGGTCCTAGGTGCACGTTCAGCGTCCGGAAACTTGACTCGAGCAACACGGCACGCCGCGATGGCTCCGCAGTACATGATCGAGTGCGTATCATCTAAATCTTTACTAGTCCGTAAATGTGGCTCTAGTAAAGCGTTTAGGGCTCCCACTAGCGCTAGATTGCGTCTATTTATAGG
Organism: Cydia strobilella; assembly: GCF_947568885.1. Classification (NCBI taxonomy): domain Eukaryota; kingdom Metazoa; phylum Arthropoda; class Insecta; order Lepidoptera; family Tortricidae; genus Cydia; species Cydia strobilella. Next base: position 6,587,419 of record NC_086053.1, read on the forward strand.
CAGACGTGGTAATCGTGGCCTAGAGTTGGTTGTGGCGCGATACTGCGTAATCGCCTCTTCCAAAGTCCTCCTCAGTTGCTCATTGGCAGATGTACTCACGCTCTGACTCGCAAAATCCCCCTCGTCGGTACTAAAATCAACCCGCGGCGCCCCCGGTGCCAGGTCGGGTGCGGGCACCGGATCCGGCGACGTGGCGGGCAGATCTCGCACCGAGGCGGAGGCTGCGCGAGCAGAGAGAGCCTCCAGGCGAAGCCGATCAAGTGTCGCATCGTCCAAACGCTTTAGCCGCTGAATGACGCGCACCTGATCCGATAATCGTTGCTCCGACACGGTGATGGTGGGTTCAAGATAATAATAATAATTATTATTATTATTATTTCATTTTAGACAGGCAGCTGATGCTGGTACGTCTAAATCATAGTTCACTTAGCACAGTTAGCATAGTTTGTCTAGTCCATTTTTAAATTGATTAACACTTGTAGAGTTCACAACTTCTGAGGGTAATTTGTTCCAAGCCTTTACTACTCGGTTTGCAATAAAGTGTTTGCCGATATTTGTTTTGTGCTTTGTTGTTATTAGTTTAAGGTTGTGTCCTCTTGTGCGCGTGTTTGAGTTGAATTGGTATAGGTATTTGGAATTTTTGACGTGGAGTCCTAGGAGTGTGAAATTAATTATTTCCTCTTTGTACATTGTACATCCTTCACATAATTAAAATATTATTAAGTCTAAAAGTTAATTTAAGTAATAATTCCAATGCAATTACTCATTAGTAAAAGATAAAATAAAGATAGTTTATTTTTCAATATTAGAATGAATCCATACTAATATTATAAATGCGAGTCTGTTTGTCTGTCTGTGTGTTACCTCTTCATGCTTAAACCGCTGAACCGATTCAGTTGAAATTTGACATAGAGATAGTTTGAGTCCCGGGGAAGGACATAGGATAGTTTTTATCCCAGAAATCATCCCTTTAAGAGGGTGAAAATTATCTCACTTCCACCCCAAAAGTGAGATAATTGATGCATCACCTGACAATGATGTAGTATTATGCTCAAATTAAATCATTGCTTTTACATTTTATCAAGGTGTCATAAGTTAGAATTGTCTCTCAACTAAGGATATAAGGAAGTTGGTATATTTAAGCAATCAATAAAAAGCAGATTGAATAAAAAAAGAAGCTACCCAAAATACTAATTCTACGCAGACGAAGTCGCGGGCAAAAGCTAGTGTTATATAAAGTTACATCAGCTCTAACCCTACACCTCTGCCCAAGAAGGTTTAAATCCCTCCTAAATTGTAAAGAAAACTGACATGCCTCAATAATTTCCACCGTATTATAAATAATAAATATTTACAATTAGGATTTATATTGAATAAAGAATGATTTTTTCTTAACATTATATCCATTTAGAATATTTGTCCTTAACACTTTCGCGGACACAACACTTTGGCCGTATGACACATGATGTCACTTACCATCCGCGAATGTGTCAACAAGGAAAGCTATAACAAAATTACCTTTAACTGTAGTCAATGATATAGTCCCGTCACTGTTTTGCTTAGTGAATACCGTGCTCCCGGACTTCAAGATGGATTCCTCCTGCGTGACTATGACATACCGGCTCTCACCATCTTCCTTGACTAGCTTCAGCTCCTGGGTCTGAAGGCAGGGCTTGGCTAGCTGCTTGCTCAGTAGTTCTACATACATTCTACTGACATCTGACACATCTTGGGTTTGATTTAACATCTGATCTGCTTGGTTTTCTGAAACATTAGAATTTAATATGTATTAATAAGTTTTCTAATCATTTCAGGTCGTACAATTCTAAGATTATAGATTATATTTCTTAGTTATCACAGTACCTACACTTCTATAAGGGCGTAAAGGGTGTAATTCAAGTTAATAAAGTGATTCAAATTGGAACCAACAGACCTGCCACATTGTGATGTTCTAGAGTTGGAGTCTCTTCAGCAATATTATGGATTGCCGCCGGAACTATAGGGTTTGGGATCACCACCTCAGACTTAGGCTTTGGTACACAATTATCTTGATTTAAATGATCTATCATATGTGATATTGAGGAACATTCATCATTGCAAACTGGACAGCGCAAATTAAGCCAAACTTTAGACAAGTGATGAACTAACAATTCTCGAGAATTAAATACCTCGCTACAACATAAGGGACATTTTAACAATAGGTCGCCCATTATCTAGATGCAATTATTCTTAAACCCTAAATCATAAAAGTTTAATCACTATTTTGTAAACATAATCTAATCATTCCTCGGTGACGACCAAGTGCTAAATTCAGATTATTTGTATACACTTTTTAACCTGAACAACTTCACACTAATAGAAGATTAGACGAACGAAAATCCAAATACACGCAACGAAGTGCGGCGGACATGACACATCTTGACAGCACGTGTCTATGAGTACTTGAGTAGAGCGGTAGAGTGCCTTAAAATACCAAAGACTAAGCATACAAAGTTTTTTTACAACTATGCCACTATTGTCAATGTGAATCGCGAATTGAAACAAGGGACGACGATTTTGTATTGTGTCTTAATAATTTAGAAAAAAACTTTCAAATAATATATGTATAGCAACCGTACGTTAAAAAAAGCAGGTTTTTTTTTTACAAATATGAAAACATATCTGAAAACATATTTGTAAAGCTTGCAACACTAAATACACTAAACAAAATTAAAAAAAAAAAGAATATCGCCATTTTGTAGTATTCTTCGTGGCATTTTCTCATTATATTGTGTTAATTAAGCAAATATATCGTTTTCAGTCCATTTTAACGGTACAGCTCTTGTGTTTGATAGTAGTCGGTTTGGGAAAATAGTTTGATCCTTGGAGGTTAACTGTTAAGTTGTAATAATGACACAAGCCCAGTAATGAGAACACCTATATATTTGTTTATGTACATCAATTTGGCGCGGGAAAATTTGGTTTGTTTATCAAGATGCTGGGAAAGAGGATGCACCACAACAGCAAAGGTAGATTAGCGAGCAAAGGGCACGACGGCAAACCATCTAGCCCGGGCATTCCACCGTACAGCAAGCCAGCGAAAATGCCCGGTTCTGTGTCTGTAGGCAAAACCAAGGTAGAAACGTGCCCGATCCCTTACATTAAAATTCAAGATAATGTTGTCCATTTGCCGCGGTACACGGCTATTGCAGCACGATCTGCAGATGAACCTATTGGCATGGATGAATTAGATGCTTTGCAACTAGAGTTGGAGTCCTTACTCTGTAACACAGCACTCCGGGTGAGATATTTTCAATCAGAAATTGAAAGCATCGACACAAATGAATCAAAACGGGAAAAAAAGGGTAAAGCTGCTGGCAAACAACTACAGTACCCTGTCAAGAGGAAATTCCAAGATGATAAGCTTGTTAAGACGAAAGACTACACTAAGTTGTCGAACCAGCCCAAAATGCCCAAATTCAAGAATTATCCTAATCCTAATAATACATCATCTGGAGCATCACAAAACAATTACTCAAATGATCTGATGAACTCTGATAACTCCGTAAAACTGGAAATGTCCCAGTTAGCGCTACCTAAAAACAATATTCCGTATAAGTTTTGGAATTCAGTAGAACCATATTGTGCACCTGTAACATTGGACGACATCAAGTTTCTTGAGTCTCTGCTGGCTCAAAGCAGTAATACAACTCTACCTCCCATCCCCCCTCTCGGCAGACATTATTCAGAGGTATGGGCTGATGAACATTTGACTGAAGACCAAAATGCATCTAACCCGAACAAACAAAAATCGTCTGGGCTATCACCAGATGCCTCTATGTTGCGCAAAAAGTCTGACAAGTTGAATGAAAATATGATCACTGGACCTTTGACACAGCGGCTAGTGTCAGCCCTAATGGAGGAAAATGTACTGCCATATGAAGTACCAGACATCAAAGTGAAGCAGACAACCAATGCCAAGAGCAACTACAAAAACTCCCTGACATTAGAGAAATGTCTAAGAAAAGAGCTTGTAGAGCAAGGCATTTTGGATCCTGAAGACTTGCCTCCCTTGACCAATCCTGCTGATGATGAAATACTTGCCGAGATAAAAAAATGCCAGACTGAACTGACGGCTGTGAGAAAAGATAACTGTCGTAATTTAAAGAACCTTATAGGCCTTTGCAAGCAAGAGATGATCCGTCTGAACCTAAAGAAACAATTAGACCAAGTGGACATGGAATGTATTGATATTTATAAGAAGATGGTTGCAGCCAAACAAAAGAAACGGCCAATCACAAAGAAAGAGAAAGAAGATGCATGGCGCGCGATAAATGAACAGATTAGGCTTAATAAGGAAATTAATTCTTTGCCCCTTACAGGCCCCAATACCAGCTAATTAAGTAAAACTAGCATTAAGTATCAACTTTTATTTTAGCTTAAAATTAATAAAGTATGGCAAGCAAATAAGTTGTTTTAATTAACCTTAGAGAACAATTTGTCCTTAAGGGATGGGTACAGGACATTAGGTCCATGCTAATTGATGCAGCTATGTGTGAGAACAAGAAAGTAATAATATTGTCTTCGGTTACCGCGATAGTTACTCATGAAATAAAACTATGAAAACGGATTATATCGCGTATATTGAATTTATAATACATCCCGACGTTTCGAACTCTTTACAGCGTTCGTGGTCAACGGGTGACACCCGTTGACCACGAACGCTGTAAAGAGTTCGAAACGTCGGGATGTATTATAAATTCAATATACGCGATATAATCCGTTTTCATAGTTTTATTTCAAGAAAGTAATAAATAAATAGGATACAGCGGTTTTCAGGAACCAGAGCAGACGGGTATTTTCGAAAATAAACAGAGTTTAAATTCAGACATAAAAAAAAACATAAACAGGCCTCGCCATGCTTGGTTTGGGAAGAATAGTGGAGCCCTAATGCCCACTTGTGCTGCTTCTATATGTTAGACCAAGCCAAGTAAGTATGGCCAGACAGTGTAGGTGTTTAAATTTATACGTCATGATTTCGTCGAAGTTTGACGTTTAAAATACCACGTGCACGGTCTGGGCTAGTGAGTATTATATTCTTTTGGGCCCTCCACACTCATGCACGAAGCCGCGAACCAAAGAATATAATACTCATCGCGAACGCGAGTGTGGAGTCTAGTTCGCTAATCAGCGAAAACGGCTCCACACTCGCGTTCGCGTCTTAGTGCTGCTTAGTCTGGAGCAGACTTTTGATTTGTATAGTTGGTCAAGCAAATCTTGTCAGTAGAAAAAGGCGGCAAATTTAAAAAATTTAGGCGCTAAGGTATAATGTCCCATAGAAAATTTGAATTTCGCGCCTTTATCTACTGACAAGATTTGCTTGACCAACTATAGACGCTAGATGAGCATTGGCATAGAGTTATATCTATCTTTGGCATTGGCAATGAGGGCTATCGTTTTTTTGCTCACAAGTTGGCGCCTCTGTTGATGTTGGTCCCTCAGAATAATGACTAAAGCAAAGAAGCCGGGCAAAAATAAAAGCTTGGTAAAAGATATCGTATTCATAACACGCTATTACTTTTTGTCTATGAGTGAGTGAGACAACAATCCGCAAGTTCTTTCGTTTTTTTCAGTATTGTCATAAGATGAACTGAGGAAAATGACAAATGGTCCTATGTGGTTCGAATATAATCCAGCCAAATAAAATATATGTTCGTTATTTCACAGGTAGGTGTCAACTGTAACAACTTGACATAGTCGTATTATTTTAGTTGAAATATTTCGGGAATTTCAGCGGTCATCTTGGTTTATTTTAATTATATTGTTGCTATTCCTGAAAGATTGTTGGAAAACGTGCTGATTTTTTATTTGTAATGGTTTGAAGTTCCCTTTGTGATAATGTCTTGTGTGATCGAGGGCTGTAAATCGCATACAGGAAGAAAAGAAAATACGCACGAACCGATAACCTTTAATCGGTGAGTATTGTTCAATTTTGAAGAAATTAATTTATAGGACCTGACCCTAAACATAGAAATCGATATGTTGTTTATGTAATTATTACTTGCATTCAAGTCTATATAGATTTTTGCATATATTTTCGAACTTTTCTGCTAAGTATGAAAGGTTATATTTTTGGCATAGTGATGTATCGACCTCAGATCAATAACCTATCGACATTTACAGCTTTCTTATAGTTTGGCCCAGGACTGTCTCATTTTAATTCATGAGTACAGTCAAGGGCATAAATATATATACATTCCCAAAGTCTCAAAAATATGTGTACGCTCAGACAATAAAATCGTGTTCACATATTTTTAAGCCATTTGTCTGGAACGATATTTTTGCCTTCGACTGTACCTATCATAGACCTAGCATTACATAGACCAGCTATACGCGTGCGCCCGTAAGGGATAGACATAGATGACGTCATAAACGTGGGGATACCATATTGGTAGAAATTACCCCAATATTTGATATCACGTTGGGGCGATTACCCTGGAGGCAAAGTTAGCTTGTTTGACGGTATTAAAAAATTGTTAAATAAAATGTCAATGGGCCGTTCTTTTTAGGCGTATGAACAATGGAATACCTCTTATAATTCGCGCAGGTGGTACAAAACTAAACATGTTTGGTAAATAAAACGTAAAATAAAATGTATTATGGGTTTTAATTTAAAGAAATCACAAATCGCAATCACACCAATTAATGTACACCACATTTAATCTTCACAACATTTGTTTATTTATTTTTTGGAATTAGAAGTACGAAAAAACTTCGAGGTCAAAATTACCCATAAAATTATGATATTTTCATCTGGTATCCCTAACATGATTGTTATGCAGCTAAATTAAGAAGAAGTTTAAAAATGGCTGAACTCAGATTCCTACCTACCTACGTAATTTGGGCGGATAATTTTACAAATAATGTTTTGTTAATTTGCGTAAATAATTGTGATATTTTTATTGAAATCGTTTGTTTCTACATTGCTTTGAGTGTAACGTAATTTTACGATGTTATTCTCTCATATTGCGTTAAGAGGAAGGTGTAAAATACCGTACTTACGTGTGAAAGGTTATGATCTCATATTTTTGCTCAGAGCGGCTATTACAGCCGATTACAGAACAATTCACTAGTATTTTATCAAAGTTCAAGCATTCAAAACGCTAACCATCACTATATTTCATAAGAAAAAGCACAATTTCATACAAAACAACGATAATTAAACAAGCAACGAACAAACATGACATGTCACGTACTTATTTGTTTGCCACAACCTCGGTTGTGGCAGCGGTGGAAAAGTGAAACTATGACAAGGACAAACAATAACAGCGCTTTCTCTGCTACTCCTACTGAAAGATACATAAGACTATCCCGTTCGGTCATTTTCCCCCACCCCTCATGACCGATCCAGTTATACTAGATTCATGGTACCTATAGTTTTCTTTGTTCTTACTTACTGACAGATTGTGTTTGCCAGACTATAGTTTAATACTAAAAACCGGTCAAGTGCGGTCGGACGCGCGCACCAAGGGGACCGTACTTTTTAGTATTTGTTGTTATAGCGGCAACAGAAATACATCATCTGTGAAAATTTCAACTGTCTAGCTATCACGGTTCATGAGATACAGCCTGGTGACAGACAGACGGACAGCGAAGTATTAGTAATAGGGTCCCGTCTGTACCCTTTGGGTACGGAACCCTAATAAAAAAGACATTAATGATCATTGATGAATGTTCCTTTTATTAATATTGTTGGTTTACCTATCTCACAAAACTCAACTTTTTATTTCAGATTTCCAAAGGACGAGGGGATATTACTGCAATGTTCTGCCACCAGAGTGCAGCACTAGCTTTTTTAGTGCACCGTAGAGTAACTTATTCATACTGTACCTTTAACAGGTTTTTGACAAGTTTTCAGGGGACCTACCGGAAAACTCGAATCCGAAATTTCGTTATCTAGCTGCCTCTTTATCGCTCGAATACGCAAGAGTGACAGAGATGTTAGATGACGAAAGTTAGATTTTCTTGTTTCGCGATAGACCCTCAGATTGTGATAGTGGCGCCACCTACGCCGAGTTTCGCGTAATATTCCCTATTATTAAATGAAAAAAATATATTACACGAACGTTTTTTTTTTCATTTCCTATTTGGTACAGTCAGCTGCAGAGAAAAGGTACCCCACGTCCATACTAATTTACAGAACTTTGTATCAGGGGGGGTGCTTTTTCTCTGCAGCTGACTGCACATGACTAGAAACTATACTTAGTCTTTTAGCATCAGAAAAAACGGTAAACCATTTCCACGTGTCTTTTTATTGACAAGTTTTTTTATAAATATATAGCAATATTTTACTTATGAAAGCAAAAGTATGTAAATGATCGTATATTATATTTGTTGTGACTTATTTTCAGTGTTTTTCGATAAAACGACACGTTAAGATCGCTCGCCTTCTTTCTAATGATAAAAAAACGAGAGGTATAGTTAGACGGTTCTGAGTGGTAGACTGCAAATGAGATAAAAGCTATATTAGGTACATGCATTAATCCTCATATCAGGCGGCTCTTTGATTCCAAGGATTCCATAATTTTTATACTTTTTAATAGTACTAATTATGTTCTCTTTTGACATTAAATATTATTTTTAGCTTTAAGTAACAAATATTGTACGCCATTAAGATGGTAGGCTATGGTTTTAGTACCCATAAAATGTAACACCTTTTTTTTTACCTATAGTCACAATAAATATATTATGATTTTTAGCATATGAAAATTATAAAAAGTATAAAAGTTATGCAATCCTTGTATTCATTTCATTTCAACGAGCCGCCTGCTACAGATTTTTTGAAATTGCCGCGTTTTTTCAGGTTCAACTTTCATTAGCCAGACAATTATCAATTTGCCAATTTCGTGATTATTCTTTTACACGGCACATAAACTTAGGCATAATTTATCGATATAAAAAGTCGACACAGTTACATCCCTAGCAAATTATCAAATTTATGACACCGTACGTAAATGAGAAATAACAAGCATATATGCATCTCTTTTCGGCACATTATCTAATTCGTAAGGAAGTAAAGTACGGGTATACATATTTGCGAAGCATTTTTGCCCGACTTCTATGCTTTAGTCATTATTCTGAGGATTGTCCCGTCCAAAGAGTTTTAAAATGTCTCTATCGCTTTAATCATGAACCCTCATTAAAAATCAGCATATCAATTTTGCGTGTTACGAAACGTCATAGCCATATGTTGTCAGTTGTCATATACGTCATTTGATTTGAAATTTCGAATTTCAACGAATAAATTGTTAAGGCTGATGTCGTGTATGTTTTTGTGTTGTGCTAAAAATTGTTTTCTTTATTATTGGTTCGTTAAAAAACTTGTTAAATATGGATCCTTTAACGCCAAATAAAATACAGAGACTGATGCATTTAGCCGAAGATGCGTCTTTCAATAAACGCAGGCAAGAAGAATTGTTTCCAACGGAAGTGAAACCGTGAGTAACTTATAATTCATATCGTGCTTGTAAATTAATTAATGATTTATGGTAGAGCTAATTTCCCGTCAACATTTGGGCTCCAAAATTGTTCACCAAATGCCTCCAAGAGATATTTCATAAGCTGACGGTCTCATGGGAGACGATGATGGGCATTGAAGTCGGCGGCAAGAGGTTAATAAACCTGCGCTTTTCTGACAACATAGTCCTCTTCTACCACACGTCATCACATCTGCAACAAATGCTGCAAGACCTCAGCACGGCGAGCCTTGAGGTTGGACTTACAATGAATAGAGTGAAAACTCAGTTGATGAACAATCAAGCTAAACATAGCATAGTAGTAGATGGGCAGGATATACAATATGTCGACGAATACGTTTACTTGGGCCAGATCCTCCCCTTTATTGTTTATCACGTCATCACATCTGCAACAAATGCTGCAAGACCTCAGCACGGCGAGCCTTGAGATTGGACTTACAATGAATAGAGTGAAAACTCAGTTGATGAACAATCAAGCTAAACATAGCATAGTAGTAGATGGGCAGGATATACAATATGTCGACGAATACATTTACTTGGGCCAGATCCCTTTATTGTTTATTGCGTCCTTCGAGAACAGGCGGTCTATCGAAATCGATAGACGTATCGAGAAAGCCTGGAAGAGCTTCTGGTCCATGAAGGCTGACCTTCCCTTGTGTCTTAAGCGCAAACTCCTTGACTTGTGCATCCTCCCCATCCTAACCTATAGTGCCCAGATTTGGTCATTAACTGAGGCTCTAAAATCGAAACTGAAGGTTTGCCAGTGAGCGATGGAGCGTAGTATATTAGGTGTTCGTAGAACTTATCAAATCAGAAACACGGAACTATGCTCCAGAACTGGAGTTGTAGATGTAGGCGTCAAGATAGCTAAGCTTAAGTGGGACTGGGCTGGACATGTCTGTCTCATGCACCTGGAAAGGTGAGCCAAAATGGTTACTGAGTGGGACCCACGCAACACCATAGACGGTGCAGGCCGGGGTTCAGGCAGACCGAAAAGCAGATGGCGGGATGACTTGGACGCATTCTACCCCAAATGGTGGGAAAATGCCGATGACAGGGTCGAGTGGAGAAAACGAGCGGAGGCCTTTGCCCAGCAGTGGGACACCAAACTAGGCTAATAAAAACAAAAACAAAAAAAATGGACTGGTCTGGTGGAGTGAAAAGAGTTCAACAACTGATTTAGCTTGACTATATCTTTGGTTTGCATATTGCAACAAAAATTCATATGAATTTCATGTAGTTATTCTCTTAGGCAATTTAAAGAGAACCTAATGCCGACTGGTTCATGTGAACCAGTGTTGCTTAGCTTCAGTCAGTGAAGATGGACATTCAAGTGTTGAAATATGTGGTATTTCCTATAAAAAGGGACCTTATTGTCGATGGCTCTTACGCCATTATTAACGATGCTCCGATATAAAAACAATGCCGCGCGACGCTGTGCGGCGTAAGCGCCATCGACAATAAGGTCCATTATCATAGAAAATGTCCCATTATTATTATATATTACTAAACACTACTAAACTTTACTAAACTTACATAATTTAACTCGTATATTTCTATACCAGTATATTTATTTTTCATTACCAGCCTTGGACATCACTTAGCAGCCTTGTATAGTATGGAATCCGGTGCCTGTGAGTCTTCATCAGGTCTCTTAGATTTAGACGAAATACAAGGTAATATTATAAATTTCATTCAGGGGTATGACTTAAGTTTTTAAATATACTTACCTCATAATTATGTTTGTATATTTGTAAATTGATTAGATTCTAAGCTTGTTAGCTACTTCCCACTGTCTGTCTATCCGTTATTATTTTGGTGTGTGTTCCAGTTAGCACAAGAAAACAAAATAAGCAACCTTTTAATTGTCAGCCCTTAAACTATGTGTTAATCTTATACTGATTTCAGGTTTTGGTGAGACTGAGGCTGGATCCATAAGCAAATCTGTAAGTCGTAAAAACGTTATTTTGGTCATACAAGTAAACCAAAACTACAAGTAAAATTAATTTTAGGGAGTTTAGAGACACATCTCTGGTGGAAACGCAGCCTTAATCTATCTTCTTGTAGTGAAAATTTGCACATAACACATATAGCCTTAGCTTAGGTAGCCGCTGAGGACCAGTATGTAAAAAGCTCCTCATGTTTCAGACTGGCTTCTTCCCCGGAGAGATGACTGGCCGATCCACTGGCACAGAAGAAAACTTACCCAATGTAGCCATGGGACATTCACACATATTCAACTTAGATTCTCTTAGTAAGCAATTAGATGATCAATCCAGTGAAGTCAATCAGATTATGAGACATTCTATTGCTACGAATTTTTCACTTCATTCCTTGGTGAGATATTTGCGTTTTTTTTATGCTTACAAAATGATAAAAGTTTGAATTCCAATCCAAACTTAAAATATTGATAGCCTTGAGGCCTTAAGGCTTAAGGCGTTTTAAAACGGTGTTCAATTACCCAGGCGATTTATCAGCTCTACCGTATAAAAAAGGCGGCACACATTTTAACAAATTTCATGGGTCCGCTCTGCGTTATTCGTTGTGTGTGCCGCAGTGTTCTTCCCTTTTTATCTCAGTCCGAAAACCGTAGAATTGCTTTCGGGAAAGCATGTATCTTTATCTACTTCTCAGACCTTTTTACAATACATAATTAATTTTATATTTCTTTTGTGCCAAGGCTTTTCAGCCTGCTCCGCGTTTGCCTGCCCTGCGTCTATGATTATGTAAATATTCTTGTATTTTCAGAACCTAACAGCAAATGAAGCATCTTTTGTGGCTAATTACGCCCCTATCCCGGTGCAACAGACTCATATCATCATACCTTCGTCGTAAGTCTCTACTTATAAACTAGTAATAATCGGATTCGAGCCAGAAAACATCTATTTATTGTATAAATTAAAAATTAGAAGAATGCTTATAAATTTTGATTTGTAATTTTAAAATATTTGAATTTTAATCCTTTTAATTTTTATTTCAATTTTAATTTAATTTTTTTTTATGATATAATTGTTCGTTTATTTATATTTTTTGACTTGGTTTATGAATTTTGTGATTGATTATTTTTAATTATTTTTAATTCTACTTGTAAATAGTGTGTAGGTACATAATATGGACTATTTGTCTGCAATAAACGATTACGATACGATAAATTACAAGACTAGTAAAGTTTAAGAAAAAAATTGTGTTTCCAATTTTGACAGAGAAAGAAAATGGCGCTGCGCTGTACGGCGCTATGTTTTGTGGTATCTGAATTGCCAAACGCCAACTTTTCACAACCAGAGTTACGGCATAATGTACGGAGCCTTACAACGCCATTTACATTAGCTATTTTTTTGTTTATTTCGAACACACACAGAATGACAGGTGTTTGTATGGAAACATTAAGATGTAAAATTCGAAAACCGATTTGTCTTAGACTTTTAAGACCTTACATATCTAATATGTAGAAAGAAAGAAAGTACATAAATTTAACGCCACTTAATAGTAGGTACATGAAAACCGGCCAAGTGCGAGTCGGACTCGCGCACGAAGGGATCCGTACCATTACGCAGAAAACGGCAAATAAATCATGTTTGTTGTATGGGAGCTCCATTTAAATATTTATTTTATTCTGTTTTTAGTATTTGTTTTTATAGCGGCAACAGAAATACATCATCTGTGAAAATTTCCACTGTCTAGCTATCACGGTTCATGAGATACCGCCTGGTGACAGACATAAGGACGGATGGACAGCGGAGTCTTAATAATAGGGTCCCGTTTTTAACTTTTGGGTATGGAGCCCTAAAAAGAAAGGCATGCAGACATAAAAAAAAAAAACATTTGGACGCTAAAATAGGTGGCGCTGGTTTTCTGCAATTTAATTTAATAGCGACACGTACGCCAACGACACATAAATAAATAAATTAACATTTAAACATTATACGATATAAAACAAAAATATTATTATTAATATACCAAATACAATCAGTCAATTAATGAATCTTTGGAGCCAATTGTCGTCTTGCCTTTTGGTAATCTGCTTTCATAACTGCATTAAGGAACTGTACGCAAAGCTTGGCATTGGCTGCCTTTGGACCTAATTAAGGCGTCTAAGCTTTGTCTTAAAACTTGCCTCTAATAAAATAAATATAGCCAGATAAATTGGCACCAGCTTCGCTAGTTACGAACGCGTGCTAGTATTCTTACTGAATATGCGCCGCAGTGGATTGCCGCCTGAACTCATCATAATGATTTAGTTATAGGTATACTATAGAAGTTTGGAAAGTATGCAAAATTCCCATTAGGTAGTGATTGACCAAATGATTGGAAATCGGGTCTCTATTGTTTGACATAGGTAATTATAACAAAGGGACCCCTTGGAAATCATTAATAGACCTTTTTACTGGCAGTTGACATTTTCATTACTGGCTTTCCCCATATTTCTCGTGAAGTTTTATTTATTCTATTTTAACGTTATCCAGTTGCTCATAAATATCTTAACATACACTTGCAGGATAGACATGTCTGTGGGCTCTATTGGAGGTTACTTCGTGGACAGATGCCCTGAGTTTAGCAGTGTTCTTGGCCATTCGGATAGTCCTAACCGATCTAGCATGCAGCCTAGCTTAACAGAAGGTAAGTTTTTATTTTACGCATTTTAAACCTTAAATGTAAAAAAAAATCGCATCATTCCTCACGACGATCAAGACGTCAACTGACGCGCGGCTACAGCCCAATATCAACCTTCGTGCATTGCGACAAGGTTCACGATGACGCGCCGCACACGATAAACGTGGCGTTCAAATAGTTAAGGCCGTTCCATCGGTTCGCCCGCCGCTATCACTCACATATCGCAAGAAAGAACGGGAGAAACCATGCACGCCATGTGTCAATTTTGATCGAATTTTGTTGATTTTTATTTATTTTAAAAACCTTGCCTTACAATACCTATCGAAATTCGAAAGCGGTAAAATTACTATAAGTTAAGATTGTTTTTTTCTTCTTTTTTTTTGATTATAGTGTCACATAATAAATAACCGACTAAAGTTGGATTAAAAGTCCTAGTTAGAGGTTACTTTGGGGATCAATTGTATCGAGCGAAGTGCCATAATTCGTGTATTGGAAGCTTATAAATTAAAAATAATATAATCAAGAACTACACATATTTTTTCCACGTCTCTTAGAAAAATATGATCATATAAGGAGATTTTTCGCCTTCTGGCTAAGGGAACCGCCTTAAGTATGCGCAAAAATACATAATCTAATTTAATCAGATAATCTATTTGTTTTTATTATTATTTGTATCTCCGTCACAAACTCTCGGGTTTTCAAGCTCGGTCAGTTAGAATATAGATCCAATACGTAGAGGCCGTTTGGAGAGCTTTAATGTCATGTAGAATTAGGTATTATTTTTATTATAAGCCTATACGGTGTCCCACTGATTGGACAGTCCAATCCCCTCGATTTCCATTCGTCTCGGTTTGGAGCAATCTCTCTTCTTTTCTTCTCGTCTTTGTTTTTAACTATAAAAAAGATTAGAGTTTTGAATGATTCACGGTTAGTTTCACTAGACTTCCTTCTTTAGGTCTATATCCCGGTCAATATAAGTCTTATAAAAAAGATGACAAAGCTTTTATTTTGGTAAATGTTTTTCATGATTATAATTTTTACACCAACTCTTTATTTTAGTCTCACATTTCGAACAACCGTACTCTCTCCGACACTTGCCCTGCAATGACCCATCTTTAGATAGTGTCCCAGTCCGTCAACCCAGAATCATGAATGAGGCTGACGAATTAGAAAAACAAGCTGTCAAACAACAAGAACAAATCAACCACTTACTCATGAACCCATATACGAGCCACACAGATTATAGACTAAAAATAGATGGAGATTCACAAAATGTAGACCTATTCAAAAAGCCTCAGCCATCCACGGTTAAACTGGAACCTCAGAAACCAAAGGTTGCAGCCACGGGATCTAGTAATGAGTATTTAGTGAAGGCAGTTACACGGTCCTCTATTAAACCGGCCACAGGAGATGAGAGCTCCGTGGTTGAAAATTCGCTTAGTCTTTCCAAGATTGCGGAGTTTTTGGGTAAGTTTTTTTGTTCTTATTTTAAGGTCTCAACTCCCATCCCAACACATTTTTAATACCTAATAGCATACGGCCACCGAAAAGCGTTGTTCCTTACTGGACAGAGGTGTCTCATGTGAGTTGCTGAACGTGATTTACGTATGTATTTGCTATGAGTCAATTTTTTTTCGAGTTGGAAGTCTCAAGTCAAGTAATTTTCTTATTTTAATTAGTTACTATATCCCATTTAAACAGATTTTGCCTCAAGACCGAACACGATGGAATTTTCGTAACATTATTACAATTTTCAGGAAACCAATCTGTCGTCAACGTCTCCGACATAATCGACAAATACTGTAAAAAGGACAACACCAAGCCTCTGCTAGCAGCAAACAAAATACCAAATCAGGAACTAATACCCGTTACCTATTTGAAAGACACTCGTAACGTCGAATCTGCCAACAGCGAAGGCAGCGTCAATACAGTGATTTCTATGAAAAATCAGGAGAACAGAGTCATTCCTGAAGTGTTAATTACGAGGGATTCTCTAACTAAAAACGCTCAGGCTGACAGGGAAAGTATTAAGAGTGAGAACACTCGGTCTAAATCACCTTCGTCTAAAACCCGTTCGACTTTGAGTACGGTGCAAGAGAATTATGCTGTGGAGAGCCCCGTGAGCAAAAGTACAGGTACATTCTAGATAATTCAATTTATAAATATGTTTATTTTAAGGGTAAACCTCTGCTTGTAGTGTTATTCTGCTAAATCTTTCAGAACTATCAAGTAATGTATCTTAAGTATCTAATCTACCTCTTGATGGCTAAAGGTTTCTGGATTTAGACGGTAAAGGCGCGCTCACATACAACAGTCAATCATAATGTCGTGCTATGTCCAAAAATAAATGGTGCTAAAAATTGCAATATCTATAAAATTGCAATATATATAAGATGGCGTCTTATATGCGTAGTCCTAAAAAATACAGAATATTTGACTAGGATTTGACTATTAAAATCGACATCTAAGTATTTTATGACATTAAGGCCGTTCCATCGGTTTTCCGCTGTCACTGTCACATTTCGCAAGAAAGAACGGGAAAGATCATGCGCGCCAAGTGTAAATTTTGATCGAATTTTGTCGATTTTTATTTATTTTAAAAACGTTACCTTACAATATCGAAATTCGAAAGCTATCTAATTGCTATTTAAGTTAAGATTGTTTTTTCTTCTTTTTTTTGTTTATAGTATCACATAATAAATAACCGAATAAAGTTTGATTAAAATCCCGAGTTAGAGGTTACTTTGGAAATTAATTGTATCGTGCGAAGTGTCATAATTCGTGTATCGGAAGCTATGTTATTAAAGATAATATAGTCAAGAACTACATTTTTTTCCACGTCTACGAATATCAACGCCTCTTAGAAAAACATGATCATATAAGGAGATTTTACGCCTTCTGGCTCAGGGAACCGCCTTAACAGGCTTAATTATAATTTTAAACTAACACGGGACTTAATCGCGTAAAAAACTTCCGTTTATTTATGGCCTGACGTTTCGAACGTGACGTTATGTTCGTGGTCACAGGCAGACTGGCGAGGAATTGTATCAACATCTTCTTGCTGCGCGGGTTTAACTACCCGCACTTGATCTTGATTATTAACTTGTACGCTAGGGTTGTGTTGTTATTATGAGTGAAAATCGTGTTAGTTTAAATCATTGTCCATATATGTATCTTATGTGAATGGTAATACTTCTATCGTAAATTCAAGCTGTATTTGTCACTTGCACTGGTATAAAATGATTGCACTTTTCAGGCGAAGTAAAACCTACGCCTGTCCCCTCCCCAAACTTTGAGTATAAAGAGTTAGATAAGTCGGTAGATTGGCGGGAAGTTATGCAACAGAAGTGTAGGCGGCAGTCCAGCTTGGCTAATCAAGGTTTGTGGGCGCTTTGGCACAGTCGGTGAGGGGTGTTATCTGTGTGAAAAAAAAAACCAATTCGTTCAAACTTCATCCTGCATTTTGGGGACATTATTCATAATCATAACCAAGAGCATCCCATTCATAAACATCCATGTAGTACCTTGATGATTTTTCTTCTTTTATTTTTTAATGTGTGCCTACATTTCTGCAAGCTGTCTCAAAACCAATTTGTTTTTTCTCTGTCTTATTTATTTTATAATTCTTTATTGTAATTTATTTGTATTTTTTATTATGACACATGTCTTTATTGAAGTTACTTTGTCTTATACAACCTTGATTTGATGTATAGAAACTATAGAAATTTAGATCATCTTTCTTTTCACAATGTCATTGGCTTTTTCAATGTTTACTAACAGTGCAAAACATACACATTCACTAACAAAGTGTTGTCCTGTCATGTGTCTGTCGCCTGTTAACACACTCATTCTAATGAAGGAGATCTACTATTCGAAAAACGATGATTGAATAGGTTTTCAAATAATCAACATTTTTTACTTATTTATTATCCATATTGTTAGAAGTTTTTAATTAAGACCAAATATCATTGTTTTAATGAATACTTACGAAACATTTTAGGTACCGATTAAAATACCTAACATGACTGTGCTTAAAAAATCTACAAATTGAAAACACTATACCTTCACACAAACACATAAATTATGATGCTTATTCGCTTTTTCCAGGACCATGGATCGAAATTAAAACAACGTCTGTTAAAGGATTTGTAGGTAAGTTTTTAGAAATAATTTCGTACATTACTTGCACTGTTCATTTTATTTGTCTGCGTTTGCGAGTTTCTATTGTAAGGAAAAATAACAAAAAAATATTCCTTTCACAATTGTAGGTGTAAACTGCCCCGCATCAATTTCAATAACAACCAAATCTAGCAGCTGGCTGACTGCCACATTCAAATACGACCGCTCCGACACCACGAGGCCCCTGCGGATCGAGCTGCCCCGTCAACCATTACTTCTCTCTCCTGGCAAAACCGAACAACTTGCTCTAAACATCACATCCAATGCCGAACTATCTATTGACATACCATTCATTATTACTGTCAACGATAGCTCTATAGACAGCGAACAAGATCAAAAAGGAACTTTGTCAGTGAATTTCAAAATGCCTGAAGTCCAAGCTATATCCAGTTTCGGACCCAATAAAGTAGTATTTTCGCCGACTCAAGAACGAACTTTACTAGCAACGACATTGGTTTTGCTAAGCGATTCACCGGTCGATTTACAATTATCATTGTCGCTTGTCGACGGAAATAATGTGTTTTCACTGAAAAATGTTCAAGAGATTAAAATGAGTGAGGTTAATAAGATGCTCGGGGCGGCGGAAGAGAAACATGCGTTGGCGAAACTGAAGAAAGTTAGCTCTGCTGTCCAACTATGCCGGTTGACGAAAGGAAACGCTATTAGAGCGACTGTTATTTTCGAAGCTCCTTCTTTTACTAAACAAGGTAAGTATTTGTTAGATTTCAGTATATTTTAGGCACTGGCGGAATGAGCTTTTGAAAAAAACTGTCGGAAGACTCCTGAAGATCGGCATACGTGGAAGAAGAAGACGATATTTCGGCAGTTTTTTAGGGTTCCGTAGCCAAAGGATAAAAACGGGACTCTATTACTAAAACTCCACTGTCCGTCTGTCTGTCTGTCACCAGGCCTGTCTGTATCTCATGAACCGTGATAACTAGACAGTTTAAATTTTACAGATGATGTATTTCTGTTGCCGTTATAACAACAAACACTAAAAACAGAATGAAATAAATATTTAAGTGGGGCTCCCATACAACAGACGTGATTTTTTGCCGTTTTTATTATTATTTATTACATATATATGATATATACCTATAGTATCTCGTGATCGAAAAATAGCCCGTGAAAATATTTAGGTACTTAATATTGTTTTTTTTTTCAATTTATTTATTATGAAAAAAAGAGGTACAGTAATTGTTGCTACTTATCTGCCAAACTGCATAGCAGTTTGTCGGCAGAAAACTTATTCTACCCTTCACCACTGTAAATTAAGTTATTTTATCGTTATACATAGCTATACGTTTTACGGTAACACGTGCAAAGGTATAGTTGGTCAAACCAAACTGTCAGTAAATGAGATCTTCTCCTCTCTCACTTCCTTTTCTTTTGGGTGCCAGTACTAGTGTAAGACAAAGAAAAGAGACAGTCCTTTGACAAACCATATTAACATAAGGTTGTGGGCAAAAAGCATAAAGCAATCGGTTGGCATTTTAATCATGTGACCCGTTCCAGTCTTAGCAAAAATGTTTGAAAAGGTATATTTTATAACTTGAAAAAATGTAACTTATACCATACATACAGTATACTAACAGTTAATTTGATTATTATTCTATTTATTTGTATAGGTAACGATTTGGAGAAGTATCAAGGCGCCGTGGTCGTCAACCTTATCGGCGTCGAGGCTTCGATCAAAACGGTAGAGCTGTCCGCTTCTGTAGGTGTCGCTACGCTCCGCCTCAGTACCCAGGACACGCCGTCTTTCACAAAAGGTAACTATAACTACAAATACAAATAATCTATTGAAAAAGTATTGTACATAGTGGTAGCTCTTAATACTGATAATTGTTAATAACGACTGTTTCAATCATTCAGTTCTTCGTTCCATTCCAAGTCAACCAAAAGTCCTAAGTGTTGATAACAACACTTCTGCTTACAAATTTCGGAATACTTAGCCCTAACTGCTTACCGACCACGCTAAGTTTCCAAAATGCTTCGTCAACTGTGACACTGCCAAGTTCGTGAAAACTTAGCTTAGTCCTCGACCCCAGTATGAAAAAAGCGACTTTCTATTGCTTTAGCAGTTTATTACCGGCCTTTTAAATGGTAAAAGCACTATTTCGAATACACAGTTTTCGTTTTAGTACAATCCTTGCGACACCTAGAATGCTGCGCTCCATTGCTCGCTGGCAAACCTTCAATTTGGACTTCTGACTCTCGGTGAGCGACCATGTTTGGGCACCGTAGGTTAGGACAGGCAGAATACACATGTCAACGAGTTTACGCGTTATCGCATCCGAAACACTACACTGCGCTCCAAAACAGGCATAGCTGACGTAGGGGAGCAGACCGCTAGGCTGAAGTGGGACTGGGCAGGTCACGTCTGCCGCATGTATCCGGATAGGTGGGCTAGTATAGCCACAAAGTGGATGCCGCAAAAGAAGCGCGGACGTGGCAGGCCCAGGCGGAGATGGCGGCACGACTTAGACACCTTCACTAATAACTGGCCGGAAACAGCTCAACAAAGGGAGTCATGGAAATCAAAGAAGAGAGGCCTTTACCCAGCAGTGGGACACTACAGGCTATTAAAAAAAAATACAATCCACCGCCCGATTCCTATTTTTATCTCAAATTATATATTTAAACCACTGTCGACTCTCTTATAAATAAATCAATTGCTTTTCCTTACAGAACCAAAAATATTAACCTTAGAAAATGTTGGATCCCTCCAAGGAACTTGGATCCTCAAGCTTAAGGTTGATGACAACAGGATGTTTGGGTTCTCTGCGAAGATGGTAGAGCTCGCTCCTGGGGAAGTCAAGGGGATCACTGTCTCGTATAAAGGGCCGGAGGATGTTGTCTATAAAGCGTAAGTTGTCATTTAAATAATGTTTGGGGGCAGTCCTGCACAGATTGGTCTAATTTAAAATTACAAAAGAGTTAAACAAATCATAAACTAAGCCACATTTTTCAATCCGCCGCTCACATCTATATATGTATGTCAGAGGCGGGGTAAGATTTGCAATACGGATCAACTAGTTTGGAAATATCCGGATCTGCCGTATCCACTGACCTCGCAATACAATACAAATCCTCTTTATTGCACAACCTCAGAAAAAATGTACATGGAATGGAAACACAAATAATACATGAAGACAGAGGTGACAACAGGCGGCCTTATCGCTAAAGAGCGATCTCTTCCAGACAACCTTTAGGTAGTGGAGAAATGACACGTAAATTAACCAATTAGGAGGTGCAAAAAACTAAGTTAAAACAAAATAGCATTAGAAAAAAAACCTTTAAAAGTTTAAAATTCAAGTATAGAACAATAACTACACAAACTACAATAAGACAATACAAAATTCTGTGACCTCGCAATACAAAATTTTATTTATTTAATCTCTATTGCACAAAAGAAAAAACTTATCTTACAAAAGGTGGACTTAATGCCAAAAGCATTCTCTACCAGTCAACCTTAAGGCAAAGCAGAGAGATTGTGAGTGCTACTACTACTAACAAAATATAATACGCAAAGCTTTTATGTGGGCAATAGTTATTTGTTATATAAGGGTGCAGTTGTATTTTACCCGCGAGTGTAGAATTGAAACACGAGCAAGCGAAAGGATTCTATAGGTGAACCACGAGCGAAACGAGTGGTTCTAAAATAGAATCCTGAGCGTAGCGAGTGTTTCAACACACGAGAAGTAAAATACATTTGCGCCCGCGTGTAACACAAAACTTTTCACCTCACTATAGCGAGGAAAGTGCAACATCCACAGGCGTTAGATCATCTTCATCACTGGGATCACTCATTTCTTTACGATATTATAACAGAAAACTCTGGAAGTTGTGTATTTTTACGCGAGTCGGTGAGAAAAGGTTTTAAGTAAAAAAATTGTTGACAATGTTGACATTTCTGATGTATGAAACGTCAACGATGCGTTTTGAAATTGTATCGACTCAACTTGTGCGTTCAGTATAATTTAACATCACTATAAAAAAACAAACGTTTCTTATGAAATTTTAAGGTTTATATGACTTAAAATCATTAAATAAAGCTAAATTTGGTATTTTTTATTGGATTCTCAAACCATTTATTTAATGATAATTAATATCGAACGAACCATTATCATGAGCGTTTTACGTTTTGTTATCTGTCAAGCTACTTAAACACGTTCCATCCAAGGTCAAATTACTTTCCCCACTAGTGGATAAAACGCGTTTTTCCCCGCTTGTATTGAAGGATAAACTACAACTTTCCGAGCTAGTAAGGGGGAAAATACATTTTGCGTGGCCGAATCATGCATATAAACCATTGGGGCGTGAGGCTACCAGGATCACGAGGCCGTTAACGGTGGATCTTTCGTACAATTTAAATTCGAATTGCAATTGCACTTTTCTGCATTATTTTACTACTGTCGTCAATCGTTTATTAGAAATCCGAATTATCATATGGCTTTATACATTTATCCATTCTATTCCACAGAATGTTAACGTTCGAAGAAACATTCTCTGGAGCCAAAACCGCCATAGAAATACAGGGTGGCACGGAAAAGTTCCCCATCAAAACCAGCAAGGCTATCCTATCGTGGGTCCGAAGCGGCCGAAAGGAAATAAATTTGAAAAATTTCTCACCCAAGAAAGTTTTGGTTCGTTGTGATATAGTCGGTGATGCGTATACTATTGACGTGCCCGGTGTGGACGCGAGAGGCACTAGTTGTATAATAAGCTTCAGTCCGAACGAATGCCGGCAGTTGCCGATTGTGTACGCTCCGACGACGCAATTGCCGAATGCTGCGACGTTGCTTATAAAGCTGGATAAGAACAATGATCACGTTAAGAAGGTAAGCAGACATGTAACGTATAACTTTGTTTACCTGTCACTTCACTTGTATTGGTTGAAAAAGTCCAACCAATTATTACTTCTCATCTTACTAACATGCTTAAAATGCTTTAAGTATTACTAACAAATTAATTAAATTATACAGTTATATAGCAATAAAGCCTAAATGTGTTACGTAGCCGACGTCCGCCACTTTTGATTGGAACGAAATAAATTGAAAGGTCTAAGAACAAATTAAATTATTTTCTACGAAAATATTTAAATTTTTTGTTTTTTCAAGTAGACACACTACTATTTAAACTATAAATCCGGATCGGATCGGGTCGGATACCCGAGCGGTTCAGGCACCTGTCCGGTAAACGGGGGACGCTGGTTCGATTCCAGCTCTGGACACTGGAGGCTTCGGTCATTTTTTCCTTCGAATATGACATTTATATTCCAGTTTAAATTGAAAGGTTATTAAAACATTTGCCAGCGACCTTCTAAGCGGGTTCTCTGTTCGTAGGCGCTTATCGCTACATACGATAGAGCGTAGCAAGTGTTTGCAGTGAATAAATATGTTAAAAGAAAACAGTAATTTGTTTTTCCATCTGTAGCAAGGTTTGATCGTTTAATTAAGCTTAAAGGTAATTTTGTTGTGTATTGGTTTAAACGGTACAGTCAACAGTTGAAATAGCTAATCTGGTATGGTATTCAGACTGCCCTACAATCGCTTCTATTCTTTCAACAAGTTGTGTTCTGTTCATTTTGAACACTTCGTCCGCCTAGTCATTTTTAGGAATTAAATTGTTATAAACTATAATAGATGTCATATATTAAAGAAAAAGTGACAAAGCCCTCCAGTGGTGAAGGCCGGATTCGAACCGGCGTCTTTAGCTATCGCGGCTAACGCCACCTCGCCACGGCGGTAGGGGCGGTACCCGTCCCAATTTCTCGACTATATGCCATCTTAGTAAGACTAGGCGTAGGCGTCGTAGGCGTAGGTTTTTGAAATATATGACATTTATTAGAGTTTATAATTTATATATAGTGATAGTAATGCGACTACTTAAAAAACACAAATAAAAATATTTAATAAAATAATATGATTCGTTTCCAAAAACCTTGTTAACTAAGTATATTAATTTGTTTTTATTTCAAGTAGAAACACTACTATATAAATTATAAACTGAAATAAATGTCATATACTGAATATAATAATAATGAATATTATAATGGCACAGGCACCTGCCGCGATAGCAGAGGACGCTGGTTCGATTTTTTATTTTATTTTATAAACTGTTACTGCATTGTATTGTGTTGTTGTATTGTTGTTGTTGCTGTCGTGTTGGTGTTGTTGTGTCAACACTGTTATTTAGGAACTTGTAAACAATATATACGATAGCATTTAAAATTTTCCTTTTATTGCAGGTAAACCTCTTCGGTTGTGCGAGCGGTGACGCTCTACGCTGGGTCGGGCTGGCCACTTACGGCGAGACCGCACTCGTGCGGGCTGTAGCTCGCTCCTCCATAGACCTCAAGCTGACCAATAAGTCCCTCATGCCGGCCTTCGTGTGCGCCAGGGTGAACTTCAACCGTGAGTAATGTAGACAACTACATAATAGTATTTTATGCAACCGTTGTAAGAGAGGTCGGTCCCGACTAAATCCTGAGAATACATATTGACTACACTGAGTCAACGTAAGCCAATCTAAGGAAAGCAGCTATGCGGTAGAATGAGATTATAATATCGTTGCTTCCTCTAACGCATAACTGCGTCCCTTAGTGTAAGGCCCGAGTGGACGCTCGAGTCGGGCGTGCGTCGGGGCGGGGCGTGCGGCGTGCATGTTAAACAAATGCAAACGTATAGGAGCGGCCTCAGTGCACGCTGCTCACATGAGCCCGACGCCACGCTGCACGCCCCGCCGAACGAGCGTCCACTCAGGCCTTACACTAAGGTTGGCCTACGTCGAGTCAGTGCGTGTACTCGGCATAATAAGTGCGTCGTTTTCAGTGCAATACATGTCCCTGGGCGCTTCGTCCCGCCTGGCGGGCGCGCGGCACGTGGTGCGCGGCCGCGGCGCGCACACGCTGTCGCTGCACGTGGAGTGGGCGCGCGTGGAGCGGCGGGCGCTCGAGGCGCGCGCGCCCACGCTCGCCACGCTCACCGCGCTCACCGGGCCCGAGCTCACGCGGCACCGGATACTCAGGTCACTGACGGCGTGACGCTGACGGCTGACGGTGACGGCCGAGCCACGACGTTGCTCACTGGCTTCGGCTAAGGCGAAAACCATTGGTGGGAACGAAAGGTCAGATCGCTGTGTCTCGCACCGACCTATGGTTGTCGCCTTAGCGGAGGCCAGTCGCGCAATGTCGTGACCGACGCGTAAGGGTGCTGTGCACGCGGCGTCGTAACGTAGGAGAAGTGTAAGCGTATCGTAATACGCGCGTAGAACGAAACCGCTCCGAGCACGTATGGTCAAACAAGTCCGAACACGAAGCGTTGTTGCAGCGAATCGTATGAGATTACGAGCGGTACTCTTGTCCTACGCGCGTATTACGATACGCTTACGCTACGACGCCGTGTGCTGAGGGTCTAACTTGAGTATTTTTAAATTGCACCACGCTGACCAATAGGGTCAGACAACAGATAGGGTCAGATCTGAATTTCCAAACTCGTGCTATGAACTACCGAGGCGCTCTAATACGCCTGAGTCCTGACAATATAGGTATCTTGAAACCGAGTGGGTTCCACTTCGCTTTTTAAAAATGGAAATCCTATATTTTAACCCCTTTCTGTTACTGTAGGTAATTATGTTACTTTTATTATAACATAATGCTTTCACTACAAGAGCCTGTAACCGAGTACTTAATTATCGTAACAAGTGAAGGAACGCAGTTATCGTAACGAATAATTGTGAAGTTTTCAATTAAAAGTTACTCCATTGGCTTGTTAACCCTTTATAAGGCATAAATAAGCGTGTCGGGAATTATGCAAAATTGAACCTTATTTGAAATAAAGTTCACGTCAGAAATATATTGCCTCTGCCTTTAAGGCTTAATAAGACCGATTTCCAATTCTATTCACAATTTCATTAAAGATTTGATGATATTGATCTTACTTAGCAGCTAAAGTAATGTTTTCCAATACAGAATACTCAGAGACGAGAATACCGGCGAACTGGATACCTCCCTGCTGCCGGACAACCTGAAGATGTTGGTGGGACCATTCGAAGGCGAAGAAGTGGACTTGGATACTGTGCTCACGGATTTCGAGGAAACCAAGGTAGGAGGCATTACGTAATAAATGTGGTATTTTCTATAGAAAGGGACCTTATTATCGATGGCGCTTTAATGGCGCCATTATAAACGATGCTCCGATATAAATACAACGCCGCGCGACGCTGTGCGGCGTAAGCGCCATCGACAATAAGGACTTTTTTAATGGAAATTCCACAATTACATGTCGGAATTAATGGACAACTTAACCCTTTGAACGCCATCGCCACGCCTACTGACTGAGCGAGCAGCCTCGGACGTTTGCCGCGCGAGGCAGCCTAGACAGCCCCGGCGAGAGGTAGGATTCGTTGCACTACTTGCACTAGCCACGGTGAGGCTGAGCCAACATCGAGCGCTCAGTTTAACGTGAAGTCGCACAGAGACCGCCCGTGTCATGAGGCCGTTCATTCGAAAAGCTATCGCCACCACTGCCTCTATAATAATTCTATGGCTTGTAAAAAAAAGAAAACGGAAATATGTTCATTTCCTGGCTTGTATTTCTCCGCGCATCTTCTCTTAGTCCTAAAGGTTAAATAATGACGCCATCTGAAAATTCACAGGGTGACAGCTATAGTTGGTCAAACCAAATTGTCAGTAAATAAGAAAAAAGAAAACTATTCTCATCATTTTCTTTTGGGTGCTAGTACTGATGTAAGACAAAGATAGTATGATTCTCTCTGTCTATGTTTGAAATGAAACAGTCCTTTGACAAACTGTACATATTGACATTTGGCATGAGAAGAATGTTTAGAAAACTTTTTTTATAGGCCAGGCCGCGAATTTTTCAACCAGCCCTCGTATTATAGGCTTAGATTAACTGAATCGTAGATGACGGAGTTGTCCACGATTCGTATCAAACGTAGGGCTATTTACAAGCTAGCGCTGGCGGTTTAGAATCCACCTTGCAGCAGCGATCTACTCTGCCAATATGATAGCTACGAAATTTTCGACAATGTACTTAGCGTTTGTTAGGACTCGAGTCCTTTGAGTCGTCTGGTTGAAGACTCGACTCAATTTTTCAGGCTTATAATTAAGCCTAAACTTGAGTTATTTTCAACTTGTTAGAGACTCGAGAGTTTTGTAGAGACGAGTCCTTTTCAGAGAACTCTTGATTTTTTTAACAAACGATTTCGAAATGCATTGTCTTTATGCAAAATTTGTGGATTAGGTACGCAAATCATACAATAACGCCTAATTTCTTTAGAAAAACCTATAAAATTGTTGACATAGTCTTTGTTCGGAGGCTCGAGTCCTTTTGAGTTGCTCTTAAAAAAGACTCAACAAAGGACTCTGCACTTAAAAGACTCAAGCTGTTTTTCAAATTCACTCAAAGGACTACAGTTCCTACCAACACTATATATACTTGTACCATCTAACCCCCTTATTCATAAAACTTGACGGGCCTGATTTAGTTAAATTATGTTTTATCCTTTACTTAAAAATACATAAGTCAAAATGACAGATAAAGACAAACAATTCATAGCTAATTCTGGCCAGTAACGCGTTTATGAATAGCGCTATAAATCTCGACCTTGAACTGGTTCCTGCCAGTTAATGTATTAAAACTCGAATGTTTATGGTAAAATAAAACATTTGTACACTATTGACTATAGCATATCATTTACAAATAATCAATCTAAGCAAATAAGCTCTCGTACAAAAAAGGTCACGTCAACAACAATTGTAATAAGAATAGAAAGTAAAATTAATACTACTATTGCTAAGAAAGAAAGTTGGAAAAAAGCAATTTGAGCAATGCAACCCTAAAAAACCGGCCAAGTTCGAGTCGGACTCGCGTTCCAAGGGTTCCGTACATTACACAATTTAAGCAATGTGTTTTTTTATGTGAAACGTGAGTAAAATATCATTAAAAACCCGTAGGGGTCGGATCAAAAACGAAGTAATTAAGTCCGACTCACGCTTGACTGCAATTTCTAATAGGTTTTCCTGTAATCTATCTATTTTGTGTATTTTTTTCAAAATTTTAGACCCAGTAGTTTCGGAGATAAAGCGGGGAATGGTCATTTTTTGCCTATTTTCTTGAATAACTTCTATATTGTTTATCCTAAAATTATAAAAAAAATATACTCGAGGTTCTCACAATGAGCTCTTTCATTTGATATTATAACACGATATAGTTTGAAAAGTTTTTATTTATTTTGTATTTTTTAATTTTCTCATTTTCCCCCCAAAAGTGGCCCCCATGTTTAAAATTCATTTGTTTACGTTACATGTCCGTCTTTGGGTCACAAACTTACATATGTATACCAAATTTCACCTTAATTGGTCCAGTAGTTTCGGAGAAAATAGGCTGTGACAGACGGACAGACAGACAGACGCACGAGTGATCCTATAAGGGTTCCGTTTTCTCCTTTTGAGGTACGGAACTCTAAAAAGCAGAGTATTCCTTACCATCCAATACTTATAAATTGTTCATCTTTCCTCAGGCATCCCTGGTTGATCTGATTGGAGGTCTGCAGGAGCTGAAGGCGCAGATAGATTTGCCCGTCGACCTCTCCGACGAAACCATCATCATAGTCGACGACACGGTGTTAGAACACCATACGCTTTTCGAATAAATTATCATCTGTAAATGTTTCTTGTCGAACGCGATGAAATGCTCGACTAATATGCGACTGGGTCGCTTTCTCGTACTTATATATAAATGAGCAAACATTAGGAAAAAATGGTCAGCCTTTAGTATATAGTATTCATAGCCAACCACAGTATTTTCGTAAAAGATTGACTTTCATCCGCGTAGTTCCAGAACCAAACGGATGACTGGAAAAGGAGTTAGTGTCTTGTAATTTTTTTAACCGATTCGTTGAGTGTTCCATTTTCAAAAACTTTTGGCTGCGGCGGGCGAACAATTGTTTCATGACATGAAACAGGCGTGCCTTACGCCATAGAATATGATGACACGCCTCTCGTGCCATGCCATCCGCATCGAACCGGTTAAATTTGTGTATATAATTTGTTACGAATTGAACCTTGTTATTTAGGAAATAAAAGACATCCTTAACAAGCAGGTGATAATGAATTGTTTGATAATTTTGACTGTGATAACTGAACACAACCTTATTATTTAGATAAGAACGGGGTGTACGTCATTTACTGATTTAGGACAGAGTACTCCTCGCCCGCTTAGGGTAGTATTCCACCTGTCAAACATAAAGCAAAATGTGACACAAATACAAATTTGATCAAATATTGGAATACCATCCTTAGCGGTGTATTTGGTTCGTCCCCGCCGAGCACAGATGGGAATAGTTGCATTCATATCAAAGAGGATATAATAAGATAGAGCGGTACTGTCATAGTAAATTTTGTAACCACTGTAAATTCACTGCCATCTATCGACATACTTTAAAACTAAAAATGAAGATTTATAAAAATACGTTAAAATGTATTTAAATATGGATAAATGATTTTTTTATATGCATTAAATATTTTTATATGATTTTGACCCATGTTCTTTCACTGATATGCGTTAAAATTATAAATAATAAACGAAACCGTCAACGCCCTCTATACGAGAGTAGGCCAAAACTAGTGGCGCCATCTGATCGAGAATCCAATTTTTGTGATTTTCGAGGCACGTTTTTTCCTTAGACTGTATAACTATCTTTGATTCATATGAATCATTCCCATCTGGCCCCGTCTCATGTCTCATGTATGGCGGCGGTCACGTGGCGCGGGGAGAGAAATGGTTTCACCGCTTAGCTACTTTTGCCTTTTTATGTAAACTAGCTTGCTCACCATACTAGAGGAGCTAAAGTATATTATATATAGTTAATTTAGTTTTTCTTTTTGCATAAATAACTAGGTTAGTGGTCATCCATTAATTACATCACACGTTTAGGGGGAGGGAGGGGGTCCAGAAAATGTGACGGTGCGACAAGGTGGTCACAAACTTTGTGACGTCACTTTAACTTCTCTTGTTTCCATACATTGTTTGGATTCTTTTGTATTCCCTGTACAGTTAAATACTATGATAAATAGTTCTTATTCGTGATTATTCCTAATCGATTTCATGTCATAAAATTACTAATATTGCTTTTATAAAAAAAAGAAATTTCAATTATGATACTTTATTTAAATTGCTGATTTCGTTGAAGACAAAATTGCCAAATATGTGACGTCACACCAGGGGGGAGGTTGCCAAATGTGACCAGGTGTGACAAGAAGGGAAGGGGGGCAGGGTTAAAAAAAACCCTTCAAATTCGTGTGACGTAATTAATGGACAAACCCCTTATTTCGAAATCCGTCCATTTGAAATCGGCGTTTTGCTCAGAATGTTTTTTAGTTCTATGAACTTGATGTAGAATAGCTAGCTGTAGCATGGATCACAATTTTGGTTTAGGTAGGTATAAGGTTTTGCTTTGTTTAGTTAGGGTATAAATAATTTATATGAAGCAATAAAAAACTATTTTCAATTCTTTATCATTTATTATTTTCTTAACCATTTATATTTATTCCAATCGTTTTCCTATTTTTTTTTTAAATCATTGTATCTAAGAGATTCCGACTGTCAATCGCAGTTATCCGTTAGAAATGATCTTTTAAAAATATTGCCTAAACTTATAAAACTAAAATGCATTTCCACTTATAATGTAGTCATTAAACACCGCAAAATGATAAACTATATATACAGGACTAAAGACGGTTCATACAATTCAAATGGTTACTTTTTGCTACTAACGTGACAATCCTTTACAGTAAACCCCTTATTGGGATATGAGAGAAGTGGGAGGTAAGATGAAAGAATTCGAATGCAAACAAACTATACTTTGGGTATTTCGAAACGAGAAATCGTTGGTCCTTCAGTGAGGGGTTTATCGTAAGGGGCCGTGGCAACAGTTACATCAAGTTTGGTGTATATCATGTTTATATCACTTACGCAACAAAAATATTCTAACGCGCTTCCTCGCACATTCCTCGCCACTCGTCCCTCGCCTCGCACGCACGCTCCGTCTCCACGCACACATTCTCGCACACGCTCTCACACGCACACTACGCACACAATCATCGCATTTGGCAGTTTATCATCGTCTATTTACGTATAACATGTCGATATTCACATGAAACTCTTATTACAAATAATGCTGCGTCAAAAAATAACATCTCCCGAAAGTCAACTAAACGGTTTACGTCTAATATATTTTTATATCGGAGATAAAATGGGAATATCAACATCGTACAAAAGTGGATTCCACGAGGGACGCCTACATGCCGTACGTCTACATACGAAAAAATTCTTATTAAAATGGAAGTACTTACACATTTTTAGGTTACGATACAACTAATTTGGGTCAAAAATGGCTGACGAGTCGATTAGTACAGTGCTTTCACGATACTATTTATCTTTAATTGCAATCTACATACTAAGTCGTAAAACAGAAGACTTAACGAGGAGCGATCGACTTGCAAATCATACCAATACATACTAGGAATCGTCTTAAAGCAAAACTTTCAGAAATGTACATCTAAAATAATCCCCGGGTGACATGTTAACTTCCTGCGGATTAATGCGTATATTATATACATTACACACTCACACGTTTTTTACATAGGAATTAAAGGTACTAAACTAAAAAATAAACCAGTCGCTTAGTGAGCTATATAATAGTTAGTAAGATCGCCAACGATACACACTGGCCTAGAGGGGCGGCCGACACGCTGTGAGCGGTGAGGCTCCGCCTGTTGTTCTACAATAATATATACTTCTTAACGAGGAAACACTCCTCTCTGCCGTCACCCGAGAGAGTCACGGCAGAAATCGTATTGTTTAAGAGATCAATATGGCTTTAAAACGTGCGGCTTGCATTACAGGACAATGTAAATACATCGCAATATTTACTGCCACATCTAACTTATAAATAGTGTCGTATATAAATCGTCAATTCGTCGCGATTCGAGGTAACGATACCCGGAACTAGCCCACCATTACACTTTCAAAATTAATTAGGCGATACAATTCACATTAATTTTATGAGAAATGCCCTTTCGGAGCATAGGAGATATCGCTATCATTGCAAACTTAAATGTTTGAAAAAATTATTCATCACTATTTATATAAATTCTGACTTTGATTAATCAATAAAATATTATCACAGTAATTATTGAAATAAAAATAAATTTAAGGTATGTTGCAATGCAAATCAAAATAATCA
This sequence comes from Cydia strobilella, assembly GCF_947568885.1. NCBI lineage: Eukaryota > Metazoa > Arthropoda > Insecta > Lepidoptera > Tortricidae > Cydia > Cydia strobilella. Next base: position 6,619,998 of record NC_086053.1, read on the forward strand.
AATGTCTTCTATAATAAAATTGTTTTCAATATTTGTTTGGTGTTATAGGTTCCACACGTCCATATTCGTAGATACTACGCCACTACGTCATTATATTTATTTTAACAAAAATCAGTCAGTGCAAGAAGGTAATGTCATTTGGAATAGGCGCTGACGGTTCTAGTGAAAATTAAATGTTACACGTCTGCATTGAAACACCGTTCTCTTGGCGAATGCACTCATCATGCTTCTAAAATCGATTGGTAGAAGATTCTATCGCTCAGTAACAATTCGTCATATCATTTAACAAACCTAATGGTGCGTCGTCAGGTCGTTACGCAGATACATCTTGAGGGACAAGATATAGGTGTCTGTAAAAAACATATGTTTCTGCGTGGAGCGTACACGCGTGTTTGTAGTCACATTGCAAGCGCTTGATGTCTCGTCAGACAAATTTTCTATGTTGAGCTAATTCAGCGGACGCCTAATCACGGGCATAGTCTACGGACGGGCTCGTGAGCTTGTACATAAGAGTTCCACTCGCGTAAAGTCGGGGTTCCGCATCCGGAACCATATTTGAATTCATTTATTTTTACTCAAGTTATTTGGCCGTTTTACGTGTTAGAGAGTTGGACCAAGACAACTGTGCAACGATTTTCATAGTAGACTGCATAATTTCATAGAAGTTTGACGTTTAAAATAACATTTGCACAGTCCGGGCTATCAAAATCGCCGCAGACTCGTTCGTCTCGGTCAAACTATGAATTTTTTTGATATCTTATAATTTCACGAAGACCGGGGGCGGGCGTCGAAAAGACTAGTAAATATTGACGAGAGGCGGGTCCGGTTCGTTTTTACTTTTGTCAGTTTCGTATCGGAAACGTTTCGGGTCGAAAATATTATCTACATAGCACGAGGACCGCTTTTGGAGAACGGCGCGATAATCCGAGGACATTAATGTTAGCGTCATCGTCGAGTAGACTTGGGACACTTTTGAGTAAAAATCAACAGGTACCAAATAGGAGGAGTAAAAAGGAATGAATGCACGTATCGTTCTAGGTGTCGGTATCGGTCGGGCGCGGGTGCGGGTGCGGGTGCGGGTGCAGACGGTGCCGGCGATGCTGGCGGGCGCGCACGTGGTACTAGGGCGCGCGGTAGAGCAGGTAGGCGGTGAGCGCGGGCGGCAGCGCCAGGCGCGAGGCGGCGGCGCGCAGGCGCGGCCGGCCCACGCGCTGCCGGATCACGCGCCGGCACAGCTCCATCAGCGGCAGCGGCTCCGCTGAAACGAAACGCCACGGTTAGCAGACTCAAGGGTAAACTAATAACAGGAAAACTAGAAATACACTAAGGCCCGAGCACACCGGCTGCGTGTGCATACACGTGCACGAGTGCGGGCGCTAAAATATTTGAGCCATACACACAGCCGTCCCGCAGGCGGTGTGCCGTCTCTCGTAAGGACGTCTGCACATGCATTCGCTCCGCCCGAATCTTAAACGTGGGCCCCGGTTGGCCGGATTAGGATCGCTGCAAAGTATGACCCCTTCCGAAAAGTACATCGAACTACGAGTCACCGTATATAATCTGAATCTGTTAATTACAAACGTAAAGAAAAACGGCGCCTCCTAAATGCGACCGTTTATAAAGAGCCGGGCGACTTTCCGCTGCGGCCGAGCTTTTCCCAGTAGATATGAAAATAATAAGGTCTAATCTAGATAACTCTACTGATGAGACTATAGATAAAGGACTAGAACCCTTCGATATCCACCTTATTTACAATTGCATTTAAAACATGTTAAATTTCCCATATACCTACATTTCCTCCATCTACACTGAACCGCCTGTTGTTTACCTCTTCTTGAGTTGTGCTATATTCATTGTAGGTATTATTTTTTATATCGAGCAATAAACAGTATTTGTATTAACAGTGTTTGTGTAGTGTTTATTCTTAATATTTCTATCGCAATCTTTGTTCTCGTCAAATATAAGTAAAATTAATATATTATTTAATGGGCTTGGCCGGTCAAAGTATTCAGCAGATGGCGCCAGCATATCTTGCCCTGTCAAATTATTGTCTTTTTAATGGAATGTTATAACACTAAACTAGAGAAAGGGGCAATTTATGTTGGCGCCTTCTATGCAAACCTTTGACAGTTGCCAACCCTATTGCCGAATTAAATTGTAACCAATGTTTCTATACATATAATAACTCCTTGTAAAATGTTTCTGCTTGTTTAATGTGTGAGACAGATAAATACAACCGACACGACATCCCTAGCCTCCATACCTCCAAAACTTAATTGAATTATAAAACCGGCCAAGTGCGAGTCGGACTCGCGTTCCAAGGGTTCCGTACATTACACAATTTAAACAATGTATTTTTGTATGTGAAACTTGAGTGAAATGTCTTTAAAAAAAATCAAAAATTAAGTAATTAAGTCCGACTCACTTGACTGCACATTCCTCTTAGGTTTTCCTGTAATCTATTGGTAAGGTAAGGTAGGTTTTGTGTATTTTTTTCAAAATTTTAGACCCAGTAGTTTCGGAAATAAAGGGGGGGGGGGGAATGGTCATTTTTTGCCTATTTTCTTGAATAACTTCTAAACTATTTATCCAAAAATTATAAAAAAAATATATTTGAGATTCTCACAATAAGCTGTTTCATTTGATATAATTTGAAAACTTTATTTTTTAATTTTCTCATTTATCCCTTAAAAGTGGTCCCTATGTTTAAAATTCATTTGTTTATGTCACATATCCGTCTTTGGGTCACAAACTTACATATGTATACCAAATTTCAACTTAATTGGTCCCGTAGTTTCGGAGAAAATAGGCTGTGACAGACGGACAGACAGACGCACGAGTGATCCTATAAGGGTTCCGTTTTTTCCTTTTTAAGGTACGGAACCCTAAAAAAGCACCTATGAATTCGAATTCGTATGAACAACCCCGTCTGGTTCAACAGACCGATAACGTTTTCGGGACGTATTTTTTTTTTTTAATAATAAATTATTTATTTGGCAGGCAAGAAACCCAATTTTTACAATTTACAATTGTCTCTATTGACTGGCTTATCTATAAATCGAGGTTGGTGCTTCAATACATTGTCAAATGATTATTGATTTACTTTGTTATACACAATACACAGTTAATCGTAGCATGGTAAAGCGTAGGTAATGATTGAGTAATAGCTTACTTACGCAGAATAAAAACGTTAATTGTCACAATAATTCTGCAGTTAACTGTTGCTTATTTTCCAAGATCCGTCTAATATCAACGGTCATTACAAGGTTTCTTAACAATATACGCTAAACTATAAATGATTGACAGCTGTTATTGACCAAGATTAATCTCAAACAAAACAAATAACTATTCATAATCTTTATTAATCGTACTCCTGTGTCCGTCTAGCCCAACTCTGCATTCACTTTGACAAAGAAAACAAAGTGTGTAATTATGATTATAAATGTCATGGGGTGCTATTCCATCTGTCCCATTTCTTTCTCCAATGTGTATTTGCATTTCACAGTAAGAGAGTGAGACGCAATGCACATTGGAGCAAGATAATTGACAGGTGGTCAACCATAGTTGACAGTTCCCCACTTTGTTATGCCAAAGTGAATGCTTCGACTCCGACAGTTAAGTGTAGTCGAGTTTGCTCCGACTCTAAACGATGATATGTGAATGTGACATAAATTCAAAAGGGATTCATTGATTATAATTGCTATAGCTTAATTAAAACCTTATTGGGAGAAGCAGATTTCTGACATTTCGAAATGTAGCTGTTTGTTGACGTTTTTCATTTCTCATACATTTTTTATTGGAATCTCGTGGAGGTAGAAGTTACTTTTCTGCAAACGCAATCTCCCGACGGTAGGAGTTGGGAGGTTAATGATCGTTGAAACTTTGTATTTGTGACGTTTTCAACCAAAAGGTACCAAATTGTCGGTTGTCGATAAGGTTGATTTCAAATTGAAGCTATATGGAAATAGCGCCTTTATTGACAACCGACATTAAGTACCCTTTTGATAAAGGATTTACAGGTTGCGTGAAATAGTTTTGTATTATAACTTGAAGTATAGTTAATATATACCCGAGACATGTATGGAATTAGATAGAGCCAATTTACTCTTTAGGTAGAGTTTTTCTATACTGAGAAAAGAAAAGCAAAACCAATATTGTAGCTAATGATTAATCATATAGGGCAGGGGTCGGCAACCTTTTAGCAGCCAAGGGCCACATAGCGGTGAGCAAAATTGCAGCGGGCCGCACACTGTTAATATTTCGTGAATTTATTAGACATACTACATTGTCGTTTGTCAAGTGGCGAAATTCAGAGCGCGCTTCGCCCGCTCTTACATGCAGGGTGCCAGGCGTGCCAGCGGCGCCCTTCACACTTAAAGGTCGGGCTTAGCCCGACATTCAGCGTGCTTCGCGCGCTCTTACATACAGGGCGCCCCTCACAGTTATTCATCTTACATGCAGGGCTCCTGCGGCGGTCCTCAGTTATTTAGCGCGCTTGGAGCGCTCTTACATGCAGGGCGCCTGCGGCGTTCCTCACAGTTATTCAGCGCCCTTCGCGCGCCCTTACATACAGGGCGCCTGCGGCGCCCCTCACACTTAAAGGTCGGGCGGAGCCCGGCATTCATCGCGCTTGGCGCGCTCTTACATGCAGGGCGCCTGCGGCGTCCCACACAGTTATTCAGCGCGCGAAAGCGCGCTCTTACATGCAGGGTGCCTGCGGCGCCCTAAACAGTTATTCAGCGCCTTTCGCGCGCTCTTTACATGCAGGGCGCCTGCGGCGCCCCTCACAAACATCAAACATTTATTCAGCAAATAGGCCACAGGGGCACTTTTACATGTCAATTTTTACAAACAATAAAATTAACCCAATATTACAAAAAAATAAACAATTACATAAATATAAATGTCAAATTACACAAAAAAAGCTAATAAAAAAATATACAAACAACAGAAGTACTAACATTGTTTAGAGATGTAAAAGTCTCTAGGTGTCAGATAAAATGTATATAATAATAATAAAAAAGATCATCAAATTATCCAGAGATGTAAAGGGTCTCCAAGACTTGAATTGTTATATAATTAATAAAAAGACAAGATATTAAATCAGACAAACAGACAAGAACCGAATGAAGTGCCTCACGTTAATGCCACTTAAAAGTAAAGTTACATAGGTAAAATGAAGCCCGTGTAAACTTAAACAGACCGGTCTCCACAAACAGCACCCGTTCACGAGTATGACGCGTATCTCAGCCATCGTCTCCCTCAACCTTAAAGTTCGCACTTAAAGGTCGGGCGAAACTCGATCACTTTAGTGACATAGGACTGATGTAACCCGGAGGCTCGCGGGCCCCAAGCGAGCGGTTCGCGGGCCGCATGCGGCCCGCGGGCCGCCGGTTGCCGACAAAGTGAATTGTTACTACGAGTATGAGCGCTGGGCGTTAGACCCCGAAATCTAAAGATCGAAGTCGGTTTAACACTATCTTTAATTGACGGCTAATGACTGACAAAAAAATTGCACCGTCTTCTAGGTAGCGGCCATTGACTATGAATAGAAGTGTTGCGTTTGTGTACTCACGATCGAGGCCGCCAATGTACTTCATGGTGATCTCGGCGTGCCCCCAGACGGCGGAGACGATGGGGAAGAGCGTCTTGCCGCGCAGGCCGCGCGCCGCCACGCCGAGGTAGCGCCCGTCGGCGCAGAAGGCCAGCGTGCCCTCGTCCATGTCCAGCACCACCAGCACGCGGTCCGGCACCATGAACTGCTCGTCGGGCCGCAGCAGCGCGGGGTACGTCGTCCCGCTGCCGCCCGTGCCTTTCGCGTTGTGGTACACCTGAAACGGAGCGGTACAAGGTTTAATCGTGGTTCTTTATATCAGATCGGTGCCAGACGAGCATACTGCCCGCTTGTCAGTAAGTGATTACCGTAGCCTATGAGGCTTGCAACTCCAGGTTTAAAACTTCGTGCTGCTCTAGCTGCTGTGCTTCAGTTTAAGATTTATTGCACCAATCTTTCATTTACCAATTACACAACATCTATTTTAACAGAGATGATTGTGTCCATTTATGTACGTAGTCTACAGCGGTACTGATATACCTACGGGACAAAAACGGGACAGGTAAAATACGGTGACAGCCCCGTATATATTAGCCAAGTAATTATGTACCTTATTCATTCATTTTGCTTACAATAACAATATACATAATATACATTAACAGTTTTCGTCTTTAAAACTTCATTTTGTATTTTTAGAGTTACTATACCCTCATCTTTACCCTTACTAGCGACCGGCTTCGCACGGGTAGTTCATCTAATTTACACAAAACCTTTACAAATTATACATATAAACCTTCCTCTTGAATCACTCTATTTATTAAAAAAACCGCATCAAAATCCGTTGCGTAGTTTTATAATATGTAATAATTTTCAATATTGTAGCGTCGTCTGACTCCAAATATGTAACATAATTATTTGAGCATTTTGAACATCTGAAAGGGTACTGAAAGCTTACAAGTTTTGAACTAACCCTATACGTGAATAAATTTTAAAGCTTGTAAAAGCCTTGTTGACGTTCCAACGCTGAACTCAGTCGTCACGCTATATTGCGTTTTCTTGGCGTTGCAAGTTACGATGTCAAAATACGTGTCAGAGGGATTTTTTAATGTAACGACGTGTACATAAAGTTTATACCATACAGACTATAACAAAACCTCGTTTATATAGCCAGATACTAAAATTACAGTTTAATTGCCCTAATTAGTCCACCTGGGAAATAAAAACACATAATTATTACAATAATACAATAAGTAGCTTTGAGTGTATGTAGTAACTAGCCCGCTAGATTCGCGCTAATATCGATGATTTTTGTTAGTATAAGTATTGAGACTGTTGTGGTTTTGTTCTATTACAAATTATTTACAACACTAATTGTCATTTAGACTGGAAACCAATAGCAATAAATTAATCGTCAATATCTACAAAACAGGAAACTAAATGTTACTAATTCAGTGCCCAAATACTAATTCGACGCTGAATGTTATTGGCAACATCAATCCATCAAACGGCCAATCGATTGCAACTGGATAGCAAAACATTTCCATAGAGAAGTTCGTAGTAAATTAGGGGAGCTTTGGTACTATGAGAACTGTGCCATGTAGCTATCTAGACGCCTCTCTCTATTTCGACATTAAGCAATCGAGCGAGATTAGCGAGAATTACGGGGAACTACATAGCAGAAAAGCTAAAATAGTTCGCTATTCTGTTTGCAAGCTACGTAACAATGACTAAGAAACATATTGTGAATTAACTAGTGAGGGAAATATGCTGCTAAGTGCTTCATTTGCATTTACAGTTTCAAAATGGTTTCTGCTCATTTTAAAGGTTGTTTAACTCAAGTAAAAAGAGTAACGTGAAAAATATTTATGCATGATTACCGTTATAACGCTGGAGGAAATTGGTAATTTCCCTGCCTTTGCTTAGAGTAGACAACCAGGCTAACAAAATATCCGTTTGGGGGAACGTGGCATGCTATAGAGTAATTCATCATGGTAATCCTTGCTATGCACGAAGGTTTTTCCTATATGACTAATCACTAACTCAGTATTGCGGCGTCTTCACAGTGCAGGTTCGATTTAATGCAGTTACTTAGGGATCCTAACCCCTGAGGTCGTCGGCTAATCCTGATGAGCGGGTTAACGAAAAATAGTATGACCGACGCTAATTGACGCGGACGCATATGCGCGTGCGCCCGCTCCGTGCCAGCTAGCGGACGCCCTATGACAGTAAGTTAAAAATTTCGTTCCAAAGCCTCACCTTATTTCTCCCGAGGTCCCATCCCCAGCTCTGATCCGTAGCGCCGACTAGGCTCTGGTATCCGACGGAGTGCAGCGGCGCGTGCTGCGTGGCCACCCCGACGACGGCGTGCGTGCCGCGCTGGCGCGACGGCCACACCACCTCCCAACAGTGTAGGCCCCGCGAGTAACCGGTACGCCCGCGGATGCAGTCTGTGCTCTGTGCCACCGGGTGCCGGTGAAACGTTAACGCGTCCTCTTCTTTTACGAATATGTTTAGTGATCTGGAATTGGACGGAGGTTTATGTTAAAGATTTTAATCGTAAGAAGGAAAATGTACAGAGATATTTCTCTTGAATACTGAAGTTAATTTCTAGATGTTAAGTATCTATAATTATAAGATTTATCTAAATGACTTATCTAAATTTACTTTTAGTTTGCATCTAAATTGTGGATATATATCACGTCTGCAGAATATATGAGAGAAACATTAGCATCTAAATTTCTCTGTGGGTCTCGATGTACTATGATATTTTACATACGTGTCAAATTTCAGCCTAATTGAGCTGGAAGCAATATTCGAATCCCCACGGACTGTAAAATGTGTTTACTAATCCATATTTAGAACAGTGCGTTCGCAATACGCGCTGAGCTACACTGAGAGGACACTATTATTATTATTATTTTAAACTTTATTGCTCATCAAAAAAAGTACAAATGGCTGTCTTAATGCCTCATGGCATTCTCTACCAGTCAGTCATAGGGCACAAACAGAAAAATGTCAAGGTGGGTGGTGGGTGCAGTGATGCGCGTAAGAAAGATGGAAAACAAATATTACATAATACACATAATACTAAACTGTAAAAATTTGGCTGTTTTATACATTTTGGCTGGTCCATTTTCAATGGGAGGGTAAAAAAAAATTCCGCAATTTCGTGGTTGATCTCATAGTAAAAGTTGCTCAGTATATACCAAAACCTCCCTGGCAACGGGAATGCACTTATTTTTAGCCACCCTGTATATGTTTTACAGTAGGTACATATGGTCCTACTCTACCGCACTTATACAAAAGTACAATAAATATAGATATATACATGTGCAGGTGCTTGGGTAGGGCTGTAGGAAAGCGAAGGGAAATAGTTTATGTTGTATAGAGCTAGGACAAGACTCGTAACGAAACGAGATCCATTGAAATGCTAACGTTTTTACCGTACGGTGAACATGAATAGCAAACACTCTGGGACACGATATTTTACTATAATCAGCTGTTAGGGCAAAGGGTAATCCGTTTATGGGGGTTTAAAATAGCATGTTTAGAGGCGACCCTATTGAGCTAATCCGGAATTGGGACGCGGCGGAGAGAAACACGCTACAGGAGTTACGTCGTACGTATACAGATGTTTGAGTGTATGTAGTAAATCAGGTCAATTACTGTATTGGCATTTATAGCTTCTGTACGAAGACTATTAGTTTAACATTTGGATGACGTGACTTAATGATGAAAACATGTTTTAATTCATACATAAGGTAGACGTCCTAGTGCTCGTGGCTGTCAGAGTACATGTCAGCTTTAAACTTAAGTCATTGTCAATAAAGGAGGGTGTTATCTATTGGGCGTTAGGATGTCAAGCACTAGAGGCCGTTTACCTTACTGTTATTTGAGATTACGTCGAAAATATGTCAGAAATGTTTTCACAAAGTCTCAGCATTCCATACGACCTCATACAGATATATATCTCAAGGGAGCCGAGAAAGGATAACTGAGATTGCTCTGTGGGTGTCCACACAGTGATAAATTATCCAGATAGTAATAAGGTAACTGCCCAGTTTCGGGCAAGACACTCAAAGCTGGGAATATTTGATTAACATACATCGTATGTTACGGAAAGACGAAGACGCACACGCACGGAAAAGGACCCAAAATACAAAATTTTGGGTTTCGGAAATTGGTATCAAGAGCCCGAGCAATCCCGAGCTCCGTAACTTGAGTAACTAGTTTTTGTGATACCTCAATTGAACGATTCTTGAGGAAAGTAAAATAAGTTATTAATTCAATGGAACGTAAAGGCGTGAAAGATTTACTTATTGGTGAGGCTTGGATAAGTGAGAAAAATGTTATATAAATTTGGTGACCTTTTTCGACTTCAGATTATTCCAAATGGTTTGATCTGGAAACCTATGTATGTAGGTAAGTAAAAAATGATCCCGAAATAAACACGTCCTATGTTAGTGACAGCTATTCTATGATAGTTACAGCTGATTTTGAAACAATGTCGAATAATGCAGAAAAATTATAAAAAAAGATCCAATATCCTCTAACCGCCCAGAAATAAAAACTTGCCAAGACAAATGCAACTTAGATTTCTCAATATGAAGATTCAAAATACAATGAACAGGGGGCCCGTTTTTATAGGCCTCTGGGTAGCTAGAGGTTAAAATTGATCTAAAGTTATAGTTTTACCCTAATTTTCATTTTCCTATAGACTGCTATTATACTGCGCACAACTGTATTAAGCCATATGGGGCTTTATGATTTTAACTTTATGAATGCATTTTTCTGTGGATCGGTGTACAATTCTAGGAAGCTATAAGTAGTAAGTAACAGTTCTTGTACACAGGGTTAGTAACAATAAAGTGAGCTCACCTATCGCCCGGGTTCCAGGCATGCTTGAGCTGCATCTCCGGATGCGCGGGCGGCGCGTCGAGCAGTGCGTCGAGGCGCGCCGGCCGCGGCGGCTCGGGAGCCAGCTCGCGCGCGACCACCGCCTTGTACGGCGCCGAACACTCCCGCGACACCGATTTGACACCGCCGGACAGCTTTTGCCCCATGTTCATGCCCCTGCAGCGGGTGCGGGCGCGCTTCGGCAGCGCCTTGAGGCCGCCGCGCCGCGCCTCTTCCGCGCCGCCGCCGGCCCCGCTCCTCACTGAGCGCACCCCGCTCTTGTACCTGCAATCAATAATAACACTATTAATATACTGGAAATGTACATTTCATCTTGCCAGCCTGTTGAGAAAATTAATAAATTAAATTAAATAAGCCTTAATTCATATAAGAGACACTAAACTTGTAAATACAAATTTAGATATTTAATTGTTTATGTTATAGGATGTCTCTTAGTGTGGTGAGCCTGTCGGCATAGGCCTCTTCCAGCTCTTTCCAGTGCTGCCTGTCCAAGGCAACTCTGGTTCAGTGGGGTTTTAGAGTAAACTGGATGTCATCTTCCCATCTGGTTATTTGTTTGCCGTTTTTGCGCTTACAGCCGTGGGTACCAGTGGGTCACTTGTTTGCTCCATTTTTATTTATTGTCCCGCAGCATGTGACCTGTCCACCTCCACTTTTGTTGGTCGATACGCTCGAGTATGTCCGTTACTTTTGTTCTTCGCCTTAGTTCCTCGTTCCGGATTCTGTCCCTTAGTTTTTTACCTTATCTCCTCGAAGGAGCCTCTCATTAGTTCATTTGGAATCCTGTCCGGGCCAGGAGATTTTTCTAGTTTACTCCAGATGCAAGAATGTGTGGTACTTTTTCCTCCTCTGTTAATAACTGAGTTTTTTTTTTATCTTATTTATTTTATAAGCCATACATCTTATGATTAAGCCGGCTTAAAAAAATTAACATTGTTACTTAAACTTTAGGTGTTACTTAAACAATTGGGAGTACTTGAGGAGTATTTTTATAATATTCGAATCGAAGGTCCAATGACTGTATGATAAAACTTATAAATCTACCACTATATTCTGATAGCTTAAGATTTGATGAAAGAAGAAGAGAAGATTCCCCGCAGAGCACCGAGTTTCTTTTAAGAGATCCAACCTAGATTGTTCGTTGATTTTGCACTCGAGACCTAAGTGGAGGAGGTCCTCCTCTCTCTCGCATCGTGTAACAGTTTGGATCCTCTTTTTGTATTATGAAGTTAAATTTGTTGAGTGGGATGTGATAAGTTCGGGTTCGAAAGCAGATAACTAATTCTTTTCTGTTGAGGTTTCGAGAGGCAAACCAAGGTATGCGCGGTGGTTCGTCTACAATGGTCCTGTACCAGATACCCTTGTTTTTTGAGCACTCGTTGAAATAGGATTTAAATTTAATGTAATTGTCGGTTTTCACTTTTGGAAGATGATCAATAACTGAAATGTTGAATAATGGCAAAAATTATTAAGGTGGTCTGTTTCTTCGTTTATACAGGATGTCCCTAGCCATTGGACAAAGCTGAAATGTATATATGTATTAGGGTATTTAGAATCATTATACAAAGAATCATAACAACCGCTGTAGAAACCTTCATAGACCTTTTTGATTATCATTTTTATTTATGACACTAATAAGATTCTGACTTTTGACAAATGTCGAAATGTTCGAACAGGTTTACTAATGTATTGCCAAAAATCGTTTCCCAAAGTATTACTTCCCAAACTATTTTACGCAAATTATCATTTGGCAAAATTTCATTTCGCAAATTTTCATAATCCAACCTAACCTAACCCAACCTAGTACGTCATTTTCATTTCGCAATATGGGGTTGTGAAATGAAATGGTTGCGAAGTAAAAAACTTGCTAAAATTTCATTTGGGAAATGAAACTGATACCATAAGTTTGTTGGGAAGTGAAATTTGGCGAAAAATATTTTGGCTAAACGGCGGTATCCCGTTCGAACAAATTGTCAAAGGCACTGCCAATGTTTAATACAGTATGTTTCTTTTTGATGTCGATTATTGGAAATAACTTTTGTTAGAAAAAATATTTATTTTATTTTTTTTTCTTATTAAAAAAGTATTAACGTTAGAGCATTCCTGAGAAGTAACCCTACGTGGGATTCCAGAATTTGTCCAATGGCTAAGGTCACCCTGTATTTAAATTGGGTTCGAATAGAGGCTTGTACAGAAGTTTGTTGCCAAATATATATTTTTTTAAGTTATTAAGACAATACGCAAGGGCCGGTTACAAGAAGTTTGACGTTTATCCATCTAATCCTTGACAGTTGTTACACTTTAAATGGAAATAGATTCTTGAGGATTTAGTTTTTATGAGTAGGTAGTCTAAACTAAGACGAAGTTCTGTTATCAAATAAATACTTCGCTAATATGTAATACTCGTAAAACTTAGAACAGGTATTTTGGTCTAGCTTATCCTCGGATAAGCAGCTGCGAATTAGACCCTAGATTCGAACCCTTGGCAATGACAGGTATACGATTGTATAAAGCTACTCGAAATCGCACGCCCGATCCGATATCGTAAAAGCGTGGGAAAATACAACCCACTGCTATATCTACAATCTACATACTTAGATTATATTGTAAAAGTCTGTTGCTACCTGCTAGCTTATCCCGATGTTAAGATATTATTGGTAGTGGTCATTAACTTTAAAAACGGAAATTAATACTAAATTGTCATAAATGTATAGCTATTACCAAAGATAGATATAACTCCGTAATAGATGGATACAGTCTAAGGAAAAAACGTGCCTCGAAAATCAAGAAAATTTGATTCTCGTTCAGAGGGCGCTACTAGCTTTGGCCTACTGTCGTATAGATGGCGTTGACGGTTTCGTTTGTTATTTAACAATTTTAACGCATATCACTCATATCAGTGAAAGAACATGGGTCAAAATCATAAAAATAATTAATGCAAATAAAAAAAATCATTTATCCATATTTAAATACATTTTATCGTATTTTTATAAATCTTAATTTTTAGTTTTAAAGTGTGTCGACAGATGGCAGTGAATTTACTTGTTTATATTCTGACTTATTCAATCCAGTAACTTTCATAATTTATATCTAGCGATAACTTTGTAATAGCATAGTAAATAATTTACTGGGGTTACAAAATTTACTATGACAGTACCGCTCTAGTATAAGTTACTCTATGCTATTACAAAGTTATCGCTAGATATAAATTATGAAAGTTACTGGATTGAATAAATCAGAATATAAACAATTCGTTTGAGTAAATTGTAAGATGACGACGATCCGATTTCCATTCCAGTAATCGTGTGGTGGCAATTAAAAGTGGTATTGTTTGATTTCTGGTAAGCGGGCGCGGGCGGTCCGCGTGAGCGGTCTGGTTGCCTAGAGATTACGGCGGTGTCGTCACTGCTGGCGGATCGGGTTCATCTTAAAACGACTGTCTAACCGTGAAAGTCGCCTCTCAAAATCCAAGGTTAACATGCCCCTGGCTGCTTCGTTCTGAGGCTAACGTACTACTCTAAGGTTATGACTTATGTACAGGCGTTGTATGTTTTTCCTTAACTATGATATCATATAATAAAATTACATATAATTGCTCCGCGCGCGCGGTAAGCCCGCCGACTTCTAAATAATAATGACGTCGCAAACGATCATTGTAATTGATATGCCGACACGAGTAGGTAACTTCTATGATGTCATTGCAGCACGAGGCCGGTGTCTATGTTTGAGTTTACAAATAAAGTTGTCGTAAATTTACAACAATGCTATGTAGGTAGGATGCGAAGGGACGCCTAGAAGGCATGTAAGTTACAAGGCCGTCTGCCTTTCCGTAGCCTAGAGCGGGCCGCACGACAAAAGCGGGAAGTGAAAGGCACTGAATGCGTCCCGTTCCGTCGCCTCTGACAAAACTAAACAACGACCGAATACCGAGCCGGCGACAATCTTCCAAATTATGCCTCAAATGGCGAATGGGTACTGCGACTACTGCGGCCGCAGACAGGTTCGATAAACTTGACACGACTATTTGAATTCGTAACGAACTATGCGCAATTATCGATGCCATTTTGCTCCGCGTGCGTTCCAGCTATTTCCGCATTAATGCATCTTGGTTGCTCTCTAGATGAATAATATATAAATTCACACTACAATCGTTTGTAGTTTTATTACTTATCATTCTTATCAAGTATCAAAAGCTTTTCGTAAAATGTATAAATTATTTCTTCAAATACTGCCAACCAAATTTCCCTATCCCTACTAAAACGTTCCCAAGTATATTAATCCCTTCTCATCAAGTTTGCAGGCAAGGGTTAAATTAAAATTGATAGCATTTGATATCCATAAACTCACGTGTCCGCTTGTGTACAAATCTACACGTGACAGTACCGTTTGGTCCGTTTGGAACTCCTCAATTGAGTTCCGTCAATCGTTTTCATGTTTAAAATAAAATATGCGTTATATCGTAATATATATATATATATATAAGTAACAAGTGAGGATTTCAGATAACACGTAATTGAATATCAAATATCATTTAAAATTAGCTTATGTCATTAATCACGCGCGCTGAAGTAGCAAAGTAGCACTGACATCGCGTTGCATTTACCTCCGGCGCCGTGGGAAGTAGAAGTAGCGGATAAAGGTGAAGGGATTTCAGAGTGACTTAGTCGGCGATGTAAACTAGAAAATTGTCTTTTGAAAAAGGGGGAGTTGGGTGTGGAGTAGATCGCCGTTCACGCTCGGTGAGAGGTGAATGGAATCGGTGAATGCTACGCCACTGGTTAGCGTGTGCCAACGAGCCCGAACAATGAACTAAACATGTGACGCGCTATGGTAAACATGCATGAGTTATAGGTACGTTTAAATATTGTATACTGTCCTAACATATTTAGGATAGTGGTTTATTGAATGATGTGCAGATTTAATCAAATATATATAAATTACGAGTGGACTGTATTTTAATGGCAAATCGTCCAATAATGTTATTGGTTTAAAAAATACGTGAGTATATTATATAGGATGCAAGTTTTGGTTGTCGACTGGTTCATACATCTCTATGATACTCTTTTAAACGTGACACAAATCTTAGTATTAGGACAACTATTTAGCATCAGACCAAGCTAAGTTGGCAGCGATTTTGATAGACAAGACGCCCAAGACTTACTTTAAAAGTCAAACTTCTATGAAATTATGACGTTTAAATAACACTTGCAGTCTGGGCTACCAAAATCGCTGCTAACTTAGCTTTGTCAAACCAAAGATAGATATAACTCCGTAATAGATGGATACAGTCTAAGGAAAAAACGTGCCTCGAAAATCACGAAAATTTGATTGTCGATCAGATGGCGCCACTACCTTTGGCCGACTCTCGTGTAAAGGGCGTTGACGGTTTCGTTTGTTATTTAACAATTTAACGCATATCAGTGCAAGAACATGGGCCAAAATCATATAAAAATAATTAATGAAAATAAATAAATCATTCATCCATATTTAAATACATTTTATCGTATTTTTAAAATGTTCGTTTTTAGTTTAAAAGTGTGTCGATAGATGGCAGTGAATTTAGTGTGGTTACAAAATTTACTATGACAGTACCGCTCTATCCTATTATATCCTCTTTGGTCAAACTCTATAAGTAAAATGATTCTAACAACGAAGATTCCGGCATCTTTCATCAGCAGTTTATAGCCATGTATGATGATAATACATGTTACGGTGGTAATCCATCGGTCCAATATCTTGATCCAATGTGTATTTTGTCTCACATTTTGCTTATTGAGAGAGTGAGACGCAATGACATTGGCCAGGTGGAATACCACCCTAAGATATGTGCACAATAAGTACGCACACATAATGAATAGTGATTGTTTATAATTACATATTTATAATGTGTTACAACGTTTATTTATAACCGACGGCCGGCGTGTTATTTGTCGCAAATAATGAACTGGTTAACCGTGGCTGTTTAAAACCACCACAAACATTTCACTCAATTTTAATCGGGTTTAACGATTCATTTGGCAGCGTGGTGTTTGTTTACTTATGCACTAAGCGAAGGTTTGCTGGCTCCATTCCTGTTCGCAAATGATGTTATAATAAGACAAAATTTCAGTGACACTGATAACTTGGAAAGGCGAGGGCGTTGCGTAAAAAACGTAATTATTTTTAAGAAAGTAGTTGCATTGAATATTTATTATGTTAAGGTTCAACAAGCCAAACAAGGTTTGTCGTAAAAGTCGACTACATATATATAGTTAACTAACATATGACATATGACAGATATTTCGCAAATCAGGTATACTGATTACTGATATGGTACACATCAATAACATCTGTCAGCGCAACGGATGTCCCTCAGTGTTAATGAAGATGAACTTACTCAATAAAAAACTCGAATAAAAGCTGTTTTTATAAACGAAATTGAAATCGTATCGGAAGGATTAAATTATTAATTGGATCGGATCGCATCATGTAGATTTATAATTTAACAGAATTTAATATGCTACGATGTCCAACAGTTCTTGATTGCAGAAACGTCGCGATTTTTGTTAATGATACAACGTTCATCATTTAAAATAATTACATATTCGTATTAGTATATTTGGCTGTCGGAATAAGTACATAGTTGTCAGTGCGAAACGATGTCATGACATTTTTATGCTTTAATTGTATTTCGTACGCGATATTTCAACATGCGCTGCGTAGGCAGACGTTAATATTTCAAGTCAAAGGCTCGGGTCGAGTGCATGCACTCGTGCACTGGAGCCTGTGCACTTCCCGACGGGTCAGACGGAGAAAGTGCGGCTTGGAATCGAGGGTGGCGTCTCTTGCGAAAGATGCCACGAGCCTCGCGCAACACGGCCTTTTTGGGATACGAACTTAATCACGTTTTAAGAAATGTCAACATTGTCAGTTTCTTCTTCGACTTTCAAAATCAATACAGCAAGTTTCGATAGTATTCTCTTTATCGCGCTCCAAATCATATTTCTCTAAAGTTACGCCAAAATCGATAACCAAAGTTAGTAATCTTCCGAAGATAAGCTTCTTGAGTATGGTTTACTTAATCGTGTTCCTGTGGCTGGGATTATCTGATAATCTAGGTGTCTATCAAAATTTAAACACCTGTAGGTACTTGTTATGGAAGTAAATATTGAAATAAAAACATGGATTTAGATTCTTTGCTTGTTCTAATTATAATGTTTGCACATTCACAATAAAAAAAATCTTGTGCGGCGCGACATTGCGTCGATGCACTAGCTTAAATAACAATTAATAATTGCTAGGGCGTGTCGTTGTAACCTTGTCTCGGTTGCAACAGGGCCCGTGTCAAGGAAAAACCTACATAGCAGTTTCCCTGGCCGCGTGAAATCACCAACATAGATTTGGCATGGATTGTGCCGATAAACCCCATTTGTACTGACTCAGTAAAACTTGTAGGTTCTTACGTACAAGTTTAGTGCCTATCGATTTTGTTACATAACATTGCCGTGACCTAAAGAAAATAGCGCTGCATTGCCATGATCAATAACTTAAGCGGTAGAATTAA
The DNA here is from genome assembly GCF_947568885.1 of Cydia strobilella. Taxonomy (NCBI): domain Eukaryota; kingdom Metazoa; phylum Arthropoda; class Insecta; order Lepidoptera; family Tortricidae; genus Cydia; species Cydia strobilella. The sequence continues at coordinate 6,638,012 of NC_086053.1, forward strand.
ACTCGTAAATATTCTTTGTGCGGGTGACAGTTTTGACGGACAGTAGCAAGTACTGGAGGGGTCAGAATAGATGATATAAGAGGCGTGAACAAACGATACTCGGTGAAGATTACATAACTTGCGCGCGCGCCTGTTGCTGTGCCGCGCTGCGCTCCTCGTGTCAAGGATGCGTCGACTTGGGCATATTTTAATGCAGCTATTGTGCCATGGTCATTTGTTTATATTTAAGACTTTAGTTCCTTATTATTATGCGTATCATACTTTCAATTGATAACGCACGTGACGTTCAGAACTTCATACATACTATAGGTACAGTCAGCTGCAGAGAGAGGTGACCCCCCTGCATACAATCAGTCTATGGAGGGGGGGTACATAATTTCAAATCATAACTTACTTGTCGAATAAAATACTACCTCAATTACTTCGCCAGTGAATAGGCAATTAGAACTCGGTTACATTACGACGAGTAAGTAGCTTTCTGGATCAACTGGGCATATTGAATAATTAATTTCGGAATTTGGTCACGCAAAACAATAATAAATTTGCGACGCCTTTACAGTTAAGTATAAGTAATCTGCCTACACTTGGCCGATATTGTTTCATTAGTACAATGTATATATTGTGTGCAGTTTAGACGGGTTGGACGCGGGGAGGGGGGGCCTTGACTGCAATGCGCGAGCGGCGTAGCGTGTCAAGGGAGCGCTGCTTTCGCCGCCACCGCGCCTGTGCCGAGCCTAGATACTCGTATACAGGCGGTGCTAGAAAATCTAACCTTCAGACCATGTGAAAGTCCCCCAAAACCAAAATATGCTGCACCTATAGTCTATACCTACACAAGTAGAATTTATTTCACCTATATTTGTAGAATTCCTAAATTCCGCTATGCTATGATAAATCTACATCTTGAAAGGAAATTAAATACTAAATACGTGACGCGCGGAAGATGCGATAGTGCATGTTCATTGTTGTGGTTTCCTTATTTTATGACAACTAATGTTGGCTCATTTATAACTTTGTAGACCCACTTCGTGATAATACTGGTTAGAAAAATAGAAACATTAACCATATAGGTTAACTACTTACTAAAGATATACTGTTGATTACGGGTGCGATAAACTCTACCGATAAGATGTTGTAAATAGAAGAAATAAATAAAACAGCTGTGGTCTACCTCTACACAAAAGTATATCCCTAGATGTAGTACATTAATTGACAAGAAGTATTTAAATTAAAGGAACATATGACAATAAGCAAGGTTATAAAACGCAACAATATAAGATAACAGTCACTATATGCAAATATCATCGGTCCTGAAATACTAATTAGCGACCGAATGCCGGAAAATTTGCGTGGTGTCAGTCAGTCGGATGTCGGTTCAGCATTGACACACAAATGGCTTATAACAACACAGCGAAGGTAAAAACGATTTAAGCAGCCATCGTGTAGCGTAGGCCTTAAACGTCAAATGAATTACCCATACGAATACGACCGATCCGTGCATCGTACGTTCGCTATGCGGCCTGATTAGATGCAAACAGATTTCGCCTTGTGAGGACCGCGTTCGCATTAGTGGACAAGCAGTTTTAGTCAAGGGCGGTGAAGCTGTGTAACATGTTTCTTGTCCCCAATATAAACGCAAAATTTACTTCTTGATGTCCATTATCAATATTTAAATAACATTTTCAGAGACCACCATAAAAGGGCACAAATGGCACAATCTCCTGAAGGCCAGGCAATTCGATATAAATGCATCCTTCTAGACCAGATACAAAAACTATATACTCCAGATAACATTATAGTACATTTCGATGCTAGTGCGGAAAGTATGTCCTTTCCGTACGTGTATCGAACGACGTTTTTTAATACAGTTGCGAAAAAATAAGAAAAGCAACAAGTAAGGAATGGAATTCGAAACTTTTATATTATTACTTCTGTGATATCATTGACATTGACATTATGAAGAGGTGTTTTTCTAGCTTTTATTCGACTAGAATAGATTTTTATTGAACCCACTTCAATGAAAGTTTTTTTTTTCAAATGCATGTTCTATAAGACAGAAACAATTGTAAATATTAAAACATTGTACTATTATTACCTAAATATCATTATTTACGATTATTTGCGTATCGTATATTTATAAAAACAATATCGAATGTTGCCCTTGGAAACTTAAAACATTCTTGCAGTAAGAAAATACGCCTCTTCTTTGACAGGCGTTCCGTTCCATTCAGACAACTTATTAAGAACGGTTTTTCAACATTAAAAAATAAACGTGTTATAATACTTATAATGATGAAGAGGTAAGTAATAAAATATAAAATATGCATATTTTTCGTATTCTTACATTAACAGTAGGTTTTTATGTTGATTACGACGTTTAAAGGAAACTAATATTAACACTCATCAATAAGTAGTCAAATTGGAAAAGTAAAAAGCACTAGTTCGCGAAAACCAACTTTCCGCACGCTAAACAGCCACGAAAAGTAGCACTTTTTGAGCAACTGTATTAAAAAATAATTTTTCGGTTTAGACTCACTTGTTTTTAGTTGTGTACGTGATAGACGGTCGTCGTGAACGATGCTCGCACTGTTAGTGCTTGAGAAAGGAGACCTAGGCTCTCCGAAACATGTCGCGCGAGTGACTAAAAACCAGTAAGTCTAAACCGTATAATTATTTAATGTTAGCATGTCTCACAGTTAAATTCGATTACTCCAGATAAAGTGAGATTTTTTATTTATTCCAGATTTCGTTTCCTTACGGATAACACAGACAAGGAACGCAAAATACATTATATATTGCATTACTTCGTATACGAGGATGTACTTCTCGGTAACTTTGAATTTGTATCCATTCGGATAACCTACCTATTATGGCTCGGAGCGTGTTAAGTATGTAGAAATAAAATGTAGAATTTTCTAAATCTAAAACCCACATTGAAGGCGAGAAGTAAAGTGTGGAAAGACAAAGCCGAGCAATCTTCTAAGTGGTCGGCAGGCGGGTTGGGAACAATGCCCCGCACCCCGCACCTCCCCTTCTGAGATAAGCGCACCCTCCAGCTCCAAATGCCTTTAGCGCCACTGAATCAACCCGCCTTCACGGAGCCGAATGAGAAACAGAAATATCGCCCTCTGAAACCTTCCTTTAATGTATATCTAATGAGGAATGAATAACTTCATGTCGAGTTGAAATTTATTCATGTTTAGGAATCAAACTGAATTTTAGGTTCCTTCGAAAGGGAATAAATGATCAATGTTTTGTTGAGTATTGAGTTTTGCGAGAAATCTTACGAAATGTCCGGTAGAATTCCATTAAATGTCTACTGTCCAGTATTCCCACAGGAGAAAACCAGTACCTACATTATTCTACTCAATATGGATTTTAGAAGAATGTAATCAAAAGAAGCAATGTGACTGTACCTAGTCGGCTCATAAGTTCTGTCATATACATAGTATCAAATAAAATCAAAAGTTTAATATTGTCTTCGGTTACCGCGATAGTTACTCATGAAATAAAACTATGAAAACGGATTATATCGCGTATATTGAATTTATACTACATCCCGACGTTCGAAGAGTTCGAAACGTCGGGATGTAGTATAAATTCAATATACGCGATATAATCCGTTTTCATAGTTTTATTTCAAAAGTTTAAGTTTATTCCGTATAATTTGTACAGCGTTTGAAAGCTTATAAACTAGAGAATCTAAATGTATAACATTTATTCAAAATGACCGCCATAATTATCTACACAGGCTTGAAGTCTTCGTGGCCAGTCGTCAATGGATTCACGCACCACTTTCATGTCGATATTGGCCACTGCCGTAGCAAGAGATTTTTTCAGCGAGTCTAGATTTGCATGAGGTTTTGAGCACACCTTTTCCTCTAAATACTGCCATATTTTATAGTCTAAAGGATTAAGATCTGGGCTAGAGGAGGGCCAATCTTCATGCCGTATAAAGTCGATTTTATTGGAGGCGAGCCAGGCTTGTGTAGACTTTGCCTTATGGGCTGGAGCAGAGTCCTGCTGGAAAACCCAATGCTGGTTTAGAAACATCGTATGGGATAGTGGTTTCACAATATTAGTCAACACCGTGTCTTGGTACACTTTGGCACTAGTTTTTACTCCTTTCTCACAAAAATGCATACTAGTGACGCCCGCATAAGAAACTCCCAGCCAAACCATCACAGATGAAGGGTGATGACCTCTTTGAATACGGGGAATGCTATTAGACGCTTCTTTACTATTGCGAGCGTACACTATCATTTGTTTATTACAGTTTTCTTCTATGTCAAAAATTTTCTCGTCCGAAAACAGTATACAACGGTGCTTATTTTTAGCGTACTTCTTCAATAAAGCTTTAGATCTTTTAAGCCTTAAAGCTTTAAGCCGACCATTGAGAAGATGGCCAGTTTTTCGTTTATAAGCACGAAGTCTCAGGTCTTGATTAAGCACTCTTTTCACCGTGTTTTTGCTCAAACCCATCTGGAGGGCCATAACTTTTTGTTTCCTAGCGGGATTTCTGGCAATGCGTGCCCTAATTGCTTGTACAACCGCTGGAGTCCTAGCTGTACGCGGACGACCGCTTCTTTTCTTGTCATTTAAACTAGAGACCTCACTGTATCTTTCTATGGTACGATACACAAATCTTAGATAGAATTTTAAATTTTCAAGTAGCTTAAAAATTTTAGTCGGCGAGTGACCACAACGATATAGTGCAATTATTGCGGTACGGCTATCTTTAAGCGTCCACTCCATGTTGAAGAAAACAGAAAATTGCAAAATTATACTACTCAAATATTTAATAAAGATTCGAAATTCAAATGCAGAACGGTTTTTGTTTTAGGAGTTCCAAATTTAAATTTTAAAGGCCAGTGACAGAACTTATGAGCCGACTAGGTAGTTCGGCCAATGATAAAATTCAATGGATAATATTGAATATAATAATAATGTTGAATTTAGTTTACCTCATTGGCCGAATGACAGTCACGTGTTTTTTGTTTACATTCTTTAAAGATCGATATGGAATGGGCTGTCATGTAAATATGTCGTGGTCGTGGCCATATCTTAGAATTGATAATTTCATGAAATGATCGGTGGCTGGCACATCATGAAAAAGTCAAACCTAACCTAACCATAATCATGAAATTCAAATTCTAAAATGGCATTTCATGAAATGATCAAATTGTATGATCTGGCCACGACAAATATATTTCATATTCCTGTCATTTATTAGAATACGGTTTAAGAATTTTCCGGCATCGCATGTCAATCAGCTGGATGAAAAAGAAGAACACTCAAGTCCTAATTTTATTGTTATTGAAGTGAACACATATTTCAAATCGCAATGTCTGCACAAAAAAGGAAAAACAGCATAAGCAGCTGGGCGGAGTTAGAGAAAAACAATTTACAGGCTGTGTACGTTGCCGTTAAAGTTGGCATAAACGTAAGCGAGAGACTCAATTCCGCGAGGCGCTGAATCTACAGCCAGCGCCATTCCCATCACTTACCAAGCGAGTCGCATGATCAGCGGCGGTAGCACGGACGCATTTTTATCGCTTGTCACCATGCCTATCACATTCTAACAAGTATGTAAGTGCGAAAGTGACGGGCATAGTTACAGGCGATAAAAATGGAACCATGCTGCGCCCGCTGATCAACCATACAAGTGTAGGTACAGTATAACCAGCTTCACATTAGGTACGTTTAAGGGATGATTCTGGTTTCATGATCAAGGTCAACATTGATTATCATCAGCTCTGCCAGTTGTATACATACGGTTTCTCTTGTTACTTTTTTAACTGTCCGTACATAATTCAAAAACATTGGTTGTGATAAAAACAAATGACAATTAATTAAACTTTAACATTTTAACATTATACTTTAAAACACTAAAACATTAAAACATACTTATACGTTACAAAGGTTGGGTTGCACCAAACTAACGCTTGGTATAAAGTTCATTCCAGGTTGCACTACAGTAAACTTAATTTACGGTTATCGACGTTGGTTTGGATCTAAGTAGGATATGGTTGGTCCCGAGCATGTCACCTAATAGATCAGTACTGATTAGTTGTTACTTAACTCGACTGGTTTTCCAGTGCTACGTTCGTTTGCAATAGGAATACACAGCCTGGATGGTCGGGAACGGGGCGCGTCGGCGTAGGGTGCCGGGTTCTGAATTATTCATACAATCGGACCTCAGCCGTCAGCCCGTCGCAATATGCAACGGCGTATACCCACCTTCGTCAGACACTACTTCGTGAGAACATTGATTCGGCACTGGAATTATGGAACAACCTGAATGACAAATCGCTTTCTAAGCGCCGCTATACCTACTCCTACATAGGTGCAAGCATTTTGTATAAAGCTTGGGAAGCTTTTGTGTCTACAGACAATTTTAATTTCACATCTGTCTAATACAATTTCATATGAAACCATTTCTGATTTCTCCAATTGGGAGTTAAATATAAGTGTCTAACATTATTAATTTATTACCTATTTGCAGAAACAAAGCAATGACTTTTCCAGGTACAATGTAAATTCTAATTCATTGATCGTAATTTAATTAGTGTAAAATAGTTTTATACGTGTATGGTCTGTTAGGAACGAAAATAGTTGCGCTTAATTAAACTCGTTATGTCAACTTATGTGTTGTCTCTAGGTTGTACGAAGGTATATGTTACTAGCGACCCGCCCCGGCTTCGCACAGAGTAACAAGTGATACACCTAAACCTTTCTCAAGAATCACTCTATTGATAGGTGAGAACCGCATGCAAATCCATTCAGTAGTTTTTGAGTTTATCGCGAACATACATACAGACAGACGCTGCAGCGCACTTTGTTTTATAAGGTGTAGTGATTTCTGAGGCAAGCTGTATTAAATGGATATTAGGTATTTGATTACATTGAGTGAAAATGGTAGTTAAGATGATTTTATTATTTTAACGTAAAATTTTGTTCCATAACTAAGTATGTACCCATCTCTTGATTTAATTATATGCGAAACATGTTAAACAACAGCCAAAACGGCAGTAGCACGTGCGTGCGTACTGCGTACTCAATCTTAGCTATAATTAGGGTTGCCAGTTGTTTTTTTTGAGATATAGATAGTATTTCGCGGTTTAAAGGATCAAAAATAAAGTATTTCTTTACTTCTTACCTATTTTTTGCTTGTTCTAGTTTAAGTTTAAAATAAAGTATTTTTGCATACTTTATATGTTTCGTATTTCTTAGTATACGGAGGGAAATATAGTAAAATACTATATATTATAGAATGTCTGGCAAGTGGCAACCCTAGCTATAATACTGATACAGTAGCTACCAAGACAAAGGCACATCGCCAAAAGTCGTTTAACGTCCTTCAGTTTAAGAAATGGTATGCACGCTAGACCGTCTTGTCTTGAGTGTAAGCTGTTTCCACACCTTTTGTGCTTGATTGTTAGCTCTTGGCTAGTATTATCTGACCCATGGCAGTAAAAACTACATGTGATCGACGGTATCAGTGATACTAGTTGGCCTGTAGGGGAGTGGTAGGCAAGGTTTCTGAATAGGTCAGGGCACGGGCAGGAAACAGCGATGTTTGCTAGGCAAATCGCGTCGGCGATGCGTGACCAGCGATGACGAGGATTCTGGCCGATTCCGACGCTTCCGCAAACGATATCCTTACACAAGTAACCACCACGTTTGCACCACGCAGTATAAACATCTTTAAAACTTTGTACGTAAATATGTTGTTACTCTTGCATAAGTAAAAGTAGCTTTCTACTTAAATGACAAAGTCTAATCCTACCAAGGCTTCTTTCTCCTCTGAGTTAGGAAGTATGAAGATTAGCAAATACATATGTATTTGCTAAAGGCAGAACTAGTGCCAAAGTTTATTCTTGGGATTAGGGTGCGGAGCGGATCTCGAGCGCATTTAGCCAATCTAATTGGACAATGTATGTTTGTTACATTCTATTTAAAATTGTAATAAGAAGCAACTATAGGTATTTCAAAAGATTTTAATTTAGTAGATATTTAATATCATCGGCAGAAATTTTATGCAGCTAACAAAATGCCTTTTATAACTACTATAGACTGGAAGGTTTTATTACGCATTTGAGAAACTCGACGCTCAGATTTAGAGATCCAACTAATACAAAGTCGAAATCCAATACTTATTATTTAAATATAATTGTTGGCACCTAGGAGTTTATTGCTCTTAGTTGATTAATAAGGTCATAGGACTTAAATTTTAAGATAAATTAACATATTAATTAAATTAATTTTAATGTACAAAATAATCAGGCACGCTATGTAACTAAACATTCAGTTGCGCTAGTTGGCATTCAAATCTTTCCAACTGTTTATTTAAGTTTTAGCAAACGTCAAATAGCATCAGAGTTCGGCTTACAGGGCTTATTACACTTTGCTAAATTTAGTGACTACTAGTACGTGAGACGCGATACATCCTAACGTTTATCACGTCTAGCGTCGTCCCGCTTGTTAGTCAATAAATTAGGATAGTGTAGTAAGCTCTTTATCAAAGCCGAAAATTTATTTAGTGTTTGAATGCAACAAACCATTGGTCAATCTACTAAAAAAAACCTATACAGGAAATTGTATGTCTATAGAGTATTTACAGTGTTGGACAAAAAGAAAAAAAGTATACTTCTTTTGTGAACTTCGCCTCCTGTTGGTATTTATAGAAAACTTATAGTACATGTAATGAGCTATAGTATTAAGACGTATTTCAGTGATTATCATAATCTTGGTCTTCTAGAGCGTTATTACTTTTACTTTATCATTTTACTCTGAACAAAATAAACAATACGAACGCTTTACAATACAATAACCTGGGTGGAAATAATAACAAATGACTTGTATTATTATTATTTATTTGTTTCAATTTGTTTTTCTCTCCGGTTGGAGGTGATTTTACTTCCATATTCGCGGGCTTTTGGCCAAACGAATATAGAAGGATATGTAATACCCAAATTTTCTAAAGCTAAGAATTTGCGTACTATCCTACATGTGTTCATTATAACAGCTTTCTGAAGAAGAATGTAGGTGAGTGGATGTATATCGAGGGTTTTGAGGCTGGTATGCAGAGTACGAGGGATAACACCGGTAGATGAAATTATTATTGGGATAGTCTTTACGGTATTCACCCGCCATTGGGTTTTTATCTCTATTGATAAGTCTGCGTATTTACTTATCTTTTCAGTGTGAGTTGAAGTGAGATTATGTGTGTTGGGTATGGCTACGTCAATGAGATACACAGTTTTTGCAACTTTATCGTGGAGGGTAAGGTCAGGCCTATTGTAATGTATTGTTTTGTCGGTGATAATAGTTCTGTCCCAGTAAAGTTTTATTATTATTGTATTACTTAAACGTTCAAGATGTCAGGAAAACAGATTTCCATTGATGTTCGCAATCTAGTTATACGTCATAGGCAAAAGAAAATTTCGTCTCGAAAAACTGTTGTAAAATATTCAATCTCGGTTGGAGCTGTACAGCACATTCGAGAAAAAAAAAATTAAAAACAGAGAACTGTGGCGAACTTGCCTGAAGCTGGTCGCAGGCGATCAAAAAATCAATGGGATGATGCTAGTAGTGTACGATGCGTGAAGTTAAATCCAAAAATATCATTGAGAGTTGTAAGGGAAATGATAGATGTTAAGGTCAGTTCCCAAACTAGACCTCGCAAGCTTAGAGAAAATGGTTTGAAAAAACCGGACAAGTGCGAGTCAGACTCGCCCACCGAGGGTTCCGTACTTTTTAGTATTTGTTATTATAACGGCTACAGAACACATTACCTGTCTAGCTATCACGGTTTATGAAATACAGCCTGGTGACAGACAGACGGACAGTGGAGTCTTAGTAATAGCGTCCCGTGTTTACCCTTTTGGTACGAAACCCTAAAAATTTTTTTCGCATCTTGCAGCAAGCATTACCCACCAGCAAAAGCGTCGTACATTTGCGAAGAAACATATTTGAATTGGACTTTGGAGTACTGGATGTCAGTATTACGGATACGGACTGATTGAAGTAAATTTCAGTAATTTGGACTAAAAAGCTAGTTTAGGGTGTGGCGTAAGCCTGGCGAAGCGTTTGGCATAACGTCATATATAAAAAAACTGTTAAGCAGGTGGGGGCAATTTTATGGTGTCGGGTTCATTTGCTTGTTCTGGAGTTGGCAGCTTTCCTCGAATTGATGGAATAATGACTTCTGAAGGTTATAATACTAACATTTTGCAAGAAAATTTATAGATTTCACTGCTTTGGCTTGATCGCAAAAGGAGGCCACACAAAATATTGACTGAGTTTAATTTGCGATTGTGCTTACTGTATGATTTAATTTGTCCAGAGCAAAATGAAGTGCTATCGATAAGTACGTTTTAAATAAATAATTTTGATGAATCTTGAAATTTCATGATGTATATATAAGCCATGAAATGTGCTAAAGTTTTCCTAAGGCATAAGGAATATAGCGGATTTCATAAAGTACTCATAGAAACTTTCATTTTCGTGCAAGTATATGATTCTTTTTATCCAGCACTGGACCTTCTAGTTTGCTTTACGTTACTGCTCCGTAAATATAGGATTAAAAATACTTATATGTCATAAATCAGAAAACCCTCTTAAATAACGTTGACACCACCACTAAAACCTTATGTCTGGTTTAAATTGGTATTCGATTGTATTCAATTTCCTTTCTGTATAAAACACGGGTTGAAAAATTTAGTATGATATACTTTTTTTTATATTGATAACAATAACTACAACGTGAAATGTGACAAACAATCCCTAACTAAAAGGATAATCGGGAGCGTGCAAAATAAAAAAGCGCAGGGTTGAATTAAATGAATGAACTATAAATAATAGAGTATAAAGGGCAATGGATAAATTGTATGTGGTGTATATGTTAGGCACGGGGCGCTGTGGGGTCAATGACACGCACCCCGTACGGTGGTGCACACCAGTGGGGCACAGGACGTGAGTCACTTGTGGGGTAGACAGCTGCTGCGGACAAAAACTACCCTCGCTTTCGATGGAGCACCCCGCTTGTTCTTTGTAAACTTTGGTTGGTTAGAAAATCAATGTGTTGAAACAATCTACTAACAAACGTGTCTTTGTTGTGAAAAAGAAGTGAATAAAGAAGATTTTTATCACGTTGTTAATATATGGTCGTCGACTCATATGGTCGTAATAACTGTGACGTCGATGGTATAGCAATGAGTGCAATGACAGTCATTTTGACCAAATAAGAATAGATCATGGTCTTTGACGATCAATTTATTAAAATTTTTGGTCAAATTAGCTTTAAATCCAGAAAACGAAAATCAAAATTTAAAATGGGATAAAGGTATACATTTTTCAACAGTACCTAACGCATCGATATTATCTGATAATTGAATAACTTATTTTTTATTTTTAACCCAAGCCAGGCTACTAAAATTTTGCTATACTGAGATAGGATAGCTTATCTCAAAATCTTGTTTGCATCTACTGTTCGGCTAGGCATTTAAGGCAAGCTAACAAAAGGTAAGCCATTCTCGCAAATTTTATTTACATAAAGTCTTTTTTTGTTCATATTATCTATTCATTCTTCTTTGGCAAAACTAATCATGGCAATAAATAATATTTGCCACCTTTTCTTTTAAAGCCTAGCGAATTGTATAGATAGATTCATGTATGGATTGTGTAGTGTAGGGAGTGAAAGCTGTAGCATATGCTGGCCTCATTCGCGTTATGAAGTGTGGTGCGGTCGCGGCGCCACGCCATATGTTACGGGGACAGCTGATTCAACTTTTTGTGGGCATAACAATCTGGGCAGGTAACTATACGTATTATTGTTACAACTAAAACAAAGTAAACAATTGCAACATACTCAGTAATTACAGTACCTGCGCGTTTGTATAAGACGATGTTTGATGTTGACAGACAATAACAAGAAACAAAGAAGTAAACTGAGTAGCATGTGAAATCGAATATCTGTAGAAGCGAGCGAGCATTTAAGTTGATAAATGCGAGTTATAAGCTGAGCAAAATGAATTTATTGGCTCGTCAATGAGAGCTTGTCTGCAGGGGGCGAAGAACTACGGATGGTCGACCTTCACCTAGGATTGGCTGGGCGTCGATCTTGCCCATGCTCGCTTGACGCGTGCATTTATTTATAGATGCTTCTCGCTACAGTGACAATCAACTCGGCTACTCTATGTAATGTGTTGTCTTCTCAAGTAGGTACGTAGCGACATAGCTACAGCGGACAATGCTCCTGAGCTCGTTTTGTTTTCAGATACAACGTGTTTCTAACGTATTACTATTGAAGCATGTCAGTTGCGTGACTCACATCGTTAACAAAATTTTAAGGCGGAAATTCATTTAGCAATGACGTAATAAGTAAGTAGCTATTGTAGCTATTCATTATACAGATCAGCGTGAGAACAATCGCGTCAAGGAGAAGGCTAGCATTAGCGGGGACGTCGAGTTGAGTCGGCTCGTTGGAGATTGCGATTCCATGTAAAATAATGTAAAGCTCGGGGGCTGCAAGCTTGCGAAGCGTCAATAACCTCGTCGGTACGGATCGTGGAGGTTGCAATAAATACGACATCGGCGGCGTTGGCCTGGTCAAGAGCCTTTCAAGGCCGGGAGGTGAGGCGGGGTGCGCCTGCGCCCCACATTTGCGCCTGAGCCGTGCCACTCTTGCCCTCCCGCCTGCATTCCTTGAGAAAGAAGGCGCAACAATTCGTAACTGCCCTTTTAAAATCCTATCAGAAATAGATAAGATCTATATATAGATATATAGTAAATGATTTTGCGAAACCCATAAGTTAGAAGGACTTTATAGTAGTCTATAGATAAGTAGGGTTTACAAAGTTTCATCATTTTGAAACTTTTGGTTTCTCGTAAAAGCTATAAAGAGAAAATCGTGACCGTCAATATGCCTAGTAGATATTACGTGTACGGCTCGCTGGTTTCGTAACTTAGTCTGTCAAGGTCACTACACTAATGACTTTGTACTTGAAATGTTAACGTAACTGACGAAGAAACTCATTGCAATAGTATTTCCTTCAGCTGAGCCCTTGTCCTTATCGCCTGTGCACCTAATTGGTCTATTAGACGCAATCTCAGTTGAGGCATCTTTGCTACATCAACAATGGATAGCACTGCAACAATGATTTCAAAAGAACGTCTTACAGGATCATAGTTAATCATTATAAGTACAACACAACACAGACAGAGCATCTGTCGTATCGGCATGGCATCGGCAGGTAGAGCGCGATGAAAAGAGACAGACACACACATCAATTCACTCGAAGTAAGGATGCAACAAAGGATCCGTGGTTGTTCGTAGTCGCGAGCAGTGTGACAGGAAGCATGGGGCGGCGATGAGAACTCACCGCAGATCGAGGTAACGTGCGCTCTTTTTTCTCCTATCACAGGACATGACGTCTGTTGGTTATAGTGCACTTCGAAGACCACTTCACCAGCGAGGCATTGACACCATGCTCACGATCGCTCGCGTAACGTCGAGGCACCACGGACACTACCACTGGCGGCGAGAGAACGCGCGCACTGAGGCACGATCGGCCGGCGGAGCGCGAGCTACCTGCCGTTTCCGCGGCGCGGCGAAGCGGAGGTGCGCATCGCAGCGCGCGCGCAGGTCCACACCGCTCGCAGGGAGGGGGAGGGATCAACCACTCTCTGCTATGCCGCAAAAGTCCTCCATGTAGGGTTACCAGACGTCAGGAATTTTCCTGACATGTCAGGAACAGGAAAATCTCAAGATTTTTTATGAATTTATAGACTTTTTTATAATGTAGGTACCTTTTTATTTACTACATATATGCTGTGCTCCCCCCGCCCCGCTTGCCGCCTCAGTCAAGTCACCAATCGTCGTTACTGATATGAATGTCAGGAAAAATATCCGCAAATCAGGAATTTTGTCAGGTAATTCAAAATTTGTATCTGGTAACCCTACCTGCATGCGCCTGCCTCGACCGGCAGGGCTCGAGCTCCCCGTCAAAACATACTCGCTGTCGCTGCCCTACCACAAAACAACACCGCAGAGAACAGCCGGTTTTTATGGGGTTTGGTTTAGATATAGCTGCGTACACTTTAAGGAAAAAGTTTGTTGTAATAAAGTTCGAAACGATTGTAAAGTTTAAAAAGGGAGTCGAATAGGCATTTTAAAACGGGCCGTATCATAAATTCGGTTTATTTTCATGAAGGGTTTTCAAATATTTTAATTAAACTGTAACCACAACACAAAGTTCAAATTGTTTCAGTAGTTTGACGCAGGTTGGTTTGGGTAAGCCGTACACAATTAATAAGTACATATGTTTTTGATGTTATGTGGTATGGGAGTTTAATCATGCATTCATGAATTGATACATATTCCGAGTTATTAAGTAACAATTGGCCCGAAGTGTTTCAAAACTGAAGAGAAACTTAAAACTGAGTTTACGTCCTAATTTACATGTGAATATTGTTTGCCACAAACATGAGTCATTTCCGAAGGCCCTGCCGACTTTCACCCGTGCTCGTGCGCCTACAATTAAGCGTATTTCGTAGCCAAACGGCCCTTTGTTGCAGATCCCGACGCGATCTGGAAACGACCAACAAGTAACTGTAAATTTTTTTTTTTGTGACACACACTTTTATTGCTGACTGTACTTCTTCTCATTTGAATGTCTATTGGGTACTTCTTATGACCTTTCTAATGAGCCTAAACTTGATGTGTTTGTGTTTTTCCTTTGGCTACCTACCGACTGCATCATCAGAACACCTCCATGTTAGCATATTATTGTATTGTCACCGGAATTACGATAGTATTCCAAATTTCAACTGAATCAGATACTGGGAAGTGGTTCAAATTTTAGTTACAAGATTTGAGGCACTATAGATATATACAAGGGTATATACGCAGTGAAGCTAAATAAAAGTGTGTAAAAAGGAACTAATCGTATCCATCCGGGCCCAACTTAGAGGATATAACCAAACGGAGACGCCTTGTCTGTAAATTTCTGTACAAAAAAGTCTACCGATTTTTGCGGTATGTATACGTAACGTAAAAATTGCCATGTCAGATAAACGTCAGTCCATACATTGTGTATGACCATTGGCCGACTATTTTCGACAGCAGGGAACGCCTGTTAATGGCTACTCCGTTGGTTATATCCTCTAAGGGGCCCAAAGTCAAAAGGCAGTTATTTGAACTGCAGTATTATAATATGATAACAGCCAGTCAACCCCGCAACTCGCAACGTTACATTTTACATTACAAGGATGCCTGTGATAAAATTGTAAACCATTTATTTGCTGCAAATGCTCCAAATAAGGGACAAAACTACGAAATCTACGAATAAACTAGGTGGCATTTTTTTATAGTCTCACAATCGCCCCTGTTTTATGTGAGGGCCAAATGAAGGTCAATCATGAGACCAATTGCATTACAATAATAAAAAATTCGGATATACCTATATATAAGAGCCGAAGTCTCTAACTAATCAAATCATACAAGAAACGTCGTTATTTTCGAATTTCAATTGGCCGATTATATTGTAAGTGAAATTTCGGGTTATAATTGTAAACCCTTCACAAAAACCCAGCGTCTTATCAAATTAAATAAAAAATCCCAAAAGTCTTATGAAGGCGGGTTTTTATTTGACGGTCTGATTCGAACTTTAAGATTTTAACTATAAAACTCCCGTGAGACTCAAACATATTAAATTATTTTAAACCGGGTCACTCACGTATTATTAAGTCGAATAGCTCGACATGTTTCGGTCCAATTTAATAATACGTGAGTTTAAAATAATTTAATACGTTAAGATTTGCTGAAGATACGATATGGATAGGATATGCTAGTGTCAAAAGTGACGTTTTTGTTTGAAGAAACGTCACTTTTGACACTGACATATCCGATCAATGTCGTATTTCTAGCAAGTTTTTGGTGTATCTTGTTCGAATCAGGCCGTGGCTTTCCTTTGTCACCCTATGTAGATATCTACTGGGTACTATCATCGACAAGGAAGCTTAGTGTTCACTCCATACAAGGCCATCCTTACTTACTTATTAATAATAAGTTGTATGGGAGTTACAGTAAAACTTATGATTAATAAGTTTTAAACCATCAGCGCAATTTTATTCTATACATTTCTAGCAAAGGTAGCTTAAAACTTATTATAGGCTTTTGTCTGTGTATGGAGATGGAGAGAGCACTCTATGCCTGTTAGTTCTCTTTGGTACTATGATGTGTTTCGCCCTGCTAAACGTTATGCATGTGTTCAGTAAGTCACTATCCTAGTTTTATTTACTTTCCTACAGCATGCTACCAAAGGACAATTCGTTTAGCCATTCATGTTTATGTTGATTCTTTACATTTGCGTGACGATGTAAACAGCATTTAATAGGAACATCCTGAACGCTTCCGAGTACGACCCGCAACGGGTACTGTATTCCCACTGGGTCCGGAATTAAATGACCCTCTCGTTTTTTCCTAGCTGCCAAAATATCATTGTTGCCTTTGCCTCGAGCTCCGTTGTTCTCTGGGTAATTTAGTTTATTGTGCACCAAGTTTGTAACGGAGCGCAAAAGGCAACGACTTCAAATTTTTAAAATGAGAAAATCTCTCCCGAGTTGTAAATTAAATTGTTGTGAAGAGTGACATTACTGAAGTAGCATGCTTTTATTGCCATTACTTGTAAATTCCTATCTACAAAATGAAATGCTTTTCAGTTATTTCAAATTTGTATAACTAATCTAAAAAAAAAAAACAGAATTCAACGAGTATCGGTAATATTATGCTGGTATAAGAATACATTAATCGGTGACATCGGTGTTTAACGTAGATTCAAGTTTAGGGCAACAGCATACTAAACGGCCATGTGCGTCAATATAACCAGCTAATTATGTATTTAACTATCTGACTGAATATTAATATCAAATTATTTTATGATTTTATCGTATATTAGCCTTTGTCCGTAACATCATTTTAGCAGATTATAAGACTGTAATTATAGTAACTATGTCAGTATGTAATGCCAATCAGTGCCCTAACATAGTATCCACTTTTTTATACATCCAGTATGGTCACATGTGTACTTAAGTTAGGGCACTTATACCTAGAAGTACAAACCAATATCTAGTTTGTGTATTTTCGTTTCAGATTACTGATATGTGTGCAGGCAGGTAGGACTTATTATTAGAAAATATCAACGAAGTCCAAGTACGAACAATGTTAGAAATAGTTTGAATACCGATAATAAAGTTCAAAACATTTCTTTTTATGAACGAAAATGAAAAAATGTTTATTGGTTCCTTACAAGTAGTTTACACCATGGGATGGGATCTTCTTTTAAGCATTAGATATGCTTGTGACAGAAAACCCCGCTCTTCCGAAATCGCTAGGGTATAAACCATTGTTTGTGTCTTTAAATCTAGTATGAAGAACTGCGATAAGATAAAACTGCCTACTTTGAGCACCCCAAGCACTTACTAATTGCGTATACATACGGTCAGATAGTAGATGGCACACATCGATAAGCAATTATTGGATAAATTCGTTTCCTTTGAAATGTAAAATTCATGGTGAATTAATAACAGGGGTACCTACTGCAATCGCGGGCGATGACGCGGTTGAAAGCAGATAATAAGTAAGGCAGCGAGATCCGACACCGGCGCGGAAATTCGAACCGACATCCGACATTTTCATACACGATGGCTCGCCGAATCGATAGCCTATCATGAATATTATGTTTATGGATTTTGCATGAGCACTTGAAAATAAATGCGTCTATTTTACCCGCTGCTATTTAAACGTATTTAAAAAGTAACACGACACTTTGATAATATGACAACATAACATGCCTTTATTTACGAGTTAGAATGAATACTAAATAGGTACTAGGTATAAGAAGAAATGCCATGTTCGCGGTAAGTTCCTATTATTTTGAATCCCTAAATATAATGAGCGGATTATCCCAGGATGGGAAACTAAATTACAGTAATGGGTATGCTAGCTATACCACAGGGATGGACATGAACCAAATTAGTTCGTTAACTTCTTTATTATTTCATAGCATAGCATATTTAAATTTCCTACAAAATACCACCTAATTCTAAAATACAACATTGACATAATTAAGGAAATCCGTCTTTGTCAAGGTGAGGTAAATCCGTTCCATTTGGGCTTAATAACGCCCCGCTTAGGCAAAACTAACTTTCTAAGCCTGTGATCATTTCCCCGTGGAATTGGCTCAAATGGTTGTTTATTGCGGCGGTCACTACAACAAGCACGCAAGCGTTTTGTTTTCTTAAGGTTGAATCCTTGCCTGGGTGGCTGTTAGTATAATACCTATGTCACATCCGTCGTCAAATAAAACATCTTGGTGGTTACCTGTAACAAAAAAAAGTAAGATTTATTTAAATGTACTTTCTTATGTTAAAGTTTAGTTTCGCGAAACGTATTTTTGTGTTTTCAGTTTAAATAAGACAGTCCTTCGGCAGTCCAGTCCAATACTATTAAATAAAAAAACTGGCCAAGTGCGAGTCGGACTCGCGCACGAAGGGTTCCGTACCATTGCGCAAAAAACGCCAAAACAATCACGTTTGTTGTATGGGAGCCCCACTTAAATATTAATTTTATTCTGTATTTAGTATATGTTGTTATAGCGGCAACAGAAATACATCATCTGTGAAAATTTCAACTGTCTGGCTATTACGGTTCATGAGATACAGCCTGGTGACATACGGACAGACAGACGGACGGACGGACGGACAGCGGTATCTTAGTATAATAATAGGGTCCCGTTTTTACCCTTTGGGTACGGAACCCTAAAAATACCTTGCCTTACCTTTTGGAATACTATTTCGGGGGTTATGTCGAAGTACTAAGTAAGGTGTGTTTGGTACATTACCAGTTACCACTGTACCATATAAGTGAGATCATACTCAAAAAGCATAAGCCAGGTACTAGTAGAATCAGACTAAAAGTACAGATATTTAACAATGTGTTTGGTTAGACATTTAATAAAAAGCTGTCTACACGCGAAGCGGCCATTAGAAAATGGGCGCCGCCGCAGCGAACGATAACGATTTCACTGGGCGGCCATACTGAATAGGAAAATTGAGCTTTTCAGCAAAATGAAAGCTCCGCACCGTTGCAGTAGCTAGATCAAAAGTAACATAAATTTTCGGCTCACCAGCTCCTTTGATGTCTATGAAACCGCAATAAAAAGTGTATGAGTGATGTTTTAATCCATTTTCGATTATCATAATTTATTTTCTTAGGAGAGTAAGTTAAATAGTAGGTACTTGTTTATGTATATGTATACACGATTAGCGATTACGTCCCGTCTAATCACTGTCGTATCGTAATAACATGTGTATTTCACTCAATATATAATATGAACGGTATCCCATCCCATCGCAACTTCGAAAACTGTTTGTTCGATGCTTTATTTACCAAAATTTTATTTGACCAATTTTGTTATACTCAAAAATCATTAATTTTCTAAACTTTTGAGTGGCATCCTGTAGAAGCCATTAGGTAAGTTATGATTTGTAGACCTGTTGAAAATCCGATGGTTTTTGAAAATAAAATAAAAAGGGTTCTTTTAAATTGAGAATTGGCAAATGAGACATCGGACTAAAATATTTCAAGTTTGGCATAGGTTACCCTCTCGACATATGTACATTTGAGCATGTGGTTCAAATTGAAATTGTATATTTACGCGTGCAACAGTGGCGGGAAGCCCATAGAACGACGTTGACGTTTCCTACCGGCTAGCCTAATTTAAAGATAATGAAATCCAAGCGAGCTCCAGCGTGCCTACGAATATTTTTGAGGCACCGCGTCACTGGGACACTGGGACCCAGCCTGTTAGCTACGACAACTACGTAGCACTCAAAAGAAATTGTACTTATCCGTTCATTTCTGATAAAGCAACAGACACTCTTATAGCGTTATTCATAAATACGTTACTGGCCTAAATTAGCTATGAATCCTTTGTCATTATCTGTCATTATGACTTATGTATTTGTAAGAAAGAGTTAAAACATGATTTAACTAAATCTGTACAATAAAGTTTAAATAAATAAATAAATAAAAACGCAAACACAGCTTATTGCATAGGTATTTTAGGTATTTTACATGGCAATAACATAGTATAGTATGCATAGTAGATATAGTAGAGTTGTGCTAGTTTTTAAACTATTAAAAAATAAGCTGGGCAATTGTTTTAGACGTTTTTAATGTGCAACCCTTATTGTAGAATAAAGGCAAACTACGTCCTTTACTAGGTTATAAACTACCTACCTACCTGGTACCTAGTGGTAGGTACTACCTATTAGGTAGTACATACCTGAGTGTAATTTTTTTCGAGAGCCTAATACACCATTCGATGTGACTGTACAGTATACTACCGACACGTGGTATCGTTGTGTTAGGTAGCGTCTACTGTGTACGAAATAAGAACTTGTCACTTTCTAAGAGTGTGGGGGGTGGGGAGGGGGGATAACTGTGACGTCACAAAATCGGCAGTACAGTTTTTAACTTTTTTTTTTAAACATACCATGTGGGGTACCAAATGAAAGGGCTTTGTGAGTAGGTTACAAATATATACTTAACATTGTCTAACATTTTCACTACTTGGTCTAACAAATTTTTAGAAAACGCTCAAAAATTGTACAATCCTGAGTTGATTTTGAACTGCTCTAAATTGAAAATGGCTAAAATCTAAAAATAATTAAACAGATATATCAAAAACTAAGAAAAATAAGTAAGTTGAATATCACAGTCTCAGAAAGTGACAAGTTCTTATTTCGTACTCAGTAAACTCTACCGAACACAACGATACCACTTGTCGGTAGAATACTGTCCAGTCACATCGAATGGCGTATTAGGCCCTCTGGCCGCTGTACTTATGTACTTACAAAGATCCAAGTATCCAAACTTTCAGATTTAATATTTAATCTATTAGTACTTAAGATATATAACTACCGAGACAGAAGTTTGGAAATACACTATTAGTTTTATATGTGTACGTACACATGTTCAGATAAGTGCTATACTCGTTTGACGCTACTGTGTAGAGATTTCATTTCCGATACAGAGAAAAAGATTGTATCTCCAAAAAGAATAAACTTAAAATCTCTCTCTATCGTGATTGCGAAGCACGAAAAATACCCGTTCTTTCTTATAAAGTCAACTTGAAACTTATCAGCAGTTGGAGATTTTACGTTACTACACATTACTATGCTATATGACCAAAAATATGTATAGGTAAAATTGCGTGGCCTGCCTGGCTGAAACATAACGCGGTTAACCAAGTTCACGTTATGTAATATTTATTTACGTGTTTTGACGGTAAAGTAAATTAGCCTTGATAAACATTTCACAGCATTGCTAAGTTAGGTGTTGGCCTTAATTGCTACTCGTATGATTATAATCATAAATAAGCAAGTGAGACTACTTTTTATGGATTATAATAACAAAATCTTTAACAATCAGAATCAGTACGAATTCGAAATAAAAATACAAATGTTTTATTTCGGAAATAAGATAATAGGAGTATTACATTTAAAACAATACTAACACTAACAACAAAAAGAAACATTTATTTAGTGATATTTAGTTTTCAAACCAGAGGCTAACGAGGGTGAAAAATCGATCCATCTAGGTTTTATTGTTGGTAAGATTCGCTTTTGAGTGTTTTCATATAAGAAATTCAATATTTATAACATGCATTAAAAGGTGTGCGTGAAGTCCTCAATCGGCATTGTGCTAACGTGGCTGCCTATGTTGCCACGTGCAGTGGGACGTTAGTATGTATATAGATATATATAGTGATGATGATACAATCATGGTTTACATGATATAAAGACTAATTTCACGAATTTTCGAATGAATGCCTGCAAGAAAATAGGAATATAATAGATTATTTGCCGTTACTGTAAGCAAAGAATTGTATTTGTGTTGTGTAGTTAAATACGGAGCTAATTTAATTTATTTTAATTGGTATCTTGGTCTGGGCTGAAAAACAGCGCTGCAGTGTCACTCACGCTGAGTTGATGCTGGCAGCATTATGCTGACGCCCAAACCATTTGTCACAGCAAATGTTTAGTTATTAAGTTACAGATATTAGGTTAAGATTATAGATTATAGATATAATGTTTATAGGTTAAGTAACTTTTTGATATTGTGTTTTCTGTATTCGCTGTTGTGGCAATAAATACATATTCATTCATTCATTCATTCAAACAGGATATAATATTATAGAGCGGTACTGTCATAGTAAATTTTGTAACCACAGTAAATTCACTGCCATCTATCGACACACTTTAAAACTAAAAATGAAGATTTATAAAAATACGATAAAATGTATTTAAATATGGATAAATGATTTTTTTTATTTGCATTCATTATTTTTATTATTTTGACCCATGTTCTGTCACTGATATGCATTAAAATTGTTAAATAACAAACGAAACCGTCAACGCCCTCTATACGAGAGTAGGCCAAAGGTAGTAGCGACATCTGATCGAGAATCAAATTTTCGTGATTTTCGAGGCACGTTTTTTCCTTAGAATGTATCCATCTAACACGGAGTTATATCTATCTTTGCTGTAAGTATATAGTTTTCAACAGTGAAAAATCGGCTGATTCTCGTAGCAATTTCATTGTATCAATTGTACGCGTTTTTACTTTATATAGTCTGTACATCTTAGAGACATGTTTATTTGTTTATAAGCACATAAATATGTTTAAACAGGTTCAGGCAATGTCTTCTAGAATGGTAAGAAGTCAATATGAACACAAGCTATATAAGCCCTATGTAAGACTGAAGTTATCCTCCAAAAATTGCTTCATGATGTGCATTGACATTTATAATAAATTGCCCGATAATTTTAAAATATTAGACATAAAACAATTTAAAAGTTCAGTTCAGGATTGGCTTATAAATAAATGTTTTTTCCCCTCACTAGCTCGGAAAGCAGTCTATTATCCTTTAAAACAAGCGGGGAAAAACGCATTTTATCCACTAGTGGGGAAAGTAATTTGACCTTGGATGGAGCGTGTTTAAGTAGATTGACAGATAACAAAACGTAAAACGCTCATGATAATGGTTCGTTCGATATTAATTATCATTAAATAAATGGTTTGAGAATCTAATAAAAAATACCAAATTTAGCTTTATTTAATAATTTTAAGTCATAAACCTTAAAATTCCATAAGAAACGTTAGATTTTTTGTAATGATGTTAAATATAATTCTGAACGCACAAGTTGAGTCGATGCAATTTCAAAACGCATCGTTGACATTTCATACGTCAGAACAGAAATGTCAACAAAATTTTTACTGTTCTTCTCACCGACTCGCGTAAAAATCAGAATTTCTAGTGTTTTCTGATATAATATCGTAAAAAAATGAGTGATTCCAGTGATGAAAATGATCTAACGCCTGTGGATGTTGCACTTTCCTCGCTATAGTGAGGGGAAAAGTTTTGTGTTACACACGGGTGCAAATGTATTTTACTTCTCGTGTGTTGAAACACTTGCTACGCTCAGGATTCTATTTTAGAACCACTCGCTTCGCTCGTGGTTCAACTATAGAATCCTTTCGCTTGCTCGTGTTTCAATTCCACACTCGCAGGTAAAATACAACTTTGCACCCTTGTATAACAAATAACTATTATAGTTTAAGAGAATACATGGACATTGAACCCACATAATTATTATAATTTTTTATTATTTAGCGGTATTCTTAATATTAATTTATTTTGACATTTTATAATTAGTTTTTATTAATAGAGTAATAAGTATATACAAGCGTGTACACCTGTAAAGGTAGTGTTCAGTGAAACTATGTTGTAATATGCAATATTGTACCTGTTGCATATGTGTGCACCGCCGCTGCCGCAAACGCCATCGCCACCAACTCCACTGCCGTCACCATTGCCGATGTCAACCCATGAACTACCGCCGGGTCCCTCACTCACGGGGACTTTAGCCCCATCATCGGACGACCCCGCAGAGGGGGAAAGTAAGGCAAAGAGCGAAGTAAGGAAAGAGGTGACAAGCTCAGATGATGAGGATGAATTCCATGAGGCGGAAGCAGGAGGCCAGAAGCCAGACATGGCGAGCAATGCGCCAATAGTCCCCAAAAGAATATTACGGAAGCGTTCCAATATTAGTTTTAAGAAATATTTTTAAGAATTGTTTTAGGTTAGTTATGTAACTAGGGGGAGGAAGTGTTGCATATGTGTGCGTGAGGCTGCGTCCACACGCTGTTACTCGTTGAAATATATGTCAGTGCGCTAACGGCCGTCTGTGGTTTTACTCGCTCCTTTCCGTATCTATCAGTACCTGCTATTGTAACCTGAATTACCATACGCAATAAATAAATACAAATATGTATCACAGCTTTCGGACCCGACCTGAAATCGCGGAAACTTGCTCTCTGAAGTTTAGATTTTCGTCTATCATAATTCCAAGGTACTTCACTGTACTTTTGTTCTTGTCATGTGGTCACAAGTGCAATGTGGAAAAGGAGCGTTAATACAGTTACGATTATGGACTTTGATATCTCGCTGTAATTTAAATATGTTTGTTGTTATATTATGTTTGAGAAAAGTTAAGAGTGGAGGTCGAAAGTCTGACAGAGACTAGAGAATAGCAAATAGTTCTATTGCCAAGAGCTTACTCAAGTAACGGTGAGGGATTAGATAAGATCCGAATACATTAAGTATGCTTTAGACATGTTAACTAATTGCATATGTATGACTACGAATCAATTCTCGGTGTCATCTAGATTGTACCTAGTTTCTGAAATTGAATAGAGCTATTGAGTTTCCATACGGTGGCATAAATTAATCTTGGCTTCGAGTATACCTATCAAAATAACTCGACTTCTACCCTAATAGAATAGGCAGAATATATCATCCAAACTTGTCAATTAGGAAATTTAAAAGCATGCAAAATTAAGCAAGCATAATGAGCGAGTCCGGAGCGCGTCGCTGATCCCGAGTTACTAAACTTGGTCTCTTCGGGACAAACTCTGTGTATGTCGTGCATAAATTATTGTCTAACCACTTGTACTTACTTGGTTATTGTTATCTTATCTAGTATCTTGGATGAGGTAATTATAACCTATATGCTTGGATGTAGCTAGAACGTGTGTTCGTACTTCAGGCATGAATATAAATAAAGTGTCTCCTGAAGTTGAAAAGATATTCTCGGAAACTGACTGGAATATCTGCTTTTTGTTTCTAGATAATCTTTAAAACCTTCTATTGCCATTAGTCTATGTTATATTGTTGATAAAGTCTCGCTACACTTTCAGTCAATGTACAATTACTATTAATATATTGAGTTTTTGCTAAAACTTTTTAGGGTTCCGTACCTCAAAAGGAATAAAACGGAACCCTCATAGGATCACTCGTGCGTCTGTCTGTCTATCCGTCTGTCACAGCCCATTTGCTCTAAAAGTACTGGACTAATTAAGTTGAAATTTGGTACACATAAGTTTGTGACCCAAAGACGGACATGTATAACGTAAACAAATGAAGTGTTTACATGGGGGCCACTTTTGAGGGGTAAATGAGAAAAATAAAAAATAAAGTTTTTCAAACTGTATTGTGTTGTATATGAAATAAAAGAGATAATTTTAAGAATCTGAATTATATTTTTTTTGTAATTATAAAATAAATAGTTTAGAAGTTATTTAAAAAAATAGCCAAAAAATTACCATCCCCACCCTTTATCTCCGAAACTACTGAGTCTAAAATTAACAAAAAAATACACAAAATAGTTCTTTAACTATACATGACAGGAAAACCTATTAGAAATGTGCAGTCAAGCGTGAGTTGGACTTAGGGACTTGGGCGTAAAAATAATTTGAGAAGGTTCATACTATAATATACAATATACAGGACAAGTACCTATAAGAAATGAATGCCATACAACGATTCTGACTTTCTAAACGCGTTTGCATAGAGAAAAAAAATTGAGCAATAATTTTCGGTGAGCAATGGACATGATATGTAAAATAATAATAATACGCAACAAATTAAAACTCAAGTTTACAAATATGTCTCATAAAAAGGTGAAAAATATAACACAAAGAGTAAAAATCTTTGGAATGCCGCGAACGCACCCTGGTATTTGTTCCTTGTCAAGGCGTGGTACGTGCCCTCGTTATACCTGGAACATCTTATGTTGTGAACACTGCCTCCCTCATTTGTTATTACATCGACGTGCTTTACTAATGAAGATACTAGTAGCAGGTTTTTCCGTTCCATCAAACGGTTTATTAACCTACATAATGTTACGATCCGATCACCTATGATGGCTACGATATAAAATATTCTGATTGATGATAATGATGATAGAACTTGTGTCTAACCGTAGGTACTTGCTACAATTCTAAGATAAATATTTGCTAACCTAACGATCGGCCGTTTCTAAATGACCGCACATATGTCTACCCTGCTCGATTATACCAAGGCTTACCACTTTTAGTTAGCGACTGCGCTTACACGTATGTTTCGTCTTTGCACTAAGAGCTACGCTCACTTCTGTAACGAACAATTTTCATATGTGTGCAAGACTTCGTTTAAATTTGAATGTTTAAGCGTAAATTAATGTGTATATATGCCGCGACATTCATTCATAGGTAGGTATTGCATACAATGAATAATGAACGAAGTTCGTACTTCACATGATCGCAAGGACATATAAGTGAGAGGCGAGAGGATAGGGTGACTATTTGTCAAAATGTCAATAACATATGGCAGTCTTGAATGTTCGCTCTAAAATATTCAAGGTAATTGAATACATATAGACACGTGAAAGATAAGTTTCGCCGATGGAACGCGATATTGCCGTCATTGTTAGACTGGGGTCAAGTCAAACATGATGCTAACATTTTAAGAAACGAAATAACCTTATTTTCCTTACCGATATTATTGTTCCTCACCATTAAGTACATATAACTTGAGGGCAGAGGTCAGTGATATCGCTCGTCGATGAAGTGTTCGTCAATCTAATTGTTATAGTTGTCTGAGTATGATAACATGCCACCCAAATAGGAAGTCTTATATCAACCAAATGCACTTGCAAGTTGTTCGTTATATAAATATGTATACATAATAAATGTTATATAATAAATGGTATGTAATGTTTGACGATCATGATAAGAAGATAAGCATAATTTTGACATTGATGCAAATTTATAGTGTAATTTTTATCCTGAAATAAATAAATCTAAATCTATATACAGTTAGATGCAGAGATAACTGTCCCCACTTCATAGAAGTTTGCAGGTCAACTATTTCAGCAGCTGAGTGTACATTTAGCTTTGTTTTCGCCATTGTAACAGAATAGCATTCGTTTAACCCTTGAACTATTCCTGATTTACCATATTATGTGAAAGCTCCAATAAACTTTTTAAGAAGAAACATCGCATCTCAGAGCAGTAAGCAAGTAGGAAATAGGTGTTAGACCATTGGGCGTTTTTAATGATTATGTATGACATTTTCCAAGGCAAAGTAAACACGTCAAGGCTGCAATTAGATCACATCTTGATCTGCCGTGTAGTCTATACCAACGATCGTTTCCTTATGAATATAATAATAATTAAGTGACGATGATGATGATCTTGAATACGACGTGCATAGATATGAATTTATTGTATCTAATGACGATCAACAATGACGACAAAAGGGGATGAGCAATCACGAAATTGACAGTACTTTGTGTAAAATAACATACAATGTAAAAAAAACCGGCCAAGTGCGAGTCGGACTCGCGCACGAAGGGTTCCGTACCATTACGAAAAAAAACAACAAAAAAATCACGTTTGTTGTATGGGAGCCCCATTTAAATATTTATATTATTCTGTTTTTAGTATTTGTTGTTATAGCGGCAACAGAAATACATCATCTGTGAAAATTTCAACTGTCTAGCTATCACGGTTCATGAGACAGACAGACAGACGGACGGACAGACGGACAGCGGAGTCTTAGTAATAGGGCCCCGTTTTTACCCTTTGGGTACGGAACCCTAAAAACTATTAGCGATTTCGACTTTAGGGTGGATTTTCATGATACAATTGTCTATTGGTTTTGATACTTTTGATATAACGCACTCACAAGTAACACTACTTTACCTTCTTGGAGGTATAGACAATATGTATACAACTGAAAAAAAAAAACGTTCTTATGTGCGATAATAACAAAACAAAAATGGTAAACCTTAGAGCGTGAAGATCAATACTGCAATAAAACGTTCCATTAACGACACTAAAGACATCACTGTACTGTAGTCAATAAGTCACGGTCCACATTATGCACATTATTGCCGAGTTAGACCTGTACCGCTGGCTATATTTTGACCCCTAGGTTATAAAAATATTAAAGTCAATTCTGTTTTCGCTTATGAATACTTTGTTAAGATGTAAATCTTACATTTTGTTTTGTGTCATATATATAATTTGCTTTTCTAGTAATTTGTTATTTTGTGGTAATTATTTTTTATTTTGAATTATCTTGGAGAAAAAAATATTCGAGAGAAAACATGTAACTGTGTTGCATTTAGGATAGTGTTTTTAGTGTGAAAACATAGTTTGTGTCAATTACGTCCACTGCAATCTGATACTATGTCATAATATTCTAAATGACACAAAAAAAAATTAGAGTTAAAAAAAATTACTTAGGTCGAATTTAATCGTTTAAATAGGTCCATTAAATGATTTTGTGTCTTATTAAGGCATAGCTTCATAAGATATTTGATGATTTTGTTGTAACAGGCTGTCACCGTTACAAAAGAATATTAAAGATATTAGAGTTTACATCTTATTAATTTGAAATGCGGGATAAATAAGATGTATGAATTTGTGTCACTTGCATCCACTGCATAAACAAATATTACAAAAATATTATTTGCGTTCAAACGAAGCTAGCGGGCGGTCTGAATGGGCAACGGAGGCCGTGCAGGGTGGGGCCGCGGCGTGACCTTGCCGTACGCAACGCATGTTTACTTCGCCTGTGCGCCAAATTAACGCAACTTATTCAAAGAAGTTACGCAAACAACACAACAACAAGCAACAAGCAAGCAAAGAATGCGTCGAATTATCTTTTACCTATTTAAATCTCATAGATATTGTACAATGTCACCATTATGCAAAAGAACTGTAAGTACATGTTTGATTTGCGAGCGAGCTGGCAACATTGCGCAGGGAAATCTTAAAAATATCGCGTTTACGTGAACGCCACATACATTTGTGACAGTGATAGGGAAAAGGTACCACTAAAGTAAAATTTGGTTATAAATACCGAGACTTTCTTTCATTCTTTGATAAAAAAAATTGCTATTTATGCAACAAGTGCGGAAATCATCTTTACGCACGTGTATCATACAATGTTTTACTATGCATTGTGCGAGTAAATAAAAAAACATGTCATGGCAAATAAGTTTAATTATTAAAAGGAGTGTTTTAAATCGACACGAGTTGCGAATTACCTATTCGCACGTGTATCGTACGTTTTACAGTACATATGGCCCTTTAAACTTTCGACATATGCACGGTAAGTGCTCTTTTCCGCACTAGTGCGAGAAAGTAGCACCATATGTACTGTAAAAAAAAATTGAAAACAAAAAGCACTAGTGCGGAAAAGCAGTACTTTCCGCACGACATGGCTCCGTAGGAAACGCACTTTTCGAGCACATGCATTGTAAAAAAATATATAGGACTGTATCTCCTAAACCGTGCGTGGTACCGCAAAAATAATAAAATTTTCGTTCCCCTTTATGCAACCCATAATTTATATTAAAAAAAACGCAAAATTTAAAAAAAAAATCTTTATAGGGCTGTATCTCCTAAACCATGCGTCGTAGCGCAAAAATAATAAAATTTTCGTTCCCCTTTATGAAGCCCCAAAATAATATACAAAAACACAAGAAAAAGAAAGAAAAAAATAATAACAAAAAAACTTTATAGGGCTGTATCTCCTAAACCGTGCATCGTAGCGCAAAAATAATCAATATCCGTTCCCCTTTAAGAAGCCCCTAATTAAGATTTAAAAACGCAAAAAAGAAAAAGAGAAAAAAATCATTTTAGGGCTGTATCTCTTAAACCGTGCGTCGTAGCGCAAAAATAATAAAATTTTCGTTCCCTTTTATGAAACCCCAAAGTAATAACAAAAAACGCAATGACAAAAAAAAGAAAAAAAAAGAAAAAAAACTTTAGGGATGTATCTCCTAAACCGTGCATGGTAGCGAAAAATAATCAAATTTTTGTTCCCCTTAAGAAGCCCTTAATTAATATTTAGAAACGTAAAAAAGAAAAAGAAAAAAATCTATATAGGGCTGTATCTCCTAAACCGTGCGTCGTAGCGCAAAAATAATCAACTTTTCGGTCCCCTTTATGTAACCATTAATTTATACAAAAAAAAAAACGCAAAAAAAAAGTTTTTTTTTATAGGGCTTGATCTCCTAAACCATGCGTCGTAGAGCAAAAATAAATAAATTTTCGTTCCCCTTTATGAAACCCCAAAGTAATATACAAAAAACACAATGTAAAAAAGAAAAAAAGAAAAAAACAATAAAAACTTTATAGGGCTGTATCTCCTAAACCGTGCGTCGTAGCGCAAAAATAATCAAATTTTCTTTCCTCTTTATTCAACCCTTAATTTATATTTAAAAAAAAACGCTTTCACTAAACTGCTGTAACTCGGAAACTTAGAATACACAAAGGGGACTTTACTAAATTATGACACATATTAAAGCCTGACCAGTAATATATGATCATTGTCAAGAGGGCGCTGTTCATTCTCATGTATAGGGTGACAGTTCAGTATAGTATGAAAAAATATTGTATTTAATGAACATCATCATCAATGTAATTAATGTTGCTTGCCACGCTTAAACATAACAAAAATCACAATAAATTGCGTCTTAAAATAAACTTAAAAAGTCTACTAAAAATCGAAACAAAAGTAATTTTTAAGTCGCTGTTGTGACATTCTCAATCAAAAGGTAGGTACCACTTTGTCGTTTACCATAAAGACGAAATTTGATTATATCTTTATACAAATAACCTGTCAGAGAAAGTGGTACCTTTTGATTAGGAACGTCACAAATGTTGGTCAGTATGAGGAGTGCAGCCTACAGTTTATTTTTAATTATATTTATATACCTACTACGGTAACATTGATAAGACAATGTAATTATGCCTCCGAATGAAATAAATACACTGTATCGCAAAACTAAGTGGCGAGACAGCTCATAATGCCATCTCTTGGTTGGTCTTAACAAGGGTAAAGGAGATAGTATTAAGATCTCAGTCGCCAGCTGATATTGCGGCAAGTATAATAAGCACCCCACCCGCGTAGGTACCCTTCCCCGCGCACGCCCTTCTTGCTCAATTGAGTTTTATTTTGCCAGATAGTAAAAAAACCGTGGATCAAAATGACCCAAATTATGAATGATGTCTCAATGTGGTATTATAATATTGTAGACGTAAACTTAATAATATGAATTTTTTTTTGTGGCAGATACAGGGTGTTAATTAGAAAAAAATTTTTTTTAAATAAAAGCGGTGGATGAATTTGACACAGATTTGTTTGAATAACATATAACAATGTTCTGTAAAGTACAACACTTCACTTACCGACTCTAATATTTTTTTAGGCGTTTTAGGATCAATATTAGGTATTTATTAAATGCCATTATACCCGTGGATGAAAATGACACAAAATGCGTGTGTACGTCGGAAGCCACTTTGCCTTTACAGGGAAACAAAGAATTTCGTCTCGAATATTTTTTTTACAGAATGGTGATTGAAAAAAGAAATACCTAAATTTCTACCTAAGCAAATATCTAGGATGACACAAAATATTATTTTTAGGTTTAGTATATGGTCTGGAAACTATATATAAAAAATAAGCAACATTAATATTCTTATAACCTCAGAAGTTATTGGTACAGGTCTATG